>NC_139223.1:25373957-26074213 GCF_055691185.1 Crinia signifera
GACGTTGCCGGGCAGCGTCCCAAGCCTCACTCTGAGGCTAAGCGTTGCTAGGCAACGTCCCCGAGCTTCCGCCCGGCGGCCAGAGACGCGCTCGCCTGACGTCAGTCAGGCGGCGCGAAGTTTAAATAAATAGCCGGCGTCTGCTGGGCACAGACGCCGGTTATAGCTTTATGCACCCTGTGCTATTTGCTGTCACTCTCCGGTCCCCTGGGTCCTTGGTCCCAGTTCTCCTGGCTGCAGATCGCCATTGCAGCCTGTCTTGTCCCCCAGCCTGTCAGCTGTGTGTTCCTGTGGATCCCTTGTTTCCAGCACTTCACCGGACTCCTCTGCTGTATTCCTCCATCAGCCTGTGAGCCTGCAGCGGACCCACTGTCTCCATCTTTCGTGGGTCACGTAAGTGCTCCAGTGGAGCTCTGGTCTTTATCTTCCTTGGTTCTCCGGCCCTCCGTGGCTAGCCCCTCCGTGGGACTGTCCTTTGTCATCTTCTTTGTTTCCTTGTCCCCGTCCTTTTGTATGTGTTCCCTGGCCCCCCTCTGCCATTAGTGTTCCGTTTAGGCAGGAGTGTCACCGTTCTTCCAGATCCCTGCTTTGGGAGTCACGGTCCCTTTGGAGTATTCTTGGGGACTCCCTTCCATCCGCTGGTGTCTGCGACTAGGTCGCACTCCCGGTCTTGGCCTGGTGCCGGCAGTTAGGGGCCAGTTTCCAGTTAGGTCCAGTAGTCAGCTTATCCTCTTGAGTGTTCCCCGTGGCGGTCGCTTACCCCTTGTCACCACATAAGACCTGGCTGCATCGGGGTCGGAGCGGGCTTAACTCGCTCCATCGAACGTGGCGGCCACAGGTGAAGCCTAGCTTCGCAGGGGTTTGCCACCTGCCTCGGGGACTCAACAGAGAGAGTGTAGGACCCGCTGTGGCCGTCCTAACCGGCGGTCCCGGCTGTGGGCTCACGCCTTATCATCTCTCCGTCTGGAACCCGTGCTGTCCCTGGTGCCCAGGCCCGGGCAGCGTAACAATATGGTTGTTTTTAATTTCTTCTCCCATTGATCTGAGCTTTGTAGTTATCTCTAGTAGTGCATTAATGTGTTCTTGCATTGTCTTGTCTTTGTTAAACCTCATCTGGTATAACTTTCTTAATAGGAATAGTTTGCTGTTCAAACTTAACCTTTCATGCACTCTCTGCAAAGCTTTCCACATGTCTCTAGCTGTATGTTCATCACGGATGTGAATAAGTTGATCATCATCCACTAGTAAGCTTATGGTTGCTCTAGCCTGTCTGTCCTTATTCCACTGCTGATCCTCTCCTGCAGGTCTGTCTGCACTTATGACTTCCCATAAATCATCCCTTGTTAATATAATTTCTACTTTAAACTTCCATGTCTGATAGTTTTCATTAGAAAGCTTGCTTGCAGCTAGTCTGAGATCTGTGTAATTAGCCATATCCCCTTTTGCATGAATCTCTCTATTCTTCTGTAGTATTAAACTTGTTTGTACTCACAGTTTTCCTCATAGATTCTCCTGGGTGATTCTTGTGTATTTTTACACAGTCTGCTGTCCGCATCTGCTGGGACTTGTAGTGCTGCGCCTTCTCTGACTTGCAATACACTCCGGATTTCTTTTATCTTGTATATGCTTCAGCTTGTGTTGACTCCAGTCTGGGCCCATAACCTGTTGCCGTTTCTGCGATGGAATCTACCAATGATGTATGCAGCGGTCAGCTTCACATAAAATATGGTCACAGGTGTTACCTTGCAATCAGATAGGATGAGTCTTGTAAAGGTATAACTTATTTATGTATAACTGAGTAACAGGATCAATGTAACATTGCATAACATCAGCATTCAGTGGTATCTTGTTCACACAAGATGTCTGCTACATGTGCTTCTCCATTCCTTCTCTTAAGACAACAACAAACAGGAAACATCAGAGAGATACAGGAATATAACAGCAGACAAACAATACATATGACAGTATATCGCCATCTACTGTCCCTCCAGTGTACATACACATGTATATGCATATGAGTGAAACCCACAGTCTGTTGCACATATTCCAACAGGTTGTTTTTTTTTGAGCAAACATGTGCTCACAGGTGGTATTTCATGTCCTACCATTCACTAGAGCAGTGATTTTCAACCTTTTTACCTTGCGGCACACTAAATAAGATTTTTAAATTGCCAAGGCACACCATGAGATCCCCACAGGGCAAAACACATTGACCCCCATAGGAAAAAACCAAACCTATTGCCCCCATATAAAAAACAATCACACTGGTCCCCACAGGTAACACAAATAAAATACATTGGCCCTTTAAATGAAAAGAAGAGACCAGTAAATAACAGTTGAACTGGTGGTGGCTGTAAACTGGTTTGGGCATCTCTAGATCTGGAGGCACACTTGAGAACAGCTCAAGGCACACTAGTGTGCCACGGCACAGTGGTTGAAAAACACTGCACTAGAGTGTGGTGGGAGAGTAAAATAATGAGCCGAGTGCAGCGAACGATGCGAGGGGATGCGGTGCCAATGTCATCTATGTCGACATTCGGTTAAAAAAACGGTGAAAAACCCCATTACGACATTTTGACTGTTGACCTAGACCATGTCAACCTAATGCTTGTGTCGACCCAATGTTCCATCGACCTTTCCCCATGTCGACCTAGACCCACGTCAACCTGGTCACATGTCAACATAGACCCATGTTGACCTTTCCCCATGTCGACCTAATGGTGTCGAACCAATGCTTGTCGACTGACTTTCTTTAGACCAAATGATCCCAACCCTCCACAAATGCGCATCATCATGGACCCATCCCCACTACACATTGCGGAGATTGCATCCATTGTTAGGCAGGAGGTGGAGCCGCAATGACATAATTCAGTGCAAAGTAGACAACAGATATAATATTCACAATTTATTGATTACAAGTGATTAATAAACCTATTATTACAACTGTTTTTTCCTAAATGTCAGTACAATTAGGACAGCGCATCACATCAAAATTGGAGGTGAAACATATACAATTTGACACTTTGAACCCAATTTCTTGGTCCGATCCATCAAAATCATATAATGTTATGGGCACATTAACTATGGCTGATTATAACCCTGAAGGGCATGGTGTGACGAACTGCTGTGGACAGGAAGAGCAATTCTAAACTTCAAAAATGCAGATGTCTTGTTCTGTGTACACATGGTGCGAGTCCCGATCGCATCAGGATCGCATCGCACTGCATGCATGCGATCTGCACACAACTTTGACTATATAGTGCAGATCCTGGCAGCCAAGACTTTCTGCTTGCAATACGTGAACGCGCATCAGGATCGCCAAGGGGGAAAAACCCATGTGATCTGCATGCGATCCTGATGAGATTTTGACTATATATTAAAAATCTCATGCAGATTGTACCCGTGTGCACACACCATTAGATTTATCACAGTGGTAATATAAAATTATATATGACAATCTCCCCAGATAGGTGTGTGCCATTTTATAGGATGTATATAATAGAGATTCTATATATAATGCATACAACAGGTGTGTTGATGTACTTTTAGTGTACCATTTCTTATACATCTGCAAACAAAAGGGTACTGTACATTTACTAAGATGGGAGTTTTATTGACTATGGGATGTTACTTATAGCAACCAATCAGATTCTATTATCTTCAAAAAAAATAACAGATCTCCAATCTGACTAAAATGACTTCAAAATTTCTTTAAAAAGAAGTATCCTTTTGAAAGTGAAGACAACAATAATAGATGGTGTCATTTTACATGCAGTCATATACTAAATGTTGAGATATGGATATTGTGCGCCTCCCACCTCGCCCCTCCCCTCCATTCCCTGTTACAGCAGTCTGCTCTATTCACAAAGATGGAGGTTGGTATGAATGCAAAGGATGGGCCGATACAACATTCAGTCAGTATGGCTGGGGTTAGGCGCTACGGTATACAGTACATTATAGTAGAGAAAGCATGAGCACTGCTTAGCACATGGAGATGCACGGACACACGGATCTGTTGTGTGTACCTAGTTATATTAAATACCTAATGTGTTAATAAAATGAAAAAAAAAAAAATCAATTTATGAATAGAACTCCAACATACAGAGCGGTGATCTTATCTACTAGCCTGCAAAATCTGGTGATAGCGATCAGTGCTCCTGAATATATGTAAAGAGTGCGCCCATTCAGATGCAGCAGTACCGCCTTTCACCACATATGAGACGCTCCAGTGTCTAGTGGTGTAGCTAGGTGCCACGGTGCCTGGAGCAAGGGCATTACATACTATATAACAAACCGTAATGCCCATTACGTACTATATAACAAATTGTAATGCCAATTACACATTTGCCACTTACCTACATGCTCGATGCCAAGGGGCTTCATGCTCGTTGCCAAGGGTACTGCAGCTCGCCCCCCAGCCTGCTCCCCGGCTGAGCCTGTCCACCACTATTATCAATTGTCTCCCATTGGACCACTAGCCAGGGGCTGGCAGGCTAATTTCAGCCTGGGGGGGCGAACACAAGCAAGAGGCCCCAGAGTTAGGGCACTATATTTTAAAATTTAAAAAAATGGTGCCACATTTGTGGGGATCCAGCTGGCACAGTCTAATTGCACCACACCTAATTACACCTGCTGCTATAATTATAGAAGCAGGGGGTACCAGCTTAGTGTAGCTGTTTTAATCCTGGTGATGGTGGGAGAGCAGGAAAAGGTCAGGGTGATGGTGGGAGAGCCGGCAAGGTGATGGTGGGAGAGCCGTCAGGAGTCAGGGTGATGGTGGGACAGCCGACAGGGGGCAGGGTGATGGTAGGAGAGCTGGCAGGGTGCAGGGTGATGGTGGGAGAGCTGGCAGGGGGCAGGGTGATGGTGGGAGAGCCATCTAGGGGCAGGGTGATGGTGATAGAGCTTGCAGGGTGATGGTGGGAGAGCTGGAAAGAGGCAAGGTGATGGTGAGAGAGCTGGCAGGGGGCAGGGTGATGATGGGAGAGCTGGCAGGGGGCAGGGTGATGGTGGGAGAGCTGGTAGGGAGCATGGTGATGGTGGGAGAGCCAGCAGGGGGCAGGGTGATGGTGGGAGAGCAGACAGGTGGAAGGGTGATGGTGAGAGAGCAGGCAGGGTGATGGTGGGAGAGCTGGAAAGAGGCAGGGTGATAGTGGGAGAGCTGGCAGGGGGCAGGGTGATGGTGGGAGAGCCAGCAGGGGGCAGGGTGATGGTGAGAGAGCAGGCAGGGTGATGGTGAGAGAGCAGGCAGGGGTCAGGGTGATGGTGGGAGAGCCGGCAGGGTGATGGTGGCAGAGCCGGCAGGAGGCAGGGTGATGGTGCGAGAGCCGGCAGGGTGATGGTGGGAGAGCCGGCAGGGTGCAGGGTGATGGTGGGAGAGCTAGCAGGGGGCAGGGTGATGGTGGGAGAGCCATCTAGGGGCAGGGTGATGGTGAGAGAGCTGGCAGGGTGATAGTGGGAGAGCTGGAAAGAGGCAGTGTGATGGTGAGAGAGCTGGCAGGGGGCAGGGTGATGGTGGGAGAGCTGGCAGGGAGCATCGTGATGGTGGGAGAGCCAGCAGGGGGCAGGGTGATGGTGGGAGAGCAGACAGGTAGAAGGGTGATGGTGAGAGAGCAGGCAGGGGTCAGGGTGATGGTGGGAGAGGCGGCAGGGTGATGGTGGGAGAGCCGGCAGGGGGCAGGGTGATGGTGGGAGAGCCGGCAGGGTGCAGGGTGATGGTGGGAGAGCTGGCAGGGGGCAGGGTGATTGTGGGAGAGCCATCTAGGGGCAGGGTGATGGTGAGAGAGCTGGCAGGGTGATGGTGGGAGAGCTGGAAAGAAGCAGGGTGATGGTGGGAGAGCTGGCAGGGGGCAGGGTGATGGTGGGAGAGCCAGCAGGGGGCAGGGTGATGGTGGGAGAGCAGACAGGTGGAAGGGTGATGGTGAGAGAGCAGGCATGGGTCAGGGTGATGGTGGGAGAGCCGGCAGGTTGATGGTGGGAGAGCCGGCAGGGGGCAGGGTGATGGTGGGAGAGCCGGCAGGGTGCAGGGTGATGGTGGGAGAGCTGGCAGGGGGCAGGGTGATTGTGGGAGAGCCATCTAGGGGCAGGGTGATGGCGAGAGAGCTGGCAGGGTGATGGTGGGAGAGCTGGAAAGAAGCAGGGTGATGGTGGGAGAGCTGGCAGGGGGCAGGGTGATGGTGGGAGAGCCAGCAGGGGGCAGGGTGATGGTGGGAGAGCAGACAGGTGGAAGGGTGATGGTGAGAGAGCAGGCATGGGTCAGGGTGATGGTGGGAGAGCCGGCAGGGTGATGGTGGGAGAGCCGGAAGGGGGCAGGGTGATGGTGGGAGAGCCATCTAGGGGCAGGGTGATGGTGAGAGCTGGCAGGGTGATGGTGGGAGAGCTGGAAAGAGGCAGTGTGATGGTGAGAGAGCTGGCAGGGGGCAGGGTGATGGTGCGAGAGCTGGCAGGGGGCATGGTGATGGTGGGAGAGCCAGCAGGGGGCATGGTGATGGTGGGAGAGCCAGCAGGGGGAAGGGTGATGGTGGGAGAGCAGGCAGGTGGAAGGGTGATGGTGAGATAGCAGGCAGGGTGATGGTGAGAGAGCAGGCAGGGGTCAGGGTGATGGTGGGAGAGCCGGCAGGGGGCAGGATTATGGTTAGAGAGCCTGCAGGGGTTAGGGTGATGGTGGGAGAGCCTGAAGTGGTTAAGGGTGTCAAGGGGAAAGCCTGCAGGGTCCAGGGTGTCAGTGGGCCAGGTAGTCATTGGGTGAGCTTACAGGGGTACAGGATGATGGTGGGAGAGACTACAGGGTCCAGGGAGTACCTCTTTGTAATGCTCTGTTGCTATCTGTCTGCTGTAATCAGGCCCATCTTTCTCCTATGTGGTTCTATTTAGCAGCAGGGACCTGGGAAGAAGTAGGAAACTTTAAGAGGAAGAGAGCTGGGGGGGCTACTGCAGAGCACGGAGAGCTGATCTGCTGGTGGGGGGACCTGACCCTGAGGGGGAATCTGTCCATTATAGAAGATTCCAGGCTACAAGGTTCTTATGGTCTGGCTCTGCAACAATTATGTATCCCACTTCTGGTGGCCCCATCTGTATTTTCCGGCCCCTCTCACACCGATGATCGAAGCTGTCAGGAAGCAGCAGTGGGCACTATGCAGCAGCTGCAGGCTGACACTGACAACCGGGAGACAAGCACATGATCCTCCCCAGCTGTCAGGTTATATGCGCACGCAGCTCACAGGCGACCCTTATGCTGCATAACTGTACTGTACTGGCATGGGCGGCGCATGGCAACCTGCCCCCCGGCCCAAACCACCACTGCCGCTAGCAAATAGGTGCTTTCAGTCCAGTTAGCAGTCTTGCTTCAATTGAAAACAGTGGACACAGCCGGGCACAGCTGTGAGCGGGCAGGAGGACAGGGGAGCGGGCGAGCAGGGCAGGGGAGCCAGCAGAACAGTTTGCAGTGCACAGCTCCGGCTCCCTGTGATCTTTTGGCGCCTAGAGCTCGTGTTCCACCCTCGTTACGCCCCTGCCAGCATCTCAGACACATGAGCGTCCCATTATGGAGTTGTGATACAGTAGCCTGCTCTTTTCACAAAGAAGGAGGTTAGCATGAATGCAAAGAAAGAGCCGATACAACATTGAGTCAGTGTGTCTGGGGGAAGGCGCTACTGTATACAGTACCTTATACAGTAGTAGAGAAAGCATGAACATGCTTTTTTCATGCCAAGTTTTCTATTGTGTGTCATCTGTGACTTTGTACATACTGTAAATTAATTCCTGTGTTGTTAAAGTCACAGCCCAGGGTATCTGGCACAGATTAAGGGGGTTATTCAGGTTGATTCGCAAGGCTGTGAATTTGCAGCCTTGCGAGTCCACCAAACCCCGCCCGGGGAACGCACGCCCCCCCCGCCGCCCCAGCAAAGTGCGGCTCCGCCCGCACAGCAGCAAATGGATGTTTTGCATAAACATCCATTCGCTTTGCTGGGGTGTCCGCCCACATCATTCGATGGTCACCGACCATCGAATGATGTTTAGCGTGCACGCATATATAAGTGACTTTTCAGTTGCGTATATATGCGTGCACGCTGGCGTGATATGGGCGGGCAGCTGACATCCGGTGATGTTAGCTCCCCGGCCCACACACCCGCGTCACTGCCTCATTACCATGAGAACGCCCGGCGTTCTCATGGAAATGCCCATGGAACGCTGGGCATTCCCATATGGTAATGGGGCAGCCCGGCGCTCCCCGCCAATCTCCGCCCCCCCTCACTGCCATGGGTGCGTGCACCCGGCGACACGAAAGGTCGCCGTGAGTGCATGCACCATGCGCTTGCACATGCGCAGAAACACGCCTGCGCATGCGCAGACGCACAACATCGGTACTGCGTGCAAATGCGCGCAGTACCGATGCAATCTGAATAAGGCCCTAAGTTTCACTCCATGTTAAGAAAGTTATCTACACTACAACAATTGGTGCAGCTCACTGATGCTGAATGTCTCACACCATATGGCTTTGTGTATTAAAGACACATTTGTACGTGCCACCAGAGATGATGCCAAGGTTATTAAGAAACAATTTTTAGAGAATTATGAATTGAAGTGAGTGTGCTTGTTTTCAATTATTTGGGCCTAAACAGGATAGGTATTGTGTCATTTATACCCACATAATACCAGATTTTAATTCTTACCAGACAGATTGGCAATAAAGCTTTAGGTGTATTTTATGTATGGTTAACCCCCATGAAATAAAATTACCAATCAGAACCAAAGACAATATTACCCCTTCCTTCAAAATAAAATGAATACATAATTTACTATATGCAAACAAAGACATTTATCAAAAAGAAAATTAAACAGAAAAATTACTGCCCACAAACTTGAACAAAATATGTATTTTATCTTTTACCTTTTTTCCTACTGTGAATCCATAATTCTCTCTTTTTTAAAAATATATTAAGCAATAAATCTTTATCGTTATCAATTTATTAACATTTGCATATATTGAAATAACACTGGTCAACAATAATAATATGAAAAAAAATTGGAGTCGTGAAAAATGTAGCTTTTGTCCCTCTTTACAATAATCAATAAATATTAGTTTTTGAATGACCAAATAAGGAGAAGCATGTTTTAGTAAGTAATGGAGGGGATGAGAGGGGGTAAAGTAAGGTGAACATTTTTATCAAGATGTGATGGACTGTGAACATCATTATCAGGGGCAATACAATGACAGTATGATAAAGGATTATATTTGGGAGCTAATTTGAGAGTCCATACAATCACAGAAGAAATACGAAAAATATTAATTTCTAAACTTTTTAAGATATTCAATGAAAGTCGTTGTTTGATTTAAATTGTATTTTTGTAAATATAATTTAAATTCAAATTCATAAAAAAGTTTCTTTTATTTTTACATACAATAAAGTTAAGAAAATAGGATTTTTTTTTTTAAATCCATAATTTCATTCTAGTAGCTACAAAAGTAAACTTTTCCAGGTAAAACTATTTTTTCTTTTATTAGTGCTGTGGAAGATAAAAAAATCAGATACACAGAACCCAGACTCAAATTCTTGTTAACAGGTGTAATTTACTACGTATTTACTGTCAGTATAAAGTTTAATGAAAAACATAATATACTGTGTAATTGGCCTCTATATACATTATGGTAAGTCCTACAGAGATCCTAACAGAACAGAAAAATAGAAGATATGTATCACTCTGTCAGTCACAACCATATAGTTTATGAAACGTTTTATAAATTACTGATACTGTACCTTACAAAAACCCTATTTAAGCAGTAATCTTTTTTATATACAGTAAGTGGATCTGCAAGTTAAGCACATGGCCCTAACATTTTGTAAACAATGTTTCCTTTATGGTACCTTAATAAAACAACACCGAATGACACAAACTATAATGAAAAAACAATACTACCTTCTATATACGAGAACCATCACACATACAGTATACTTTAGCTCTATACGTGCATTGTATATTATAACGCAGTAGATGGATCATAACTCACCTTTAGATTGCCTTAAAAAAAGAAATTTAAGACAGGTAAAATAAAGAGTCTTATTTATATAGTGTGGATCCATAATCCATGTGTGATTAATTAAGATGTTTACATGGCAATTAGAATATAATTGAACTGCGTCAGCCATACTATTTGCCTTTGGGGTTTGGATACAAAGTTTCTAAAGATTGAATGGAAAACTTTAAACATTTATTTACAATTTAGATTTGTAATATGAATCATACTATAAACTATTTACATTAGTCAAATTGTACATTTTCCCACCTTATAATTGTTCGTAAAATATTGTTTGTTTTTACAATAATAATAATATAATGAATATATAAACTAGGAAGACAGGATTTATTTAAACTGTATGAAGTCATTTGAACTACAGTACTAGCCTATGTCAGAAACTAGTGTGGCGCACTGGTAAAGAGAGGTGGTTTTAATAAAAATGAACTTTTAATTATTACATCTTAAAATGGCGATATATAAAACATATAACATACATGGGTAAAGTTTTGACAAGGTAAAGATAAAAAAGGAATGAATCCTTGCTTAGTGTGTTTCAATATCCCTTAATGAAAGTTATGGACAGTGGTTGTATCAGTGCCACACTCGATGGGTGCACTGATCACTGCCTTCAATAATATTACAAGTATCCCCACTGTTCGGGCCCCCTCACATTTATTTTATGATGATTTGGTGTGTCTTGTTCAAAATCACCTGGTGTGTATCCACACGCAATTTCGTATGCAATAAATTGGTTGGATATGGAGTATTATACTTCCTCAATTAAATTGCATTATAACAGAAAGATATGCCACTGTAGGTGTATGAAAGAGGCCGCAGTGAGGTTGGTGAGGCGGATTCGGGTATTTTGACTATAGCATATGCCGCTCATACACTACCAAACTCGGGCTTTTATAAATACAGTTGGTTGGTTGTGGATATGGTGTAAGACACTGTTTATGATGCGTTTGGTTCACCAATCATCATTGTATTGGAGAAACAAGTGTGGGGATAATATACAGTGGGCCCCTACTGGGTGAGTCCCCTTAAAATTATTATCATGTGATTAAATGCGTCTTATCACAATCGCCCAGTGTGTACCCACAATGGAGATTGGTACAATAAATTGGTTGGTTCATACAATCAAATTTTTACTGAATATTACAGTTTATTTATTTGTATTAGGTAGCACTTCTACTATAAATACGTGGAGGAGCTCCTAACGGCAAATGAGGTCGGCAGGAGTATTGCTTATAGCATGCCGCTCATACGCCCAGGTTCTCTCTGTACACCTGGCTGTTCTCCGGGTATACACCCAGTAGGGGCCCACTGTATATTATCCCCACACCATTTATACCCACATAATACCAGATTTAAATTCTTACCAGACAGATTGGCAATAAAGCTTTAGGTGTATTTTATGTATGGTTAATCCCCATGAAATAATATTAACAATCAGAACCAAAGACAATATTACCCCTTTCTTCAAAATAAAATGATTACATAATTTACTATATGCAAACATAGATAGATAGATAGATAGATAGATAGATAGATAGATAGATAGATAGATAGATATTTCAGAATTTAGAAAAAATACATTTATCAAAATGAAAATTAAACAGAAAAATTACTGCCCACAAACTTGAACAAAATATGTATTTTATCTTTTACCTTTTTTCGTACTGTGAATCCATAATTCTCTCTTTTTTTAAAATATATTAAGCAATAAATCTTTATCGTTATCAATTTATTAACATTTGCATATATTGAAATAACACTGGTCAACAATAATAATATAAAAAAATTGGAGTCTTGAAAAATGTAGCTTTTGTCCCTCTTTACAATAATCAATAAATATTAGTTTTTGAATGACCAAATAAGGAGAAGCATGTTTTAGTAAGTAATGGAGGGGATGAGAGGGGGTAAAGTAAGGTGAACATTTTTATCAAGATGTGATGGACTGTGAACATCATTATCAGGGGCAATACAATGACAGTATGATGAAGGATTATATTTGGGGGCTAATTTGAGAAAGTCCATACAATCACAGAAGAAATACGAAAAATATTAATTTCTAAACTTGTTAATATATTCAATTACAGTAGTTGTTTGATTTAAATTGTATTTTTGTAAATATATTTAGATTCAAATTCATAAAAAAGTTTATTTTATTTTTACATACAATAAAGTTAAGAAAATAGATTTTTTAAATCTATAATTTCATTCTAGTAGCTACAAAAGTAAACTTTTCCAGGTAAAACAATTTTTTTTTTTATTAGTGATGTGGAAGAAAAAAAAATCAGATACACAGAACCCAGACTCAAATTCTTGTTAACAGGTGTAATTTACTACGTATTTACTGTCAGTATAAAGTTTAATGAAAAACATAATACAGGTTGAGTATCCCTTATCCAAAATGCTCGGGACCAGGAGAATTTCGGATAACGGATTATTCCGTATTACGGAATATTTTAATATTTCAATGATGTATCTTGAGGTATCTTGCATTTATGTTGTACATATACATGAAGCATTTGAAATAAACACAAATATATTTTATTTGTGCATAAAACAAGGTTTCAAAACATGAAGCAAAGTTTGTGTACAATCTCAGGCACTGAATTTAAATGCCAAGCAATCATTGTCTTGCACATGTATAGTGCCAGTTACATATGTCCTCAGTAGTGCTGTTTCATATGTCCCCAGTAAGTTTTTAGCAAAAAAAATAAAAATTTTGTTCACTTTCTGGAATGTATGGTTTTCGGAATAATTCGGATAACGGATATTCGGATACGGGATACTCAACCTGTATACTGTGTAATTGGCCTCTATATACATTATGGTAAGTCCTACAGAGATCCTAACAGAACAGAAAAATAGAAGATATGTATCACTCTGTCAGTCACAACCATATAGTTTATGAAACGTTTTATAAATTACTGATACTGTACCTTACAAAAACCCTATTTAAGCAGTAATCTTTTTTATATACAGTAAGTGGATCTGCAAGTTAAGCACATGGCCCTAACATTTTGTAAACAATGTTTCCTTTATGGTACCTTAATAAAACAACACCGAATGACACAAACTATAATGAAAAAACAATACTACCTTCTATATACCAGAACCATCAAACATACAGTATACTTTAGCTCTATACGTGCATTGTATTTTATAACGCAGTAGATGGATCATAACTCACCTTTAGATTGCCTTAAAAAAAGAAATTTAAGACAGGTAAAATAAAGAGTCTTATTTATATAGTGTGGATCCATAATCCATGTGTGATTAATTAAGATGTTTACATGGCAATTAGAATATAATTGAACTGCGTCAGCTATACTATTTGCCTTTGGGGTTTGAATACAAAGTTTCTAAAGATTGAATGGAAAACTTTAAACATTTATTTACAATTTAGATTTGTAATATGAATCATACTATAAACTATTTACATTAGTCAAATTGTACATTTTCCCACCTTATAATTGTTCGTAAAATATTGTTTGTTTTTACAATAATTATAATATAATGAATATAGAAACTAGGAAGACAGGATTTATTTAAACTGTATGAAGTCATTTGAACTACAGTACTAGCCTATGTCAGAAATTAGTGTGGCGCACTGGTAAAGAGAGGTGGTTTTAATAAAAATTAACTTTTAATTATAACATCTTAAAATGGCGACATATAAAACATATAACATACATGGGTAAAGTTTTGACAAGGTAAAGATAAAAAAGGAATGAATCCTTGCTTAGTGTGTTTCGATATCCCTTAATGAAAGTTATGGACAGTGATTGTATCAGTGCCACACTCGATGGGTGCACTGATCACTGCCTTCAATAATATCACAAGTATCCCCACTGTTCGGCCCCCTCACATTTATTTTACGATGATTTGGTGTGTCTTGTTTCAAATCGCCTGGTGTGTATCCACACACAATTTCCTATGCAATAAATTGGTTGGATATGGAGTATTATACTTCCTCAATTAAATTGCATTATAACAGAAAGATATGCCACTGTAGGTGTATGAAAGAGGCCGCAGTGAGGTTGGTGAGGCGGATTCGGGTATTTTGCCTATAGCATATGCCGCTCATACACTACCAAACTCTGGCATTTATAAATACAGTTGGTTGGTTGGCTGTGGATATGGTGTAAGACACTGTTTATGATGTGTTTGGTCCACCAATCATCATTGTATTGGAGAAACAAGTGTGGGGATAATATACAGTGGGCCCCTACTGGGTGAGTCCCCTTAAAATGATTATCATGTGATTAAATGCGTCTTATCACAATTGCCCAGTGTGTACCCACTATGGAGATTGGTACAATAAATTGGTTGGTTCATACATTCGAATTTTTACTGAATATTACAGTTTATTTATTTGTATTAGGTAGCACTTCGGCTGTAAATATGTGGAGGAGCTCCTAACGGCGAATGAGGTCGGCAGGAGTATTGCTTATAGCATGCCGCTCATACGCCCAGGTTCTCTCTGTACATCTGGCTGTTCTCCGGGTATACACCCAGTAGGGGCCCACTGTATATTATCCCCACACTTGTTTCTCCAATACAATGATGATTGGTGAACCAAACGCATCATAAACAGTGTCTTACACCATATCCACAGCCAACCAACCAACTGTATTTATTAAAGCCTGAGTTTGGTAGTGTATGAGCGGCATATGCTATAGGCAAAATACCCGAATCCGCCTCACCAACCTCACTGCGGCCTCTTTCATACACCTACAGTGGCATATCTTTCTGTTATAATGCAATTTAATTGAGGAAGTATAATACTCCATATCCAACCAATTTATTGCATACGAAATTGCGTGTGGATACACACCAGGCGATTTTGAACAAGACACACCAAATCATCATAAAATAAATGTGAGGGGGGCCGAACAGTGGGGATACTTGTGATATTATTGAAGGCAGTGATCAGTGCACCCATCGAGTGTGGCACTGATACAACCACTGTCCATAACTTTCATTAAGGGATATCGAAACACACTAAGCAAGCATTCATTCCTATTTTATCCTTACCTTGTCAAACATTTACCCATGTATGTTATGTGTTTTATATGTCGCCATTTTAAGATGTAATATTTAAAAGTTAATTTTTATTAAAACCACCTCTCTTTACCAGTGCGCCACACTAATGACAGCCTTCTCTTTCTCAAAAATTGTATCTAATCTTCTGTTCTAGTGGAAGCACACCCTAAAATAAAGACTTATTTAAAGTCTCATCATTATATAATAGGGTTATATCACATACACAGATATCCTCACCTGTGCGATTGGAAAAAAGCCTTTTTTTTGTATGTCAGAAATTATTTAGGAGTAAGGGTTAAAAATGTAAAGGGGGTATCCTCTTATGGTGGATTTTTTTAGTCCCATTACAAAAAAAATGGTGGAGTTTTTAAGATAGAGATTTCCTGGTTGGGAGGCCTCTTGCCTTTTAGGAAGATCCCGCCCTTTCCTGTGACTCATCTCACAGGAGTCACAGTATTATAAAATTTTAATTTATATTATTATTTGGCTCCATCTTTCTGAATACAATGTAATCTTTATTAGTTTGTTTAGTGTTTGTCATATGACTAATATATTGTTTTTAGTATGAAAAGAAGGGGGGGATATGTATATATTTTTTATTATAAGCTGATTTAAAGTGTTTTATTTCTGACAGATGTATTTCTCAAAGGCCAAAGACCATTATCTATCTATATTAGATCAGACAGGAGAAGTGTTCAGTGTACATATGTACATATGTCAACATTAGAGTCTTTGCTTCTCAATTATGGGACACTATTGTTCACCTTGTGTCCTAAATCTATATAATCCCTGCTATGTCCTACACTTAAAATTGAGACAAAAGTGTTAAAATTTGGAACTATAAATAGCTTATTCGGAAAGTTTCAGCCTATATAAGCTGGAAACAATGTTAGAGAAGTTTTATGCCTGGAAGAAAACACTGAAGGCCTGATTCTGGGTCCATCGGTCACCCGCATGTTCGCATTAGGGACCAATGGTAAGCCTCTGCGCATGTGCATATTCTCATATGCCGGACTTCTGTGTATACGCCTTCACGACCTGCACAGATGGTATGGGGCTTGCCCGGGTTGGGGCAGATTGGCTTGGTGGAGGAGATGGGGCATAGGAATGCCCAGTATTTCATGGGCATCCCCATGGAAAATCTGGGCATTCCCATGCAAATGTTGGTGGGATAAAAAGTGTCATACGACGTCAGCCGCCCGGCCTGTCTTTGCCCCTCTGATAGCAGGTGAAATCATTCGATGATCGCAGATCACATGAAATGTATTTTCATAATACATCCCATTGCATGGTTGCGAGGGGTTACGGCGGCTGGGGGTGCAGGGGTTCACCGGGGTGGTGCCACAACTGCTCGGCAAGCTGAAAGATTTGCAGTTTACCAAACAGATCAGAATCAGAACCTGACTGTAGTAGTTCCTGGATAATGAGAATATAACTCAGCCTCTAGATGCAGGGGGTTGGGCTGCTTATTTTGCTGATGTGATTTCTATATTGGCCTTCTGCTAAATGAAACAATAAACTTAGCTAAGTATACAATAAATTCATATTTATAGATTTAAGTATTTTACCTAAGTACTTTTCTGGGACTCCACCCATCTGGGTCTCTTTAAACTTAACCCACCTGAAACAACTGCAATAGTTTCAGTGGTGATTATGAATTAATGCTGATGATACAACCTATGGACTTCCACTGGTTGCATGTATCCTGCTGTGCATAAAAAGAAAAATCAATGTTGCAACATTGGTCAGTGCAGCAGGACTATGGTAACCTAGAACATCTAGGGTGAGATTTAATAGGATGAGAGATTCAGAAAGTGAGAGATTTGGGAAGAAATCTCCAGTTTTTTTAAAGCGGCAATCATTTACACTGCAAAGCCAGTTTGATTTTGCAGTGTAAATGATTGCCGCTTTAAAAAACCTGGAGATTTCTTCCCAAATCTCTCACTTTCTGAATCTCTCATCCTATTAAATCTCACCCCTAGGGCGAAATGTAATAGGGTGCGATTTTTTAGACATGTGCGATTTTTGGTCAAAAACGGCCGAAATCGCACATTTTCCGAAAATCGCACATTTAATAGGTTAAAAATCGCGGTAAAAAGCGCACTTTTTACCGCGAAATCGCACATTTTAAAGATGCGATTTTCAGTCACACTGAAAATCGCATCTAGATGTTTTCCCATAGGAAACTATAGAACTCGCATATGTAATAGGATGCGAGTTCTAAAGTCGCATATGGGACCTTACCAAAAAACGCAAAAAAAATAGACCAGCTTCTTGCTGGCGATTTTTACAGAACCATGCACAAATCTGTGTGATCTGTGCATGGTTCTGTCCAAAAAAAGGCTAAAAGTTAAAGTAAAAAAAAAAAACGGCGTGGGGTCCCCCCTCCAGAGCATAACCAGCCCCGGGCTGAAAGAGCCGGTCCTGGTTTCATAAAATCACAGGAACAAACAAGTTGGGGTTCCGTGCATTTTATAAAACCAGCACCAGGCTCAAGGGCCGGTCCTGGTTCCCAAAATACGGGGGACAAAATGACTAGGGGTCCCCCGTATTTCAAGAACCAGCACCGGGCCCAACCAGCCAGCAGGGTAATGCCACAGCCGGGGGGAGACTTTTTATACAAGTCCCCCCGGCCAAAGCATTTAGCCCTCTGACCGGTCAGCATGGGCAGGGGTCCTGGGGGAGTGGGGACCCCCCCAAAGAAGGGGTCCCCCCCCTCCAGAACTTACCAGCCCATGCTGAAGCCCGGGGCTGTCCTCGATGCCCCTGGGCGGTGGGCATCGAGCTGATATTTGGTGTAAAAAAATAGATAAACTATTGTTTTTTACTGTGGCACTACAAGTGCCAGCAAGCCTCCCCAGCAAGCTGGGACTTGGAGAACCACAAGTCCCAGCCTGCTGGGCATTAAAGGGCCCGCTGGCACTTGTAGTTCCACAGTTAAAAAAATAGTGCACAAAACACACTGACACACATTTTAAATAAAACTTTAATACACACATTACACACATACTAATACTTACCTATCTTCTTCCCGTAGGTAGCCCTGGTCCTGATGTCCTCCGGTCCTGTGTCGGCGTTCCTCTTCATGTCGACGTCCTTCTTGAAGTCGACGTCCCTGTCGGCGATGGCGTCCGGTGTCCGGGTCCGACGAAATCCATGGAGGAAGCTGTGGAAGGAAACCATACTCACCTGTCCCAGCGCGACGTAGTCCAGGTAAGGGTCTTGGAAAAAAAACAAACCGACACCCGAATCCAAGCGGACACGACGGAGACGCACGTGTGTTTGTTTACATCGTGCGGCTCCGCCTCCCGAATGCCGCTATTGGCCGCCTTGCGGCCTAGCGGCTCCTGATTGGCCGCTAGGCCGCAAGGCGGCCAATAGCGGCATTCGGGAGGCGGAGCCGCACGATGTAAACACCGTGCGTCTCCGTCGTGTCCGCTTGGATTCGGGTGTCGGTTTGTTTTTTTTCCAAGACCCTTACCTGGACTACGTCGCGCTGGGACAGGTGAGTATGGTTTCCTTCCACAGCTTCCTCCATGGATTTCGTCGGACCCGGACACCGGACGCCATCGCCGACAGGGACGTCGACTTCAAGAAGGACGTCGACATGAAGAGGAACGCCGACACAGGACCGGAGGACATCAGGACCAGGGCTACCTACGGGAAGAAGATAGGTAAGTATTAGTATGTGTGTAATGTGTGTATTAAAGTTTTATTTAAAATGTGTGTCAGTGTGTTTTGTGCACTATTTTATTAACTGTGGAACTACAAGTGCCAGCGGGCCCTTTAATGCCCAGCAGGCTGGGACTTGTGGTTCTCCAAGTCCCAGCTTGCTGGGGAGGCTTGCTGGCACTTGTAGTGCCACAGTAAAAAACAATAGTTTATCTATTTTTTTACACCAAATATCAGCTCGATGCCCACCGCCCAGGGGCATCGAGGACAGCCCCGGGCTTCAGCATGGGCTGGTAAGTTCTGGAGGGGGGGGACCCCTTCTTTGGGGGGGTCCCCACTCCCCCAGGACCCCTGCCCATGCTGACCGGTCAGAGGGCTAAATGCTTTGGCCGGGGGGACTTGTATAAAAAGTCTCCCCCCGGCTGTGGCATTACCCTGCTGGCTGGTTGGGCCCGGTGCTGGTTCTTGAAATACGGGGGACCCCTAGTCATTTTGTCCCCCGTATTTTGGGAACCAGGACCGGCCCTTGAGCCTGGTGCTGGTTTTATAAAATGCACGGAACCCCAACTTGTTTGTTCCTGTGATTTTATGAAACCAGGACCGGCTCTTTCAGCCTGGGGCTGGTTATGCTCTGGAGGGGGGACCCCACGCCGTTTTTTTTTTAATTTTATTTTTTTACCCAAAATCGCATATATGAAAATGCGCACATTTTCATGACTGAAAATGCGCACATTTTCATGACTGGAAATCGCGGCAAATCGCATTTTTTGCCGCTAATTCGCATCTCATTACATATGCGAATTCGCGGCAAAAAACGCGATTTTTAAAGGTGCGATTTGGTGCGATTTTTTTTTAGTCTAAAAAAACGCACCCTATTACATTTCGCCCCCAGTGTCTAATGAGATGAGGCCATCGGTGCCATTGCAGCTGCAAGTATAGATGCATGCACCACAGTGACATGACCACAAAACACCTGTGTTTGGTTAGCCACCCTCTGTTTACATTTGAGGAACATAGACTACAATTGCCTCTCTCTGCATCAAAATTTGTACTGTGACTCCTGGTGGTAACCATACCAATGCACATGCTGTATTGCTCGGACATAAACGGTGAAAGAAAAATTGTCTGTGTGCAAAATCTACAGTGTCCAAACTCCTGAATCATGACCACTATGTGTAGGTAGTCTATTCTGAATATGGTGTTTATAATATATTCCATAAATCTGAGTTTCAGTGGTCTTCATTTTATCCTTGGAAAGTGCAGTAAAAGTATTAGTTATTATCATATAAGAATTACACTATTATGAATCTCAAATTATTAGCCATCCAAGTGGCTTTAAAAATATGGTGGAACATGCTTAAATATAATAATATAACAATTGTATGGACTGTACAAACGGGTGTGGTATATTTCCCCGACAGTCGGGATTCCGACAGTCATTAGTCAGACGTCGGAATCCCGACTGCACAGCGTGGTGAGCGCAATGAAACCCCTTGCCGGCTCGCTGCGGGCGCGGTGGCAAGCTGCGCTTGCCACCTATTTTATTCTCCCTCTATGGGGGTCATGGACCCCCACGAGGGAGAAGTCGGGATTCCGACGTTGGAGGAATGACTGTCGGAATCCCGACTGTCGGGGAGCCGTCCGGCACCCGTACAAACGTTGAATACATAATAAAAAAGCCTGAAGGCTCAATTGTCAAAAAGTGTGTTTGTCTTTGTTTATTCATTCTTTGAATTTCTTCAATTATATTTTCCTGATTCTCGGAGTGTAAAGCTAGGGCTAGCAGGATTGCAATAACACACAGAATCTTCAAAAGTAATTAACAATCAAAAAGATAGAGAAATAGTAGAGACTTTTCTAGTGACTGTTTTTCTATTTTTCTCTAATGCGCATTCAAAACAATTAAAAAATACATGAAATTTTGAGAACATTCCATGACTTACCAATATCAGGTCATCCAGGATTCTATAAAAAATAAATGTATTAAAAAAATAATTATGGGGCATGGCCTGACCGGCAGAGAGATTAGCAGCATCTCCCCACAGCTCCTTCCCTACCTGTCCCAAATTCATATCTTTAACCCCTGTTCACTGCTGCTCTTACCTCAGATCCCCTGCCTCCTCCCTGCCAGACATCTGGGACGTGGACTGGTGAGTGCCGTGGAGCTGGGGGACCTGGTTAAAGGTCCCTGCAGGTTGTGGCCTACCACGTCTGAAGTAGCCATGACCTCGATTGTGCAGCCCAGCCCTCTCCTGGGCTCCGTAGCGGGAGCCGCGGGTGAACGCGGCCGCGAGCGGAGCTGGTGCTTTTTTTGCCCGCTTGCTGGGCTCCACCTTGGTTCTCTGCCCCTGCTGACGACCTCCCAGCCTCACTCGCTGCAAGAGGAGGGGTGCCCGGAGCTCTGGTCCCCGCTGTGAGTGCTTTGGTGACAGCCATATTGGAAGACCTGGCTCTAGTCTCCTGAGAGCTGGCGGCAGCCATCTTGGAGGACCCAGCGCTTTACTCCTGAGCGCAGTGGCGGCTGCTTCTGTGACTCCAGCTCCAGCCATCCTAGCGCTGTGGGGAGCTGGCCTGGAGAGACACCCAGGGAGAGGTGGTTTCAGCAGGTGAGGTGCTGACTGAGTCCACAGATAGCACACAGGCACAAAAATCATAAGGTAGGATACTAGAGGATTGATCATGCTCCCCCTACTGGTGGTGAGGGCTCTGCAGTGCTTAGAGTCACTTATATGACACAGACACCTTGAGAGGAGTAGTGTTTCCTCCCAATTCTGCAAATCTTTGGAAGTGCCTTTACCTCTGATTGCACAAATACCTATTGCCTTACATCTGAACTCTGATCAGGTGCAAAACAAATCTGAATTTACACAGACCCACCAACTTACTACAAATTTACTGACCAGCTCTTGCTCAGAAACAATATTCCTCTATATACAGAAGTGCCACCTAGAGCTCAAATCCTAACTTGACATTACTTGCTTCAAAACACTAATTACAAGGCCTGTGATGGAAAGACCAAAGCTGATCAAGGAAATATACCTCTTAAGGTTTACCCTTTCATTCCCTACTCTTTTAGACATTAAGCCTAGAGCTCCATCTTGTGGACCGACACATAATTACAACCACAGACCTTCTCCCTGCTACTAAAAAGTCTCTTATGGCAGTCTGAATTAGGTGACACAGCCACATTGCCACCCCTGCGTCATTGGGCCTTGCTTAACTACCTCTTTCCGGCATTGGTGAATGGGATCATGCAGCCTCTGTAATATGTGATCAAAGACTCACAGAGATAATGTGCATGGATCCTTGATGTAATTCCTCAGGTCTCTCATAGGGGATTTGAAGGCCAACCTCCTCCACAATGTTATGATGTGTGTTATGTTGGATAAATATACTGCTGGACCCACTACATTGCAATGACAACCTAGGATGTGACATTTTCTATACAGTTGCACCCGCATTCCTACTAATGAGTCTGAAAGACGTTGCTTAATTAAAAAACAAAAATCAGAGGTTTGCCTTGGCGAGGCTCTCATACTTCACTCCCGTCCACGCACCTACTCCTGATTATACATGAGTCATAGGAAAAGCAGAGGCAAAAAAGGTGTAGTAATCATTACCAAGTCCATCTCAAGGGCTGACCTCCGCAAATACCTGGGCACCCAAAGCAACTCAGACATGGCTACGGAGTCTGCTTCTCCTTCCCGACCCACTCTCGCCTCAAAGGACTCTACAAGGTTGAAAGATTCCTCGATATCAACAGCACAGTGAAATAAACAAGACATACATCAAATATACAAAATTCTACAAACCCTTCCAACTAAGTCAGATATCCCTTCCAAAGATGACTTTGTCTACTTGGAAATTAAACTGCGAGATGTGGTAAATACTGAGATTTCAGGGATAAAAGAAGAAATAACACAGCTGAGATCTCGAGTGGAAAACTTAGAGAGCACAGGAGAGACCAGCACTTTCCACAAAGCTTTGATAAATACTATCAGACAACAAGCGGAAGAGATCCAATCCCTCCGAGACCAGCTCGATGATATTGACAACAGGGGGTGGAGAAAAAATCTCAGGATCAGAGGGATTCCAGAAGACATCCCCCAACAAAGTCTCCATGATGTTCTGACTAAAATTTTCAACAAAATCTTAGAAAATGACCCCAATGACTCCATCACCCTCGACAGAGCCCATAGAGGCCTGCAGCTTAGAGGCCTACAGTCAGAATATCCAAGAGATATAATTTGCAGACTTCATTACTTATCCCAAAAGGACGAAATTTTGAGGAAGCTGCGGAACTCAGAAGGCCTCGATTTCAATGGTCACCCCATCCAAATATTCCTAGAGCTCTCCAGGCTGACACTTCAGTCCCATCGCCAAGTTAAGCCTCTAATGGATGCGCTCCGTAAACTGAACATTAAGTACAGATGGGGATATCCCTTTAGTATCACAGCAACGCAATGAGGAAAGACAGCTACTTTACGCCACCCAGAAGATGTGCCATCTTTCTGCTTCACACTTGCAATCCCTGTCGTGGAAACCCCGGAATGGCGCTCCCTCAGATCCCAGATCTCACCTCCACAAGTCCCTTCAGCAAGCCACCCGTTTCGAAGAGTGACGGGGTCTCCCAGATCCAGCGCACGTTCTCAGACCCCAACATCTCTTCCTTTGGTAACATGCCCACTGGAGAAGACATGAGAGAGTCCATTTACTCATCAATAGCTTCTTTGAACTCAGGGATGCTGGACGGTAACATATAGATTCTTGTTTTTTCTAGATCCGCACACCTGCAACTTTTTACTCTTATTATGCTGGCAACCCCCCTTATTTTCAGGTCTCCACTGTAAGCAGTTAAGGTCTTCTGTGGAACTTCTTCTGGTTAAACTTGTTGTATTTTATACTAATTGAAATAGTTTCTACATGATTCGATAGATGCTATACTTATGGTTAAGCCTCTTGTATCTTTGGTCTAAACCTAATTATGTTTTTTCTTGTGTTACACTGTGTGAGAATGCGGGGCTATGTTTAGATGAACTGTCACTAATTAGAATATCCTCTCTTAGACCACACAGTAACTACACCCAGTAGTTTTATGCTTAGTTATTTCATTGTTCTCTATAATACACTATTTGCTACTTGTATCTTGTTTGTATATTTCGGAGCATGGCTCTGATACCCCCCCTGTTGCCCCCTGTGCACTGCACTTCGTGTCCCTAGCCCCTATGGCAGTCCTTGGTTTGAACCCTCCTAGTGGTCTAGGAGCAGTGTTCTTATTCCCCCTCAGTCAACACTTCTTAGTGTTCTCTTTTTTCTCACATCAACACTTTGCTTGTTCTCATCTTCCTACCCTCCTCTCATTCTCCCTCCTTCTTTATCCTTTTAATGGTCCCCTACTTACATCAAATGACCTTCTCTTCATATCCCCTGATGGCTAGTATCAAAGTGGTGTCTGTGAATGCTAAGGGCTTGAATATCCCTGAAAGGAGAACTAGAGCGCTTAAAGAATTACATTTAGAAAGGGCAGCTATTGCGTTTCTCCAGGAGACGCAATTCTGAGGGGGGCAGCCCCCCTCTTGGAAATAAATATTTTCCGACTAGCTTTTTCTCCAACAACCCCCTGGGGAAAACACTTGTATTGGCAATCCTGATGGCGCGCCATGTTGCTGTTTCAGAAGCAATATGTCGCCCTATAATTCCCGGGAGAGCTTTGCTGGTAAACTGCAAGATTTCGGGATGTGACTTCTCTCTATTAAATATATATGCCCCGAATACACACCAACCAGCCTTTTATGACTGTCCTAAATATATATTATATAGTCCTAAACTTAGCGTATCCCTACTTAACAGGTGTAGTTTAACTGGTCAATGGACCCAATATTGGACTACTCCCAATCTTCAGTCCAATGCTCTGACCAACTACATCGTAGGGTTAAAAAAATAATGCATGACCACCAACTCATTGACCCCTGGTGCATTCAACACCCTTCTACTAAGGATTACACTTTTTATTTTCACCCACATAAAACTTACTCGAGAATAGACTACATATACATCTCACATAGATTTCTAAATCTAGTTGTCAAATCTGATATCGGCCATCTCTCCTGGTCTGATCACGCACCTGTTTCGTTAACCCTTAACCTCCCTTCATCACACTCAAAAAAATATTCCTGGAGGCTGAATGTATCACTCTTACAAGACCCTTTATGTCAGCAACAAATTAGGGATGCCCTTACTGACTATATAACATTGAACGATAATGCAGAAACCCCGAAAGCGGTAATATGGGAGGCACACAAATGTGTGCTTAGGGGGAAACTTATCCAAATAGGCACCCGATTAAACAAACAGCGTAAAGAGAGAAGAGCAGCCTTAATTCAGAAAGTACACTCTTTAGAAACCATGCATAAATCCTCCTCCTCCTCCTCCCCTGCCGTTCTCTAGGAACTTTTAGAGGCCCGTAAGGACCTAAACACCTTCATGACAGAGAAGCTAAAGATGGAAGCACGCAAATGTCGTAGCCGATACTTCCTCTGGGGAAATAAGCCGGGTAAGCTCCTAGCTAGGGCTTTGAGGGCTCAGCAAGCTAAAGCCTTTATTTCCAACATCAACTCCCAAGATGGACACATCTGCTCATCTACTGAAGAGATTGCTTCCGCTTTTTGAGCATTCTACTCCTAGCTATATAATTTAAATTTAACACACAGAGGTCCGCACTGCCCATCTAAACTGCCCCGAATAAAGGGATATCTTGAGGAGGTTGGTTTCTCCAGACTATCCTCGGAAAAAATAGGGGCCCTTGAGCTGCCCTTCTCATCTGAGGAACTGGAGACTGCTATTAAAAATACACCTAACGGCAAAAGCCCAGGCCCTGGTGGCTGCCCCATAGAATACTACAAAACCTTTAGAGACACCTTTTTCCCCTTTAATGTTAGCCACATTTAATCAAATTTCTGAACAGCATCCCTTCCCCCCCCCCCCCAGGCCCTCCTCGCTCACATCTCCATCATCCCCAAAGAAGGCAAGGACCCAACCCATTGCTCCAGTTACAGACCTATCTCCATTTTGAATGTAGACCTCAAGATATATGCAAAGCTTAAAAGCTTAATGCTAATCGTCTAAAGCCGTATCTCCCCTCTCTTATTCACTCTGATCAGGTGGGATTCGTTCCTGGAAGAGAGGCGAGAGACAACACAGCAAAAGTCCTAGATCTAACACACTTAGCCCCTAGCCATGGCTCACCTGTCATTCTGCTTTCAACAGATGCAGAGAAGGCCTTTGACAGGGTAGATTGGGACTTCCTTACTGGTGTCCTGGAGCACATGGGTTTGGGGCCAACTAGCCTCCATAGAATTAGAGCCCCATATACACTACACCTTCAGCACAAGTGAGGGTAAATGGAGACCTCTCTGACCCCTTCTCCGTTTCAAATGGAACCCGCCAGGGCTGCCCTCATTCCCCTTTGATATTCGTCCTTTGTATGGAGGCCTTGGCGATGGCTATCCGGAAAAATGAAGGAATGAAGGTAGGGGATAAGGAATATAAATTAGCCTTATTTGCAGTTGATCTTCTTGTGGTGGTTTCAAGCCCCTTGACATCCATCCCTAACCTCTTGAAGGAGTTCCAACATTATGGGGCCCTTTCAAATTTCAAAGTCAATTTGTCTAAATCCATTGCCCTTAACGTCACTCTTGATGTGAACAGTCCATTAGAACAAATGAAGAACATTGGCTTGTTTTGTATCTTTCTCTAGCAATGTCCTTACAACAATATCTGACCGAAATTAACTAGTAATCTCCTCTGTAAATACTGTAATCCTCCTTGAGTTTCCCCAACTGTCAATCTCTTTACAATACGTTCACTGTGCACAGACTTATCCTAGGTACCTCCACTGGAAATAACTGGAGATGTTATATACTATTACAGAAGTTCCTTTTCTTTTCTCTCTTAGTGTCAGTAGTACAGACGGCGCCGGCCTTATGCTTGCTGGCGAATCGCCAGCAGCATGCTGCTGGCGATCCGCCAGCAACACGGCGCGCCATCTGACTGAGACGCGCGTGTGTCCCCCACGCACGCGCGTCTCAGTATCCGGGCGGCCGGCCGGCGAGGCGGACGCAATACTGTCCGCCTCCCACTCGAGGGGGGCTGGGGGGACCCGAGGAGGCTGTGGGGGGGTGCGGGCGCCCGGTGCGGGCACCGGGCGACCGTCGGAAGGGGACGGCAGCACCGTCGGAAGGGGACGCGCGCGGACCTCGTGCGCGCACGTCCCCTTCCGACACACAGATGGCGCGGGAGCAGGGAATGGCGATGGCGTCGCCATCGCCATCCCCTGCAAAGATGAGCCCGGCCCCATCTGTAGACATACTGTAATTGTATGTAGGCTATATATTGATTAATAATGATGCTGTAAGCTGGCCTGAGAGAGCGCAATTGAGGGAGCTCCGTGTCTCTGAGCATCCTATCTGACTGTCACTCTATGCTGGCTGGGCCTGTTACAGTCGTTTTGGCCATATACGAAGTCCTAGGGGTTGAGTGCACTCACCTCTCCTCTCATATTATAGGCCTCTGCCTATTCTCCACCTCACTGCCTGCCTTCAGGGGAAGCTGCTGCTTCTCTCTCCACAGGTTCTTCTACCCAGCGTCTTTCTGCCACACTTCAGCTTTCCTCAGCCGCTATCCACAACACACCAACTGCTCTTTCCACTCAGTAGCTCTATTTATAGGCTCTGCTCTGGGGTTTCCTGATGAGCAGGGGCTCTGCCAACTGTCAGAGTATATTTTCCTATCTGGAATGTTCCTCCCAGTTCTCCCTTTTAAAGCAGGGTCTATGGTATAGTCCACCCTAATGGGCTATGAGGACAAGTCCATTGTCAGTTCAGGAAAGGGTTAAACAGTGTTCAGTCCACAATATTCTATTAATAAGGGGTATTAACACATTAATACTTTTCCTAAATAATTTATTAACTATTAATATTACATTTTATATCTGCTACATTTACTGTTTCACAACCATATAGCATTTTAGTTTATGTATAAACATTAACCCTTATTGGGGTGTTACACACCACTTGCCATGGCTGGACCCGGTAAGCTCCGGGTTGCTACAACTTTGACAGAAGCAGATGGTGTTTATTTCTTGTGGAACTACAGGTAAATTAATGCCTGTCTTGCCAAAAAGCTTTATATTGTGATCTACTAGCATGACTTTAACCTCTTGATCAAAGTGCATATATTCCCACTAAGGCAGTGGTTCCCAAACTATGGGGCAGATGTATTAAGCCTGGCGAAGAGATAAACTGGAGATAAAGTGAAGATAAAGTGGAAGGAGATAACACACCAGCCAATCAACTCTCAAGTGTCATATTTCAAACACAGCTGATTGGATGGCACGTTATCTCCTTCTACTTTATCTCCAGTTTATCTCTTTGCCAGGCTTAATACATCTGCCCCTATGTGCCTAGGCACACTGAGGTGCCCCAAGATACTTGCAGGGGTGCCTTGGTTTGATGGTCCAAGACCAACTCAAATTATTTTTATTCAATATAACAGACAAAACCAGTGTTTGTGGCCATCAATGTGAACAAATAGAATAAAATTATGTTCCTTACCACATAACTGACCAAAAGCATGACATATAAACATGATTTACTTAATTTAATATTTGTTTATGTATTTCACAATAAGAAACATTTGGCATAGGGGTGCCTTGAAAAAAATGTTGATGCTCTAGGGTGCCGGGAGTAAAAAATGTTTGGGAACCACTGCACTAAGGATATAAAGATCATTGTGGCTACAATTTAACCCAATAACAAATGGATACAATTTTCTTTTTACTATTGTGAATGTCTATTTAATATTAAACCGATGGATAATAAGTGTGTCCGTATTGTGTCCATAAACTTACAACCTTTATTCCTAACTATGGGTGAAAAAAAAGGGTAGCACCACGTAACAATCCTTATTTTGTATCACACTCGCTAAACCGATACCCTGATGGCGGTATCCTTTCGCAGTACTTAGTACTTAGTTATAAGTAAATACAACAGGTATAAATTACTGTAAACCTTTCCACTTATACCCCTTTCACACCAGTCTAAATTCCTGGGTTGAGTCCGGGAACAACCCGGGACTAGCTCTGGTGTGAAAGGTTCCAGGGACAAATTCCCGGGTTAATTTGCCAGCAATTCAACCCTGCTAGGTAGCAGGGTTGCTCCCGGGTCCTTCCAGG
This sequence comes from Crinia signifera, assembly GCF_055691185.1. Lineage (NCBI taxonomy): Eukaryota > Metazoa > Chordata > Amphibia > Anura > Myobatrachidae > Crinia > Crinia signifera. The sequence continues at coordinate 25,402,937 of NC_139223.1, forward strand.
GATACTGGCTGGTGTGAAAGGTGCAGGGACATGTCCCTGCTTCTCCTGTTGCCTCTGCTAGTGCTGATTTGCTAGCAGGGCAACTTCCTGTTGTGGTAGACACTCACAGACACGCCCAGAGACAGCATACAGCGGGCAGGGAGACAGTGTGCATGTTCTGTAGCACTACAGACCCCAGAAATGTGTTTTAACCCCTGAAAGCCTGTAATGTGTGCCATGAGGAGGTGAGAGAGCTATTAATCATTAGACGGGAAGATGCTTTCATATGCCTTTTAATTTGTTTTATACAAGTAAACAAAGGCAGAAACACTACAAATGTTTTGTGTCTTAATTATTAATAATCAATAATCTAATGTGAGCCTAAAAAGGCCATTTTCAATGCTATTCTCATAGAAATGCAGGGTCATCCCGGGTTCAGTGTGAAAGGTGCCGACCTGGGTTGTCACTGCTTCAAAAGCATGTGTGAATGGGTCCCAACCCGGGAATGTCCCTGCTTCTCCCGGGAATGTAATTCCCGGGTTTGTCTCTGCATTTCTGGTGTGAAAGGGGTATTATTGTGAATAATACACGAGACGGTATAAATTCTGGAATAAGGGTACAAAGTCCTTAACCATATATTTGAGTCCCTAGGGGACAAAAGGGGATTACAGAAATAAGAATGCAATAACAAATTATACAAATCACCTTACAATACAAACAATATATAATAAAAAAGGGGAAAAATAGATATAAATACAACCAGCCACAGTACAACTACAAATACTGTACAATAAAAAGAACAGTTATCATCTCTCAACACACTGCGCTACTCATTCCGAGTATCTGTATTTAATCCAGAGTACAGTCCAAAATAGAAGATAGAATGAGAGCGTCCTTATGCTGTGTGCAACATTATATAGGGTCCAGACAAAAGGGTACAGTAAAGTTCTCCATTTGCCAAGAGGTCAGATTTCGCTTCTCCTTGATTGGTACAGTAGAATGCACTAGGGTGGTCTAGGGGTCATGCTGTTTAACCAGCTTTCTCCAGTTCTTTCAGTTATACCATCCTCATGGCAATGTAAAACATTAGATATGTATTTGGTCCACAACTCTTGACTGGTAAGTGTTGCACACTTTAAACAATCACCGGAGTACTGCGCTTGAGAGACGGAACACACAGGTGCGAAATATGTCCAGGGGAGATCATGTTTTACCATTATTACTGTGGTGATTTAAAATCATAACTCTATTTTATTATTTGTGAGTGTAGAGAATGAGTCTATGTGTATTAGTATGGCAGCACATAGGATTCGCACAATTATTCCTTCTTGCTTCTTTACTCTATTTACATAACTATGTGAACCAAAAAGGTGGCCATACCTTGCTACTGTGGCGTAGATGCAACTCGACTTCGACACTATAGAAGAAGAAAAATACATGTTTATGCAATTATAATTCTGGACATTGTTACTGGATATAGTTAAATAAGGACTATGCTCAAAATTAATATTAATCGATGGTAGATGTGTCTTATTAAAGATATTGTTATTAATATTTTTTATTATTGATTTTTAAAATAAATTTAATTTTTCAACTGGTATAAATGCGCTCTCTTTGATTGTTCTATAAAGTGAAAGTAAACCTGGAAGAATGCTTCAGCTACTTCCTATTTCCCAATCAGGCAAAGTTCTCTCCAAATGCAGCTGCTGTTTGTTTTCTTGACCCAACAGTTGCTGTAGATGCACGCATTGAAAACACAGATGATGGGGCCTTCTTGGCGTGACCACGTGATGTAGGGTGTGATACGCAACGTCTCTCTCTCCCCACCCGTGGCTGAGTATTCCCAGGAGCCGTGCTACCTCACCCCTTCCCGCTAGACGCCGAGAATCTCCTCAGCCTTGCTAGCCCTGGACACTGGGGCTGGAGATAACAAGTGACGCCGTGCAGCCGGCTAGCTACTCGCAGGAACCTGAAGTGTGCGGCACCAGTGTTGGGAGGCACAGACGCCAGCTTTGATTGATGCGTTAACCCGGCAGCCTGTTCTATCTGATCGCAGCGCATCGCAGTGCAGAGACGAGCCGAGACACTTTACCATCTTCCTGCCAGACGCTGTAAGTTTACCCCGCCTGGCTGGTTCCGGACTCTGGGGCTGGAGTGGATAATCGCCGCTGTATAGCCCGCCAGCCACCCGACAGCCTGTCTTACCTGCTCCTTCCTCCTGCACGCCGTTCTGGCTGCACGTGCCACAAAGCCCCTGCTTGGAGACTCAAATACAGCTGGACTCCCTCTAACTCTGCTGACCGGCTTTACTCGGGTGGTCCAGCAGGGAGGGGTGAGTTACTTTTCTGCTCTATCAGTAGCTCAAGGTTAATATCAAAGTCTGCTAAATAACAACAAGGCTAAAGGACATTTACTATTATCATATCCTCTTGGGGACATAAAAGTGTTGAAATAGGAGGTGAGGAAGCCGTACTACCTAATTGGCAGGAGGGTGAACTGTTTAAATGATACGGCAAGTATTTGCTTACAACCTTGAAACCGGTTGTGCGATCATATAATTATATGGAGGGTGGACGTGCACCAATTTAATACTGGCTCAGAGACCCACTGTGTGACTGTTAAAGGGCCCCTGGTAACAATATTTGTTCAGTCAAAAAGCTCACCCCTGCATTACCATGGGAAAATCCCAGAACTCCTCAGCAGCCAGCAAACTGGCTAAATACGCACGTACCCCCACCTCGTCAACCAAGGGCGATGGCACTCCTCCCACTACCCCCCCCAAGCTCCCTGAGAAAAGCCAAGATGGAGATGCACTTCAGAAGGTTTTAGATGCAGTCGTAGCAAGTGAAGGGCGCCTAGCTGTGAAAATTGAGAAGGTCCAGGAAGACTTAAATAGTATCCGATTATCAGTACAAAAAATAACCGAACGCACAGCTGAGATAGAAAAAAGGACTTCGTCACTGGAGAATCTGGTTCCACCCCTAATCCAGAACTTGGAAATAATGAAGCGGCAGGTCGAGAATCTGGATAACAAAATCACCGATATCGAGGGGCGCTTACGGCGCAATAACTTGAGATTTTTGGGTTTTCCAAAGAAAAGTGAAGGAACTAACCTCACTCAGTTCCTGCAGAATTGGTTAATTGATACATTTGGAAAAGAGGCCTTTTCTAATCTCTTCGCTATCGAACGAGCTCATAGGGTTCCTCTGAAACCCCCACCCCCAGGAGCGCCGGACAGAATTCTCATTGCTAAGATTGTATTTTATCCAGACAGAGATTCAATCCTCCGGCTAAGCCGCGAAAAAGGCCAGATAATGTGGAATGATAAGAGAATCTCTATTTTCCCTGATTATGCCCGAGGGGTTCAGAGGGACAGGGCCCAGTTTATTCCGGTGAAAAAAAGGTTACGGGAGCTCCAGTTAAACTACTCAATGTTGTTCCCAGCCAAACTCAGGGTTATATCTGAGGGGAAATCCATCTTTTTTACCTCTCCATCTGAAGTCAGTGACTGGTTAGACAGGAACTTTCCGGCAGCACGGGCTATGAACGGCTCTTGAGTAGAAGAATACACTTGGCTATAAGACGGTTAATTGAACAATTCCCTTTTTTTTTTTTTTTTTTTTTTTTTTTTGGCTCTTAGATTTGGATAACTGATTATCCACTACATTGTTTGAATGATCTAGGATGCTACCGTTATTAGTTGTGTATGCCGTCACTATCTAACGGAAATAGCTGGCGGAGAAGTTATATGGGCCTTTGAGCTATTTTGTTGAATCATATATTTATGTGTGGCCCGGGGGATCTGGGTGGTTAAAAAGAAATTATAATTTAAAGGATCAAACACGGGTGGGTGGGAGAGAGCCCTACAGGGTGGTTATTAAATCTATTACCTAGAAAAGAAACCTCAAGGAGGGATCTTTAGGGGATGGGTAGGGAGGGTTGGAGTAGGCATGTCGTGGGAGGAGGGGGGCATGCAGGGTGGAGGGTGGGAGGGAAGGGAAGAAAGATTGCAAGTTTACTCTGGGGGGTTGGTGCTAGGAGCAGCTTTCAAGTTAGATTTATCATACAAGGTGATACCCGCAAGATTCAATATAAAATTGCTTATGTGTTATGGGGGTTATGAAGTATAGCATTCTTACCTGGAATGTAAGAGGCCTTAATAACAAATTCAAGAGGGCATTAGTACTTAGAGAAATACGTAAATACGCGGTTGATATAGTGTGTCTTCAGGAAACACACCTGGAGGGGACTAGAGTATTGTCCTTAAAGAAGCCCTGGCTAGGATGGACATGGCATTCCACATTTACTACCTCCTCCAGGGGTGTTTCTATTCTAGTACGGAAAGGTATCCCCTTTGGGGTAGATGACGTGAACGTGGACCCTGGGGGGAATTATGTGTTCCTAAAGTGCAGACTGGATTCCTATGTATTTCTATTGTTTGCTGTTTATTTCCCCCCCCCTTTCAATTTCCAAACACTGCGTAAGATAGCAGAGTTTATGGCCGAGCATCCTGGAACTCCCTCGGTTGTACTTGGGGATTTTAATAATGTCCTGGACACCCACCTAGATAGATGGTCGCTCAATCCACAGAGCACCCAGCGGCCTAAAAATAAATTTGCATTAATGACTGACGAGATGGGTCTAAGGGATATTTGGAGAAGTTTCCATCCTACGACCAGGGAGTTCTCATGCTACTCTGGCTCACATGAGTCTTTTTCGAGGATAGATCTTGCTTTAGCATCAGAGGATTTCTTCCCTATAGTTCAGGGGGCGGTTTATAGAGCCAGAGGAATATCGGATCACTCCCCCTTAGAGATAACTTTGACCCCAGGTCAGGATAGAGGGTACACATACTGGAAATTTAATTCTCGGTGGTTAGCTAGGGTAACTCCTGAGACTGGTCTTGAGAACCAATGGGAGGAATTCCTAGAACTAAATAAGGGGACCGCTCCAATCGAAAAGGTTTGGGATGCTTTTAAAGCCGGGATCCGGGGTACTCTAATCAAGTCTGTTGCTGATCTGAAATTTAAATTTAGGCAGGAAGAACAATCATTAGAAGAAGAGAGTAAAGTAACTGAGCAGACTTATCTGAGAGAGAAAACTAGCGAAAGCAGGGAGAAATGGACTCAGGCTCAGGAAGCTTGGAAAAAAAAAATAGAGGAAAAAAATAAGTACAAAGAAGTCTTCAGGAACCATAGGAAGTTTCTAGAAGGGGACAAACCGGGTAGTTTTTTAGCAAATTTAGTTAAAAACGAACAAACAGTATCCACGATCCTCGAAATCCAGGAGGAGACAGGGGTGACTCTGAAGTCCACGTCAGAGATTGGGCAAAGCTTTGCTAGATATTATGAGTCTACATATGACACCAAGTCCGATGTGACTCCCGCAGAAATAAGAGATTTCTTAGCTTACATAGAAGCCCCTAAGCTCTCCAAGGAATCCAGAGATAGCCTTGAGGTTCCCATCTCACTATCGGAAATAACCGATGCCATTAAATCAATTCCGGGGGGGAAAGCTCCAGGGACCGATGGTCTTCCCCATGACCTATATAAAGCCTTCTTACATTTCTTCGCACCTAAATTACTCGAGTTATATAATAATCTTTATCAAGAGGCAAAACTTCCTCCATCAATGGCAGAAGCCTTAATTATAAATATTTCTAAAAAAGGTAAAGACCCTAGATTCAGAGAGTCTTATAGACCTATATCTCTGTTAACGAATGATGTTAAAATTCTTGCCAAAGTTTTAGCCATACGGCTGAATAAGGTTCTGGGGGAAATCATCGGTTGTGATCAATCGGGATTTATACCCGGAAGATCGGCCTCCACAAACTTAAGAAGGCTATATGCTCACATCCAATCCAAACATGATGAGTCGCAGTCCCCTGCTGTTATCTCGCTCGATGCGGCCAAAGCATTCGATACTCTTGAATGGGAATATCTTTGGGGAGTGCTAGAGTGGATCGGCGTTGGGCCAGTCTTCATAAGATGGATGAGACTGCTCTACTCCTGTCCCAGTGCCAGAGTAATGGTCAATGGCTTTATCTCCCATAATTTCTCTATAAAGAGAGGCACCCGACAGGGTTGCCCCCTATCCCCGGCGTTATTCGCGATTGCGATCGAGCCGTTAGCAGTTATGATAAGATCGGCACAGGGATTGAGTGGGCTCTGTCTGGGAGGGAGAGAGGATCGAATTGCATTATACGCGGATGATATCCTGCTATTTTTGAATAAGGCCATGCTTTCCTTACCGAGAGTCCTTGAGATAGTTAATCAATTTGGAAGGTTCTCTGGATTAAAAATAAACTGGAGTAAATCCTGTGTATTACCTCTGGCAAAATTGGGTGATGGGAGTGCCGCAGCCTTTACCCCTTTGGAGGTGGTATCAGAATTTACATATTTGGGGATGGTAATATCTAAGAACACAGAGGATTTCCTTACTCTTAATATCAGTCCCATACTGGATTACCTCCAACAGAAAATCAAGATATGGGCTAAATTGCCTCTCTCCGTTACCGGGAGAGTCAATTTAGTAAAAATGATGGTACAACCCAAATTATTATATATATTGCAGCACTCCCCAACATACTTACCCCGTAAGTTATTCAATAAGATAGAGGGGTTGATATCCTCCCTGGTCTGGAACAAGGGTAGAGTCAGAATAAGCCGTAAAGTTTTAACGCGACCAAGGGGAGAAGGGGGGTTGGCTCTCCCAGACTTTTGGCTCTATTATTTGGCCTCACAATTGACCTTCATTCGGTCCTGGGTAAAGCAAGGGCAAGATTCTAACTTAGTAGAAGCATTAATACGGGAAATTTCCCCAAATCATACCCCGATACACTATCTACTTTCCGGAACATACTCGAAAAAAGCCCCTCCTATTATTTATCAGGCTATTTTAGTCTGGAAGCAGATTGAAAGGCTAACTGGTAGACACGGGGTAGATCCTGAAACTCCTTTAACTAATTCCCGCAGGCTTGGAGAGCTGCGTGAGCTAGAAATGGACTCTGTATGGGGTGTAAAGGGTATAATTGAGATTCAACAATTATATGAACAAGGAGGACTGCGTTCTTTCTTAGAATTGAAAGACGTATATGGGTTAGAAAATAATTACAGATTTAGATATTACCAATTAAGACATGCCCTGAACAAACAGTTTCGATCAAGTTCCCCTGTGTTAGAAGAATCCCCTACAAAAAAATTTCTACGTAAGATACGTTCAGGCCATTTAATCGGCCAGTGCTATAAATACCTGAGGGGAGAAGTGCAGACCGATAATTTGGAGGTTGTAAAGGAAAAGTGGGAGCAGGATATAGGAGAAATTAAGGAGGATGAATGGAGGGAAGCCCTGGCAAACGTACAAAGGGCCTCAGCACAGACAAAACATCAACAAATATTACTGTACGTGATGCACAGGACTTACATCACCCCAGCACGCTTAGCTAGAATGGGAGGGAGGGAGAGTTCATCCTGCCCTAAATGCGGGAGAGTTGGAGCCGAATTCTTTCATATGATCTGGACATGCCCTAAGGTCCATGCATTTTGGGGAAAAATTACTGAGACCTTGGAGAAATTGGGCTTTCCAGCAAGGGATTGCACCCCTAAAAGTTGTATACTTATGGTGAATGGAGAGAGACGGGTGAATAAATATCTTTGGGAATTAGTGATCAACCTATGTACCCTTGCTCTGGTTTGCATTGCTAGATGTTGGATGGCAAAACAGGGGCCAAATATCGAGGAATGGTTCGCATTGGTTAGTTCGGCGGCTGACCATGAAAAGTATTTATATTTTGTTAGAAGGAATGAAGGCAAATTTCATTTGAAATGGGATAAATGGTTGAAGATCTATCCCTAAAGTTTAAGGAATATGCGGGATACCTTGGTTACAGAAAGTGAAGTTGATAAACGGGAGCTGCTCGTGGGAGTAGGGGGGATTTCAGGAGTAAACTTGTAATCGGGGTGGATGCTGTCACCTAACATCTCTCAACAATAATAAAATTTTTCCTTCTTTTTTTTTTTTTTTTTTTTTTTTTTTGTGGTAAATTAGATTTCACACACTGGGTTATTTAGTATAATTTCCCACCTTTAAGTATATAATCACATGAGTAATATACACGTCACTTAGGGCATATCAGTGCAGGATATTTTTTCTTCTTTTCTCACGGTTAGACACCGCAAGACAATAGGGATTCCTTGGAAATCTTTCTCTTTTTTCTCTTTTTTTAGGCATTTGAGATTTAAGCACATGGAATTAGTTCACCTCTACTACACTGACGACACAAAACAATTAGACACCCGATATTACCAAGGATCGGGTACCCCATTCCCACTCATCACTATCACAAAATCTATTTATTTATTTATTTATTTTTTCCAGAGATTTAAGCACTTGGAATTAGCTCACTTCATCTACACTGACGACACAATACAATTAGACACCTGATATTACCTAATTTTTTTTTTTTTTTTTTTTTTTTTTTTTTTTTGCCCTCTTCCTCCCGTGCCATCAATTTGAGGGTACAGGCGGAAGCCTGTTTGGCTCCCGGAAAAGGGAACTTATCGGAATATAGTTGGAATATATAATTCTGTAATGTTGAGAGACGTTATGTCGACAGCGGGGGGGGGATGAAAAGGATTAATTGTGTATGGATTTAATTGTATTAATTCAACTATGTATGCTACAAAACTTTGGTGTAGAATGTTCTATGAAAAATTAATAAAAACGATTTAAATAAAAAAAAGAAAACACAGATGATGGAATCTTAGAGCTGTGAAGATCAGGATTTACCCGGATATCAAAACTGTATCTTAGTGACTATCTGTCACGTTTGTCTCCTTAACGCATCCGCACCACATCATAGGTGGAGGAGGATCAGTTGAAGAAAGATGAGGGGGATGCATCAAAAAAGGATGATGATGTTGAAGAGGTGCCCTCAGGAGAAAAGCAACCACAATTTAGATTTTTGGTAACCAAATCAACATTTTCAGTGTCAAAAACCACCCAATCCAAGTGTTCATGGGGGGGGGGGGGGGGATCTTAGAATGCACACCCGATTTACATGAGGTGCTATCATGCTGGGACTTGTAGTTCTGCAAAGAAAGACATGTGGTGCAGATGCACACTCCATATTGTTAATCAAAATCAATTAAAAATAGAGGTTCTTGGTATATTCATTGGCCAAGAAATATTTGCCCACCAACCATCTTCACGGTAACCTCCTTTCTGGTGGGTCCCTAATACTAAGAATCTGGGGCGCGGAACCCCAAAAAGGCCAGCATAAGCCAGTCACCCCAGGGCAGCACACGAGTGAAGAACTAAGCTATAAATGTGTGTTAATCAGAAAGAAGCAGGAGCTAGAGGTAAAAAGTGTAGTGCTAGGAAGTATAATATTAGTGAAAATAAATAGTGCTAAATAAATGTTAGGGTGTGCCACCCTGAAAGCAACTCGGTTACACCAACCCAAGGGGAGCCGCGCCCCAAATCCATCTCCAAGACTAGCAATTAGTGTAAATTTTTAGGTCTTACCTTCATTGTGCCCTCAGTTTGCAGTCTGTGGCTACCAGGGACCAAACTGGTGAACTAATGTTCAGATCAGGTGGGCTACTCTAAGTTGAAGGAGTCCCAACCTTCAGGTGTACAGGTGTACACAGAGCTGCAAGTTTGGCGGTACGGGGTGGTACGGCGTACCGTTAAAAGAAATACTGCCGGTACCCCGTACCGCCATAACAAATCTGCCCTCAAAGTGTTTATTGCGCATGCGCGCATATGTAAGTGGCGGGGGCGTGGTTTTCGCCGCCCCGCCACAGCTGATTGCTAGCGGAGGGGAGGGGAGCGCATTGCGCTTCTCTTCCTCCCCTCAGTGTGTCACTCAGACTAGGCTGTCAGGCGACAGCCAATCAGAGCTCGCGGGCTGGCAGCCAATCAGGAGCCAGCCCGCGAGATAGAGAGAGCCAGGCAGAAGGGACGGGAGATGCGCTCCCTCCCCCTCCCCTCCCCAAGGAAGCAGAACAGCGGGGGACTGTAGGGGGGAGAGGACCTGACTGGACCGGACACAGCCAGCACTGGTGAGTTGTGCTGCTGTGGGGACATTTATGTGTGGCACTGTGGGGGCATATTATATCTGGCACTGGGGGCATATGTGTGGCACTATATCTGGCACTGGGGGCATATGTGTGGCACTGTGGGGGCATGTGTGGCACTGGGGGCATATGTGTGGCACTGGGGGCATATGTGTGGCACTGGGGGCATATGTGTGGCACTGGGGGCATATGTGTGGCACTGTGGGGGCATATGTGTGGCACTGTGGGGGCATATCTGGCACTGGAGGCATATGTGTGGTACTGTGGGGGCATCTGGCACTGGGGGCATAGGTGTGGCACTGTGGGGGCATATCTGGCACTGGAGGCAAATGTGTGGCATTGTGGGGGCATATGTGTGGCACTGGGGGCATATCTGGCACTGGAGGCATATGTGTGGCACTGTGGGGGCATATCTGGCACTGGGGGCATATTTGTGGCATTGTGAGGGCATATATCTGGCACTGGGGGCATATCTGGCACTGGAGGCATATTTGTGGCACTGGGGGCATATCTGGCACTGGAGGCATATGTGTGGCACTGTGGGGGCATATCTGGCACTGGAGGCATATGTGTGGCACTGTGGGCATATGTGTGGCACTGTGGGGGCATATCTGGCACTGGGGGCATATGTGTGGCACTGTGGGGGCATATCTGGCACTAGAGGCATATGTGTGGCACTGTGGGGGCATATCTGGCACTGGAGGCATATGTGTGGCACTGTGGGGGCATATCTGGCACTGGAGGCATATGTGTGGCACTGTGGGCATATGTGTGGCACTGTGGGGGCATATCTGGCACTGGGGGCATATGTGTGGCATTGTGGGGGCATATATCTGGCACTGGGTCACTGTGGGGGCATATCTGGCACTGTGTGGGCATATTAGTAATGGGCATCAGTTGTGCGGTGTAATGAGCATTATGGTGTGGGGAATAATGTTTAACGGGCATTATGGCATGGGTCATATGTATTGGGTGTGTGACGCGTAACAGGCATTACCGTGTAAACTTTGGCCAAGTGCCTTCGGCATGCAATATTCCAGCCACTCCCCCTAGTTTCATATGACCACGCCCCTGGTCACACCCCCTGACCATTTTTTCGCCGCAACCCAGTGTTCAACAGGATATAAGGAATTACTAACATTATATCACCCCTGAAGATCTGTGATTTGGAATATGGAATGGACTTTTGGTTGGCAACAGAACTAAGGCCCCCATACACTAGCCGATTTTGGTCAGATTTCAGCCAGATCAGTCGGATCTGGCCGAAATCGGACCAAAATCGGCTAGTTTTGATGTCCCCTCAGATCCGATGCGCGGTCCCGTGCGCATCGGATCTGCGTCGGGTGGTCGGACCTGCTGCACGTCCGACCACCCGACTTGGGACCTAGTGGGGCGGTAGAGGGAGCAGGGGGGGGCTGGGGACGCTGCGGGGGACACAGGCGGCATAGAGCCGCGCAGGGGGAGCCGGCGGGAGCTGTCAGTATTGAATAAAAAAAAAAGCCCATACAATGCATGGGCGGCCTGTGATTGGCTGAGCGCTATCTCAACAAGCCAGTCAGCAATTGGCTGAGAGAGCGCTCAGCCAATCACAGGCTGCCCATTCATTGTATAGGCTTTTTTTTTCTAGCACTGACAGCTCCCGCCGGCTCCCCCTGCCCGGCTCTATGCCGCCTGTGTCCCCCGCAGCGTCCCCAGCAGCGGGGGACACAGACGCTGTCCCCGCAGCGTTACCAGCAGCGGGGGACACAGACGCTGTCCCCGCAGCGTCCCCAGCAGCGGGGGACACAGACGCTGTCCCCGCAGCGTTACCAGCAGCGGGGGACACAGACGCTGTCCCCGCAGCGTCCCCAGCCCCCCTGCTCCCACCTCTGTAGCCCCCCCCCTGCTCCCCGGGTTTTTTACATGTGATAAATCGAGACGATTTATCACATGTAAAAAATGGCACATCAAGTGCCAATCTAATCAAGCTCCCCCGCGGAGCAGCCGGGGAAGCTCAGGGGGAAGTCGGGGGCGACTTGTCCTAAGGACAAGTCGCCCTAGTGTATGGGGGCCTTTAGTGTATGTGAATTTGAAGCCTCTGGCATTAGATTTGCTTGCAATGCCTGCATCACAGGATTTTGCAGAGAGGGTGTTTAGTGTAACAGTGGACCTGACAAGTGCCCATCTCAGCAGGGCAAGGGTCATCTTAGAGAGAAGTGCAACAACCTCTTGTCATGAAAATCACACAGTTTAGCTAATAGCTTTTCTAATTAACTCTATACTTTCTCCTACAGGCATATGCTGTATGCATCCATAGATCTTCCTTTTTGTAGAAGAAGTACTAGTACTACCAGTTGTATCAGGAATCAGAATCATCCAGGTTGTATTTGTAGTGATTGATGTATTGTATTATTTAATTAATAATAATAATAATAATAATAATAATAATAATAATAATAATAATAAAGTATTTTTATACAGATAGAGCCATCCTCATCTAACCCTTTAATAGGATTAAGTGAGCCAGACAAGTCTGACTTAATCCTCTGCCAATCCCCTACTGTATTGTTCTATGTATTGTATTGCAGCTGAGAACAATGGATGATAATAAGCCTTGGTGAGCCATGGCTCTCCAGAGAAGGCTAGTTGAAGAAGGCTCCATCTGTACATGGCCTTAGCTTTGCCCTTCATCTGGCCGTTGACAACTGAAAATCACTCATTTTATCTAAATAGATATATATTATATAAGATGCATCCTTACAGCTTAATTATTTGCAGTTCTACTACTTAATTGTATCAGACTCAGCCAGGTTGTATTTTTACAGTGATTTATTGTATTATATAATAATACTGTATTTATTATCCTTTTTTATCAAGCCCCTAGAATATTTACTTGCAAAACCAAGTTGCAATGACTGTTTTGCCTGCCAATTGATATTTGTCTGTGTCATGTTACAGCCGCAGCCAGAATACGTTTGCACGGGGACAGATGGTGGTGCTGGGCGCATGCGCATTTCTGTGAATGTGCAAACACAGGGTGCGTGCATTCATGGCGTACAGACTGTTCACTGGGTGCATGCACCAAGGACAGCGGGTGTGGGACGGAGAGGGGAGGGAGGAGCCAGGCAGCCCCATTAGCATATGGGAACACCCAGAGTTTCATGGGCATTCCCATGAGAACATTGGGTGTTGATGAGGCCATGACATGGGTTGTGGGGGGTGGCCAGCTGACTTCACCGGATGTCAGCTGCCTTCCCATTTCCTTCCCAGCGTGCACACATACGTAGGTAACGTGATAGTCACTTTTATAGGCATGCAACTTCCACATCTTTCGATGGTTGGCAACCATCAAAAGATGTGGGAGGTTACCCTGCCCTGCGAATGGATGTTACTGTATAACATTCATTTGCAAACCCCTGCGTGTGAATCACCCTTGCGAATGGGTGGCGCCAGCCACCCATTCACAAGGCGGGGTTTGGTGGACTCGCAAGCTGAAAATTTGCAGCTTTGCAAATCAACCAGAATAACCCCAATAATGTAAGGTATACAAAGTATTCAAGGGAATGATAGAGAAATGTTCTTCAGCAAAATCCATTACAATTAAGTATCATCAAACTGCAAGCTATGACTAAATCCTTGACTATAACTAGACTATAATATTATCTGAGATCCACATGACTAAGGGGTTTATTCTAGTTCATTCTTTCTGACAAAATCCTTCTTAGATGAACAAAACCATGTGCACTGCAGGGGGGCAGATGTAACATGTGCAGATAGAATTAGATTTGGATGAGTTATTTTGTTTCTGTGCAGGGTAAACACTGACTGCTTTATTTTACACTGCAATATAGATCTCACTTTGAAGAAAAACCCCACCCAAATCTAATTCTCTCTGCACAAGTTACATCTGCCCCACCCGCAGTGCACATGGTTTTGTCCATCTAAGAAGGATTTTGTCAGAAAGAATGAACTAGACTAACCCCCCAAATCTTGATGAAATGTAAAAAAAAAATTGACTGAAAATTGACATTTAATTTAGTAAAATTTTAGGAAAGTGACAATATTTTCCGACGGGTAATATTGTCAGTCCCCTATTCAATGCTGCCTTTAACAACAGCATTAACCCCTTCAGTGGTGTTTTTTTTTTTTTTCAGGGAGAGCTCCCCACTGGGCGAGTTTTTTATGGGGAGCGCTCCCTAAAAAAAAAAAGCTGACTGCCTCCCCTGGTCCAGGCAGCACCACTGAACAGTCAATCAGCCGCTGACCGTCCCTGCCCCCCGGCGCCCCGTCCCTGCCCCTGGCAGTCGGCTTGTCATAAGCCGGTGCCAGAGAACTCAATAGAAAAGGGGGGAGGAGGAGGGAGGAGGCTTAGCCAAGGGGAGGGAGCCGGGCAGCACCGAAGCTGCCTGAGTTCAGCAATTGAACTCAGCAGCGGTGCCTGGCTCTAAACAGAGGCAATCCTGAGAATTTTCTGGGCTTGCCAGACTGGGCACTGAGGCACAGCCCGGAAAATTCTCGGGTTTTCCACTGAAGGGGTTAAAGGGTGCCAGATGTAGCTTTTTTAAAGTGGGATCTGTATTGTCAGAAATGGCAGCAGATTGTGGAATTCACACCCGTTTTCTGACACTCTGCGGCCATTTCCGGTAATTTATGGACTTTCCGACAGTTGGCAGTCACAACATTGAATTCCAACTGTTGAGTTAGTGTTGGACAAGATGAAAACGGCCTGGGATTCCTACTGTCAGGATGTTCTGACAGTCGAAATCCCAGATTGAATACCACCCTAAGACTAAAAAAAAATTGAAAATCCTTGCCAAAATTCACACTGCTTCTATCTTATTATTATGAATTTTCTTGAAACTTTACTGTCACCCTTCCCCCCTTGCCCTGTCACCCTGTCACCCTTCCCCTCTCCTTCTGTAGTAAATACTTAGCAATATAATTAGGTATGTGATCTGCTATTGTCTTGACTCCCTCCGCCAAACTCTCAATTGTTTTCTTAAGGCCTATTATTCCAGCACCATTTGATTTTTTCCTTTCACTCATAAACTTAAAACAAGTTTTGCCCCATTTTTCTACCTGTAAGACCATATTTCTCCTCAACTTCTGCCATTGCATGCTGGATCACCTGCTTCCTTTCATCATGGCAAGATACACCACTTGAAAATCCAAGCAGCTGCATACAAAGATGCAGAGTCCATCACAGATCAGTCAATTATTAAAGATCTGTGTAGTCCTGTGAATTCCCACACCAACTTGTTCAGCTGATGGAGCGGGATGTTTGTCAGGCTGAGGGAATTTGCCATCTTGCAGAGGGAGAGAGGATTACCGGGATCCCAACTCCTTTCTTGACACATGGCCATAATGAACTATGTTTGCAGTTCTCTCCATCTGGTAATTACCAGCTTCAATGCTGATACTGCTACATATTTTAAATTGTTTTACTGTTCCTGAATGTCATGAATTATGTCTATTAAACTATTATGTTCTACTATACACCATGATATATATGTTTTGTATTTTCATGTCAGAACGTTCTGCTGGATGAAATAAATACAGCATGTGGATCCTCAGTAAAAGTTCTGGTTAGGTCATATACTCCAGATTGTTTTTATACAGTATTTTAGTGAAGGGTTAAGGAGACCTTTTGGGAGTTGGATCTATTTGGCTGCTATTTCTCTTCTATTACCATGATATCCATTATCTGTGAATGCGCAGCCTGGCCACAGGAAGTAATACACCAGAGACCTTACAACTGCGATCTCAGTCACCGCCTCAAAAATGCCACCAAAATGGTCATAACATCTGTACCCCTTTAAAACAATCCCTAAGAATAAATCCTCTCAGTGACCACCATCGTAAGAACATCATCAACAACGACATTGTGTAGATCTCAAATTCAGGGACATTTAACTGAGATTAAGCCTTGATTATAAAAATTTATTTAAAAAGTTTAAGCAAACAGAACAAACCGATGAGACATCTTTCAGAGGATGAAGGTAAAGAATCAGTTTTATAGTCATGAACAAATAATTTCTAAAACTTGAGTTATAATTATCATTGTGTTATACAAATATTTTGCGCATTCCCTATCAGTGTTTAGTACTTTGTTTGCCCCCCAGTAGTCTCAGTAGAGTACATTTTATATCTTTATTCCGTAGACTGAAGATTAAAGGATTTATCATGGGAGTGACCACTGAGTACAGTACACTAAATATCGGTTCTAGGACATTGGAGTATTCCGATGGTGGCATCAGGTACACAGACACAGATGTTATATAGAACATAATGACAACGGTGAGGTGGGATGAGCAGGTGGAGAAGGCTTTCTTTCTGCCATCCTTAGATTTTATCTGCAAGATGACCCTGATAATATTTGTATATGATGTCAAAGTGAACATGAAAGGAAAGGTTCCATATATTAATACTTCCATATAGATTAAAATAGAAAAGTCTTCACCGCCAGCACAGGAGATATTAATCAGAGCTTTAGCATCACAGAAGAACTGGTGTATGAATCGTGACTGACAGAAGGACATGTGTGATGCTGGGATTGTAATCACAAATGAATTTAGGCATCCTGATATCCAAGTGCCAGATGCCAATACCAGACAGTGTTTTCTATTCAAAATATTGTAATAGTGTAAAGGGTCACATATAGCAATATATCGGTCATAGGCCATAATGAGTATTAGATAAGACTCTGAGGAGCCAGACACAAAATAAAAGTACATCTGGGTGAAGCACTGTATGAAGGACACTGTATTATCCCCAGATAGTAACATGTACAGCAGGTTAGGGACGGTAGTGGTTGTATAACAGATGTCTACTAAGGCCAGGTTACAGAGGAATAGGTACATGGGGGTGTGTAACTGATCATATTTAAATATCACTGTTATTATAATAGCATTGAAGAGCACTCCAAATATATACAGGAAGAAAAAAATACATATAGTTGGCAATATGTAATTAGATTTTGCATAAAATGGTACCAAGAGGAATCCATTCATGTAGGTCTGGTTCTCCATGTCATGTGCAGTTTACTCATTATAGAAACATACACGGTACTTATTGCTATTAACTATTTGCATATCTGTGTGGTATTATTATTAATACAGCAAACATGTATCATCATAGTAAACATGCATCCAAGTTCTAGACTTCCCAATCTCTCATGGGCGAAGGTGCACTGTGTCTAGAGAACAGGCATTTGCAGCCTTTAAATCTCACAAATATAACTTCCAGTGTGTTCCCCATGCTCTCAGCATATCACCTGCTGTAGATCAGATATTCTCAACACAAATTATTTCCTAAAGTATCCATCAGCTGACACATACTCTGCCATAACACCCATACTTATTTACTTGCAGAGTGTGTGAAGATAGATAATGTGGACTTGCTGCTGGCAAACAAAGGCTTAAGGAGAAAGAACAACTGTGGATAACTCAAAAAGATAATACTGGAACATTCTGCTGCAGCTTAAAAAAAGGAGCTTTCAGTAGACTATGACCAAGCTTCAACTGGATTTGTACTGGAATAGTCTGGAACCAAAGGATACACTGAAATAGACAGGAACCAAAGGATATAAAACGGGGAGGTGGTCTTGACTGCATACTTTAGCTACAGTACTTACAGTATATTGGGATGTGCTAACTAGCTGAGACTTGGTAATACAACATACAAACAAGAGAGCAGGTGGACCATTAACCATTATAATTATAATACATTTATAAATATAATAGTTATACACAAGTTTTGCATAGAGTTGGCCAATAGTATGAGCTTTGACCATGAAAACTTTCTAAAAGGGAGGGGCAGACAGACATAGAAGTGGTAGTAATGAGCATGGAACAGAGGACTAGGATGAGAGATGGCTGGGCTTGGTAAAGAAGTCTTAAGAGCCTTTTTAACATTTTGGATAGAGTTGGAGAGTCTGATAAGTAGAGAATTACAGAGGCAGGGAGCACCATGGCCAAAATCTTGGAAAAATAGGAGGAATGAGGTGAAGAGGGTGGGTGGAGTGTAAAGAAAACAATGGTGGATTTTACCTATGATTTGCAACTCCCACGGAAAGAAATCATCAACTCACTTAGTGTCTGTAAGCCTATTGGAAGTCCTTCCTGCCAGTTACATACAATAGACTACAGATAATCCCATTGGGAGGAGATCACTTCCTCCGGGACTGCCAGTGCAGGCTGTGATAAGCAAAGAGCTAACGTCCTGTAGGAAACCACTCCCTGCTTTACTGTTCAGCTCCATCTGGCTTATATGGGCTGCAGTCAGTGCAGTCCATATAAGCCAGGGGTATGAGCAGTGACACAGTTGCATGTGTGCATGCACTAGTCCCAGTACCAGCCTAATTCATTGTGCATTTGCTGGGAACAAGGCTGATGACTGTATCAGCTCCTAGTAGGGAGGTAGTGTCAGCCTCCATGCCACATGTAAGTAGCAGCTGCCGATAAAATGGTAAGGTGATTTTTATAAGTTACAGTACATATTTCTACGATACCGTTACCTGAGTAGAGCTCAACATATACCAAATGAAAGCTCTTAATCCGTAGGTGTACAGTATTGCAATAGGTTGCTTCTTTTTGAAGTTACAGTATGTGGTAAAACATCCAGCAGCCAACTCTGCATGGGCGCCTGTCAGGTAACCTGGAACATGTGACCTGCTGGGTGGTCTAGAAATTGTTATATGCAGCAACCCACTAAAATCCCAGCTATAATGAGGTGTCAAGTCCTAAGGGGGTAAATGGAGGTTAAACGTTCTGCTCAGCAAACCTTTGCCCGGTGGAACTTGGGCACATTAGCTAGTTGTTATTATTATTATTATTATTATTATTATTATTATTATTATTATTATTATTATTATTATTATTATTATTATTATTATCTTATCCAACATATGGTATGGAGGGTGAAAATTACATAATTGTAGTTGATATAACAAAGAGAGTGCTGCACAAGAACTTAAATACTCTATTTTCACTTACATTTTTCGCATAAAATAAAATGAAGGTTATACAGGAATTTGGTTCTAAAGAATGTATCCCAAACATATCCCAGTCAACTATCTAACTGCTTCCAAAGTTTAGGAAATCCTAATATTTTCTTCTCTTTACTATTGTTTTTCCCTTAGGAAATGTTGATATCATGTATTTATATGTGTAGTGTTCATGAGTCTCCAAAACACTGCCATCTGCTGGCAGAGAATGAAACTACATTTCTTACTTACACATGCACAAACACAGAAGGTTGCAGACTAGTTTTTCAAAGCTTTGAAAATTAAATATAGTGAATACAATATTGTGGATATAAGGATCATTTTTTTAAACAAAAGGAATTTTCTCTCCCACTACATGTGAAGGGATATAAGAGGCCTTCTCTTGTTCCCTGTGCATTTGCAAAACCCTGGGTGCAATTTCCTGAGTGATCCAAAGATGGCTACTCACCTGTACAATACACCCCTCTAGTGATGGTCCAATAGGATATCATGATTTATTGTGTTGCATACACACTGAATGATATATTGTTACATGGGTAATATTACAGCAGCACATTGTATGCTGTCTCATTACATCTGATGTGCAACCAAACAATTAATCAAATGAGAAACTGGCAGCAAAAACTGTACACTGCAGATCACTATTGGCCAAAATATTATATAGTGTACACCTAGCTTCAGATTGTTATTGTCACGATCCTAGGCTTGGCAATTCCCCAGATACACCAATCTGCGAATCTCGGCCACGTGACACGGTTACTGAGTACCCAAGCGTGTGTCTATTTCAACACGATTTTCGGCTTGCCACCAACCAAAGTACCTTTTGGACCTAGTTTACGACAGCTCTGTTTCTGCAGACACACAAAATTATGAATTACATAGTATCGCTCTGTCTAAATCTTCAGAGGCTTAAGCGGGATATACAACATATACCTGGAGTAAATTTAGATTATTTAATTTAAGCTAAAACACTACAAGGTGTATTACAAGAAAATGGTTACAAGATTTTTTGATACAAGTTTGATAACAATTTTAAAGAAAATAACAATTTGGAAATAAAAACCCAACAATCCAATTGGGCAGTACGGATGTTGTAATGGTTAGCATTACTGCCTCACAGCACTGAGGTCCTGGGTTTGATTCCCACCATGGCCCTAATTGTGCAGAGTTTGGATATTCTCCCCGTGCTTGCGTAGGTTTCCTCCGGGTACTCCGGTTTCCTCCTACAATCCAAAAATATACTGGTAGGCTAATTGGCTAATTGTCCAGTGCCCTAGAACCCATCCCTTATCCCCTCAATTCCCTTTGTCTTGCAGGCTAATTGGCTCCCAACAAAATTAACCCTAGAATGTCTGTGTGTGCGTGTACATGTGGTAGGGAATTTAGATTGTAAGCTCCACTGGGGCAGGGACTGATGTGAATGTTCAAATATTCTCTGTAAAGCGCTGTGGAATATGTGTGCGCTATATAAGAAACTGTTTATAAATAAATAAATAAATTAGGCTTAAAAGGAGACAGTGGGATGGAGTGGAATCTCTCCTGTACTGGGAACATTGGTCCTAGTCCTGTCCCATCCCACTCCAAGATAATTAACATTTTTTTCTAGTGTGAGTCACGTATCTAAGATCTGCAAAACTGCACTCACTCCCAACCCCCACCTCAGGAATCTTAACTGTCCCATGGGGTCTCCTGGTCATTCATGCAGGGGCTGGCTAATTATCTTTCTTTTGAAGCTGAGCAATTAGCTATCAACAAAACAAAACTCTGACACATAAGGAGTTGGGGGGGATCTGGTTTGTATAAGAGGGACACCCCTACTGGAGCAATCAGCTTGGCAAGTGTGCAACTCGCCAAAGCCATTCGCTCCCTGATTTATATTTGCGCATATGCAGACCCGAAACATCGGTGGAAGGGCTGAATTCAGATCCAGCTCATCAGAGCCGCTTCTGGTGATTCTATCGCCATCTTCCGCCGCTTGCCATTCACCAGAAGGGTGCACACGTGCACAAGATGCTTGCGTGCCCCATTTTGATGGAGCCTTCTGCAATGTCACTGCCAGAGATAAGCCAGCAGCCATTCCCAGCAGCAGGCCGTGTGTACAGCCAAATAAACACAACAGGTCTAGGCAAAATATTTGTGTCTATTTGGCTGGGCGATAGCGATGCTGTGGGTCCAAGCAGGCTATCGCCCGCTGTGTGCACATGGGGCGATTGATGGAAACATTCTAAGCAATTTTGGCAATAAAGTCACTTAGATGAATCTAAAGGCTTTAGTTGGAGACAATAGATTGAAGATATATTTGTGTATATTATGTATACTCTCTATGGTAATTTTAGCACTTAAAAAGTTACATAATTGTAACTAAAAAAAGATTTGGAGGAGGCTGCACCTACAGGCTTGTTCACATCAGCGCCAGCATCAGGGTGAAACGCCTCATCCGACCCGACAGACCCACAATCCATGTGAGACGCAGCCTCATCCAAATCCCCACTGAGTACCTTTGACAAGCCGCACATCCTTGCCCGGCACACCCGCCACCTCTCCAGTGCTCCAGAATCCTGCCCCGATGGGCAGTGCGGGTAGCCCTGTCCTAATGTGTTCTACCAGTGGCAACCTGGCCACATGCACACCAGCAGACCCGCTACCCACCAGCTGCAGCTCTCTCCAAACCACAATAGCGTGTCTGTGACAGCCGCACTCACTGACCCAACCTTAGCCGAAGCCCACCTTAAAAATTTTGGTGAAAGTCAGCAGTCATTGTTTTTGGTTGTTAATGGAAGAGGAGACCTCTCCTTAATACCAGTTAAGATAGACTGCATATATGAGTATATAAAGTGAGAAAGCAGCAGTCCATTGGGATCTAGTAAGGGAGACTTTCTCTTTTGAAACAAAATTCAATTGATTGATTGCCTATTAACTCTTCACGGGGAGACGACGGTGTGCATACTTGCACTTGATATATCAATCCAAGAGCATTTGTTGTCTGCCTTTATAAGCAATTATCATATGCATTATTCAGTGTAAAATCATAGAGCTGCAGATTATTAATTAGGCAGTAATTGCCACTAGCTATTAAGCATATAATTATAACTGCTATTTTCCAAATATCTTCGCTGGCTGAATTATACAAATGCAATACATATCATATAGATGTATATGAAAATAATTAAAGCAACACAAAAGAAAGTCACTGAAATAGGTGCGCTGAAAGCAGCCTTGTGGTGGGTTCAATCAAAAATGGCGACCCTGACACCATAAATAGATAGAGGCAAAACAGATAGAAAGTCCCCTCCACTGGCGCTTTAAAGGATAATACGTCCCTTGTGATAGGGAAAAGATCCTCTTATCCTCTTCTCCGCCTCTGTATATTTGCTTACTGTACCAATCAATCGAATACCCTCTCTCCATATGTAGATATGGCCAATACAGAGGCGGAGAAGAGGAGCTTTGTTACTGAAGGAGGGAAGTACGGTATTTACCTACCCATTTGTTGGCTATCGTTATTAGGAGAAGAGGATCTTTTCCCTATCACAAGGGACGTATTATCCTTTAAAGTGCCAGTGGAGGGGACTTTCTATCTGTTTTTCCTCTATATATGAAAATAATTGCCTAAACTCAGACCAGCCATGTATATCCACATCAGTACTCATAGGGGTTAATCTCTATAAATCTTGTGTGGGATGCAGAAGATGGAATTTTGTGCTTAAAAAAAAAGTCTTAAGGGGTGTACACACAGGGAGATTTTGACTAATGGACAATTTTGACTAGGCAATTTTGACTAACGGTCCATACACACTGGGTGACTATGCCCTGCGTGTATGGACAGAGATGACCGCTGTCATAGCTGCGGGGAAACACTGCTTTCCCCCTGCTCGTCGCCAACGGAGGCGGGGAGGATGGCTTTGCATAGTGGAGCGCTATGCAAAGCCGTCCTGAAAGCTGCTCATGTGCTGGTATAACCATGAGCTGATGAGCAGCTTTCCTGGCGATGTTGCTGGAGCGTGCAGCAGCGCTCACCGCTCATCGCCGGGCCATACACACTGGGCGGCTTTGAGCTGAAAGCCGCTCAAACCTGCTGTTTTGAGCGACTTTCAGCTCAAAGTGGCCCATTGTGAATGGGCCTTAAGCAATTTTTGGAAAGATTTTGGCTAGATGCACTGGAGATTTTGACTAGGCGATTTTGACTTAGCAATGATAGTCTGTGATCTAGTCAAAATTGCCTTCCCTGCACAGTCAATCTATGCTAAGCAAATTCTGATAGACAATATTGACTATGCAGGAGAAAAATATTTATAAAGATTTTGGCTAACCTTCTAGGAGATTTTTACTATCTAGTCAAAATCACCTGTTACACTCTGACTATAACATTCTTTGGTTAAACACACAACGTAATCTAACCATCAATATTTCCTTTCAATATGATACAAAGAATTCTACTTACATAGAGAGAGTAATTGATACACATGTATATTGTGGAATTTTCAATTATTACCTCTTGAACTAATAAGTACAGTAAGTTGCAGATAGAGTGATACAATACCAACAGTGTTACTTTATAATCAGTACATCACAGGACTTTTCTGCCAGGCTATCGCCCCTGGTCTGTGTGTTTCTGAAATAGCAACACAATACCTGTATATACCTAATTTTATATCGGTGTGTCATTTTGTATATAAATGTTTACGTGTGTCAAAAAAACTTTTTTTTTTTTTAATGAATGATTAAAAGTTAAGGGAGTGATTTAACCCTTTCACAAAAGGCTTAGAACCTGTACATTTTACCTATATCCTGGGTCCTTAACTGTATATAGTTCTACACAACTATACATTTTATTAAGATTTACAAATACATTTTCAAAGAGTGCACGAACAAAAAAGAGAGAGTGCCTTTCTTGCCTAAAAAAAATGTCCTACAGTATGATATCAGGGCTCCATAACCTCTCTAACGAGGACAGCAGAAGAGCATCTTTTTATCTCTGCCCTAAAATGTGGATACTTCTGGTACAATTGTACCCAAGAGTGTTGAAAGCATTCAGATATATTATATACAAATTTTTCTGAATAGCTTTGAATTACAGACATACTGTATATAATGCAGAACTGTGCAACCGATACTATCAAGGATGTTACAAAAACCTTATCTTCTGAATAGAAATTGTGGTACTTGTGTAGTTTCACGGTGCCCCGATATATCGGATGCAATATTGGCCGATATATCAATGCGATCCAAAGCGATTTTTGACCTGTTCATAACCCCACTATCCACTACGCATGGAGTTGATTTTATATAGTGCGGCGAGTGCAGTAATCCGCGTCCGCTCGCCGCGCTTCGGGCTCGGTGGCTCGCCACACTATATAAAATCAACTCTCAAATCGATTCGGAGTGCATCAATATATCAGCCGATATTGCATCCGATATATCAACCGATATCGCATCCGAAAATGTGTTGCATCCGCTGTACTTTGAGCATATTAATTATTTATTAATGAGTCAAGCTTTCACATGTTTGTTATACGATGTACGGATTTATGGGCTAAATAACCTGCAGATTACTAAAGATTACAGTCAACAGATCGCTAATTTTTATACAGTATATTATATATAATACATATATATATATATATATATATATATATATATATATATATATATATATATATATATATATATATATATATATATATATATATATATATAGGTTTGGGAACAAATCACGGCACTCCAAGGATTTTGCAAAAAAGTATATATTGTAGGGAAAACACACACCAACGTTTCGGAGCTTGGCGCTCCTTTTTCAAGGTGAAAAACTGTTTTTCACCTTGAAAAAGGAGCGCCAAGCTCCGAAACGTTGGTGTGTGTTTTCCCTACAATATATAATTTTTTGCAAAATCCTTGGAGTGCCGTGATTTGTTCCCAAACCTGCACGTCTTTCGTCAAGGGCACCGTTAGATTGCCATAAAGAAGAATACAGGAGAAGATAAACTCTTATTTATACAGTGTTCCTAATCAATGTGTAATTAATTAAGATGTAACTATGTGGATAAGAAAGTAACAGAATTACATCACCCAGAAACTTTTGCCTTTGGGATTTGGTGACAAAGTTTAACAGATAAGTTGGCAAAACTTTTTTTTCTTTTTCAATCTCTACTTCTCAGCATTACTTTGCAGTTTAGTTTTATTATACAGTAACAATGTGGCATTAATTGTAGTCAATATACTGCTAAATATTTACAGGATGCAAACTATATTTCCCACATTATGGGGTGTATTTACTATGGTGGGCATAGTAGCAACAAATCAGAAACTAATTCTCATTTATTTAGCACCTTCTGTAAAATAATAGATGGAATCTGATTGGTTGCCCATTGCAACATCCTATGTCCAATAGAACTCACATCTTAGTAGCTGCCCACAGATGTTACATTTTTAGAAAAAGTTTTGGTGCTTAGACTAAACTCTATTATTACTCAATTAGTTCATAGCGATCAGAC
The DNA here is from genome assembly GCF_055691185.1 of Crinia signifera. NCBI lineage: Eukaryota > Metazoa > Chordata > Amphibia > Anura > Myobatrachidae > Crinia > Crinia signifera. Next base: position 25,428,469 of record NC_139223.1, read on the forward strand.
TGGCTTTATGCTGGGTCAACGTCCATAGATTTGAGACATCTAGTCACTCATTTGCAGGTTCCCTGCAAGGACTCCCACTCTTCCATTATAGTCTCCTTAGACACTGCTAAAGTGTTTGAGTGGGTGTTTTTGTGGTAAACCATAAGATGCTTTGGAATTGGGCCTGGGTTTATTCGTTGGGTACAGTTACTGTATTTGGCCCCCTCTGCAAGGGGGATGGTTAAATGATATGCAGGGCCGGTGCTAGGGTGTCTGGCGCCCCCCTGTAAATTGAAATTCTGCACCCTCCCTTCCATTACCCATAAAGGGATAACCCATGCTACAACAACAACAACAAAAATGTTCGAGTAGCTCTTCCCATTTGAATTTTTTTGTTACAGTATCCCTTTCACATGATTTTTAATGGTTGTGTTAGTATTTTGGAATAAAAATTGCATTTTACTATATAAGTATATCCACCTCCAGATATAGACAGAGAGACAGACAGACAGACAGACAGACAGACAGACAGATAGATAGATAGATAGATAGATAGATAGATAGATAGATAGATAGATAGATAGATAGATAGACTGTACACAGACAGACAGACAGACAGAGAGAGAGAGAGAGAGAGAGAGAGAGAGAAACAGACAGAGGGCAGTATTCAATGATAAAGTTCTCCGTGCATGGAGAGCGTTTTATTTCGCTCTCCATGCACTCTCCGTGTTCCGGAGGGCTCTCTGCCACTCCTGTGTTAAAAAAAAAAAAAATTAAATTAAATATATATTCATGTGCTATAAGCACATGAATAAAAATAACATGCCCCTTCACAGAAAAAAAAACTGATTTTTTGACACCAAAATTAAAGAAAAAAACCTTTTAGTTTAAAAGTTCACATTCCAGCTCTCCAAAAGATGGAGAATTGCTACACGGAGAGACACGGAGAACATCACTTAGAAAGACGGAGAGAATTTCTCATTGAATAGGGTTGCTCGCTTTTGGAGAGCAAAATGCTCCGTCCAAGGCGAACAAAGCACAAGTTCTCCACAAAACACGGAGAACTTTTCTCATTGAATACTGCCCAGAGAGATAGATAGATAGATGTAAATAGATATAGACAGAGAAAGATAGACAGAGTGAGATATAGATATCAGACAGAGATAGATATAGACAGAGAGAGATAGACAGACAGGGAGATATAGATATAGACAGAGATACAGATATAGACAGACAGATAGACAAAAACAAACTTACAATCAGACAGTTTCTCTCCAGTCGGGTCCCGGGCTATCTCTCTCCACTGATAAGGGCAGAGCTCTACCGTGGGATCAGCAGGGGGCATCTAGTGGCTCCTGGCAGTACTGCAGTCAGCAGTAACGCCGGAGCCATCCTTTGCAGATCTCATCACTTCTTTGCCTTCACCGACCCTCACCATTTGCTGCATGCAAGACATCAGCGGTGGGTAAGTGCCTCATGTTGCCGGTGCTGCTTTCTGTCATGCAGTAGGACAGGCAGCGGCAGCCAGCAGGAGCAGGGTGCAGAGCAGGGAGAGCGCCTCTACTGGCCAGCGCCTACCTGATTTGCATCCCTCACTGAGCGGGTTCCGCCGGCCCTGCTGATATGTCTCTTCTTCCTTTCCACTTGTCAGGGTTGGCCCTTGTCCCCCATCCTGTTCGCCCTGGCGATGGATATACTGGCCTATTCATCATGGCAACAAATCTGCTGGCCTGCCTTATAAGGGCTGACAAAATCGAATTATATGCCGATGATATATTGCTATTTATATTACAATATGACCCATCCATGCCTCACGTAAAGGATACTATAACTAAATTTAGAGTATATTCTGGCCTTTTAATAAATTGGGACAAATCGTGTATCCTCCTTTTTAGTGGTCCCTGTCCTCCAGCCCCCTTATTCCTCTCCCGCTGTGGTGGGTTGATATGTTTAAATACCCGGGTATCTGGGATTCCAATGTCCCATCTCAGTATATAGACCTCAATATCATTCCTCAGCTTGAATAGTTGTGCTCTCGTATAGCTGTGTGGGGGAAACTCCCTCTCATGGTTAATGGCAGGGTCAACCTCATCAAAATGACTGCTCCGCCTAAGCTGCTCTATGCTCTGCATCACTCTCCGATTGATGAGCCCCACATGATTTTTAAATGTATAGATGGTTTGCTGTCCTCCATCATTTGGTGCAGTCTAAATGTAATATGCTGACATGGACACACACTTCTGGAGGCTTGACTCTTCCCATGTTTAGGTTGTTCTATCTAGCGGCTCAACTGGCTCACTTAGTTCAATGGGTTGCTGATGGGTCAAACGCTACTTTATCAGACCTGCTGGTGTCTGAGGCTCTTCCCATCATTACGCCTCTACATTTACTATTAAGTGGCGATGTAGTTCGCTTCCGGCTTTGATGGAGAGGGAGCTCCGTCTCTGAGCTCCGCTCCTACCGCACACACTTACAAGGCTCCTTGAGCTTTCATGGACACCTGGCCCCACAGCACTGTTTCCCCACCAACCTAGAGAGCCCAGCAATGTACCGCTATTTGGCCTCACAAGCTGCTCAGATGCCGCAGCAGTCGCGGCCAGAACGGAGGCGGTAAGCTGACAAAATGGTGCCCGATGACTCAGGTGAACCTACACTCCCTGCACATAAAAAGACAGCCGCAGAAGGCGCTTCTCCTGGGGGAGACACCAGACAGGGTTTAGACACCCCTGTAACATACAAGGAGGTGGTCACTCTATTCAAGTGCCTCAACTATCTCCACAAGACTGAAATCTGGTCCGCTTCATAAAAGGCTAAAAACCTCACATGGGAAGGCCATAAACATTTTATCTTTCAAAACTTCTCTGCAGAGCTATCAAATGCCAGAAAGGCATTCTCTGCAATCTGTTCCACCTTGGCCACAGAGGGCAGAAAATTTGGCCTACATTACCCAGCAAAACTATGAATATAGGACGGGACCTCCTTTAGATTTTACTAATCCATCTGATGCTGAGGCATATTTGAAGGAGCTTTCCCGATCCAAGCCTGAAGATATTTCTGATGTTCCCCAATGATGTAAGAAGTGACTGTTGTTCTGGGATTTTATCCCCATGTGTCCACAAGCACAGATGCCTGCCTCAAAAAGTGCCCCCGCAATTGTCCGGTATCTTTAACAGTGCTTTCAGCACCACCAATTTTTTTAGATGACTGACTAGTTATTTTTCATCTTCAATTTGTTTACTGGCTTCTACTGTTTAGACTTTTAGTCTTATATTTCATCTTATATCATATTTACTACTCTTAAATTTTTATTTTTAAATGAAAATGTATATGGGTTCCCTAGGCCATGTTCTACGTCTAATAATATACACATCGCGTATTTAGTATTATAATATATTGTTACTGTTTTATAGGATATGACATGTTCCTAGTTCAGTTAAAAAACTCCTTCCTTTCTCTCACCCCTCCCCCCCTCTCCCCGGGGTCTGAGGTCTGAGATGATTAGATACTATGTTTAATATTCTTAACGCAGTGTGGGTGGGCGGAGTTTAGTATTGCCGGTTTCACCTTGTCTTCTCACTGCAATGTTTTCTGTTTATATAGGAAGTTTCTCCATAGGTTCTGTGACCTTTGGGCCATATCTTATTCTAGTCTTTCTTTATATACCCTTCTGTCTTTTCCTCCCCCCTTCCCTTATTTTGCTCTTCTCAGATCAGGCATCTGAGAGTAGGTTACACCGGGAAGCCTCTCCTCAGCTACGGGGTTATGCTCAGGGGATGTTGGGCAGTAGTCAATCCCCAATTTACAATGCTCCTAATGGCATGGCTTGACTATTCTTTTATTTGGTACACTCCATGATATCTGACCTTAATATAGGTACATGGTATGTGCGTGGCATAAACACACCGATGAAGCACCGAAAGATATTGATACATTTAAATAAGAGTGACGTTAATATAGCATTTTTACAGGAAACTCATTTAGTCCCATCCAAAATACCTAAACTAAAAATGTTGGGATGGTATGTAGTAGTTTACTATTCTTCCAGGGCACCTGGTATGGTCATTTCTGGCTTGTCGGTCTATCGCATTGGAAGTTGCATAGACGAAGTTGGACATGGACAGCAGAGTTCTTGAAAAAGTTGCCAGTTCGTGCGGCGATGAAACGCGCTGACGACTTCCAGCTGACGTCACTTCCGGCTTCCGTGCCCACACCACGAAGGGATCCAGTCTTCCACACTGCCCTTTCAGGAGATTGTATTCCTCTACAGGTCTGCCTTATTACTCCACCAAGCAGACACCACAGAGCGGACTCCTTCAAGCTGCTCTTTCCGCCTATCAAAGGGGCACCTACGGCAAACGGCCCCCACAAGGGAACCAGCCCGGAGAATACTCACCTCACCGCTGGGAATATCTATACCCCTGTGCAGCACCTGGCTGATGGTACTGACAGAATCTAAACAACTCTGCTGCTTAAAAGGAAAACTGAAACCAGCAGCACCTTCTCCCTCATGTGCGCAGTGAGAGGAGTTAATGGTGTACAACAAATTGGTGAGATAACAACTGATTAACCCATTGCTTTCCTGGCTAAACTAACCCATCTCCTAAAGCTGTTTGAAACTTTTGCTTTGCGTGTCAGATTACATGCTAACAAAGCTGGAGAGTGACTGTGGGTATTAACCCTTGTAACACCCCCCCCCCCCCTCTCTTCTAGCAAAATTGTAATTTTGCATGTATACAAATCCTAACCATAGGTGACCGCTACCTACTAACAATACTTATCCCTGCTCTAATTATAGCAAATTGTTATTCAGAATAATTTACACAGAAGTGACGTCCAGCCATTTTTTCATTTTCATTTTTGTCTTCTGTAATTTTATTGTGTTTTTATTGTGTATATTATAGTTGTATACATTTATGTGTACTTATTCCTTAATATAAAAGTAAAAACTTGATCAGTGTGTCCGACTCATCCATTCATGCGCAACAGTACCACCCAATTTTTTCAGTTCTATTTAGCAGCGCAATGTATCATTGATATGGACCGCAGATATGTTGTGGCAATGGTGAAGTATCTCGGCAAAACATATAGAGAACATTTATGCACCCCCCCTTCCTCCAAATCCTTCTTTTGCTCAAGCACTACCCTACTTTCTCCACACATGTAGGAAAATCTCATTATAGGAGGTGATTTCAATATGGTCACCTCTCAATTTTTAGATAGGTCTAACATCAAAGGTAACCCCCATCTATTCCAAAATGTAGTAGTTGATGTTTGGTGAGCCATTCACCCGGTATAAAAGGACTACACCTGTCAATCTGCAGCTCATGGATCCTTCTCCCGCATAGACTTTCTTTTAATATCACATTCTCTCTTTCCCCTTATCACAGAATCCTCCATAGCTCTAATAATATTATCTGACCACGCTCTGGTCTCTATTACACTCCATTGTAAGATTTCCTTCCCGCTTTTCAGAATCTGTTAAATTCAAGTCTTGGAGGCAGCCTGGAAAGATTTTTGCATCCCAAATAGTGAGCCCCGCTACTCAAACCCAATCCTTTTCTGGATGTCCATGAAATCAGCCATTAGGGGGGCATTGATTTCCTTCTCCGCCGCTTCCAATAGAGACTACAATGAATGGTATCTCTTTTTTCAGACATTCCTATCTGACCACTTTCAATCCTATAAACAAAAACCCTCCCCCTCCCTGAAACAAAAATATATCTCGTCAAAATCCCAACTGGAAGGCTATACAGCTGAGATGGGTGAGAGGTATCTCTTTACAGTCAACTATAAATACCATGATTTTGGAAATAAATCAGGCAAACTTCTTTCAAACTTACTGAAAGGCACTACCAAACCAGCGGTGGTCCAATCCCTTTAATTTCCCCGGGGCACCCTCACCAAAAACAATAAGGAAATTGCTCACATAATGCAAATGCTTTATAAAGATTTATATTCTTCCTTCATTAATGCTTTGGCAAAACAGACTACTGAACCCCCTCCCATGACCACAGCCACTTCTTCCTCTCCTAATCCTTTAGCACCACCCACATCACACACAAACATGCTCCCCTGTTCATCTATATGGGACTCTGGTTTTACCTTCAATCACCCCCACTATGGGCGGTATTCAATGAGAATACCTGCGAGGTGCAGCGAATCCTTTTTAGGATTCGCTGCACATTCGCCACGTTCCGGAGCCGGCGGGCTCTGGTATTCAACGTGTCAGGGGCTCGCTGCCCCTGACTGGCGAATATGAGCTCCTGCGGCGATTGCCGCAGGGAGCCTGAGGACGGTGCCAGGCAGAGAGATGGTAGTCTCTCTGCCTGCCCCAGAACTTTGTGGGGGGTAGGTGTGCTCCCCGGGTGCCAGGCAGCACAGGCTGCCCCCCGGGGGTGCCAGCAGGGGAGCGTATATTCACTACACCCGATCGTAACGATCGGGTGCAGTGAATATATGAATATGTAATGAGCGGCTCGGCTCCGGCGCCCCCCTGCTGGCTGCTGTGTAAAAAAAATATATATATATTTTTAAATTAAATATATATTCATGTGCTTACAGCACATGAATAAAAATAGCATGCCCCTCCTCAGAATAAAATTCCTGAATTTTTGACACCAAATGTAAAAAACAAAACACTTTATTTTAAAAGTTCACATTCCACTTCACCATAAAAAGATAGCGATTGCTACTCGGTGAATCATGGTGAAAAAAACCTTGAAATGTATTCACCATGTGGTCATTGAATAGGGTGATTCACCGTTTTAGTCAGAAATTCGCCAAACAGCACAAATTCGCCATAAAAACATGGCGAATCAGGCTCATTGAATACCGCCCTATGACTGCAGCCTTAAATGCTCCAATATCTCAAGACGAGGTGGAGTCAGCCATCAAACACATGAAACCTAATAAGGCCTCCGGGCATGATGGCTACTGTGGTGTTTTTTATAAGCTAATGAACTTGAAAATAAGCCCGGTCCTAGTACAGGTTTATAATTTCTTCAGTCAAACAATTCCCTGCTGCACTTTAAATCCACTGTACTTAAGATCTTACCCAAGCCCGGCAGGGACCTTTCCTTGTCTGGCTCCTATCGCTCAATCTCACTCCTAAATTTAGATTATAAAATGTTAGCAAAAATCATAGCTGATAGGTTTAAACTAATTATTCCGTCCATAGTCCACCCTGACCAGATGGGATTCATATACGGTCGACCTTCAACTATGAATGTACGTAAGGTCATTGCTGCTATCTCACATACTATGTCTTCCCCATCAGACACCAGCTTTGATATCATCTCATTAGATGCTGAGAAGGCCTTTGACCTTATTCAATGGTCACACTTATACTATAACTCGTTTTCGTTTCCCTGACTCTTTCATCCATATACTTAAACTTCTTTATCATAACCCCCAAAGACAAATTTCATGTAATGGTTTCCTGTCTGCTCCTTTTGTAAATGAAAAGGGGACCAGACAGGGATGCCCTCTCTTGCTTTTACTTTTTGCAGTAGCTCTTGAACTTCTAGCTATGGCTCTATGGTCATCCCCAGCGCATAAAGTCATACAAATAGGGCAGAATGAGCTAAAAGTCTCATTGTTTGCCAATGACATGCTTCTGTTTGTGTCTCACCCATATACATCTATACAGGAGATCCTACGGCTTATAGCAGGGTTTGGTGCGGTGGCAGGATATAAGAGTAACATCACCAAGTCTGAATTGTTACCTCTAAATTTCCCCCACAAACTGATAAATTCCATCACAGAAACCTCCCCTTTTAAGATCCCCACCTCTAGCTTCAAATATTTAGTAATTCAAGTAGCGGGAGATGCTGGTCAGTAATATAATCTGAATTTCAAAACAACCATATCCAAGCTAATCTCAAAATTAGACAGATGGCTTGATCTTCCTCTATCCCTACTAGGCAGAATTGCAGTAATAAATACTATTATTTGTCCCCAAGCTTTTATATATAATGCAACTACTCCGTTTCAGTATCTCATTACCCGAGGGAAAAGGTTTAAGGCAAGCGATCTATGGGAGGGGAAAAAACCCAAGATTGCCTACGCCAAAGTGATCATGGAAAGAGGGGAAGGGGATATGGGCACACCTGACTTCTCTTCTTACTCTATATCTATTATTCACGATGTGTGGCAGATTGGATCCTAGGCAGAAGTACATACACAGACTACAACTTAGACTCCAACCTATTCCACCCATATTCTTTAAATGCCTTGCTACATTCAAATAAATCTCTTATCCCCTCCAATATACTGAATCACCCTCTATTCCATGACACCTGCCATTCCTGGGTTAAACTACATAAAAAAACTGAAAGTTACCATACAGCATCCCCATAAGTAACCTTTTGGGGAAATCCATTATTTCCACCTTACCTAACTAACAATCTCTTCCTTCAATGGAAATCAAGAGGATTATGTGCAGCAAATCAAGTATTCGATCCTGGCGATGGAAATCCTCATTGAAGGATACATACCACCTCCCAAACTCTCATTTCTTCATGTTCCTCAGGACACGCCACTATATTCAATCACTTCCAAATGCAAACCCAAATACTTCCGCCTCTAACTCCATAACCACCCTTCTTCTTAAATGGACCAAAGTCCTGTACAAATTAAAGCACATCTTGAAAACACGATTTGAACCTTACATTTGCCTTAAAACAAACTACACCAACATACATCTCTTCTCTTATCTCAAAATATCTCGCAACCCAACCTTTACACTTCTCAGAAGATCTGCAGTACATCTCTCATCCACATTCATTACTCGCTTCCATTCCCGATTGCAGGACTTCTTCGGGCTGCAACCACTCTGTGGAATGCCCTCCCAAGCACAATAAGACTTCTCCAGTCTACAAGCAATCCCTGAAAACTCACCTCTTCAGACAAGCTTATCAAACCAACCAATTAACCTTCATATACTGTTCCTATCTAATCACATCCCCACTTTACAGTTCAAACATATACACGTTCTTCTTTTTCACATTGTCCATCCTCCTGACCCTTGGCCAAACTTCTGGGTCACCATATCATACAACACACCAGGAAACTTTGCATTCTGGTGGAATTAATGCATAAAGAATATCTATCCTTGTGTACCAATGTCTATTTCCCTATAGATTGTAAGATTGCGAGTAGTGCCCTCATACCTTTGACTGTCTGTAAGTACCCAGTTTGATGTATCACTGTCTCCTATTGTAAAGCGCAATAGAATATGCTGCGCTATAAAGGAAACTGTTACTAAATAAATAAAATAAATACATTTGTCCACATTGAACCGCATTTTCCATTTTCCTGCTCACTAATTTAGTTTATTACTAACTTATAATTATATATTTAGTTTATTCCTTTGTAATATAGAAACATCCTTATCTTTACTAATCACCCGCCACAGTTTCGTGTCATCCACAAAGATGGATAGATTGCTGAGTGTTAGGCGCCGCCAAGGGTCTCAGCGGACTCCGGAGCCGCTGGACACAGCGGGCGGCGCCATGTTCTCCCGGCTTCTGCCAGACGTCAGGGCGGAAGCATCGGGCGTTGCTTTGCATTGCGGCTGACGTCACAGCCAGCGGTTTTGAATAAATAGCTGATGTCTGCTGGGAACATACACCGGTTATAGCTCCTTGTCCTGTCCGTCAGCCTTGGTAGTGTTCCTGGTTCCCTTCTCCTCCTGCCTGTCGGTTCCTGCCGTTTGAGTCTCTCCAACTTGCTCCAGCGTCACTGCAGATAAGTCAGGGGTTCACCCTGCAAGCTTACCCTTGAACTTTGATTTACTGTTATTCTTATATTCCACCCACACTGTGTAGTTGTTCCACCATATTCACCAGTGCATTTGTTTATTCTTTGTGGGTCATCTTTTCAGCATTGTTGCTCCCCTGGGGCCTCTGGGGGTTCCCCGTCCTATGTGTGGGCGTAGGTAGCTTTCCCCTTGCCGTCCATCTGCCTTGATGGATGCATTGTCTCCCATAAGACCTGGTGGCATTGGGGTTGGAGCCGGCGTAACCAGCTCCTTCAAACGCGGCTATTATAGGTGAAGCCTAGCACCACACACATCCACTAACTGCAGCCAGAGGCAACGGAGTCAGGGTGTTGGTTCGGGGATACTCCTGGGGTCCTAACATTATAACCGGCCTTATAAAAAAAAAAAGGATTAGGACTTCCGGTGGGCCGAGTGCAGCCACGTTTTAGAAGGGCTCCCTATAGCTATGGATGTAATCTGCCTCCATCGCCCTCCAGATACACCATAGCTACCCCTAGGCAACCCCATAGTGACATTTCTTCTGCGCTGGCCGCATTGATACCCTTTTGGGGTCAGAGGAGCAGTTTTCCACCGAAGTCTGGCCTTTGAAGAGAGAGGCTCGCCTGCCTGCCCACGTTTGGGCGTGAATCCCGACGCAGAACACCGGGCACCCGGACAACCATCCAGTGTCCTGCTGCCTATGACACCCCCTCATCACCCTCTGTCTGTCTGCTACGGTCCAGTGAGACTAACTGGACCGACTCCCGAGGAGTGGGACGACGACCTGGCCTGGTGACTTCGCTGCCCGAGCGTACTGAGGTGTGTGGGGACCCCTGGGGAGGTTCCCCCACAGTGGATTACACCGGGCGGACCCCTCCGGAGTCCTTTCTGCCCCCCTTCCCATCTGGCGACACCCGCCCTGTCTTACCTCGCTCCCGCTCCCTTTCCCTCCTGGAGCTGGGGACCTGCAGCTGCCGGACAGTCTGAGGCGCGCTCTCTGCTGGCAGAGAGTCTTGCTGTGTCTGGAGGCGGGGAGGCGTGGGAGGGGTGAGCCTGCCTCACTCAGTGGCGCGGTACCCCTGGGGCGACTGGACGCACCTTTACTAGAAGCCGGGGACCCGCCGATAGCCTACTCGGAGCCTGGCTGGGGGTGAGTGGGAACTGGTGAAATGCTGCACACTGAAGGCAGGGGAAGCTGGGGTGCTGGCCTGAGACACTACCCATAAAGGTGCAGGTGCAGCTGTAAAATCCCCTGCCAGCTGCCACTGAGAGACCTGCTGAGGGATTATCACTGGGGATATTGACTGTGGGGTGCTGTGTGCAGGGCTTGTGGACACCAACTCCCCCCATCCCCCTCCCCCCCTGCTGTGGGTGCCATTGTTAAAGACCAGCTATTTGGAGTATAGCTCCTGGAGCAGCTTGGGTCTGAGGGATATAAGACACTTGGGAAGCCTGCAGCTATCAACACTGATTAATCCCCTGTGAATCCTCCCTTTGATAACTGAGGCATATACTTCAGAATTACTGTGGGATTGGACTCTACATTAACTCCCTATCTGCTTAAAGCCTGTTTGGTCCTAACTTGGATCAGTTGATCAGTTGCACCACAGGACTGAATTTCCATACTGTTATTGGAACACTCTTGCCATTCTCTAAACAACAAATAGGTTAAGGTTCCTCTCAACAAAATTATAAGTCAAATCATTCGGACACATTCAGAACCATTCCTGCCCAATTGCCAGGACACTTGTTACATGTCTATGACACTTTTTTCAGGATTCTTTTGATGTAAAAGGACTTGTTGGTTAAACATACCTTTACGCTTTCTCAGGGTCTGTGCTCTCATTACTTTTCATATACCTGTATTATTGGCTCAGTGATCAATGTGTTCGCTTTACAGTGATATGCTCGATTTAGTATTTATCATAGAGAATTGAAATATAAGATTTAATATTTGACTCTCTGCTGACATCTAGTGGCAAAAGATTTAACTAATAAGCTAGCTTTCAGTTAAATTTTGACTAATATGTCGTAGGGACACAACCGTGTCTATGTGATACTTTTGATTATACCCAGCCCGGGATTAAATCCGTGCTTGACTCTCGATATTAAGTCTATCACAATGTAAACACTGTAATAGTGCAATTTATTTCTCTGCCTTGACGGTGCCCTAGGGGCATGGATAGATTTGTTGAAAAAAACATGCCAGGAAAACAACCCGCATCCTCTAGCAAATCAGGGAAAAGCAAAGGAACCGCTCAAAGATCAGGCCCTCCCTCCCCCAGCGTTACTACGGGTGATACCCCAGATACGCTCGAGGACTGCCCCTCCACTCTAACTGCTAAAGAGATATCAGATTTTATGATGCCTCTCCTAGACCAAAGGTTTATTCCTTACAAGCCAGCGTTGATGCAGGAATAGCACGCATAGAAGCAAACGCCTCTCGCATCACCGCTTTAGAAACACGAGTCAGTGACGTGGAGGATGACTTGCAGAAGTATCGTGATGAGGCTAATACTCAGGAAGGGATCACACACCAGCTCCAGGAGAAGCTGGAAGATCTGGAAAACAGATTTTGTAGGAACAATCTACGCTTCATAGGTATCCCTGAATCTGTTACAGGCCAGGCGCTCCTTTCCTATCTTAGTACAGACCTACCTAGGGCTCTAGGTATACCAGAAAATATAGACCTGCCATACATTGAACGGGCACACAGACTAGGTACACTACGTGACACTGCTTCCACATGTTCTAGACCTGTAATTGTCCTGTATTTAGATTATAGGATGAAAGAAAATATACTGACTGCATACCGCAAAACTAAAGAATAGAAAGTAGGAGATTGCAAAATCTTGATCTTTCAGGATTTTTCGGCAGCAGTCGCTCAAAAAAGAAAATAATTTTCTGAAGTCTGTACATTTCTACATAGGCATAATTTACGATTCGCACTTCTCTACCCAGCAGTGGTAGAAAATGGTGCATCTTTGTTCTTCACTGATCCAGAAGAAGCAAAGATTCTCTTTATGTCTGATAGGTCACCCTAATACCTAATAGGTGAATTCTTTCACTACTACAAGCACTAATTATTTCCTGTTCACACAACCCCCGGGCGGGGACAAATTTAGATAATTGAACCATTTGTTGGTCTAGGTTTAAACGATTATTGTTTATTGATACTTCACTGTGCGTGCCTCTGCATGAAGATGGCGCACACGGTCCCTCCTTTGGTTTTGGAGAAAAAGTTTGAAAATGTTGTTGTGAGACATTGCGAATGTATTACTCCTTTCATATTATGTTTGTGTTTTTTATTGTTGTCCAATCACCAAATATTGGTAAATCCCCTTTCGATGTTGAAGGAAGAGCTGGAGAAAATTATGGGACATGGCGAACGCATGGCTCATTTCTCATTCTGTTTATTTTTAATGCTGACATTTACTTGCCAATTTCTGATGAATGTGATCTATCTCAGTAATTGCTTAACCGTTCTAATTTCTGTTATTTTTAATAAAAGTGCACAGGTACAGATATTATTTTTCCCTATGACGTACCCTCATTGGAAAACTCCCAGCTCATCTAACCCTGGAGGGGTGAGTAGCCATGTCGTCCTCTAATCCACACACACAGCTGCCCCCCAAACCCTTAACTCTTATTTCCTGGAATGTTGGTGGACTAAATAGCCCGCTAAAGAGGAAAAGGATACTAACACGAATCAAACGCCATGACCCTGATATAATTATGCTGCAAGAAACACACTGGGCTTCTGAAGACCCAACTACTCTAAAAGCCCCATGGATCGGCCAATGCCTTTCTGCATCCTTTCATAAAAAAGCAAGAGGTGTAGCGGTTATATTCCGCAGAGATCTCCCAGTAACTATCTTATCGGAAACTAGGGACCCTGAGGGCCGGTACATTATTCTTGATCTTGAAATATACAATACCAAATATACAATAGCCAATCTATATGCCCCTAATGTCAACACACATTTATACATTAAGGACTTTGAGGACATACTTCAAGGCAGATCCAGGGCCGGCGCCACCACTAGGCAAATCTAGGCATTTGCCTAGGGCACCGGCCACTGGAGGGCGGTATTTCGCCCCCCCCCCCCCCCCCCTTGCCGCCCGGGTACCTGTCCTGCGGCGTATATGTGCATAAAAGCTGGCGGCAGCGGGGGGTCCCTGCAGTCAATAATAAATAACGAGCGCTATCCGCCGGGCTATGTGGAAGCGCTTCTGTTTTGGAAACACTGAGATTCAGCCAATCAGTGTGCGCCGTGCGGCCAGTGTTTCCAAAATAGAAGCGCTTCCGCATAGCCTGGTGGATAGCGCTCGTTATTTATTATTGACTGCAGGGACCCCACGCTGCCGCCGCCAGCTTTACAGCGCCGCAGGACAGGTACCCGGGCGGCAGACACCGGGGCGCCCCCACCCCGACTTGCCTGGGGCGCTCTGGTGCCTTGCACCGGCCCTGGGCAGATCTAATTATTCTTTAATTTTGGGTGGAGATTTCAAATAAATTCTATGGATAGATCACTCTGTGTGTCTAGAGCTTCTGATTTTCAAAGCCGATACTTACTATCTTTGAGAGCCACATTGGGCCTTACCGACCCATGGAGGTTGTGAAACCCAACCGACAAAACACACACACATTTGTCCATGGTTCATGGATCCTTCTCTCGTATTGATAAAATCTTAATAGCTGATGAATTAATGTCCGAAGTCTGTAGAGTTGATATTTACGATATAGTAATATCAGACCATGCACCGGTTATGGTGGCTATTAACCACACCTTTATGCATCACACAGATAGGATTTGGAGATTCCCGTCATACCTTTCCTACTCAGAAGACTTTAAGTCATACCTAATACACCATTGGACGAACTATGTAGATGAAAATATAGTACACTGGGATCGTCCAGACCTTTTTTGGGATGCATCTGAGGACCTAAGGAGTTATTTGCCGTATAGAGCTCCGAGTTCCCCCATTGTTGGTCCCCGGCAGAGTTGATCGACTATGGCACAGTGTTACACAGAGGATTAACCTTCCACACAGAGGATTAACCTTCCATTCGGTGGCTTGTTGGAGGAGCGTGCATCTACTTACCCAGAGAGGACGCTCCCACCCGCCGCAGTGTACAGCAGCTAACACTTGGCTTGCTGGCCGGTGTAGCTGCTGTTACCATCTTACACTGGAAGGCGCACGGCGGGGTATGCACCCACGCACCTCACCTGGCACCCGCACAAAGTCCAACTAACAGGATCGGGGAGACTTTTGCCAGTTGCTCTGGACAACAAATCAAGGTAATCACTCAAGTGCCCCTTGCATTTACAATTCAGCGATTTGGGAAACTCACCTGCCAATTGACTTGTTCTACTTGGGAGGACCAATCTCTTTCCTTCCACCATTTAAGCGCTGGGAACTGTATCCCCTTATTCAGGATGGTAAATATCTATCTAATTGTGCTCACAATCTGAGTACCCCATCAGGACTTGGATATTACTGGTCATTTTTAAATGTAATTGCATTGATGTTTTTGTTTTAAATTGGTATTGCATACGTGCAAGTTATTATTTCTGTTATGTATATCATTTATTAATTAAATTGTAAGTTTTGTGTACATAAGGTGCCTACTGGTTTCTTTTTCCATTTTTGTCTCTTGCTGAGGGCGGCATCCCTCTACCAGAGGGCAGCCACTTGTACACAACACATAAAACACTTGTCCCTAGCGCTACTCTGTTTTCCATCAAGTTGGGCGGGACTTACAAGCTGACTTACAAGCAGTTTAATAAACGATAACCCTACTATATGTCTTGATCGTCCAATGTCTACACATTTGCTCAAAGAATTTGCTCTGGAAGTCTTACACCACTTGGCTCTGCGCCTAGCACTGTTGGATGCCATCTTAGCTGATATTACATCATTGGGTGATGGATATTTAAATACATATAGCCAAGGCGCAGCAGATGATTTGGGCTGCACTGAGATCTGCTCGGAGCTTCCAAAATAAATGGTTTTCCACCAAGTTAGGCGAGCGGAAACAATACACAATACATTGTCAATGGCCAACGGTTTCTTACATGGGTCGAAAAAAGAAGCCAATGAATGGAATAGCTGCACTGCAGAGCTACACAGGAGCGGAACCTACTGGCCAAACATAACCCCCCTTCCTTATTATATCCCCTTTAGTATATCCACTTGAGTCAGGTGCATCCCGCTCCTTTGCCTATGTCGTTGGTGGCTGTGTAGGCTCTAATGGCCTTTTGCTGCTCCTCCATCCTCATATAGAGGGTGGAGTTCCAGCGCGTCACAACCTCTTGTTTGTGGTGATGGCAGGGCAGGTTGAGGAGTTTTTGCTGCCACTCCAGCCTTTGGCAGGCAGTGGCAGAATTTCAAAAGTGTCCAGCAATTTTGCGGGCCACCTCAAGCATCTCCTGCATGCTCCTGTCACTTTTTAGGTTGTCTTCTGACAGCGTCTGGTTGTGTGATGCAGGGTGAGAGCAGCAGCGGTGGGCTCCCTGAATAATGTTCGGAATATCTTCATCTACATTACAGTGTGTCTGTGAATGTGACACAGTCATGTACAGTGCTTCCATTAACACTGCATAATGGCTTCCCGGAGACACCTGTAACACCCTATCTAATTGTGATTCAGTAGCAGGACAAGTGTGAGAAGCAGTCGCCATTTTTAATCCTTGTCCTGCAATTGGGATTCCAGTATATGGTACAATATTTAGATTAGCGCAGGGTTCCATTAAAATAAAATTGTCCTTGCCTTAGTTTAAATGTGGGTCTGCTATTGTGATCACCATCAGCAGCATCCTCCTCATCCTCAACTTCCTCCTCATCGCCAGCTACATCAATTTCCTCCTCCTGGTGTCAAACATTGACAATTTCAAAATCAGGAAGTGGACTGTGGGTGATCCTTCCAGCATATGCAGAGGGCATGCTGCAAATGGTGGAAGGAGCCACCTCTTCCCGTACAGTGATGGGAAGGTCAGGCTTCACAACCACCAACACCAAGGGTGTTAAGCTGTCAACAAAAAGACAGCAAACAACTCAGCCTTCTAAAAGACACGGTATCACAAATCCCCAAGGAGAGTCCAAGGAACTCTCCTTGGGGATTTGTGATACCGTGTCTTTCAGAAGGCTGAGTTGTTTGTTGTTTTTGTTGACAGCTTAGCTCTCTTTACATTTCTGGGGGGGGGGGGGTGGTGAAGGAGGATGAGGGCTGTGATCGTCGTGTGAAGCTGGACCACTAGTCAAGAACATAGGTCAGGCCCTTAGCAGTTTCTTGCCACTTCGTGTAGTAAATGGCATATTGGCAAGCTTACTTTTCACAGCATCATTGTTTCATTATTTGGACATTTCAATATGATTGGAAACAATTGTAGCCAGCTAAAGGCTAACACGTGTTTCACAAGTTTAGCTTCCTCAGAGCCACCTCTGAATCAGTAACCCTTATTGTTCAAAAAAATTAGATTGATTATTTTGCAGCACTGATTATTTTGCAGCAGCTGTGTGCACACATGTCAGGTGAGACTTGTAGTACCCTCTCCCAGCTAACAGTCACACAGCAGCAGACACATAAACATTGAAAATGATTATTAAGAAGTCAGTAACCTCTTTATTATTGTAAAATAAAAATGATATATTGCAATTTGCACCAACGTGTGACCTGCACAGGTGAGACTTTTAGTACCCTCTCCCGGCTTACACATACAGCAGCAGACACAGAAAAATGTTAAAGGATTATTAATAAGTCAGTATTATTTATTAACCCCTTTATTCTAAAATAAAAAATATATTTTGCACTGACGTGTGACCTGCACAGGTGAGGTGAGACTTGTAGTACCTGTTCCAGCTTAGTCACACAGCAGCAGACACAGAAAAATTTTAAAGGATTAATATTAAGCAATTTGGTGGTAGGCAGTGGGTGTGGGACTGGACACTGGAGGACAGGTAAATCAATCTATATGAGGCACAGGCACAGACTACAGGGATAAATATATAATATACAGCACAGACTGTCAGTATACCACCACACTACACTACACTACACTAACACAGTCCGACTCAGCAGGTTGTCAGTCACTATCAGCTAGGGTGACCAACTCATCCCTTTAATCCGGGACACATATTAATTACACAGGTTCTATGGCTGGGTTTCACCTGGTTTTAAACTGCCACATCTCAAGACTTCATTTCACCTGGTTTTAAACTGCAACAGAACCTGTGTAATAAATATGTGTCCCGGATTAAAAGGATGAGTTGGTCACCCTACTATCAGCAGCGTAGTAGTTAAAACAACTACACTATGCAGGTTTCACAGTGAGGTGGGAGAGTGAGCACATGGGCGGGCCCCAGGGAAGACAGCCAGACGTGCACACGGTTCAATCTCCTAGACTGGAGTGAACATGGCGCCCGCCCGGCCATCCTTATATACATATAGTGACATGGTAGTGATGTTGTCCGGATCTCGCGAGATCCGACAGCGGAAACTCGAGGGAACTGGAAAGGCGCACTCCGAGTCTGGGTGGGAAATCCCAAACAGGCTCTTGAACACGTTTGGATAGGGGGTGTTCGGGGGGGCCGGATTCCCTAAATCCTGACGCGCTCATCTCTATTAAAATGACTTTATTGTTTCTGCTGACACCACCTCACATGGAAGAGTTCCATAATTTTAGTGCCCTGATCTTGAATAAACACTTTCGCCTAAGTGTTCAAAACCATCTTTCCTCCAGCCTAAATGCATGCCCTCATGTCTTAGTATCTGATTCCAAAGTAAATAGGCTGCCTGATTAGATTTGGGTGAGTTATTTTGTTTCTGTGCAGGGTAAATACTGGCTGCTTTATTTTTACACTGCAATATAGATCTCACTTTGAAGCAAACCCCACCCAAATCTAATTCTCTCTGCACAAGTAACATATGCCCCACCTGCAATGCACATGGTTTTGTCCATCTAAGAAGGATTTTGTCAGAAAGAGTGAACTAGAATAAGACCCAAGGTCTCCATCCCTTTTATCAGTTTCGTTTCCCTTCTCTGGACTTTTTCCAGTTCTACAATGTCTTTTTTTGTAGTGTGGAGCCCAGAATTGCTCTTCAAATTGGGATGCAGTTAAAATCCCGGAGGTCGGGATCCCGGCGTTCAGAATCCCGACGCCGGTATCCCGACTGCCGAAATCCGGACACTTTCTCCCTCCGTGGGTGTCCCTGGAGGGAGAATAAATTAGCGTGCCGAGCGTAGCGAAGCACCGGGCCCGCTGCGTGGCGAGCGCAGCGAGCCCGCAAGGGGGGGGGGGGGTGATCCACGTCCCCCCTTGTCGGGATTTCGGCGGTCGGGATTTCGGCGTCGGAATTTTGAACGCCGGGATCCCGACCGCCGTGATTTCATACTGAATCCTTCAAATTATAGATGAGGTCTAACAAGTGCCCTGTACAATGGTAGGATTACATTGACATCCTAACCTTCCATACCCCTTATTTGCTGCCACCTGACACTGAACACTGCACCCCAGTTTATTGCCTTTTCCAATTCTGTATTGCCTGATTTACCTAATTTACCTAATTCTACACTGTTTAAGTTTCCCGTGATGCATAATCTTATATTTGAACATCGAACCGCATTTTCCATTTTTCTGCCCACTAATTTAGTTTATTACTAAATTATTATTATTATTTATTTTATTCCTTTGTAACATGGAAATATCCTTAACCATACTAATCACCCAACACAGTTTTCTGTCATCCACAAAGATGGATAGGTTGCTGAGTATTCCCTGCTCCATATCATTAATGAATAAGTTAAATAGAAGAGGCTCAAACACTGATCCCTGTGAAATATCCAACCAGAAAATTTTCCATTAACCAATCTCCGTACTCTATCCTGCAGCCAGCTCCTCACCCAGCTACAGATTTTTACCCCTAATCCCACCTCCTCCATTTCTTCTTTTCTTTTCTTTAAATCTTTTTATTCAAAGGTTTTCCTGTCCAACATATAGATAACAAAAACGCGCGTCCCAGTTTCAGGATGGCGCCGTGGCGGCATCCTGCCCGTCTCCTCATTAGGGAGGCGGGCAGAGATAGGGGGGACGGCGGGGTGATGAGGGGCACCGGGGGAGTGGAGCCAGCTCCGTAGCCATGGGGCGAGCGCGAGCGTCTCGTGCGCACGCGCCCCTGGCGAGAGCCGGCCGCTGGCGGGGGCTGGTGATAGAATTGCAAGCCCCTGCAAAGATAGAGCCTGCTCCATCTGTATAATATAATAATATAATTGATACATATACTTTACATTTAAGCCATATAGAAATGCAGGTATATGCTAGCCAGATATTGAAATCCCTGTATGTCTTCAATCAGTAGTAGACTAATGATAAACTCCAAGATGATCCGATGACTAAGAGTGTTCAAATGCTGAGAGGAAATATAATTTGGAGGAGTGTTCAAGAGTGTCAATAAATAAAGGCAATTTTTGATAAAATTTTTGAG
Organism: Crinia signifera; assembly: GCF_055691185.1. Classification (NCBI taxonomy): domain Eukaryota; kingdom Metazoa; phylum Chordata; class Amphibia; order Anura; family Myobatrachidae; genus Crinia; species Crinia signifera. The sequence goes on from NC_139223.1 coordinate 25,448,694, forward strand.
CTCCATTTTTTAAGTTCAGTCTTGCATATTTCCTTTCAAAGTGCAATATTTGTAGGAGTTTTTGTGGAACCATTAATAACTGTGGAGCAGTTTTCTTGGTCCAATGAATTAAGATAAACTTTCTTGTGACTGTAAGGATAATAATAAATAAAGAAAACGTGGATTTCTTGATACTGTCCATCGGCCACATATCGAAGTTGAGTCCCATGAGTGCCAAAGGTTCAAGAGATAGTCTCCATGGAAGGTTGTAGATAGAAAGGTGATCACTTTGCACAAGAACCTTTTTATTTTGAAACAGTTCCACATACAGTGTATAATCTGCAATAGTCACACCACATTTAATGCATTGGCCTGTCTCTTCTGGTATCATATGTCTGTGCCTATATGGTGTGATATATGCTTGGTGTAACATTCGTAGGTAGACCTCCTGAAGGTACACCGTATTTAAGGCTTTCAGTGAAATAGAGTGTAGGCCTACAATATCCTCTACCTTGGATATACAGAAGGAGCAAGTTTCATCTTTGCTCCTTTGGTCATGGCTAGCCATGGCTATTCTATTGTTCTCAGCTGCAGTACAATACGTATCGCAGCTGAGAACAATAGAATAGCCATGGCTAGCCATGGCCAAAGGAGCAAAGATGAAACTTGCTCCTACTGTATGTGGTATATCTTTCGCCCACTTTTCTAATAATAGACTCCATTGGATATGATCCCTACATCCCTTTTCCATTAACATTGTATAGAGATATTTGACTTTGTATTGTTTCACTAAGTGGAAATTGAAAAGATGATCAATAGACCTCGCCTGGGACAATATAGTGGGAGTGGCGTTATCCAGACTCGGAGCTCTTATAGAGCTTAAATAGTGTCTAACTTGAAAATACATAAATTGGTGCATGTGGGGTATTGAATATTTCTGTGAAAGGTCTGAAAAAGTAAAAAAAGGAGCCTCCTGGGTCAAAAATTTTGTTCAATACATCTAATTCTTTGACCTTCCATGATTTTAACAGAGAGTTGGTTAATGAAGGGGGGAAAGATGGGTTTCCCCACTAAGGGAGAAATTGGGAGACATACTGTAGGGGTTCCTGCCACATTTTCTATTTATATACATCCATATCCCATAGGTATCCCTGAACAAAACATGGGACTTAATCCCCAAAGGTATATCCGTACCTTTAGACTGAATTAATGCTTCCAGAGCATATGGATAAAAAATATCCCATTCTAAACCTGAATCTGTGTACGTTGATCTATTCAATATCCAATCACAGACATACCTAAAAAATATGGATGCGGTGTAATTATGAATGTCTGGGGAACCGAACCCGCCATTCGATTTTGGGGTTTGAAGTTTAATCTTAGCAATTCGAGGATGCTTATTTTGCCAGATAAATTTGAAGAATAAAGATTCCAATCGGGTAATATCTGTTTTTTGCAAAGCAATAGGCAGCATCTGCATGCAGTAAAATATTTTTGGGGAAATAATTGACTGTACAACTGCTAGTGTACCCAGTATCGAGAGTGGAAGATCCCTCCAGGACTCCAATTTAGTTGCTACAGTATATGGGTAATTAGAAAGTGAGAAATTCAGGGAGTACAATTTAAATAAGTCAGCGCTTATCTGTATGCCAAGGTATTTAAAATGTGAGGTGGTTATGGTGAATGGGATCTGCAAATGGTTTAGCGAAAAAGGGTCTGTGTTGCCCAAAAACAAAAGTTCTGATTTTGACAGGTTTATTTTATAGCCCGAGACCTCCCCGAATGAGGCAACTAGATGCATCAGAGCCAGTATAGAATTTGAAGGGTTTGAAATAAAAACTAGGGTATCAGGGTGATTTTTAATTCCTCAGATCTAATTTGAATGCCATGTATAAGAGGGGAAGACGTACTGTAATTGCCACCGCTAAAGATTCTATGGCGATAGCAAAAAGCAATGGTGATAGGGGGCATCCTTGTCTGGTCCCTCTACCTAATTGGAAAAAAGCTGAAAGAAGGCCATTACAGGCCACAGCAGACTTAGGGGAATGATATAAAGCCCAAATTATCATTATAAATTGGGGAGGGAATCCAAAATTTTCTAAGGTTCTAAAAAGATGAGGCCACAGGACTAAATCGAAGGCTTTTCTGCGTCCAGTGCAAGCACCAGGGCTATTTTTCAGCAAGCTCCAGCAGGAACTGAGGCCATTATTCTAGTTCTTTCTGACAAAATCCTTCTTAGATGGACAAAACCATGTGCACTGCAGGCGAGGCACATGTTACTTGTGCAGAGATAATTAGATTTGGGTGGGGTTTTACTTCAATGTGAGATCTATATTGCAGTGTAAAAATAAAGCAGCCAGTATTTACCCTGCACAGAAACAAAATGACTCACCCAAATCTAATTCTCTCTGCACATTTTAAATCTGCCCCCCTGCAGTGCACATGGTTTTGTCCATCTAAGAAGGATTTTGTCAGAAAGAGTGAACTAGAATAATGGCCTCAGTTCCTGCTGGAGCCTGCTGAAAAATAGCACTGGCAAGCACCATATGTGGGTTGCACCGAGACGCAGAAAGGTTACTTGAATGTTGAATAGCTGCCAAGACACGTCGGACATTTACTATTGAATGTCGTCCGTTATAAAACCAGTTTGGACTTTGTGGATTATCGTAGGCATCACAGGTTTCAATCTCTCTGCCAATATTTTTGTAAATAATTTGTAAATCAATATTTAGCAGAGAGATTGGCTTGTATGACCAAGCTAGGCTTGAATTTCGCCCAGCCTTAGGCAATACTTTAATTATAGCATCTGAAAAATATTTCGGGAGGGCACCCTGGTCTGGTAATGCCAAATATTTTTTAGCTAGAGGTACCACTCCGCACGACTTCAAATTCAATTTAAAATTTGAAGTTTTTTCACTTCTTCAGGCATCAAATGTGATTCCTGGAGGCAGATTATATCAACACCCTGTTTGTTAAGATATGTCAACAATCTGTGCCGCTTTGCTTACGTTAAGCAAGCTAATATGGCATCAGAAACAATTCATATAGTGTAAACCACATAAACCACTGGTGCTTACATGAAGGGATAGGAAGGAGACATGAGCGTAACATTTAACACTAAGACAAGGGGAGGGGGTAAAGTAAACTTACAAAAAACAAAGCTACAACAGTAGTAAACATTAGTGAACATGGACATCCTGAATTTTCCCAGTGTATGTGGTGTAAAACCGCACCAGCGGGACTGAACCAAATAACCATATAGCGATTAACATATAATGGCCTGGCATCCTCTCCTCATCAGCTCCTTAAAAAAAAATATAAAACTGTATGTACTAAGTCAGCAGTAGTACTAAATAGACAAGTACTATAGCCCCATATACTGTAGCATAATGATATATAGTAACGGTCAACACCGTTACGGTTAACACAGCACATTATCAGAAATGTCTGCAATATCTTCTTCTCTCAAGAATAGGCATCGTTTGACAAGAAATTCCTCTGCTTCATCTGCTTTAAAAAAAACATGAGTCCCAGACTCTGTGATTATTCTGAAGCGGGCCGGAAAAAACATATAGAACCTGCATTCAGATTTTATCATAGCCGAACAAACAGAAGAAAAGGAGCGTCTTGCTTTAGAGACATCACTAGAGAAGTCTCACCTCCTCCATTTCATTAAGCAAACTCTTGTGTGGTACGGTATCGAAGGCACAAAATCCACGTAGACTATGCCTAATGCCTTCCAAATATCTAAATTATTGCTGACCTCGTAAAAGCTTATTAGGTTGGTTTGGCACAAACAATTTTTAACTAACCCGTGCTGGTTTACACTTATTATACAACTGTATGCTTCTCCAAAAAGTCCTGGATTTTGTATATTAAAATTCCATCAAATATTTTCCCCACGATTGATGTTAAGCTTACCGGTCTAAAGATTCCTGGCTCTTCTCTTTTTCCTTTTTTGAATATTGGTACTACTTCTGCTATTGATCTTGTCTAAGTCCACATTGGTTGTCAGTGCATTATTTGTCAGGGAATTGGACTTGTTGGAAATAGGTAAGCAGTTCACACCAACTAAATCATAATTTGTTTACAATGGTAGTGAGCACCCATCCAAATCTTAAGTTCAGTTCATTCAGGTGTTTAATATAGACACAATAAATCACGAACCAAGAGATAGACGAGGCATCAGCTACAGCCAATGGACATTTCTCTTGTCAGCTCTTTCAAGGCATAATTCAGTGTGATGCCCATAATGCAGCCCACACTGCATGTATGAGTGACATTTTGGTCTATTTACTAAGGCATGGATGGAGATAAAGGGACAGAGATAAAATACCAGCCAATTGGTTCATACCTGTCATATTACAAGCTGTATTTGAAAAATGACAGTTATAAGCTGGTTGGTTGGTGCTTTATCTCTATCCAAGTCTTAGTAAATAGACCCGTGAATTTTCCAAACATGAGGGCCAATTCAGGCCAGCTCGCACAGGTCCGTGTTCAGCCTTGTCCCTGATGGTGGGGGACTGTACATACGCATAGACACTAATGAACATGTGCATACCCATTCAGTCATTCATTTCAATCGCCAGGGCAGTCGCAACTTGTTTGACACTTGTGTTCCTGGATGGAAACCCAGCGTTTCATGAACATGCCCACAAAAATGGTGGGCGCACCCATAGAAATGCCGGCTGGGCCCCAGGGAATGACCAGGGAAGGCTACGGCTGCAAGCAGAGGAAAAGTTACTCATTGGCTAGTAACCATTGAATGATTTTTTTCCTCTGATCGGGTGCTTGCGAGTGTATGTGTAAGCATACACATCCGCTTGCAGTGTAAATTCAGGCGGCAGGGGGGATGCGTTTTCCGGGGAGGCATTAACCTGCTACAATAAATGCAGCTTATTGAGCAGGTCTGAATTACCCCCATAGCCTGTAACATGGCAGTTAGGAGCTGGTTGGTTGTTACTTTATCTCCATCCACTTTATCTCTCTCTATCTCTTTCACTGTGGCTTACTGCATACACGGAGAGCCTGCTCACTAAAAATAATCTGATTTATGAGATTTATCTTATGAATGCTTACTGAATCCATCATGGTGACCGCAATAATAATTATTACATAGTCATGAGTTACTGAGGGGTAAATATACTAAGGTTGGTCATATAGAGTTGATCCCTGTACGAACAGGATCGGCCGTATATGGCCCAAGAATACAACTGGGATCATAGCCAAAGCCTAAAAAACGCCACCAAAAATGCTCATAACATCTGTACTCCCATGAACCATTCCGGAGAATAAATTGTCTCTGCAGCTGCCATCCCAAGAACAAAAGAACAGGAGTGTAAGAGAGCGCTTGGATTTGAGGGATGTATTTAATACCAGTCTATGTGAGAATATGTAGATACAGACAAATTTTTTATTTTTTTTTTAAATGAAAAATAATTTAATTATCAATCACAGAGGTACCGGCCGATACCAAACAATTAACACATGTAATTAAGAGAAATCACAATAAAAATTGGGATTACCCTAAACACAACAAAAAATAATCATATAAAATGAAGGATAAAAAATATGTATATATACACACACACACACACTTTAATCCACTTACAGCAGCCTGATGTTAAAGCAGTCCAAATACTAGGCAGATAAAGCAGTCCAGTGTTAGTTGTTTTAGCTGTAACAGTGATTAGTATATTTACCACCTCCTCTGTATGTGCAGGCTGGAGGGTATCAGGCATAGGGTGTTAGCCTGATATTAAAGCAGTCCACATACTAGGCAGGTATTAGCAGTCCAGTGTTAGTGGTATTAGCTGTAATAGTGATTAGTATATTATTATAATTTTAGGTACTTGTGGAGTATCACGGCTCCCACGACCTGCATCGTATGCAGATCGTATGCTAAAAATCGCATCGCATCGCATCGCATGTGGCATACGATGGCGTACGATGCGATGCGATGTTTTACCGATTTTTGAGCATTTTTGCTCAAAAATCGTATGCCATCGCATGGCATCGTATGCCATATGTAGTGGCATACGATGTCATACGATGCGATACGATGTTTTACCGATTTTTAAGCAAAAATGGTCAAAAATCGGTAAAACATCGGATAACATCGTATGCCATATGTAGTGGCATACGATGTCATACGATGCGATACGATGTTTTACCGATTTTTGCGCAAAAATGGAGAAAAATCGGTAAAACATCGGATAACATCGTATGCCATATGTAGTGGCATACGATGTAATATGATGCGATACGATGTTTTACCGATTTTTGAGCAAAAATGGTGAAAAATCGGTAAAACATCGCATGGCATCGTATGTTTTACCGATTTTTGAGCCATTTTAGCTAAAAAATCGTATGCGATCGCATCGGATGCCATACGATGGCATCCGATGCGATGCGATGCCACCCGATTTTGCACTGAAATGCATCAGAATGCATTGAAATGTGTATTAAAGTAGTGAAATGCCCCCAAATACCATTTTTCATAGTGCACCACCCCCACTATCAACGTCAACCCGAAGTGTGGCGAGCGCAGCGAGCCCGCGAGGGGCGGCGGTACGCGTCCTACAACCTTTTCATACCCCCACTATCCACGTCGGCGTGGAGTTGAGAATAGAATAGTGTGGCGAGCGCAGCGAGCCACCGAGCCCGAAGCGTGGCGAGCGCAGCGAGCCCCGCGAGGGGACGCGGATACCTTCACAGCTATACGCGTCTCCTCGCGGGCTTTACAGGTATCCGCGTCCGCTCGCCACGCTTCGGGCTCGGTGGCTCGCTGCGCTCGCCACACTATTCTATTCTCAACTCCACGCCGACGTGGATAGTGGGGGTATGAAAAGGTCGTAGGACGCGTACCGCCGCCCCTCGCGGGCTCGCTGCGCTCGCCACGCTTCGGGTTGACGTTGATAGTGGGGGTGGTGCACTATGAAAAATGGCATTTGGGGGAATTTCACTACTTTAATACACATTTCAATGCATTCTGATGCATTTCAGTGCAAAATCGGGTGCCATCGCATCGCATCGGATGCCATCGTATGGCATCCGATGCGATCGCATACGATTTTTGAGCTAAAATGGCTCAAAAATCGGTAAAACATCGTATCGCATCGATGGCATACAATGCCATGCGATGTTTTACCGATTTTTCACCATTTTTGCTCAAAAATCGGTAAAACATCGTATTGCATCGTATGACATCGTATGCCACTACATATGGCATACGATGTTATCCGATGTTTTACCGATTTTTGACCATTTTTGCTCAAAAATCGGTAAAATATCGTATCGCATCGTATGACATCGTATGCCACTACATATGGCATACGATGCCATGCGATGGCATACGATTTTTGAGCAAAAATGCTCAAAAATCGGTAAAACATCGCATCGCATCGTATGCCATCGTATGCCACTACATATGGCATACGATGCCATACGATGGGAGCCGTGATACTCCACAAGTACCTAATTTTATTATAATTTTATTTATAAGGCGCCACAAGTGTTTCGCAGCGCCGTACAAAGGAACAATACAGGGAGACAAAACTTGGCATAACATTGAATAAATAACAAAAATACAGTACAAATAAAGAGCACCACAGTTCAATACACATTACAGCTTAAATGTAAGTAGTGAGGACCCAATCAACATACAACTAGAGGCTTGAGGCCAATGATGGAGATGAGTATGAAGATGGTCACTGAGTGTTGGAGTAAAGTAGAGCTGTGAGTGAAATGTGAAGAGAAGTGGGCTTTGATATTTACCACCTCCTCTGTTTGTGCAGGCTGGAGAGCATCAGGCAGAGGGTGTTATCTTCAATCCACAAAAAGGTATTCAAAGGAATGAACTGGAGATGCAGCGCATTAGCGGTGTATAGTTCCCAGTAAGCCGGCCGGCAGTACCTTTTAGTGTAGGCAAAGTAGATTGAGATCTACAGGCCTGATGCTCTCCAGCCTGCACAAACAGAGGAGGTGGTAAATATACTAATTACTATTACAGCTAATACCACTAACACTGGACTGCTAATACCTGCCTAGTATGTGGACTGCTTTAATATCAGGCTAACACCCTCTGCCCGATACCCTCCAGCCTGCACATACAGAGGAGGTGGTAAATATACTAATCACTATTACAGCTAAAACAACTAACAATGGACTGCTATTATCTGATTGATAATTAAATTATTTTAAATTAAAAAAATAAATAAATTTTTGTCTGTATCTACAGATGGGTCTGTTCCCATCTTGGCAGGGGATGGCGCTGGCGTCGCCAGCCGCCATCCCCCGCCAGCGCCATGGCGATCGTGAGAAGGGGACGCGCGCGCACGAGAGGCGCGCGCGTCCCCTTCCGACGGCGCTTCCATACGTTTCCCCGGGTCCCCGCCGGCTTGCCGGCGGTAACCCGGGGTCCCCGCCGCCTGCCCGCACCCCCCCTAACCCCCCCCTAACCCCCCCCTAACCCTGTCCGTCTCCCTGAGGCGGGGACGGACAGGGTTTTCGTCGCGCTAGCGTCGGAGACTGAGACGCGCGTGCGCGTGAGACGCACGCGCGTCTCAGTCTCCTCGCTGGCGAGGCTGCTGGCGGGTCGCCAGCGCGTACATTCTGGCGACCCGCCAGCAAGGATAGGAATAGGCACATACTGTACATATTCTAACATAGACTGGTATAAAATATATCCCTCAAATCCAAGCGCTCTCTTACACTCCTGTTCTTTGGCTCTTTCCGGTAGGATTGGTTATCCTAATAAGTCAGCAGCTGGATTTGAGAGATCTGTCAATAATTATAAATATATATTGTCATTAGCGCTACTATCTCCCCCCCCCCCCCTTTTTTCTTTGTTTCTTTTCATCCCAAGAACATCCTGGCACATACAACCCAGATGCATGCGCATTGGAAAAAATCACAAATCTGCGTAAATCGACATTGTGTAGATCTCAGATTCAAGAGCATTAAACTGAGATTCAGCCTTGATGATAAAAAATGATTCAAAAAGTTGCAGCAGATAGAACCAACTGATGAGATTTCAGAGGATAATGGATCACGATGTTTCCTAGTCATTAACAAATCATTGCTAAGATTTAGTTAGATTTCGTAGTGTCAGTCAAATATTTTGCATAATTTTCCATCATTTTCCATCATTGTCCAGTACTTTGTTTGCCCCCAGTAATCTCAGTAGAGCACTTTTCACATCTTTATTTCGTAGACTGAAGATTAAAGGATTTATCATGGGAGTGATCACTGAGTACAGTACACTAAATATCGGTTCTAGGACATTGGAGTATTCTGATGGTGACATCAGATACACAGACGAGGCCATTATATAATACATAATGACAACAGTGAGGTGAGATGAGCAGGTGGAGAAGGCTTTCTTCCTGCCGTCCTTAGATTTTATCTGCAAGATGACCCTGATAATTTTTGTATACGATGTCAAAGTGAACATGAAAGGAAAGATTCCATATACCAATACTTCCATATAGAGTACAATAGAAAATACTTCACCACCAGCGCAGGCGATGTTCATCAGAGCTTTAGGATCACAGAAGAACTGGTGTATTGTGCGATAAAGACAGAAAGACATGTGTGATGCTGGGATTGTAAATACAAATGCATTTATGCTTCCCGATATCCAAGTGCCAGATGCCAATACAAGACAGTGTTTGCTGTTTAAAATATTATGATAGTGTAACGGGGCACATATAGCAACATATCGGTCATAGGCCATAATGAATATCAGATAAGACTCTGAGGAACAAGCCAAAGCATAAAAGTACATCTGGGTGAAGCATTGTATGAAGGACACGGTATTATCCCCAGATATTAACATGTACAGCAGGTTAGGGACAGTAATGGTTGTATAACAGATATCTAGTAAGGCCAGGTTACAGAGGAATAGGTACATGGGGGTGTGTAACTGGGAATCAATATATATCACTGTGATTATAACAGTATTGATGAGCACTCCAAATATATATAGTGAGAGAAATACACATAAAGTTGGAATTATATTTTTTGATCTAGCATAAAATGGTAATAAGATGAATCCATTCATGTAGGTCTGGTTCTCCATAGCACATCCAGGTTACTCTGTAAAGAAACATACACAGTACTTAGTACTGTAACCTATTTGTATGTCATGTTCTCCTTAGGACAATCACACAGCTATAGGTCTGTTTCCTGTACAGCATCTCACAGTGCAGTATAATGGTCAATGTCAGGCAGTCTCCGCACATGTAGGTGTAATGATCTAGCATAGGTGAGACAGGTGACATAATGTACCAACCAGTTATGTGCAGGCAGGGCAGGCAGAACATACTCCGGAGTTGTTAGTATGAATATGATTATAATAATATAAAGAAGATGTTTCTACCTTATAAATATCATCTTTGTATTGTTCATAATCATATAATCTTTGTGTTATTCTCATCATTTTTATAGTAAAAACCAATTTATTGAGGTCTGTGCAAATAATGAGAATCCAGGATTCTTTCAACTTTGATTTAAACTCCACATTGATGGTATCTCAGATGCTTCTCTACAGAAATATGTACAGGATGTAATGACTCCCGAGTTTGGTGGCCATGTGGGATGCAGGACAAACTCAGACATTTTTCTAAAAGGCAAAATTTTGCTTAGTAAATGAATGTCCCTTTCAAAAAAAACATCCAAGTTTGTCCGGCATCGTGCATGGCCACAGAACTCAGACGTCATTACATCCCGCCCATGGGATCTGTTAACCTTCATAAGTTTTTATTCTTCTTCTGGAACCGATAGACATGGAAAAGAGGGAAAACTAAATCTGAAAAGGGCGCACGTGTTTTTTTCATGGAACATTCTCTAAGAAGGTCCACTTTGTTATACAGAGAAAGAAAGCGGGATGTAATGTGTTACGAGTGACATGATAACATAAGGCTATTTTGTCCTTGAGATCAATCTAGATTGCTGACTAGTTGTTGAGTCTTTGTGAGGTTATATCTAATATAAGTAGATGAGGAATCACACTCACCCAGCTGATCCACCATCCGTGTGAAGGTTCTAACTGAGGGATTTATAGAGGGGGGGTCAAATCTGGAACGAAGAACAATTTTTCACAAAGATCTTTATCTGCAGTGGGCACAGAAGGGACTGATTTCCCAAAGTGTTCTTTGAGGCGCAATGTTCGATGGAGTCTATATGAATCCACCTTCATTTGGAAGGCATCCGCCTTCACTGTTGGGACAAACGATAATCCTTTAGCCAGGACCTCAATTTCAGTTGCTGATAATGGTACATTTGATAAATTGAAGACTAGGCTTTGGCATTCCTCGGCGGGTGTGTGCTTGTTCTGACTGCGATTTTGGCCTGCCCTCCTCATCCTCTTCTGATACTTCTTGTAGCTGTTGCCCCAGTTGTTACCCCTAAAGGGATCCCTAGAACACTCATATTGGAATGGGAGGATTTGCCTTCACTCTGAGATGTAATAGATCCCTGGTTAGAATATTGAAATCTGTGCGGCTTGCGACGTCCATAATTGGGAAGTTGTCCTGAACCAATAGTATAACAGTTAACCCAGGGTACACGTTTAGCTATACTTTTATCTACTGATAAAAGTATAAAGATAAAATCCTAAGCAGGAACTGGACTTCATCCTCAATTCAATTGTAAGGGATGGTTACATTGATATGGAATTGAAGCAGGCATTATTGGTAGAGTATCCTGTAGTGCCTTTGTTTTATACCCTATCGAAGGTGCACAACTACCCGGTGCACCCTCCGGGGCACCCTATTATATCATCTAGGGCTGGGGTAGCCAACTGCAGTCCTCGAGAGCTACCAACAGTTAATGTTTTCCAGATCTCCTCACAGAATCACAAGTGAAGTAATTAGCTCCACCTGTGAATCTTTGAAAATGTTTCAGCTAGTAATGAGTGCACCTGTGCAGCAGCTAGGTTGTCTGGAAATTGTGAACTGTTGGTAGCTCTTGAGGACCGTTGTTGACTACCACTGATCTAGGGGGTCCTTGATGCACCCGGTGGCAGTATATTTGGATAGTATTCTTAATCCCTGTATCCAGAGATTGAGTACTTACCTTAGAGACACAACCTCACTGCTGTCCATTTTGGAAAATCTTTCAGGACATAGTGATCTGGAGGGGGAGTGGATTATGTGTATAGCGGATATTACTAGCCTCTACGGGATGCAGTTATAATCCTGGCGGTCGGAATGCCAGCGTTCAAAATTAAGACCCCGGAGTCCTGACGGGCGAAATCCCAACACTTTCTCCCTCTTTGGCTGTCCACGACACCCATAGAGGGAGAATAAATTAGTGTGCCGAGCGTAGCGAGGCACAGGGCCCACTGTGTGGCAAGCGCAGCGAGCCTGCAAGGGGGAGGGGGCGATCCACATCCCCCCCTTGTCGGGATTTCGCCGGTCGGGATTCCAGCATCGGGATTTTGAACGTCAGGATTCCGACCGCCGGGATTTTGTACCAAATCCGCCAATACACCTGTATCCCCCATGATGCAGGTATGGAGGCAGTGCGGTCCTCCTGTGCATTTTTTCATGGTTTTGTTGTCCATCATATTAACCAAAATTATTTTCTTTTTGAAGGTAATTACTACTTACAGGTGGCAGGCTGTGCCATGGGGTCCGCAGTGGCCCCGGCATATGCCAATGCTTTCATGCATCACGTTGAACAAAAACTTTTTTTCAGTAATGGCATCCTTAGGACTGACGTTTTGCTATATAAACTATATATTTATGACCTATTGATTTTTTGGAAAAGTGAGAAAGCACTCTTGGAACAGGTGTTTGAGGACCACAACCACAGTGGCAGTGTGGTTGGGTTCACTTACACAATGAGCCTAGAGAGAGTAGAATTCCTGGATGTTATGATTTCAAGGAAGGAGGCTGTAATAAGCACATCCTTGTTTGTGAAAGCAACAGACAGGAATACCCTACTTCGGAATGATAGCTTTCATCCTGCAAAAATTCATAAAGGTTTACCTTATTACCTTATTCGCAATTATTGCGGGAAAGGAGGATAACATCAAATTCCGATGAATTACCCATGGCTCTTCAGGCCATGATAGAAAAATTTGTACTAAAGGGTTATCCCAGAAAAGAGCTGGATGCTCTGAAAAAAAAAGGTTATGCTAATTTCTCATGAACAACTTTTGGTTCCTAAAACAGTGTCTACTGATAAAAGTATAGCTAAACGTGTTCCCTGGGTTATCCGTTATATCATTGGCTCAGAATCAAAAACTAAAAAAGTTAAAAACCTGTGGCCTATCCTTTCCTCTGACAATGATCTTCCATTATTGCTAGGTATCAGGGTTCTCCTCAGCTATACTAGGGGGAGTAGCATTAAGGATAGGGTAGTAAAATATGACATCACAGGTTGAGATAAACAAATTACTGGTCAAAATTTCCAGTACACAAGCACAGTGCCGGATATATATATATATATATATATATATATAGCTCATCCAAGAATAATGGCACACCAGAGGCAGGTAATCAGCAGTTAAAAAAGCGTGTATTAGAAAACAAGCTTTCGGGGTTTAATCTCCTTCATCAGGATGCACTACAGCAAAGGACACACAACACACAACCTACATAAATACCTGACCGCAGGTCTCTCCTCCCTCCGCCGTCCACTGCCCGGGCGCACGCACCTCAAGCCGGAAGTCGGGTTTCGATGACGTCATCCAACCACGTCTCAGCTGCGGCGCCGTTGCTAAGCAACAGGCGTCGCTTGCGTTCCAACAGAGTCCACGACACCATCCTCCTCACTTCCTGGTGGCGCTGTGATCCCTGCAAGGCAGGCGAAGAGGGGGACAAACGGATTAATACACATACACAAAAGAAAACAATCACATATAACACAAGACATCATACATATACGGAAACAGGAATGGGTAAACAGGGGAAAATACAGAAATATATGTATAAACTGTGCAGCAATAAATCCAGAAACATATCAGTAATCTATCACGTGACAGCATTCCAACTAATTTTATCATTTAACCCATTAGGGAAAATGGTATTTAGTCTAAATATCCAACGTGACTCTGTGATAAGCAGGCGTTTAGCCCTATCACCGCCACGTAGTGAATCTTTAATGTGATCAATAATAAAATATTTGAGTGAGGACAACGGATGTCCAGCCCTCTTGAAGTGGCGTGCCACAGGTTGGTCCACAGATCTACCAGCTAGTGACAGATCTATGGCAGACCAGTGTAATGCCATTCTGGTACGGAAGGATTGGGTGGTCTGGCCCACATAATAATGGCCACAAGGACACATCAAAATGTAGACCACAAACTCTGACCTACAAGTTAACACATGATGGATGTCATAGTGTTTATCCAAGTGGGGGTGCTTAAAACTTTTGCATGGCACCAAGTATCTACATGTGGTGCAATTATAACAGCTATAGCAGCCAGGAGGTGTGGTATATACATTAGGTGGCCTGGGGGCATTTAAGCCCGTGATGTCTGCTCTCACCAGACGATCACGTAAATTTCGACCTCTCCTGAAAGCTGCTAATGGACGTATTGTTTTAAGCACTGGAAGCTCGGGGTCATTTTTGACAATAGGCCAGAGGGCCTTGGATGCATACTGTAAAATAGGGCTGGCTACTGAATATGTACTTGTCCAAGGAATTACATTTTAAGTATTCTGAGGCCTAGCCTGCAATAGCTCAGTACATACAGTGGAGGGGACCTGTTCTCTCTGTTGCAATAGTAACTCATGGTCATATCCTCTAGCAAAGAATTTATTCACTAGATGATCCAACCTATCTGGTAGCAATGAAGGATCACTGATCACCCTCGCTACTCTCAACATCTGTGACCGTGGGAGGCCCCGTTTGAGTACAGGTGGGTGGTGGCTAGAGGATAACAGAAAGGTATTCCTACCAACATCCTTGTAATAAACATCTGTAGATAACTTGTTGTCGACAATCGACACTGCTACATCCAGGAATTGGGCTGTACTAGTATTACAGGTATAAGTAAACTTTATAGTGGAGTCCCTGGAATTCAAATCAGCCATCAAGCTATCAAATGCCTCCTGCCCACCCGTCCACAGCAAGAAAATATTGTCTATGTAACGGGTGTACAGGAGGAGGTGCTTGCTAACATTAGGGCAATTAAGGAACATCAAATCGTCTTCATAAAACATAAAAATATTAGCATACGAGGGTGCTACCGCGGATCCCATGGCACACCCCCGTAGCTGCAGATAATAACTGACATCAAACAAGAAAAAATTCTGTTCCAATGTTAAGCTAAGCAATTTCAGGAAAAGCTGATGGTTAAAGGTTGTAGCATCAAGGTGTTGGTTTAGAAATAGTTCAACAGCCCTTAAGCCTCCACTGTGAGGTATCGAGGTGTACAGGCTGGATACATCCAGACAGCACATCAATGTGCCAGGAGGAACAACTGAGATGTCCAGTAGCAATTTCAGAAAGCTGGTTGTGTCATTCAGGAAAGAAGATCGAAGACTCAGCAGAGGTTGCAGTATGTGATCTAGCAGCTGTGAAACAGGCTGATACAGGGAGTTTCTCGCAGAAATTATAGGACGCCCCGGTGGTTTCATCGCATCCTTGTGTAACTTAGGTAAAGTATACAACACAGGTACCACCGGGGACGCCGTGAGTATCTTATCATGGACTTTGGATGGTAACATACCCTCCTCAACTGCTGTAGACAGGATGGAGGATAATTCCTTCTGGTATCTTTGGGTTGGGTTACCTGGCAATTTTAGGTAAACCGCTTTATCGGCTAGCTGCTTGTAAACTTCATCGCGGTAGTCATCAATGTTTTGAATAACGATGGCTCCGCCCTTATCAGCGGGCCTAATCGTTATATCCTCATAGCTGCTTTGCTGTTTGAGGGCCATCGTCTCGCTTGAAGGTAGATTTTTAGTCACTTTGCCAGGTGCCTGTGTAAATCGATTAATAGAATCATCTAACAGCCTGCCAAAAGTTTTAATTGACGGGTTGGTAGAGATAGGGTCAAATTTTGATCCCAAATTGATTTTCAAAAAATCTTCAAAGATACCAGTTGAAGGAGGGCTGGGTCTAGACTGAAAAAATTATTTTAGGCGTAACTTCCTCATGAACCTGTGATGGTCACAGCGCCAGTCAAAATCATTAAAAAAAATTCGGCACAAAAGAGAGTCCCTTGGTTAATACCGAAGTTTCAACAGGGGACAGGGTACGGCTAGATAGATTAAAGATCATGGTTTCTTCGTCCCCACAACCCGTGGGGGGTTGTGTCTTATTTCGGTTATTTTGTTTACCCCTGCAGGTGGCCGGCCTCTTTTTCCTTTGGTTGAGGTAGAGGCTCCTTGGTCTAAAGGGACACTTTGTGAATCAGTGGCATCATCTGATTCCGATACTCCAAAGTCACTATCACTTGTTATATTGGAGTTTCCTTGGCGATTATGATGTTTCTGTTGCCAAGGTTTACGCCGTCGGGGACCACCATCAGAGCGTTTGGGGGATTCACCAGTTAACCAACCGTACACCCTGTTTTCGTCATAATCAGTATCAACTGTATGACGTTTATTTCGCTTACATTTTAGCAAATCTCTTCTGTAAGTTTCACATTGCTGCTCCAGTTTTAGCATACTGGCAGCATTAATGGGATCAGAGAGAGTCTTGTGATATTCAACCTGAAGGGCAGCAATTTTGTTTTTTTGCGATCTGGAGTTATATATATATATATATATATATATATATATATATATATATATATAGATAGATAGATAGATAGATAGATAGATAGATAGATAGATAGATAGATAGATAGATAGATAGATAGATAAATAGATAGATAGATAGATAGATAGATAGATAGATAGATAGATAGATAGATAGATAGGTCTTAGCCCTAGAGGCATCGAAACGTTGCTGGAATAAACGTCATCTTTTAAGCTGACTTTAAGAGCTGTACAGTATATTGGAGTGCGGCACGCACGCTGGGCATATATATATCGGCTACTGTAGCTTTAAACAACTGAAACTTGAATTCAGCACTAACTGTTCAATTATTAATATGCTAAAACAGGTCCCTGAGGGGAACTATATGGTAATATAAATTAAACACCCGCTTTTGGAAGCATTACTGGGGCAAAACATCACAATATGAAGTTGATGTGGTTTGATGCTGGTTTCAGTGTGTATATAGATAACACCCTGGTATCTAATAATACTCAAATATACAGAAAAAAATATATAAAAGTCTTAAAATAATAAAAAAATTACAAAGTTCCAAAAATACCAAAAAAATATCCAAAATGCTACAGATACAGAAAAAGTCACTGCCTTCAAAAAAACATTGAAAAATAGATTGCTGCTCAGAGAAAAGCTATGTACACACACTTCGTTTTGCTTTAGATTCGATGTTAGATTTGATTTTCTGTTAGATCTGGCATTAGATCTTCCCATTCAATTTGGCATTAGATCTGTACTTTTGCATTAGATATAGATTTCGATACCGAATTCGATTTACATTCATGGTAAATTGTACATTTTCGATTTACTGGATCGAATTCGATATTTCCTTGGATGCATAGTCTATTTTTCTTTTCGATTTTGTGAAAACGGGAGCGCGCATCAAATCGAATGCAGATCGAAAGTGTCCTAAAAACCGTTCGATGTGGATTCAATTTTGTTTCTATAAGCAAAATCAAATTGAAAACAGGGAAAAATGTGTTTGTACACAGCTAAAGTCTGGGGATTATGGCTACAGGCTTAAAATAAGAGAAGGATAAAGTTCCACTAATGCTAATTGCACAACGAACCCTGAACAATGCCGGTTACCTCAGCTAGTGCTGTATTTTGTTTTATAATGTAATTAGTTACATCACACCTTCACCCACAGTGAGTATATTAATGTAAGCTAAAATAAAGTTTCTTAGGATTACTTTTGATTCCTATGTTCGATAGTCTGTGCCAAAAAACATATAATATAATACATCATTCGGTCGTACTGTACAGTTTTTTAATAAATATAAATTTACAACAGGGATGAATTACAATAAAGCACAGTTTAACTTACTTAAATACTGTAGCATAACTTGTCTTACTAGGTATAAAATTATTGTCAGATCTAATAAATAACCTAAAATTAATCAACAGACAAAATCCAGTAGACAAAATCTGTAGATAAACAGTACAATACAATAGAAATTTAAATCCTGCAATAAAATACAATTCAGTATATTTGAAGAATCTGAAATAGCTTAAATATTGCAAATCAGTAGAAAGAAGCAGGTTTATATGATTAGTACAGGTTGAGTATCCCCTATCCAAATATTCATTATCCGAATTATTCCGAAAACCATACATTCCAGAAAGTGAACAAAATTATTTATTTTTGCTAAAAACTTACTGGGGACATCTGTTACAGCACTATGAGGGAATGATATGTAACTGCCATTATATATGTGCAAGACAATGATTGCTTGGCATTTAAATTCAGTGCCTGAGATTGCACACAAACTTTGGGCATTATTCTGATCGGTGCGTACTTTCCCGATTTCCTACGGAGCGGTCAGCACGCCATGCTGTGCGGTGGCGTGCGGACATCGTCCGTAGAAATGCCCACCGGTCCTCCGCATCCGGACGGACTCACTCTTTAAGAACAGGGCGTGTGTACGGACGACACACAAACCTTGCGTGTGCGGTGGACACGTACAGATTCTTGCACTGTCTTGCAGCGTGAGCACGGTCTTACCGCGTTAGAACGGACGGGAAGCTGGCCGTACGCACCGATGCGGAGTATTTTCGCTAAATACAACACTATTTTTCAGAGCACACACAGCGATCACATTACCCACATTACCCCTCATTAAAAAGGGATTGTTATCTATTTGAATCAATTAAATTCTAATATATACTGAAACACATTACTACTACATTCATTACACACATTAACCTTTACAGCATGTGAACCTAACATACATCTATATACAGTATTTACATTTTGCTTATTGAAAAGATTATAAACAAGCTACACATATACTTTTACATGTTAAAAAACACACAGACAACTTCGAACTGTAATAAACAATTTATTGGCTGTACAAAACTGCGTTTAAACCCCCCCAAAAAATAACAATTAAATATCCCCATCCAGGAGCCGGTCAAATTCCGCCAGGACCTGGCGCATGTGGCCTCGTATACGTAAGAGGGCCCCACGGAGACCCTCTTGTGCTTGGGCTGGCTCATCTGTGGACAAATTAAAAATGGTAAAATTACTAATGATATTCATGCATACATTTAACATAGTAATACCTACATTTGAAACATGCACCGTGACATATATATATGTATATAGACACATATATAACTATATATATGACACATACATCTATACATACATGCATACATACTACATGGAAAGCCTGTTTTTTCCCCTCTACCCTTTACTCTGTAGAACACCTCACAGTCATAGTGCTCCTTCTGAATCCAAACCCACCCATGACTAAGCTCTGAGAAGCATGTCACGTTCTGCACCAATCCCAATTAAGCAAACATAGTTCAGTGTCTGTTATATGATGGAGCGTGGCATGGGAGTTAGTCAACTCTCAGGAATGCACAGTACATTTGTGCAATCAAGCATGGCTTGCCTGCTGATGGTCTGCTCCAGAAATCATTGTCATAATGCCAGTTAGGTGAAGCTGCAGCACTAACCCACTCCCATGCACAAAATCATTACTAAGACCAAATCCACACACAATTATGGTGCCAAACATACATGCAGGCCGCAGGGGGTGGTTACCTAGAGAAGGGCCCAGGGGCACTGACCACTTGTTACTCCATTCTAAGCCACGCCTGTCCATACTCCATTTATGTCATACTTAATCTAGTTTAGAAAGATCAATCACCAGTAAACTCTACTCACCTATATGAGGCTACAGATTGTATGCTTGCAGCAGGGACATGTAACCCTTACATCAGCAAGTCATCCCTTTCTTCCAGGATACAGATTAACTACACTGGTTCATTGACACTTAAAATCGACCTGAAAGCCATCCCCACAACCTGTGTCATTAATATGTGTCCTGGATGAAAGGGATGGTTTGCCCACCCTATCTAACCCCTAAGTGTGTCTGTTGCTACCCAGTTTGTTTTATCACTTTATAGTATTGAAAAAAACAATTGAATCTCCAGTGCTACATAGCAAATAGAAGATGACAAAAGGAATAATGATTATTTATGTATACATACCAATTTCTGGTGCCTGCACCACCTCACAGGCCTCCTCTTCTTCTGTGGCCTCCTGATGTGGCACCTCCGCCTCTTCTGCCACCTCGTCCTCCAATGCCACCACCTCAGCTGCCCACACATCCTCCTCCACTTCCTCCCTTTCCTCTTCCTCCACTTCCTCCGCCACCCCTTCTTCAATGGCAACCTCCTCGGCCATTACTTCCCCCGCCTCCTCCTGGCCCTGGGAAGCCTCTGATTCTTCTCGGGCCTGTCTTGCTCGTTCCCGTGCTGTGTTTGTGAAAAAACAAAAAAGTGCCAATTAGGGGTCATTTGTATTAAGCCTTATCAAGCTATAAATGCAAAGGTTATAAGTAGAGATAAATGTACAGGCAATCACCTTCTTAGTGGCTTTTACAAAACACAGCCTGTAACATGGCAGGTATGCTGTGACATTTGGGCCATTGTAAGCATCACAAGCATTAATCCTCACCAATAACATATTTTATGACCATTACAGGGTGTCAAACAGGAAGTAGCACACATATAGTGTATGCCATGTTTAACTCATGATCAGGCTGGTCACCTTATTGGCTTAAATAATGTCATGTAAGCAATCATGTACAAATGGCCATTTAATGTATAAACACTCACATCTCGCAATCCTAGCCCTGATTTGCTGGAGCAAATCCGGCTGGCGACGTCTCAAGTCTGACCACCGCCACTCCAGCTGTGCGATGGTCCACCGCACCTGCATGCGGGCGTATATGCGCCGGCGGGCCACCGCATAGGCATTCCACTTCTGCCAATTGGTTATAAAGTGCCCTGCACGGCCCAGCCTGGTCTCCATAACGGCGACCAGTGTCCTTAGCTCTGCAGGCGAAAAAGGGGCTGCTCTGCCATAGGCCGCCATCTTAGCAATGGCACAAATCAAGCGATCATGTCCTGTCATTGGTTGATCAGAGTGATATTTGGTATTAACTTTATTGTTCATTTTGACAGTAACAGCGTGTATACGCCAAAACAGACGGCTAACCCATTGCATCGCAAACCCACACTTGCTGTACCTTTGCATAGTTTAGCAGACCATGCCATTACTTACTATCTCCTAAACAGACAGTGTAAAATAAGATGGGAACCCATTATATATAATCTATGACATTCACCAAACATGGGTATAAGCAACAGGTGAAATAGTCTGCATCACTAGCCACTTACACCTAACTCAACAAGGTACTAAACAGCTAGTTGATAGTGAAAGCTATGCAGCAGAAACATAGCAAATAGTGCCAGACCTTTTCCCAATATTAGGCCATGGTGCCATGTGTACACTTACCTTCTACTGGCCCACACTAGAGAGGTGGAATGAAAAGTAGCTAGCATCAAGGCTGAATTTGGAGACCTTTCACATGTGATTTGGATGCTAGCACTGATTACTTGTGCCTAAGTGGTGGACTGGATTTACATATGGAATGAGTATTGTCATTTGTACTACATACCAAACAAGTGCTCAGTACAGATGTACATTCACATATACGCGGCCGTACGGAACGCAGGGTGTCGCTGATGTACGCCAATTACAGAAATAGTATATAAAGGTGTGTTACACAAATGCAATGTGGTTGCACACATGTCTGCATCTCTATCTGAGGAAGAGCAGGAGTGGCAGGACCTATTTTCCCGCATGGACTCCAGCACCACCTATGTCCCCATCAACCCAGACCAGCCATTGGGGGAAGAGCAGCCAGATGGGCCATCTACATCAGGCCAATCGTCAGCTGGCCCATCTTCAGCCTCAGCAGAAGCATTGGGAACACAGCAGGTGGCTTCCCAACAGAGTAGCCTGGCCAGCACTTCGAGTACAGCAACAGGTGGCCGTGGCAGTGGCCGTGGCAGTGGCCGTGGCAGTGGTCGTGGCCGTGGCCGAAATAGGGCAACAGAGGAACCAACCACCAGAAACATGGCATTCGAAGCACAGGAGCTTGCCATCCTGGTGCCCCGCGCACGGGATTGGATTGAGTGTCCACAGGACCTGTTGACACACACAAGGAGATGGAAAATCTGGGAGGACATAACGGCGGAGATTAATGCGGTGGCTCCACAAGTTCGTGAGACGGAGCACGTTAAGAAGAGGCAAGTTCATGTGTGTTACATTTGAGCAGTACAAGACCAGTAATGTTTACATTAGATATTAGATGGAGTTGGTCAATGGGCGGTCACGTTGCTTGGAGGCACAGACATGTTTGCCATGTCATTGAATTGATAGTTATTGTAGGGTGAGTGTGAGTGTGAGTGTATCTTCTAAGGGTTGTTTTTCAAATTAAATATAATCTAAGTTTGTTGTCATGAGGCACATGTTTTATTATGGTGCAGATTGCAATGGGTGGTACAGCAAACATGAGGAGTGACATGTATTAATATGTAAACTTTGATTGCAGGTGGCACGACTTCAAAATGAACCTCAAGAAGAAATTGACCCAGCGGTGGGAACACAGCCACACCTCTGGGGCTGGCCCCATGCCATCAAAGCTGCAGCTCACCCCCCTGGAAGAGATGGCAGAGTGCTGCATTGCAGTCGAGGAGGTCCGGGGGGTGAGCACCATGGACAGCGAGGCCCCAGCGGAAGTCATGGCTTCTTTGCTTGAAGGTAATTATTTGCCATGCCATAAGTAGCTGGTTCTAATTTTGCATGGAATGTGTTGTAATTGTCTCTTTCACCAGCATCCCCACCGCTTGGTCAAGAATCTCTTGAGGAGGTTGAGGAGTCTGTGCCACCTGCCACCAGTACCAGGCCCCTGCAGCAGCAGCCACTGACCGCGGCTGAATTGGCCACGTGGGGGCAGGTGCTTGGCAATATTCACCAGCAGGGAGAGTCGGCATCAGAGCGGGTGCGTAGGACCGAGGAGGTGTTGCAGGGTTTGGTCAGCAGCCAGCAGACTATCGCTGGGAGCCTGCAGGCTATTGCTGAGGCCCAGCAGGCCATGGCTGGCACCCAGCAGTCAATTGCTGCTAACCTGCAGGTGCTGTCTGATCAAGCCCTGCGGCAAAATGACCTCCTCCTCCACCATAATGAGCTTATGGTGGAGCTAGTTGCCAGCAATAGGGTCCTAATGTCATCCGTTTCTGGTGCATTACCACCATCAGCACTCCCTGCTGCCAGAGGGGGAAGACGATCCACCCCCTCCCCAGCATCTGCTCCACCTGGCCCACCATCTGACCGTGGCCGTGGCCGTGGGCGAAGAGCTGCTGCACGTGGCAAGGAGCCAGCCAGGGGCAAAC
Source organism: Crinia signifera (assembly GCF_055691185.1). Taxonomy (NCBI): domain Eukaryota; kingdom Metazoa; phylum Chordata; class Amphibia; order Anura; family Myobatrachidae; genus Crinia; species Crinia signifera. The sequence goes on from NC_139223.1 coordinate 25,472,163, forward strand.
GTGCCCGCAAATGAACTTGTGTCCGCATTAATCTCCACCCTTATGTCTTCCCAAATCTTTCATTGAGCTGTGTGTGTCAGCTTCCTGTGTCCAATTCCGTGCAGAGGGTACCCACATTTGCCCTTGCTTCGAATGTCATGTTTGGTTCCCCTGTTGCCCAGTTTCGGCTACCATTACTGTCTGCTGTACTTGAAGTGTTGGTGCTATACCTTTGTTGAGAAGCCACCTGATGTGTTCCTAATGAATCTGCTGTGGCTATGTATGTCTAGAATACATGGATTTATTATATATTATTTAATTGTCTTCCTGTTATGCTACCTTTTATTTTGTGGCGATTTGAAATTTATTTGATAAGTTCATTTAATAAATGTTTTTTTGTTTCCCCCAAATGTGTGGTTAAATTGATACATGTCGAAGTGACATGTGTATTTGTATTATTTATATTAAGTTGTGTTCATTATTTGCAGTGTAAAAGTGTGTGAAAAGTGCAGCATATATGTGTGTGTTTAGTAATGTTCCATTTAAGCTGCAATGGTTCCAATTGAAGCAGTGACAAGCATGTAATTAACAAGTAATGAGTAAAGTAGGTGAGTGTATTGTGTTCAGCTGACATTGGTTGAGGTGCGTCCGTCCTGATTAGGCGTTCCGATTGCCTAGCGCATGATCGAGTGGTGTCCGCAAAGCAATACTTGCTTATGGACACCGCATATTTCTTGTCTTTTTGTTCGCGTGCATTCGGTGTGCTATCCGAATGCACGCCTACCAAAATAAGTGCACTCCCCCGTGTCCGCCCATGTTTCCGCCCAGTTTAGCCCACTTTGAAACTACACCCCTGTGTCATTCCGAATGACGCCCATAATACGCCCATATTTCCCGAGTGATTGCGGGGCACATTTCAGTACGGTATTATTGAGAACAAGTACGGAGTCCATGTGTGGCACATGCGCATAGCGTTCCCCACGTATGCGCAGACGGCTAAAAAACGCCATCCGAAAGTATACGGAAATGTACGCACCAACCAGAACAAGGGCCTTTGTTTCATTTTTTGAAACCTTGTTTTATGCACAAATAAAATATATTTGTGTTTATTTCAAGTGTTTGATGTATAGATACAACATAAATGCAAGGGGTTGGGATCATTTGGTCTATTGCATTATGGTAGAAAGTCATTAGGTCGAATCCATTAGGTCGACATGCTAAAAGGTCGACATGATTCTAGGTCGACATGGGAAAAGGTCGAAATGATTCTAGGTCGAAAGGTCATTAGTTCGACAGGTCATTAGTTCGAAAAGGTCATTAGTTCGACATTGTCTATGTCGACATTCACAAGGTCGACATGGGGTTTTTCACTGTTTTTTTACCTGAATGTCAACACAGTCGACATGGACACAGTTTAAAGTGCACTGCATCCCCTCGCATCGCTCGCTGCGCTCGCTATGCGTCGGGCACGGTGCCTCGCTACGCTCGGCACACTATTTTATTCTCCCACCACGCCCTAGTGGATGGTAGGGCATGAAATACCGCCTGTCGGCACATGTTGGCTCAAAAAACAGTGAAAAACTCCATGTCGACCTTGTGAATGTCGACATAGACAATGTCGAACTAATGACCTTGTCGAACTAATGACCTGTCGAACTAATGACCTTTCGCACTAGAATCATGTCGACCTTTTCCCATGTCGACCTAGAGTCATGTCGACCTTTTAGCATGTCGACCTAATGGATTCGACCTAATGACTGTCTACCATAATGCAGTAGACCAAATGACCGCATCGCAATGCAAGATACCTCAAGATATATCATTGAAATATTAAAATATTCCGAAATACGGAATAATCCGTTATCCAAAATTCTCCTGTTCCCGAGCATTTTGGATAAGGGATACTCAACCTGAACATGAAATGTTTCATTTTTACATTATATGATTTAATTAAAATACACTTACCCATGATTCCTGTTACGGGCAGGATTATAAATAAGTTATTTACTATACTTACACAGATGACAAATAAGCTTATACTTTCATGTAGTGACTAAATACAAATAAATAAGATTCAATTTGATTATTTTTATTACAACTTCAGGAATTTGATTTTTATTAATTTGTATATTGACAAGGCCAAAATCACTGATTGTAATCACTTTTCATCTCCTGTGCATCTGTGGTCCCAGGATGAGGGGACAGAGCAACCTGTAGTCATGGAAACACATGATCAGAATGCTTACAAAGAACTTCAAAGGAGAAACATTGTAACCTTGTGTAAGTCAGTGACATGTGTCTGATGTGTATGAGGGAACAGGTCAGTATGTGATGTCAGTGTATTGTAATGTAGTGTCAGTATATTGTAATGTACAGTAATTACCAGAGCCATCACAGCTATAGATCAGTACTATGTATTATACAGTATATAATGTATAGTAATTCCCAGAACGATCACAGCTATAGATCAGTACTATGTATTATACATTGTATTATAATGTACAGTAATTCCCAGAACGATCACAGCTATAGATCAGTACTTTGTATTATACAGTATATTATAATGTACAGTAATTACCAGAACCATCACAGCTACAGATCAGGTACTATGTATTGTACAGTATATTATAATGTACAGTAATTACCAGAACAATCACAGCTATAGATCAGGTACTATGTATTATACAGTATATTATAATGTACAGTAATTACCAGAACAATCACAGCTATAGATCAGTACTATGTATTATACAGTGTATTATAATGTACAGTAATTACCAGATCCATCACAGCTATAGATCAGTACTATGTATTATACAGTATATTATAATGTACAGTAATTACCAGAACCATCACAGCTATAGATCAGTACTATGTATTATACAGTATATTATAATGTACAGTAATTACCAGAACCATCACAGCTATAGATCAGTACTATGTATTATACAGTATATAATGTATAGTAATTCCCAGAACCTTCACAGCTATAGATCAGTACTATGTATTATACAGTGTATTATAATGTACAGTAATTACCAGAACGATCACAGCTATATATCAGTACTTTGTATTATACAATATATTATAATGTACAGTAATTACCAGAACCATCACAGCTATAGATCAGTACTATGTATTATACAGTATATTATAATGTACAGTAATTACCAGAACGATCACAGCTATATATCAGTACTTTGTATTATACAGTATATTATAATGTATAGTAATTACCAGAACCATCACAGCTACAGATCAGGTACTATGTATTGTACAGTATATTATAATGTACAGTAATTACCAGAACAATCACAGCTATAGATCAGTACTATGTATTATACAGTATATTATAATGTACAGTAATTACCAGAACCATCACAGCTATAGATCAGTACTATGTATTATACAGTATATTATAATGTACAGTAATTACCAGAACCATCACAGCTATAGATCAGGGAATAGGTATTATATAGTATATTATAATGCAGTAAATGTAGCACAACTCACCGTTAGATTGCCATAAAGAAGAATACAAGAGAAGATAAACTCTTATTTATACAGTTTTCTTAATCAATGTTTAATTAATTAAGATGTAACTAAGAGGAGAAGTAAGAAACAGAATTACATCACCCAGAAACTTTTGCCTTTGGGATTTGGTCACAAAGGTTTACCAGATAAGTTTGCAAAACTTTTCCTTTTTCAATCTCTACTTCTCAGCATTACTTTGCAGTTTAGTTTGTTATACAGTAACGTGGCATTAACCCCTTCCTGACGCAGCATGTTTTTGCCTTCCTGACAGAGCCCTTTTTTTCAAATCTGACATGTATCACTTAAGTGGGGATAACTTTTTTTTGCTTTTACTTATCCCAGTGATTTTGAGATTGTTTTCTCGTGACACATTGTACTTCAAGTTAGTGGTACATTTGGGTCGATACAGTCTGTGTTTTTTTGTGAAAAATACCAAAATGTCGTAAAAAAATTGAAAATTTAGCAATTTTCAAAATGTTAAATTTTCTGCTTGTGAGACAAATAATCATACCACTCAAAATAGTTAATAACTAACATAGACCATATGTCTACTTTATGTTGCCATCATTATTTCAGCCTCCTTTTAATTTTTTTGGACACTAGGAGGCTTAAAATATGAATAGCAAATTCTCAAATTTTCAAGAAAATTTCAAACACTGATCTTTTTAGGGACCAGTTCAGTTCTGATGTGACTTTGAGGGACTTGTATGTGAGACACCCCCATAAATGATGCCATTTCAAAAACTGCACCCCTCACAGTATTCAAAACAGCATTTTGGAAGTTTGTTAACCCTTTAGGTGTTTCACAGGAATTAAAACAAAGTGTAGGTGAAATTTCAAAATTTCATTTTTTTTGCAGATTTGCAATTTTAATACATTTTTCTAAGGAACACAGTAGATTTTACTAGAGAAATGTGACTAAAAATTGATTCCCCCAATTCTTTTGTTTTCATAAATATCCTATATGTGGCCCTAGTGTGCACGTTGACCAAACCACAGGCTTCATAATAGAAGGAGCACCTACTTGATTTTGGAGCCTCCTTTTTATGAGATTATTTTTTAGGCACCATGTAGGTTTCTAGGCACCATAAGATGTTAAAAGTTAGGATCCCCCCCACAAGTGACCCCATTTTGCAAATTACACCCCTCAGGGAATTCATCTAGGGGTATAGTGTACATTTCAAACCCCCAGGGGTTTCACCAATTGTGGTACAACTGGGCTGTGAAAATGAAAAATTACATTTTTTACACAAAAATGCAGTTCTGGCTCAAAATTTTTCATTTTCACAAGAAATGAAGGAGACAAAGCACCCCAAAATCTGTGCCCCAATTTCTCCCGAGTACGGCAATGCCTCACATGTGACCAAAAAATACCATTTGGGTGCATGGCAGGACTCAGAAGGGAAGGAGTGATTTTTAGATTTTGCAGCTCAGATTCTGGTGGAATGTTGGTGGGTGCTATGTCGCATTAGCAAGACCCCCGAAGCACCAATACAGTGGAACCCCCCCACAAGTGATCCCATTTTGCAAACTACACCCCTCAGGGAATTCATCTAGGGGTATAGTGTACATTTCAAACCCCCAGGGGTTTCACCAATTTTGATACAACTGGGCTGTGCAAATGAAAAATTACATTTTTTTACACAAAAATGCAGTTCTGGCTCAAAATTTTTCATTTTCATAAGGTATGAAGGAGAAAAAGCACCCCAAAATCTGTGCCCCAATTTCTCCCGAGTACGGCAATGCCTCACATGTGACCAAAAAATACCATTTGGGTGCATGGCAGGACTCAGAAGGGAAGGAGTGATTTTTGGATTTTGCAGCTCAGATTCTGGTGGAATGTTGGTGGGTGCTATGTCGCATTAGCAAGACCCCCGAAGCACCAATACAGTGGAACCCCCCCACAAGTGACCCCATTTTGCAAACAACACCCCTTAGGGAATTCATCTAGGGGTATAGTGTACATTTCAAACCCCCAGGGGTTTCACCAATTGTGGTACAACTGGGCAGTGAAAATGAAAAATTAAATTTTTTACACAAAAATGCAGTTCTGGCTCCAAATTTTTCATTTTCACAAGGAATGAAGGAGACAAAGCACCCCAAAATCTGTGCCCCAATTTCTCCCGAGTACGCCAATGCCTCACATGTGACCAAAAAATACCATTTGGGTGCATGGCAGGACTCAGAAGGGAAGGAGTGATTTTTGGATTTTGCAGCTCAGATTCTGGTGGAATGTTGGTGGGTGATATGTCGCATTAGCAAGACCCCCGAAGCACCAATACAGTGGAACCCCCCACAAGTGACCCCATTTTGCAAACTACACCCCTCAGGGAATTCATCTAGGGGTATAGTGTACATTTCAAACCCCCAGGGGTTTCACCAATTTTGATACAACTGGGCTGTGCAAATGAAAAATTACATTTTTTACACAAAAATGCAGTTCTGGCTCAAAATTTTTCATTTTCACAAGGAATGAAGGAGACAAAGCACCCTAAAATCTGTGCCCCAATTTCTCCCGAGTACGGCAATGCCTCACATGTGACCAAAAAATACCATTTGGGTGCATGGCAGGACTCAGAAGGGAAGGAGTGATTTTTGGATTTTGCAGCTCAGATTCTGGTGGAATGTTGGTGGGTGCTATGTCGCATTAGCAAGACCCCCGAAGCACCAATTCAGTGGAACCCCCCACAAGTGACCCCATTTTGCAAACTACACCCCTCAGGGAATTCATATAGGGGTATAGTGTACATTTCAAACCCCCAGGGGTTTCACCAATTTTGATACAACTGGGCTGTGCAAATGAAAAATTACATTTTTTACACAAAAATGCAGTTCTGGCTCAAAATTTTTCATTTTCACAAGGAATGAAGGAGACAAAGCACCCCAAAATCTGTGCCCCAATTTCTCCCGAGTACGGCAATGCCTCACATGTGACCAAAAAATACCATTTGGGTGCATGGCAGGACTCAGAAGGGAAGGAGTGATTTTTGGATTTTGCAGCTCAGATTCTGGTGGAATGTTGGTGGGTGCTATGTCGCATTAGCAAGACCCCCGAAGCACCAATACAGTGGAACCCCCCCAACAAGTGACCCCATTTTGCAAACTACACCCCTCAGGGAATTCATCTAGGGGTATAGTGTACATTTCAAACCCCCAGGGGTTTCACCAATTTTGATACAACTGGGCTGTGCAAATGAAAAATTAAATTTTTTACACAAAAATGCAGTTCTGGCTCAAAATTTTTCATTTTCACAAGGAATGAAGGAGACAAAGCACCCCAAAATCTGTGCCCCAATTTCTCCCGAGTATGGCAATGCCTCATATGTGACCAAAAAATACCAGTTGGGTGCATGGCAGGACTCAGAAGGGAAGTAGTGATTTTTGGATTTTGCAGCTCAGATTCTGGTGGAATGAATGGTGGGTGCTATGTGGCATTAGCAAGACCCCCGAAGCACGGTGAAATGATGAACCTAATAATCAATAGATGTGTGGTATATTTTAAAACACTCCTTTATACATAGGCCGGGTTTGTCGGGGCAAGTTTCACAGTGGAAAATAGTATCCTTTCTTATTCCCTTTTTATAGCAAACTTTGCACCTTTTTTGTGTCCTGCCCTTTCTTGCAGTGGAGGGGATTTCGTTAGGAAAATGCTGCCCTGGTACAATACGGGGGCCAGTACTAGAAGTACTGGGGCCCTCTGCCTGCTGGTTCCCAAATATTAGGCCCTTTATGACTTCCTCTTGAAAGTGCATAAATGTCCCCCTCTGGCTGGTAGAACGGAATAGCACGTAAGCATTATACAGTGCCATCTGGATGATATACACGGCCAGCTTCTTGTACCAGATTTTTGTTTTCCGCAGGGGACTGTACGGCTTCAGTACCTGATCTGAAAGATCCACTCCGCCCATGTACTTATTGTAATCTAGGATACAATTAGGTTTTGAGGTGTGGGTACTGGTACCTCGTACAGGGATGGAGGTGGTACTGTCTCCATGAATTGTTGTCAGTATAAGGACATCCCTCTTGTCCTTATATTTGACCAACAACATATTTTCGGTGGATTGTGCCCTGCTTTCACCCCTTCTCAGTACTTGGGCAATGTGCGTTTTTGGGAGGCCTCTTTGGTTCTTGCGCACAGTACCGCAAGCTGCTGTACCTCTTGAACCAAGGGCCTTAAAACGGGGGGATGCTAGTGTAAAAGTTATCCACATAGAGGTGATAACCTTTATCCAGGAAGGGGTGCACTAAATCCCAGACAATTTTTCCACTAACACCTACGAGGGAAGGGGGGCATTCTGGCGGTTCAATTCTTGAATCCTTCCCTTCATATACCCTAAACCTGTGGGTGTACCCTGAGGTGCTTTCACACAGTTTATACATTTTTATGCCATACCTTGCCCTCTTACTGGGAAGGTACTGGCGGAATTTAACCCTTCCTTTAAAATGTATAAGGGACTCGTCGATACAAATAAATTTTTCAGGGATGTACAACTCTGCAAATTTGGCACTGAAATGATCAATGACCGGCCTGACTTTGAATAGCCGGTCAAAGGTGGGATCATCTCTGGGTGGGCACTGTGCATTATCGGTGTAATGTAAAAATTTAAGGATTGTCTCAAAACGAGTCTGAGTCATGGCCATACGGTAAAATGGGGTGCTGTACAGAACATCTGTACTCCAATATTGCCTAATTTCTGGCTTTTTTACTATGCCCATATGTAACACCAGACCCCAAAACGTCATCATCTCTACTGCATCTACAGGGGTCCACCTAGCAAATGATGACGTGGGGTTTTGAGCAATAAACTGCTGGGCATATAAATTACTTTGGTCCACCATTAAATTTATAAAATCATCAGAGAAAAATAATTTGAAAAAGTCAATTTCTCTGAGACCTGTTGAATCAAATTGGATTCCTGGGATGGCCAAAAACTCAGGAACCTGGGGCTCAAAATTGTCTGGTGGTGGGGTCCATAAGGGATCAATCATTTGGGGGGGGTCTCAGCTGCTCTACGGGGGCGTCTTTGAGGGGGTCCCTCATCACTAGAGGAGGAAGAGGAGCTTAAGACGAATCCTTCAAATTCCCCGCTTGCATCACTGGCTGTGTCAGAGTCAGAGGCAAGCATGGCATATGCCTCCTCCGCTGAATACATTCTTCTGGATGACTGGGATGACATTTGGGATGACATTTGGGATGCCATTTTTATTTTTGTGTTTCTGTAAGTGTAATGTTTCAACACGTGTATAGTGTAGGGGGGGTACAAACTTTATTTCAACACGGGGGGTATGTAGTGTGTAGTGTGTATGTAGTGCAGAAAAAAAAATACTTTATACAGGAATTTGATCCCAATAAAAAAAAAAAAAATTGAAGGGGTTAAAAAAAAAAAAAAAGGTCCCGCGCCAAAAATTGAGCACAGATGTTGGTCAGTAACGTCCGTCACTGAACAGCGCTCAAAGGCAACAGGACACCCACAAAAGCAACGTGGGTGTAAAAACAATTAAATAAAAAATAAACCACAGCACTCTCCAAAAAAAAAAACAATTTAAAAAAACTGCAGAAAAAAATTATATCAACCCTGTGCCAAAAATGCTGTTCAGTGATGTACGTCACTGATCAGCGGCCACAGGACACCCACAAAAGCAACGTGGGTGTAATAAACCACAGCACTCTCCAAAAAAAAAAACAATTTAAAAAAACTGCAGAAAAAAAATTATATCAACCCTGTGCCAAAAATGCTGTTCAGTGATGTACGTCACTGATCAGCGGCCACAGGACACCCACAAAAGCAACGTGGGTGTAAAAACAAAACCCCACTGCACTCTCCCAAAAAAAAAAAAAAAAACTGCAGATCAGTGATGCAGTGAGGGGCAGCAGGCACACAACTGTGGGTGCAACCTGACAGGATATATATAAAAAAAAAAACCTGGACCCCCAAAAAGTTGCTGATCAGTTAATTAATTTAAACTGATCAGCACAAAAGGGGGGGTAGCAGGGGGGCAGCAGTCAGTTGCACAGGCAGCACAACCTTTGGTGCAACTGACAGGTATATATATATATAAAAAAAAAAAAAAAAAAAGTTGCTGATCAGCACAGATATACTGATCAACACAAAAGGGGTGCAGCAGACACAAAATATAGCACTCTCTATCACTCTCTATCACTCTCTGTCACTCTCTGTCACTCTCTGTCACTATCTCTCACGATCTGTGACTCTATGACACTGCAGCAGCAGGACACAGGAAGTCACAAGATCCAGGAAGCATCCAGCTGCTGGCAGCACGCTACCAGCGGTGATCAGGTAAGTATCAGGCAAGGATCAGGTATGTATATCACGACAGATTGGTCGGTGACCGCTCTGCACGCAATTCCAGACCGGAATGGCGTCTGCAGCGCAGTCACCGTTAGTTTAAATGACGCGCCTTGGCTGTGATTGGTCCGTCGGTCCGACGGACCAATCACAGCCTTGGGGGCAGGTGGGGTGAGGTGGGGTGAGGTGTGGTCATCACCGGTGACCCCCTCATGCCCCCTCACACCCGACGGTGATTGACACCTGTGTTACCGAGCGTCTGATTTGCTGGTAACACAGGAAAACGCTGCGACTGGCTGTTCACATTGAACAGCCAATCACAGCGATCGCCGACGGGGGGGAGGCATCGCCGCCCCCCCTGGGCATGCAGGGACATGTCTGCTGTCAGGGACAGCAGACATGTTTAAACTGTCACCGCGTCTATAGACGCGGGGACAGTTTAAAGTCATGACGTATATATACGTCATGTGTCGGGAAGTACATCCCGGCCATGACGTATATATACGTCAAATGTCGGGAAGGGGTTAATTATAGTCAATATACTGCTATTTATTTGAAAGATGCACACTTTATTTCCCTCATTATAAGGTTCATTTACTAAGGTGGGCATTTTATTGAAGATGAGATGTTGCTAATAACAACCAATGAGAGCTACTTCTTATTTATTGAGCACCTTCTATAAAATAATAGATAGAATCTGATTGGTCGCCCATTGCCACATCCTATCTTCAGTAGAACTCCCATCTTAGCATCTGACCAGAGATGTTACATTTTAAGCAAAAGTTTTGGTGCTTATACTGAACTCTATTATTACTCAATTAGTTCATAGCTCTCAGACTGGCTTTATGCTGGGTAAGTCTACGTCTATAAATGTGAGACGTCTGGTCACTCATTTGCAGGATCCCCACGGGGACTGCCACTCTTTCATTATAGTCTCCTTAGACGCTCCTAAAGCGTTTGACTCATTGGAGTGGGTGTTCTGGGAAACCGTAAGATGCATTGGAATTGGGCCTAGGTTTATCCGTTGGATACAATTACTGTATTTGGCCCCCTCTGCAAGGGTGTTAGTTAATGGTGTGAGATCTTGGCTCCAAGACAGGTAGGCCCAAAGAAATAGTTGCAGCAAGATAAGTTTTTTTTAATAAGCAAATTAACGGGAAGCTTGTCAGCAGCACATTAAGTCCAAAACAAAACAGGCTTTTCTTCAGCAGCAATTGGTAAACTTATTTCCATTCAATTTGAACACAAAGTATCTGGTCTTTTAGCTTCAGAACATGCCGGCATAGACCAAGGCACTCACCCTGTCTCTTTGTTGGCAGATCCCAGACAGACAGTAGCAGCACCAGCTCTCTCTCTGGCTTTGTTTCTTCAACACACACAATACCAACACTGCCCACAGGCAGCTTCCCCTATTAATCAACTCCAGAACTGCACCTGAACTCCCAGCTCAGGAGATGATTACCTGGTGTGTAGTATGGGAATGGCTAGTAGCAAACCAACACAAACATACCAAAACCAGGACCATACCACCATATCAACCCTGTCTGGTATTTATACCACTGACATCAGCAGTCTCAGTGGCAAATACCTGTCATCAAGCACTTTTCCTGCTGACTTCCTACATATCCATCCCCCTATGCCCAATGCCATAGGACTGGGCACTTGAAGCTGACAAACAGTGAACTCTTGACAAGGCATCAGCATTTAAATGTAGTTTTCCTGAACGGTGTTCTACATCAAAGTTATAATCTTGTAAAGCCAGGAACCACCTTGTCACCCTTGCATTATTACCCTTGTTTCGGCTTATCCACCTCAAGGGAGCATGATCTGACACCAAGCTAAATCTTCTGCCCAGTAGATAGTACCTTATGGCCTCTAGTGCTCACTTTATGGCGAGACACTCCCTCTCCACAAGGGAGTAATTTCTTTCACAAGAGATGAGTTTTCTACTAAAGTAAATTACTGGGTGCTCTTCTCCATTTACCTCCTGTGACATTACTGCTCCTAAACCAACATCGGAGGCATCTGTCTGGACAACATTCTCTTGGAGAAGTCTGGTGCTATTAATACTGTCTGGCTACACAAGGCTTTTTTAAGGCTCTAAAATGCCTTTTCTGCTTCCTCAGACCACTGGACCATAACGGAATTTTCCCTTGTGTGAGTTCAGTTAGCAGTGCCGCAATGGAGGCAAAGTTTGGTACAAACCTGCAGTAATAGCCAATACTTACTTGTTTCTTAATGAGGGGCTGTGGCCAACTCTGTATCACTGCAACTTTTTTTTTTACCTGGGGTCTGATTGTACCTTTCCCTACAATATACCCCAAATATTTGGCCTCCTCTAGCCCAACAGCACATTTTTCAGGATTAGCAGTAAACCCTGCTTTCCTAAGAGAATCAAGAATGGCCTGGACCTTACTCAGATGGCTCTCCCAGTCAGTGCGAAAGACCACAATATCATCTAGGTAGGCAGCTGTATACTTTTTGTGAGGTTTTAAAATCTTGTCCATCGCCCTTTGAAATGTAGCTGGCGCACCTTGTAACCCAAATGGCATCCTTATATACTGAAAGAGGCCATCTGGGTTGGAGAAGGCAATTTTCTCGACCCCTCTGACAAGGGAATTTGCCAGTAGCCTTTCTTGAGCTCTAGATGGGTAATGTACCTTGCTGGCCCTAACCTTATAATCAACTCATCAACTCTAGGCATTGGGTAGGAATCACATTTGGAGAGTTCATTCAGCCTGCGGAAGTCATTACAGAACCACCAGGTCCCATTTAGCTTTGGGACTAATACTATGGGGCTGGACCACCCACTCTTAGACTCTTCAATAACCCCCCAAAGCTAACATTCTTTTAATCTCTTCAGAAACAACTTGTCTCTGGGCCTCGGGTATTCTGTATGGCTTAACATTTACCTTGACATTGTGTTCAGTGACTACGTCATGCTGAATTACAGTACATCAGTAGTTCCTGGAAGGTCAGAGAAAATTTCCCTATTACGCTGAAAAAACTCCTTGGTCTGTTTTTGGGACTTTGAGAAAGCTTTTCATATGGTAACTTTTCATATGGTAACTTTGTCAATATCTGAGTGGAACTCTGGACGTGACACTGGGGTAGCTACCAGTGACTCTCTATCATGACAAGCCTTGATTAGATTTACGTGGTACAGCTACTGTATATTGGTTTTCTATTACAAGGCTGGTGTATCTCATAATTTACCTCACTAACCTTTTCCACCACCTCAAAAGGGCCTTGCCACTTGGCCAAGAATTTGCTTTCAACTGTGGGCACCAGGACTAGCATTTGATCACCAAGGTTGAACGATCTAAGCTTGGGTGTCCTATTGTATATTCGACTCTGGGCCTCTTGTGCCCTTTCTAGGTGTTCCTTCACAATTGGCAAGACCCTGCTTATATGGTTCTGCATTTTTGCAACATGTCCATTCACACTTCTATGTGGTGTAGATTTACTTTACCATGTCTCTTTAGCAATATCAAGCATACCATGGGGGTGTCTCCCATACAACAATTCAAATGGGGAAAACCCAGTGGATGACTGAGGGACTTCTCAGATGGAAAACAACAAATAGGGCAACAAACAAACAGAGTCCTTACCATCTTTTTCTACCAACTTCCTCAACATCCCCTTTAACGTTTTATTAAACCTCTCCATAAGGCCATCTGTTTGGGGATGATACACAGAGGTTCTCAACTGTTTCATTTTCAGCATTTTGCATAACTCTTTCATAACCTTAAACATGAAATGGGCACTTTGATTGGTATTGATTATATTATCTCTAGAAGGCCAGTTCTTGAGAAAATATAAAATAACTCCCGGGTGATGCATTTGGAGGAGGTATTCTGTAGTGGAGTGGCCTCTGGATATTTTGTAGCATAATCCAGGACTACCAAATATTTATTGGTGGCCATGGGCAGATTTGACTATTGGGCCCACTAAATCCATGGCTATCCTATCAAATGGTACATCAATAATTAGCAGGCGAATCAAAGGACTGCAGAAATGAGACATAGGATCATTTACTTGACAGGTTGGACAGGACTTGCTATAATTCTCAATTTCTTTATAACAGCCTGACCAATAAAATCTTTGTAAAACTCACTCTTCAGTTTTAACCCCACCCAACTGACCCCCTTACACATGAGTGTGAGCCATGTCAAGAACCATATGTCTATATGGCTCTGGCACCAATAATTGTTCCACTAATTCATCTCGTACCTTGGTGACCCGATAGAGCAAATCATTATTAACAGCAAAATATGGAAAACGTTAGTCAGCATTTGGCTCTTGAGGAACCCCATTCAGAACACTCACATTTTCACATGCACCTTTCAGGGGGAGGTCTTGCAGTTCCAAAGTTATCCCGTGACACTTCCAAGTCAGGGACATTCTGCTCAGGAGTAGACAGCACATCCTCATATCCTGCCAAAACTGCTAAGGGAAAACTGTAATTTACCTACAGCATCAGGAGACTCATTCTCAAGTAAGGAAACTGGACTGAAACAAGAAACATCATAACATCACTGGCCCGAGTCCACATCTCCCAGAACAATGGAAAATAACATTCAATAATTATTTTACCACACCAACCTCATGTGCCTGAGTTCCACAGCCAGTCTCTATAGTCACCTTGGCAAAGGGATAATCCTTGGTGTCCTAATGTATACACATCACCCCCACCCACTTTTCTGGTGTTATCAGGACATGGGGAATGGAAGCTCGTAAGAGGGTGACACCGCTGCCAGAGTCCAACAGTGCTATGAAAGGGACACCATTTACACTGAGTTGTCGCTCCTGCAGACCCTTTCCCTGTAGAGGAACAGCACTGTAGGCCAGGTAGGCAAACATTGAGAGTTGCCGGGTAGCACTACACTCCATAGGTTTCTCTTTCTGGGGACAGTGAGCTGCAATATGCCCCAACTGCTAACACCTCCAGCAAAGTACCTCAACCCTTCCTCTGGTCAGTGGTCAAGATGGGGAGGGTATCTTTATTGGGTGAATTAACCTCTCCTGTTGGGGTGGATCACCCAATATTGGACTGCTTGCTGTGCTCTCCCTGTTAGCTGGGGAGCGAGCTTTGGCACTTGGTCCTTGTGGCTGGCTCATGGAGGACCTCAAGCAGTGGCGGAACTAGCGAACCATGGGCCCAGGTGCAAAAAATGCTCTGGGCCCCCGCGCAATCATTTTCCATTATGGAGGGGGGGGGGGTGGGGCGCCGTAAAAATATCAGATGGGGCACAGAAAAATAGTTATATATTTATATAAATAAATAAAACCATTCCTTGTACATTTTTGTGAGAATAAAAAAAAAAAAATAATAATATATATATGTATAAAATAATAATAATATACATACACTAGGTGACTCATCGCGCCCTATGGGCGCTTTTCACACCGTTGCAAAGGGCTCAGCCCCCTTACCCTGTGAACTCCTTTATGTAGGGGCAGGTGTAGGTGTACTGTGGGATGCAAGGGTGGTGGTACAAGAGTGCCATGGCTTGGGGAAAGTACTCATAGGAGATTGAAGGAGCATGGCCTAGTTGCTCATATAGTAGGACGTGAACCTAGTAGCTGTCATCTACATACTCCTGCCTATTATACTGCAATCCATCGAGTCACTCAGGAAGGCTAAAGCCTTCTTGAGTGACTCGATCACTGTGTGGGCTCCCTTTGCCAAATGGAAAGCGTCTGGCTGGCCGCTCCATGACCTCCACAGGAACCTCCTCCAACTCGGTGCTAAGGTACTTCTGTTCTGTACCCTGCTCCCAGGTGTCCGACGTGCATCTACTGGCCATATTAGAGCAGGCATCCTGGCCCTGCTGCCTGCACCCTGCTGTCTGGTGGGACGGGCAGACTTTTACCTGCGGTGGGGTGAGAGAATTGATCCTGACTCCCTGGACCTTCTTCCTGGTGTGACATGCGAGCATATGGCGTGAGACAGCAGAGTAGAGGCAGCAGGGCCAGGATGCCTAGTGCAATATGGCCGCGGATGCACGTCGGAGACCCAGGCTGCAAGCAGGGGACAGAACATAGGAACATTAGCACTGGGTGGGTGGAGGTACCATGGTGGTCAGAGAGCGGGTGGGCAGCCAGACGCTATCCACGTGGCAGCTGCAGTGTGAAAGTCCAACAAAATGGGCCAGTGATAGGGGTGTGTGGGCATTAGGGGGAGTAACGCTTTAGTGCTGGTGCAGTGGAAGGTGGGGGAACATGCAGCGTGTCAGCGCTGAAGTTTGGGATGCTGGGGGGCTAATGAAAGTGGCTTCTACCACTGGGCAGAGTTACTAGGCATGACAGCAGGAGGCATGGCTGTTGCGACATGATAGGGGTGTGTGGCCATAAGGGGTACTAAAGGTGCAGGGCTTGTGCAGAGGAGGGTAGGGGGCAGGGCTGGTGCAAGATCCTCAGCAGCCTAGGAAAAATGTTAGCTTACCGCCCCCCTGCCGAGATGGAGGAGCCCAGGGCGGTAATGATATGACAAATCTACCTCCTGGATTGGGGTATCAGTCTTCTCTGCTAAAGCAACTAACTCATTATACATGGCTCCTCTAGTAGAGCTTGTTCTGTTAATATGATGATCTTGGTAATGAATATATCTCTCATTTGTCCGATAAAAAACACATGAGACAATTTGTTTATGACTCTATATTATGATATCTTTATTAGCATAAAGACATGTACATCAATGTAATGCATGGCATTGTTTAACTGTTCTCTGTGTGTCTTCTTTTTCTTTTTTGTACTTGCAAAACAAAAATTTTCAATAAAAACAATTGAATAACACCCCCCCCCCCCTTAGTAAATAAACCCCTTTGTGTGTTCATATAATATTGTTGGGGGGGAACTAGAGTTGTAATTGTAAGAAGTATCCACTTTTTTGGTGATTTGTACAGATATGTTACAGGTAAGGGTTGGAGTATTGGGGATGGGTTAATGGTTTATAATAGGGATTTCCTGATTAGGTAATACTTTTGTCTTTAGAAGTTTCCACCCACTTTTTGTGACTTTGAGCTTTATTGTGTTGCAAAAACTGTGGCTTACTTTTTTGTTTGAGGTGCTGTGTGTCTATATTGATTATACCTTACTGAGGTCAGTGACAAAATAGATCCAACTGAGTCTTTTTAAGTGTCATTAATAGTTACATAGTTGTTTATGTTTAAAAAAGACTTACTGTATGTCCATCAAGTTCAACCTTTGATTACCAGTTATATCCCTGGAAGATTTTATCTAATAAATCACTGTCTAGCCTAAATTGAAATGACGTTATTGTATCTGCCGACACCACCTCACATGGAAGAGAGTTCCATCATTTAACGGCCCTGACCATAAAAGTATCCTTCCTTCTCTCCTCCAGCCTAAATGCATGCCCTCGTGTCCTAGTATCTGATTCCAAAGTAAATAGGATGCCTGATAGATCATTGTATTTGCCCATAATATATTTGTACATGTTAAGCATGTCACTATTTCAACATTCCCGATTTGGCTAGTCTTTGATCATAGTCTAAGGTCTCCATCCTTTTTATCAGTTTGGTTGCCCTTCTTTGGACTTTTACTAGTGCGACAATGTCTTTTTTATAGTGTGGAGCCCATAATTGCACATAAAATTCTAGATGAGGTCTAACAAATGCTCTGCACAATGGTAAGATTACATTGACAACCCCTACCTTCAATGCCTCTTCTTATACAGGCTACTTTATTACAGGTTGAGTATCCCTTATCCAAATATCCGTTATTCAAATTATTACGAAACCCATAGTCTCCAAAATGAGACTATTTTCAGCGAAAAACCTACTGGCTACTTCTGTAACTGGCACTACTGGGGAAATAACAAGTAACTGGCACTAAATATGTGCAAGGACATGATTGCTTAGCATTCAAATTCAGTGTCTGGGAGTGTACACAATTTTTTTTCATGTTTTAAATGCTTGTTTCATGCACAAATAAAATATATTTGTGTGTATTTCATGAGTTTGATGTGTTTGTGCAATACAAATGCAAGATACATCAAAATACCTCATTCAAATATAACAAAAAATTCCAAAATATGGAATTATCCATTATACATACAGTAATTCTTCTGGTCCCAAGCATTTTGGATAAGTTATACTCAAACTTTATCTTAATTGCTGCCACCTGACACTGAGCACTGCATTTGTTCTCCCAGGTCCATTTCCTATTCTGATTGACCTACAGTAATTCTACACCGCTTATGATATACAGTACATATTACATTGGTTACGTTTCACGTGATGCATAACCTTACATTTTTCCACATTGAACCGCATTTTCCATTATTCTGCCCATACAGATGGGTCTTCTCCCATCTTGGCAGGGGATGGCGCTGGCGTCGCCAGCCGCCATCCCCCGCCAGCGCCATGGCGATGGTGAGAAGGGGACGTGCGCGCACGAGAGGCGCGCGCGTCCCCTTCCGACGGCGCTTCCATACGTTTCCCCGGGTCCCCGCCGGCTTGCCGGCGGTAACCCGGGGTCCCCGCCGCCTGCCCGCACCCCCCTAACCCCCCCCTTACCCTGTCCGTCTCCCTGAGGCGGAGACGGACAGGGTTTCCGTCGCGCTAGCGACGGAGACTGAGACGCGCGTGCGCGTGAGACGCACGCGCGTCTCAGTCTCCTCGCTGCCGTGGCTGCTGGCGGGTCGCCAGCGCGTACGTTCTGGCGACCCGCCAGCAAGGATGGGACCTGCCCCATCTGTAATCTAGTTTCTAGATTCCTTGTAACGTGGAAACATCCTTATCCATACTAATCACCAGACACCATTTTCTATCATCTGCAAAGATGGATAGGTTGCTGAACATTACCTACACTATATCATTAATGAATATGTTAAATAGAAGGGACCCAAACACAGATCCATGTGAAATATCCAACCAGAAAATTCACCATTAAATTTCTCCATTCACTCTCTGTTCTCTATCCTGCAGGCAGCTCCTCACCCAGCAACAGATTTTTGAAACGAAGTCCAAATTATTTGTAAGTACATTATTTGTCAGGGATGGTAGTTTTTAGAAATGGGTAGTCAGTTCGCCCAATCTAAGCCTTGAGTTGTTAGTGATGGTCTGGCAGTTGGCCCCCATCTAAATCCTGATTTTTTTGTGGGGGTGATGAACTGGCAGTAGGCCCCCATCTAAATATTTATTTGCTGGTGATGGACTTTCAGTGAGACCCCATCTAAAGCATGAGATCTTGCAAATGGTTGGCCAGTGGGCCCCCAATTGAAGTTTGAGTTGTTGACAATGCTCTAGGAAGTTGGCCCCCATCTAAATCCTGATTTAACGAAGATGGTTTTGCAGTTGATCCCCACCTAAATCTTGAGTTCTTGGTGATGGTATGACAGTTGGCCTCTGATGTACACCTTTTATTTTATTGTTTAGGCCAGAGAGCAATACTGTGTGTAGGTCAATTCTCTCTATAATGCCATACATTTTTTTAATCCTTTAAATAAGTAGTTAAATAAAGCAGACACTTTTGCCTGCCAACATTAATCTGGTTTAGTAGTGTAGGCTGGTATCACCTTATAGAAAGTCTAATATGTTTCAGAGCAGAGTTATAGGTTTTGAAGTGCAAGCAGTGTTCATGTAAGCTTATTTATTTATTAACAGTTTCTTATATAGCGCACACATATTCCGCAGCGCTTTACAGAGAATATTTGAACATTCAAATCAGTCCCTGCCCATGTGGAGCTTACAATCTATATTCCCTACCACATGTATGCACACACACACACAGACATTCTAGGGTTAATTTTGTTGGGAGCCAATTAACCTACCATTATATTTTTGGATTGTGGGAGGAAACCGGAGTACCAGGAGGAAACCCACGCAAGTACGGGAAGAATATACAAACTCTGCACAGTTGGAGCCATGGTGGGAATCAAACCCATGACCTCAGCTCTGTGAGGCAGTAATGCTAACCATTACACCATCCATACTGCCCCGCAGCCAGGGCCGGTGCAAGGCACCGGAGCACCCTAGGCGAGTTGGGGTAGGGGCGCCCCGGTGCCGGGGTACCTGTTGCGCCGTCTGGGGAGAGGGCAGGGGGGTCCAGGCTGGCGTCTGACAGGAGCCAGCCCTGCAGTGGTGTCCTTGCTGCGCGGGTACCTCCTGCGGCGCTGAGTATAAAGCTGGCGGCGGTGGGGGGTCCCTTCAGTGAATAAGAAATAACTAGCGCTATGCGGCGGCACGGGAAGCGCTTCTGTTTGAAAACACTGGTCGCATGGCGCACGCTGATTGGCTGAATCTCAGCCAATCAGCGTGCACCCTGAGATTCAGCCAATCAGCGTGCGCCGTGCGACCAGTGTTTTCAAACAGAAGCGCTTCCCGTGCCGCCGCATAGCGCTAGTTATTTCTTATTCACTGAAGGGACCCCCCACCGCCTCCAGCTTAAGCTTTATACTCAGTGCCGCAGGAGGTACCCACGCAGCAAGGACACCACTGTAGGCTTCTGTCAGAAGCCGGCATGGACCCCCTTTGCACGGGGGGTGGCGAGGGGCAAACTGCCGCCCTCCAGTGGCCAGCGCCCTAAGAAAATGCCTAGACCTGCCTAGTGGTGGCGCCGGCCCTGCCTGCAGCTTATTAGTGAGCCTGCTCTTAGAGCCCAATCCATTGTTGATCGCTGTTGTGCGATTTCACAATCCTATTGCTTATTGAACGACTGCAATTGTGTGGGGTTTGTAGCGTGAATGTGCGAGGCCAAATAGCAAATAAAATAGCATATGGTTCTAATAGCAATCCCCCCACAATTTGAATTGGCAGGAAGTCGGCGATTGTGGGTGGTAACCAGCCATTTCCTGGGAGTGTCAGAAAAAATGCAGTTGTGCCCAGACGAGGGTGTATGACCTAAGCACCAACCTCAATTATCCGGAATTTTATTCACAGTTGTTAATGGGTCAGCATTACTCACATTACTCCGAGTGTAAAAATCACTCGTTGGCGAGTGAATTGCATATTGATTTATAATTAATAGCGAATAGAGCGGCTTTCGCACCTCACTTGTAGACTTCCACAGGGTCAATTTTCACCCTTTTTGGGTGGTGGCTCTCTGCTTGCCGTCATCTGCAAATTTGCAGATGAGCAATCAGGTCTGAATTAGGCCCTTTGTCACTTATATCAGTGCGATCTTCATTACGGTCATAATGCTCTCAACCTTAATACTAAGTTTTCCATCTTATACTGTAACTAGACCCCGGGAGTGATACACATTCAGGTGTCTAATATACAGTACAAACAATAAATCAAGAACCAAGAGAGACGAGGGATCAGCTACAGCCAATGGACATTTCTCTTGTCAGCTTTTTCAAGGCTTAAGTCAGTGTGATGCCCATGGCGCAGCCCACACCGCATGTATGAGTGACATTGGGGTCTATTTACTATGCCATGGATGGAGATAAAGGGACAGAGATGGTGGGGGACTGCGCATGCCCATAGGCACTAATGCGCATGTGAAGACCCCCACAGTGAGCGTCTTCAGAGATAATTTCAATCTCCAGGGCACTCGCTACATGATTGACAGGCAGGGGGCGTTCCGGGGTGGTCACCCGGCGTTTCATGGACGTGCCCAAAAAATGGTAGGCACTCCCATAGAAATGCTGGCTGGGCTCCAGGGAACACAGGCTTTATCCCCCACCTGCTCGAGGACGGCGGATGATGTACAGTAACATGACATCAGCTCCCACCCCCCAATTTGGAGAATACTGTGCAGCAGAAAAGAAAGTCCTGGGCTACCCTTCTGCTGCGAGCCGAGGAAAAGTTATTCAATGGTGGGAAACCATCACATGATTTTTCCTCTGTGCGGGCGCTTGCTAGCAGATGACTAAGCATACACATCAGAGCCGGTCTGAGCATAGTCAGGCGGGAGCTGGTTGGTTGTTACTTTATCTCCATCAACTTTTACTCTCTCTCTATTTGTTTTACTACATTCAGTATACACCTGAGAGCAGCCTCATTAATAATAATCTGATTTATGAATGCTCACTAAATCCATCATGGTGACCGCAATAATAGTTATTACATAGACATGAGTGACTGAGGGGTAAATATACTAAGGTTGGTCAGTATACAGCCCAACAATACAACTGGAATCATAGTTAAAGCCTAAAAATGGTCATAGCATCTGTACTCCCCTGAACAATGCCAGAGAACTGCCATTCCAAGAACATCCTGGCACATACAACCCAGATGCATGCACACTGGCAAATATCGCTCAACTGCGTTCAACATCGACATTGTGTACAGTAGATCTCAGATTGAAGCGCATTGGACTGAGATTCAGCCTTGATGATAAAAAACGATGCAAAAGTTGAAGCAGATAGAACCAACTGATGAGATTTATTCTGGTCTGTGCGGCCGGAGCCGAATATGTGGCCAGGACCGTGCGTCCTAAACCCCACCTTCCGTACAGATCGCTCACTCCGTTCGAATGCGGTAAGCCGCTGACCGCACAGAGCACGAGTGGATTTCTCATGTATACACCTCCTCCATCTCTGGGAACCTCCCCCATCATTCGATGGTCGCATACCATCGAATGCAGGACCGAGTGGTCAGGCAGCTCCCGCGAGCTCAGACCACACGGTCATTTCTCCGTGCAAAAGCAGGGATCTGGGCGGGCAGCTGACATCCGGCGATGTCATATGTCCACCCCCTACACGTGCGTCACGGCCACATTACCATACGTACGCCCAGAGTTTTCATGGGAACGCCCATGAAACGCGGGGCGTATGCATATGTTAATGAGTCCAAACAGCCCTTCATGCCCCTCTCTTCCCCCTGTTCGTAGTGTAAATAATTCATGCGGAATTTGGACGAATGTCCCTTTCGCACATGCACAGTTCTGCCTCTGCACATGCGCAAACACAAAACATCGGCGGAACGAACGCACGCGGACATATCCGCACCAACCAGAATAAGGGCCTATGTTTCCTAGTTATTAAGAAATAATTGCTAAGATTTAGTTATAATTCATAGTGTCAGTCAAATATTTTGCTTCATTGTCCATCATTGTCCAGTACTTTGTTTGCCCCCCGTATTCTCAGCAGAGCACTTTTCATATCTTTATTTCGTAGACTGAAGATTAAAGGATTTATCATGGGAGTGATCACCGAGTACAGTACACTAAACATCGGTTCTAGGACATCGGAGTATTCTGATGGTGGCATCAGGTACACAGACACAGATGTTATATAGAACATAATGACAACAGTGAGGTGGGATGAGCAGGTGGAGAAGGCTTTCTTTCTGCCGTCCTTAGATTTTATCTGCAAGATGACCCTGATAATTTTTGTATACGATGTCAATGTGAACATGAAAGGAAAGATTCCATATAACAATATTTCCATATAGATTACAATAGAAAATACTTCACCACCAGCGCAGGAGATGTTAATCAGAGCTTTAGTATCACAGAAGAACTGGTGTATGGTGTGTGACCGGCAGAAGGACATGCGTGATGCTGGGATTGTAAATACCAAGGCATTTAAGCTTCCCGATATCCAGGTGCCAGATGCCAATACAAGACAGTGTTTGCTGTTTAAAATATTGTGATAATGTAAGGGATCACATATAGCTACATATCGGTCATAGGCCATAATGAATATCAGATAAGACTCTGATGATGTAGCCAAAAAATAAAAATACATCTGTGTGAAGCATTGTATGAAGGACACTGTATTATCCCCAGATAGTAACATGTACAGCAGGTTAGGGACAGTAGTGGTTGTATAACAGATATCTACTAAGGCCAGGTTACAGAGGAATAGGTACATGGGGGTGTGTAACTGGGAATCAGTATATATCACTGTGATTATAACAGTATTGATTATCACTCCAAATATATACAGGAAGAGAAATACACATACAGTTGGAAATCTATAATTTGATTTTGCATAAAATGGTAACAAGATGAATCCATTCATGTAGGTCTGGTTCTCCATGTCACATCCAGGTTACTCTGTAAAGAAACATACACAGTACTTAGTACTATAACCTATTGTATGTCATGTTCTCCTTAGGACAATCACACCGCTTTAGGTCTGTTTTCTGTACAGAATTTCATAGTACAGTATAATGGTCAATGTTAGGTGTGGTGAAGACAGGGCCAGCGCTACCACTAGGCAGCTTTAGGCAATTGCCTATTGGTGCGGCCACTGGAGGGCGACTCTGTGTGCTTCCTTTATTAATCAATTGTCAGCTGAGCTCCCCAGACATGCCGCAGCCGCCACCCATTTACTCTGCAAGTAGAATAAGCAGCACTGCATTGTAGTATACCTCTGCCAGCTCCTCCCTCTGCAATCTCTCCCTCCGCCATAGTGCCCGCATATTCCCTCCCCGCACACCAAGGCTTAATAGTTCCCTGGTATTGAGCCTTCCATACAATCCCACCTGGCATTTTAATCCAAAATGCTAACCACCCCCTCCCCATCTCACAAATCACACAGCAGCGTGATTTCACAACCTGCAAGTGCACCCACATATTCTCTCCCCCCTTCTCTCTTTTATCATTGCAATATGCACATGATGAAAGAAAAAGAAGAAAAGACTCTCTCTTTTTTGGGGCACTCTTTAGCTGTGATTACGTACTGTAATCAATTGAAAACATTTATCTGACTGTTTTGAGGGTCATATCTGTTAGGTAGAGGTGGGATATGAGTTTACAAGCTCAAACGAGGATACCAATGGTTCCAGAAGGCTCCTTGGTTGGGGCCCTTTTACAAAGGCAAGATCCTTTTGGTGGGGCTATATGTGTACAATAGGAAATGCTAGTTACACTTCAGGAGGTGAGATGGAGTGATCCATCTCCGGGTAAGTTATATAAGTATAAAATTTAACTTTTATTCAAATTTATGTAAAATAAGTACTAGGAAAACGTTTTTAACACACACATACACAAAAAGACATATTGGACAAAGGTTCTCAGACGTTGACACACAAACAACAAAACATATATCGAATCACACTTGTATATCTGTGCCTACAGGGCACTGCGTCCTCTTGTTCAGCCTCCGCAGAGGTTTGTAAAATACAGATATAAATGGTGAGGTCTCTCGACCCTGCCCCTGACACCTATAACTGACCCACCAGGTCACGTGTCACTGTTTCAGGGGATAGGAGTCAGAGGGTGTGCTGTTCTGACCTAAGCATTCTTATGTCAGACAGGCTGAATATTTTGGTTCTTAATCATATATTGCACCTTCTGCTATAGAGCTTTTCCAGTGCCAATCGGTAGGCAGGGTTCACCCTTAACACCTGGTCTTGCAATATATGAGCAGTTAGGGAATGCGTTCTATTGTATATCAAGCTGAAAATCACACAGCACATATATATATATATATATATATATATATATATATATATATATATATATATATATATATATATATATATATATATATATATATATATATATTATATATATATATATATATATATATATATATATATATATATATATATATATATATATATATATATATATATATAGCAAATCCTTTTGAAGCAGTACTCCAGCCTTGAAGTAAAAATGTGTATTTATTTTCACAGCATAAACGGCAACATTTCAATACAATGTGTATTTTCCCCAGCCTGAGGAAAATACACATTGTATTGAAACGTTGCTGTTTATGCTGTGAAAATAAATACACATTTTTACTTCAAGGCTGGAGTGCTGCTTCAAAAGGATTTGCGGTACTCTTTACCTAGAACGGCGACCATCGCGACCATCGAATGCACTAAAAATCGGGTGCGATGCCCGCGATGGCCGCGATTTCCCATAGGGACCAATGTTAAAAATGAGATTGGACCCGATTTTAGTGTTCAATGCTTCAATGCCCGCGATTTTTACATAGGAAACAATGTTAAATGGGCCACAGAGCCCAAATAGTCACCGTGAAGTCTGAAATGGCCCCCACAATTGTTAACGCCACCCCACGATCAACGTCAACCCGAAGCGTGGCGAGCGCAGCGAGCCCGCGAGGGGCGGCGGTACGCGTCCTCCGACCTTTTCATGCCCCACTATCCACATCGGCGTGGAGTTGAGAATAGAATAGTGTGGCGAGCGCAGCGAGCCACCGAGGCCCGAAGCGTGGCGAGCGCAGCGAGCCCCGCGAGGGGACGCGGTTACCTTCACAGTTATACGCGTCCCCTCGCGGGCTTCACAGGTGTCCGTGGCGACGCGGACACCAGTGAAGCCCGCGAAGGGACGCGTTTACCTGTGAAGGTATCCGCGTCCCCTCGCGGGGCACGCTGCGCTCGCCACGCTTCGGGCCTCGGTGGCTCGCTGCGTTTGCCACACTATTCTATTCTCAACTCCACGCCGACGTGGATAGTGGGGCATGAAAAGGTCGGAGGACGCGTACCGCCGCCCCTCGCGGGCTTGCTGCGCTCGCCACGCTTCGGGTTGACGTTGATCGTGGGGTGGCGTTAACAATTGTGGGGGCCATTTCAGAGTTAAAGGACACTATTAGGGCTCTGTGGCCCATTTAACATTGTTTCCTATGGAAAAATCGCGGGCATTGAGGCATTTAACAGTAAAATCACGGTCAATCACCATTTTAACATTGATCCCTATGGGAAAATCGCGGGCATCGCGTCGCACCCGTTTTTTTATGTACCCGCGATGCCCGCGATTTTTTACCCCCGACGCCCGCGATTCCAATCGCGGGCACCGTTCTAGGTAAAGAGTACCGGATTTGCTATATTGCTGGAAACAGCAGCTTGTGGGCACCCGCCAGGAAATCATTTAAGTGGAGTTGCCAGACCCCCTACTACGCTATATATATATATATATATATATATATATATATATATATATATACATACATACCTACATACATACATACTGTACATACATATATATATATATATATATATATATATATATATATATATATATAAAACAATTGAGTCGGCACTACTTAGGTAGATGATGAGTAGTTGCCGCGGTGCCTTCCTAGGTGTGGAGACACCAAATATAAAGTATGGAGGTGGCGGCACTCATAGGACTTGTAATAAGTAACGAGGGACAACAGTGTGTCAAGCGACGTTTCGGTCTATTTATTTCAGACCGTTTTCAAGCTCATGCATGAGCTTGAAAACGGTCTGAAATAAATAGACCGAAACGTCGCTTGACACACTGTTGTCCCTCGTTACTTATTACAAGTCCTATGAGTGCCGCCACCTCCATACTTTATATATATATATATATATATATATATATATATATATATATATATATATATATATATATATATATATATATATACTCTGTATCGTCTGGCACTCTGATGATGAGTGGATGCCTTGGTGCCTTCCTGAAATTCTGTATATCCAGGGGTACCCCCCTTCCCTGGTCAGGGGGAGGCGGAATAAGGTGGCACTCACAGGACTTAAATTGAAAAAGTTTTTTTAGTAGCTTATTCAAAAAATACATAGTGGTTGTCCATAAGCTTGTCAACGTTTCAAGGCCATGCCTTTTTGTCAGGACGGACAATAAAAGTAAAGTGCAAGTGCAGAAAGCAATTATAAAATATAGAAAGAAAAGTAAATAAAAAAATTCTGGATGGGAAAACACGCTATGTAGCACAGGTACTCTGAGAGCCAGTGTCCTCAGAGTACCTGTGCTACATAGCGTGTCTTCCCATTGAGAAATGTTATCTACATTTGTGATAGGACTGTGAATTGATCTTTTATGTGACACCTTGAAAATGTGCATGAAGTTACACATACTGGAAAATTCATAATAAATGTCCATTTGCTTTTACTTATTACTGTTTTATTGAATTTGATTCACATTTCAAAAAATTGGTAGAGGTGATATACTGTAGCGCACCTCTATTCTGTTTTTCTATTTCTTCTTCTGTGCCTTTGTTAACAGCAAGGTTCTATAGGGGTGCCGCTTTTCTTTAAGCGCATTAATAGGGATACAATTCTTTATACAGTGTATATACTGTATATATATATATATATATATATATATATATATATATATATATATATATATATATATATATATATATATATATATATATATATATATATATATATATATATATATATATATATATATATATATACAGATTATACCCAGGCGCAAAACCTCTCAGGTAATATCGATCAGAGTTTCTCCTTTCAGCATGCACCTCTTATCCAACAGACCATACCACAGTCCAGGTTCACATGTACTTGAAACAAAGGTGGAAAAAGAGTGCAAAATGAGCCAAATGAAACAGATACTTTTACTGGTATTCAATGCTCACATACATAGGGGTTTAAATTAAACAATATGCTTGCCAGCATGGGTCAGAGCCAGGCGGAGATCGGTACTGCGGGACCACGATGGAACATATTCAGTCGGAAAATAGCCAGCGTCCAGGCGCTTCAGTGTGGCTAGAGTGTTTGCTTCTCTGAATTATACACTGTGCCAGAAAAACATATCATATAATATATCATTCAGACTTACTGTACAGTTTTTAATACATATAAATTTACACCAGATATAAATTACAATAAACAACAGTTTTAATTTTAAAAGTAATAAATACTGTAACGTGACTGGTCTTCCTACTGTAGGTATAAAATGACCGTGGGATCTAATAAATAACCTAAAATCTGTAGATAAAAAGTACAATATAACAGAAGTGAGAATCCTGTAATAAAATACAATTAAGTATCATTGAAGTATCTGAAATAGCATAAATATTGCAAATCTGTAGAAATAAGCAGGTTTATATGAATAGTACAGGAAATGTTTCATTTTTACATAATATGATTTAAATAAAATACACTTACCCATGATTTCTGTTAGTGACAGGTTTGATATATTAGTTCTTTAATATACTTACACAGATGACAAATAAGCTTATACAATAAGGGTACGAGGGTACGCGGACAGCTGTGAAGCCCGCGAGGGGACGCGGATACCTGTGAAGGTATCCGCGTCCCCTCGCGGGGCTCGCTACGCTCGCCACGCTTCGGGCTCGGTGGCTCGCTGCGCTCGCCACACTTTCTATTCTCAACTCCACGCCGACGTGGATAGTGGGGGTATGAAAAGGTCGTAGGACGCGTACCGCCGCCCCTCGCGGGCTCGCTGCGCTCGCCACGCTTCGGGTTGACGTTGATCGTGGGGTGGCGTTAACAATTCGGGTGGCCATTATTCACTTCAGGGTGCCTATTTGGCCTCTGTGGCCCATTTAACATTGTTTCCTATGGAAAAATTGGGTCAATTGAGGCATTGAACAGGAAAATCGGGTCAATTGAGACATTTAACATTGTTCCCTATGGGAAATCTCGGGCATCTCGTCTGTCGCATCGCACCTGATTTTTTAGTGCATTCAATGCCCGAGATGGCCGAGATGGGCGCCCTTCTAAGTAAAGAGTACCTATTATAATGTACATTGATTACCAGAACCATCACAACTATAGATCAGTACTATGTATTATATAGTATATTATAATGTACAGTAATTACCAGATCCATCACAGCTATAGATCAGTACTATGTATTATACCATATATTATATTGTACAGTAATTACCAGAATTATCACAGCTATAGATCAGTACTATGTATTATACAGTATATTATAATGTACAGTAATTACCAGAACCATCACAGCTATAGATCAGTACTATGTATTATACAGTATATAATAATGTACAGTAATTACCAGAACCATCACAGCTATAGATCAGTACTATGTATTATACAGTATATTATAATGTACAGTAATTACCAGAACCATCACAGCTATAGATCAGTACTATGTATTGTACAGTATATTATAATGTACAGTAATTACCAGAACCATCACAGTTATAGCTCAGGTACTATGTATTATACAGTATATTATAATGTACAGTAATTACCAGAACCATCTCAGTTATAGCTCAGGTACTATGTATTATACAGTATATTATAATGTACAGTAATTACCAGAACCATCACAGCTATAGATCAGTACTATGTATTATACAGTATATAATAATGTACAGTAATTACCAGAACCATCACAGTTATAGATCAGTACTATGTATTATACAGTATATTATAATGTACAGTAATTACCAGAACCATCACAGCTATAGATCAGTACTATATATTATACAGTATATTATAATGCAGTATATGTAGCACAACTCACCGTTAGATTGCCATAAAGAAGAATACAGGAGAAGATAAACTCTTATTTATACAGTGTTCCTAATCAATGTGTACTTAATTAAGATGTAATTATAACAAGAAGAAAGAAACAGAATTACATCACCCAGAAACTTTTGCCTTTGGGATTTGGTGACAAAGTTTTAACAGAGAAGTTGGCAAAACTTTTCCTTGTTCAATCTCTACTTCTCAGCATAACTTTGCAGTTTAGTTTTGTTATACAGTAACAATGTGGCATTAATTGTAGTCAATATACTGCAAAGTATTTACAGGATGCAAAATATATTTCCCACATTATGGGGTTTATTTACTAAGACGGGCATTCTATTAGACTTCCGATTCCGATGCTATGGAGTGAGGAGCTCCCTCTCTCAGCTCTGTCTCCCGCCTCACACTCACACAGTGTTACACAGCTCCTGGAGCCTCTCATCTTACCCTCTACCACCCTCATATCTCCCCCAGCACCCACTGCACCCGCCACACTGATGGACCGCTACTTACATCAATTGGGTCCGCCGGCGCACTACATGTCCCAGCCGCTGCAGCAGCCATGCACTGGACGCCGGAGGGCAGCGAGGGACATGGCGCCCGCAGATAATGGGGACAGGGATCTCCCCACACAGAGAAAGGCTGCAGCAGGAGACACAGAGCCTTGGAGCCATGTGAGTCAGGGCCCTGAGGCCCCAGTTACTTATATGGAAGTGATAGAGGCTATATATGCAGCCATGACCCGACTGCTCACTAAAGCCGTCTCGGACATAACACAGCAACTGCAGCAGCTCTCATACAGGATAACTGTGAATGAACAACAGATAGGTGCTGTTACTCATGAAGTTTCTGATATTCACAGGGACCTAAAGAGGCTCAATACATTACCCCTCCATTATTATGATGTGGATCGGGCGGTGGAGCAAAATACCGGTCATATCTCCATTTTAAACATGCAAAGTTGGATAGCATACAGAAGTCGCACCCTGGGAAGTTCTTCCTCAGGGAAACCCATATCTTGTTTTACTATTTTGTTTTTCTCTTATATCTATCTTTCCTCTTCCCACCCCAACTCTCTCCTCACCCCTTCCACTCAGGTTTAATAATGCTACATTTATATTTGATATGTCTAGCCTGTCTTTTGATTTACCAAGTAGATCATGTCTGACGCGAATGTCACGGTAGTGAGCCAAGGTACGCTATGTTATCATTGTACTAGATCATGCCTGACCTATCCATATGCTCTTGGAACGTGGGAGGTATAAATTCTCCAGCCAAATGCAGGAAAATATTACGTTACCTAAATAAAAATAACATAGACTTGGCTTTTCTGCAGGAAACCCATCTGACTACCAAATTCAACTTTCCTGATAGTTTTATCCAAGTAATTCAATTGTTATACCACAACCCACAAACCCAGATAGCTTGTAGTAGGTTTTTATCAGACCCCTTTGTTATTGAAAAAGGTATAAGAGAGGCTGCCCTCTCTCACCTATGCTATTTGCCATAGCATTTGAGCTGCTGGCACCGATGCTGAGGGCCTCCAATAGATATAGGGGCATAGGCATTGGCAGTACGGAGCTCAAGATGGCTCTGTTTGCCGACAACATGCGTCATGCGTTTGTGTCAGACCCCTTGAGCTAGATACCTGAGATCCTACGACTCATCTCAATATTTGGCAGCAAGACCAGCTACAAGATTAATGTAACTAAGTCAGAACTCTTACCCCTCAATCTCTCAAATGAAGCCCTCAAAATATTAGATAACACCACACATCTAAAAATTACTCAAACCCATTTCAAGTATCCTGGCATTTTAATCCCTGAATTAACATTGTAAATATATCATCTTAATTATACTAAAGTTATTGCTAGTCTTATCTCAAAATTAGAGAGGTGGCATGACCTCCCCCTGTCCCTGCTGGGGGCGGATAGCAGTACTGAAATCCATTATCTTCCCTAAGATCTTTTCTATAATGCAATTACTCCCCTTCCTAATAACCAAATCTGATAATCAAAGACTCAAGAAGGCTATGATGCGCTTTCTGTGGCAGGGGAAGAAGCCCAAAATAGCATTCTCTAAACTGGTAATGACCAGAGAAGAGGGTGGCACCGGGGTACCAGTAGATGTTTTTATTCCACTAGTATACATATTGACTACTTTTGAGGATGATGCTTTGGATAAATGCACACAATGTTACATTATAAATCTATGTACTGTATGTTGGTGAAGGGTTGGGTGGCCCGGCTATGGATGGCCTCAGAGGGTCCCATGGTTGCTTCATGGGTATCATTGGTCAATGAGGTAGCCGGACATGAAAAGTTCACATACATATCCCACAAGTTACAAGTAAAATATTATAAAATCTGGGATTGTTGGTTAGAGTCTTCCTTTTATAAAACCCGGAGAGATCCGGGCTGAGGTAATGAATGCTTCTCTAGCAATATAGTTTGAAGTGATTTATGCACTTCATCACCTAGCCCAGTGGTTCCAAACCCTGGTCCTCAAGTACCCCCAACAGTGCACGTTTTCCAGGTCACCCGGCAGGTGCACTCATTATTCAGGCACATTTAAAAAGATCCACTGGTGGAGCTAATTATAGCACTTGTGATTCTGTGTGGAGACCTGCAAAACATGCACTGTTGGGGGTACTTGAGGACCAGGGTTGGGAACCACTGACCTCGCCACTTGGTACTTGTGCATGGACTCACACATAAAGCCTTTTATGAAAAAATGTTTTTATGTTTGTCTAGTTTTATTAAATATAAGGTTTGTAAATGTTTCTATTAAAAAAATAATTATAATGACAATAAAAAACATTGTTCCTAGCCCGTCCATAGAGTTTTTCCTATTTGAGTAATAAGTAGCACTTGCGTCTCAATAGCACTTTGTGTACTCAATAGCACAAACAGCTTTTTTTTGTACTCTGCTGTAACAGTTACAGCTATAAGTGATAGCAATATAAGTTTAATGGGGATAGATAAAAGCTTCTCCCTAAGTTCTTGGATGCAAAAAAACTGTCTTTAGCCTCTCTATACAGTATTTCCTATTTGTGGTACTCAGTAGTAATGAGCTACATTAGGTGGACAATTGGAGGGGACCTTAACTATGGATGCTTGCCGCTTCCCTTACTGATGTCATATAAACTACTACTTATGCTGGGTACACACCAGGATGACTAGGGCCCAATCCCCACAATCTCGATCCAATTCCGATCAATTGGATGTAGATTGTGTGCTTATTGGGCCCTTTTCTGACCTGCTGTGGACCGATACCGATCCGATGCGCGGTCCCGCGGTCCTGCTGCAGGTAGGATCTCAATGACGACCATACAGCCGGGTGCGGGTCGCCATCGTATCGGACCCGCTCACGGTGCACATCGTGAGCGGGTCGTGCCCCCCCGCGTCACCGTGAGCGGGTCGGACGAGACACTGACGACCCGCTCACGATGTGCATCGTGAGCGGGTCGTCCTGGTGTGTACCCCGCATTAGGCTACTCTGTAAGCCAAGAGTCTCCTCTTTCATATGTCTCTAGGACACACAGAACCGGAGATATCAGGGTGCAAAATAGACTCAATTTTCCCCCATTGACTAGAATGGACCCGTTAATTCAGATCCACCATGGGTTCTGATGTTTGCAGTTACCCTTTCTGGGGGTCTCAGAAACTTGGGGTTCATACCTTCTGGTAGATAAACGTCTCCTCTTCCATACAAACCCAGTTCAGAGCCAATTGCAGGGCTGAATTAACAATGGGCCTGATGGAGCTGTAGCTTCAGGCCCACTCTCCAAATAGGCCCATTTTGTAGCTGAGGGCTGGGGCTTTCCAATGAGCTTGTCCCCGCATCCAACCTATACTAAACCCTTTGCATTTTTCCTATGCCAGCCCCCTGCCTTTTCCAGGCATATGTAATTAGTTGAAAGAATTTACACAAATAGAGACACACCCATGAGCAGACCACCCATCCAGAACACTGGTCACGCCTCCCACATTATTAGGTGCTGGACACAACCCCTATTATTGCGCATAATAGGCCCTTGATAATTTTCAGCTCCAGGCCCATTTAGACCTTAATCTGGCACTGGCCAATTGGACCACTGAAACCAGAGAAATTAAGCTTTAAGATCATTTAATATAGATTGTAAGCACCACTGGGGCAAGGACTGATGTGAGTGATCAAATATTCTCTGTAAAGCGCTACAGAATATGTGTGCGCTATACTAGAAACTATTAATAAATAAATACATTTTAATTTATCCATATAGCACTAATATAGTCAGGTTCCCTAATCTGTATGCCAAATAGATTAAGTGCAATTTAGCTTTAATGCACTGTGCTCTGATTACACGGTCAATGCCGCCTGATGTGTTAGGAGAGGGCTGATTTCATGTAAGCCTCTACTCCTTCTTATTGCCGACTCAGAACATAAGGTTAGCGCTGGGATACTTAAATGGTTAAATAGTATTCATTGACAAAATTAATTATCACAGTACACACAACAATTATACTAGCACACAGCAGAAGTACAGTTGTACAGTACAGTTGGAGCCACAGCGATGTTCACGGGGATGAGACACACGATCGTCTCATACTGTAGTATACTGTGTAAGCTCGCTCCGCTCAGCGAATGTCGATACTGTTCCATCGGTACAGTATATCTATCTGCCGCTAGATTGGTGGAGGCTATCATTAGCCACCCAGAGGTGGCAACTTGTATTGCATGGTGAGCATCCACGCCCCTTGGGGGATGGGTGCGCAAGAAGAAGAGAGGATTGCCAAGACCTCTGCGATGGCGCGCTGGTGGCAAGGATGAGAGGCGCTCCATCTGTATGATAAATCTACCTCCTAGATTGGGGTATCAGTCTTCTCTACTGAACTCATTATACATGGCTCCTATAGTAGAGCTCATTCTGTTAATATGATGATCTTGGTAATATATCTTTAATTTTTCAGATAAGCAACACATGAGACTCAATTTGTTTGACTTTATAGTATCATATCTTTATTAGCATAATGATATGTACATGAATGTAATGCACGGCATTGTTTAACTGTTCTCTGT
The DNA here is from genome assembly GCF_055691185.1 of Crinia signifera. Classification (NCBI taxonomy): domain Eukaryota; kingdom Metazoa; phylum Chordata; class Amphibia; order Anura; family Myobatrachidae; genus Crinia; species Crinia signifera. The sequence continues at coordinate 25,507,210 of NC_139223.1, forward strand.
GTGTCTACTTCTTTTTCTTTTTTTTACTATTGAATTTAAAAAAAAAAAAACTCCCGTAGTAAATAAACACCTTTGTGTGCTCATAATATTGTTTCATTTTATTTTACAATATTTTTTTTATTAGGGATTTCCTGATTAGGTGATAACTTTTGTCTTTGTAAGTTCGCACTCACTTATTGTGACTTTGAGCCATATTGTGTTGCAGAAACTGTGGCTTTTTGTTGTTCGAGGTGCTTTGGGTCTGTACTGATTATACCCTACTGAGGTCAGTGACAAAATAGGTCCCACTGAGTCTTTAGTGTCATTAATAGTTACATAGTTACATAATAGTTTAAGGTGAAAAAATAGTTACGTCCATCAAGTTCAATCTTTGATTACCCCTGGAAGATTTTGTCCAATAAATCATTGTCTAGCCTTAATTGACGTTATTTTATCTGCTGACACCACCTCATATGTAAGAGAGTTCCATAATTTAACTGCTCTGACCATTAAAAAGACATTCTTCTATGTGTTCTAAACCTTCTCAGTCTAAGTGCATGCCCTCATGTCCTAGTATCTGATTCCAAAGTAAATAGGCTGCCTGATAAATCATTGTAATTGCCCATGATATATTTACACATCTTAAGTGTGTCACCATTTAGGTGTCTCTTTTCTAGTTTGAACATTCCAAATTTGGCTAGTCTTTCCTCATAGCCCAAGATCTCCATCCCTTTTATACAGTTTGGTTGCCCTTCTCTGTTCTTTCTCCAGTTCTAAAATGTCTTTTTTTGTAGTGTGGCACCCATAATTGCACCTCAAATGAAGTCTAACAAGTAGGGATGTCAATGTAATCTTACCATTGTACAGGGCGTACAATGGTAAGATTACATTGACATCCCTACCTTCCATGCCCCTTCTTATACAGGCTAGAACCTCATTTGCTGCCACCTGACACTGAGCACCGCACCTTAGTTTATTGTCAATTTAATCCCCTAGGTTCTTTTCCAATTCTGATTTACCTAAATCAACTCTTTTATAAGTTATACGTAGCACATTGATTGTTTCCCATGACGCATAACCTTAGATTTGTCCACATTGATCCACATTTTCCAATTTTCTGCCCACTAATCTAGTTTATTTAGATCCCTTTGTAACGTGGAAACATTCTTATCCAAACTAATTACCCCACACAGTGTTGTGTCATCCGCAAAGATGGATAGGTTGCTGAGTAGAAACATAGACATAGAAACATAGAATTTGACGGCAGATAAGAACCATTTGGCCCATCTAGTCTGCCCCTTTTTTATCCTTCAGGTAATCTCAACCATTTTTGATCCTTATTTTTTTGTAAGGATAGTCATATGCCTATCCCAAGCATGTTTAAAGTGTTCTACTGTCTTAGCCTTTACCACCTCTGATGGGAGGCTATTCCACTTATCCACTACCCCTTCTGTGAAGTAGTTTTTTTCTAACATTTGCCCTGAACCTACCTTCCTCCAGTTTCAGGGCATGTCCTCATGTTCTATTACTTCTTTTCCTTTGAAGAAAATGTCCCTCCTGTACTACAGTATGTTAAAACCCTTGATATATTTGAAGATTTCTATAATTAAAATTCCCATTCTTTATCATTAATGAATAAGTTAAATAGAAGCGGCCCAAACACTAATCCCTGTGAACTATCCAACCAGGAAAATCTGCATTAGCCACACTGTGTACTCTATCCTGCAGCCAGCTCCTTACCAAGCTACAGATTTTTTCCCTAGTTCCACCTGCTCCATTTCATTAATTACACTCTTGTGTGGTATAGTACCGAAGGCCTTTGCAAAACTCAGTTAGACTATGTCTAATGCATTTCCAATATCTGAATTCTTGCTGACCTCATAAAAAGCTTATTAGGTTGGTTTGGCACAAACAATTTTTAACAAACCTGTGCTGGTTTCCACATATTATACTATGCTTCTCCAAAAAGTCCTGGATCTTATCTCTTAAAATTCCATCAAATAATTTCCCCATGATTGATGTTAAGCTTACCGGTCTAAAGTTCCCTGGCTCTGCTCTTGTTCCCATTTTGAATATCGGTACTACCGCTAATCTCCAGTCCCTTACAATACAAGACAAAATTGATTTGATAAAAATGTAATGTAGTTGCTTTAATATATCCTCCCTTAGTTCTGTTAAAACCCTAGTATGAATGCAATCTGGGCCCGGTGATTTATTTGTTTTAATATTGCAAAGCCTCTTGTGTATCTCCTCTATAGTGAATTCAATGATCGGTTCTATTGATCTTGCCCCATATCTTGAGCCTGGAGATTTCACTTTCTGCTCCTCCCTAGTAAAAACAGAGGAGAGGAATGTATTTAACAGTTCAGCTTTACATTAATTACTAGTATTTGCTATTTTCTTATTTAAATAATTTGGGGGCTTTCATGGCTATATGTTCGTCATTTTCCCTTTTTGCTACTTTTATTACTCTTTTACAAAACTTATTTCACTTTTTGTACTTAGTGAACTCCTCCTGTCCCCATTTTCCTTGTATATCTTTAATGCTCGCTTCTTGTTGTTTATTTAATCATGAAGGGGTTTTCCTTGTGATATTATTCTTATTTCCCTTTAGGATAAATTTAGTCGTTTGTGTGTCCAGCAGCTATTTGAAGTTTCCCACATTTCCTTGGCATTTTTTCCCTCAACAAAGTAAACCAATCTATATGCTTAATAAATCTCCTAAACAGTCCAAAGTTAGCTTTCCTAACTGTAGTATTTCAGTTGGTCCCTTATATTGTTTTTTACATAAGTGGATCAACAGTGAAACCATCTTGGGATCATAGTTTACCAGGTGTCCAATTACCTTGGTATCTGAAACTAAGTCCACATTAGTTGTCAGTACATTTATTTGTCAGGGAATTGGACTTTATGGAAATGGTTAGCCAGTTCACCCCATCTAAGTCGAGAGTTGTTAGCAATGGTCTGGCAGTGGGACCCCATCTAAATCCTAATTTGTTTACAATGGTAGTGAGCACCCATCCAAATCTTACTTTTTTTGGCAATAGTCTGGCAGTTAGCCCCAATCTAAATCCAGATTTTTTTGTGGGGGTGATGGTCTGGATCACTTACAGATTTAAAATTAATAGCGAAGAGAGAGGTTTTCGCACTTCACAGGGACAATTTTCACCCGTTTTGGATGGGGGCTATCTGCTTGCCTTCATCTGCAAATTCGCAGCTGAGCAATCAGGTCTGAATTAGGCCCTTTGTCACTTGTATCAGCAAGATCTACATCATGATCATAATGCTCCCAACCTTAATCCTAAACTTTCCATCTTATACTGTAACTAGACTCCGGGAGTGATACACATTCAGTTGTCTATTATACTAACAATAAATCAAGAACAGAGAGCTAAGGGGTTTATTCTAGTTCATTCTTTCTGACAAAATCCTTCTTAGATGGACAAAACCATGTGCACTGCAGGGGGGCAGATGTAACATGTGCAGAGAGAATTAGATTTGGGTGAGTTATTTTGTTTCTGTGCAGGGAAAATACTGACTGCATGATTTTACACTTCAATATAGATCTCACTTTGAAGAAAAACCCCACCCAAATCTAATTCTCTCTGCACAAGTTACATCTACCCCACCCGCAGTGCACATGGTTTTGTCCATCTAAGAAGGATTTTGTCAGAAAGAATGGACTAGAATAACCCCCTAAATGAGGCATCAGCTACAACCAATGGACATTTCTCGTCAGCTCTTTCAAGGCTTTAGTCAGTGTGATGCCCATGACGCATTCTCTTCTCTTCTTTTGGTGCACCACACTGAGACCAATTCTGTTCTATCCTTATCCTTATTTATTTGCCAAGTTGTAGTTAGGGCCGGGCGGGTGGGGGGCTTTAACCCTTTGAGTGCCAATATCTCTGTGAGAATTGTGCAAAATATCCAATAAAAATACCAGCATAACTCACATTTGTTGTATAAATTCAAATAAAAAATGTTGTTTAAAAATAATATTATATTTCCTAGATAGAGTAAGTGACATTACTGGTCAAAATAAAAATATATTTGGATATACTGCAGAGGTCGAGTGTTAGATTTAGACACAAGCCGCTGCGGAATACACAAAGAAATCGGGCACACAATAAAGAAAAATATAAGATGAAGGTGAATTAATTTACAATAAATAAAATAGTTGTGACACCTGCAGCTCCCACGAGGGACTCTGTATCACTCAGACAATATAATACAAATAATCAAAAGTTCAGAGGGAGCGCAATTGTCACAATATAAAAAAAATTATTATTGTTTTTGTGACAATTGCGCTCCTTCTGATCTTTTGATTATTTGTATGACATAAGAGGTCATTATGATGAATAAATATGTTTGCTTGGCAATTTTAACACTGGTAAAGAAGGGCTCATAATTTTCATCTCATAATGGTACTAGTTTTAAAAAAGACCAGTTTATCAACTGTAACTCGACTTACGTTGTGTACCAATTAACGTGTCCATGTGGTTCCAATTATATTGGAAAGACGAAACGTCCACTTAAAGTTCGTATATTAGAACATTTAAGTAACATCAAACATGGCGTCACTAATCACAGCGTCCCCAGACACTATAAGAACTGTCACAATAGTAAACCAGATGGTACTAAAGTCAGAGAACTCGAAGTGGTGCCCATTGCTAAAAGGGGAGGTGACAGGGATCGCGCGTTGCTTAGATGCGAGACCTACTGGATCCTGACCCTTGGCAGCCTGACACCTCAGGGACTAAACGAGGGGTACGAGATTACACCGTTTATCAACCGCTAAATTTTGTCAGCTCTTTATTAGAAAATGCATTTGTCTGTATCTCATATCTAGTATATAATGTATTTGTTCTTACTAATTTGTTCAAGGTTGTGTCCTGCTCCATGATTTAAAATACATCAATAGTCTTTCTTTTTTATCAGCCTTCGTTCTTCTTTTTTTCTCAGATATTGCTCCTTGTACAAACAGTCTATAGTTAATTGATTGCAAGTCAGATATATGTAATATTCTGTTTGAGCATTATTTTAGGTGATGTATTTACCGTTTTTTGTGATAAGAATCAGTGTATTTTATGTATTTCTATGTATCTTATGTATCCGTGTATTTTAATGCATTTTTATGTATCTTTATTATGTATTCTTTTGATATATTATGTCCCATATTGTTGTTACTACTATGTACTGTTATGCCGCATGGAAATTTACACCCCCGGCAAACCTGAAATGTAATTGGTCATTGCACATTCTTAAGCTGCGAGCTGCCGGTCACCAACCACGCCCTCTGACGAAGTTTGAAACGAAACGCGTTAGGGCGGGTTTGGTGACGTCAGCTCTACCTGTGCCCCGGCTACCTTCACCGCGTCTGTTCCTGCCTGGAGTCTCCGGCACGCCGCTCTCACTTAGTGTGTGGTCAGCGTGGTTCCGTTCCGTGTCCAGACGGAGGTTGGTAACCAGCCCACAGCGGTTGCCTGCACGGTACGAGTCTTTATTGATTGTATGTGCTGTAGCACTGATTGTGTTTTAATAAATACAGTTTACACTATGGAGCGCTTCTCTATTCCATTCTAAAAACATTTATTAAATTATGTCTAACTTTAAAAATCCAAAATATACTTTGATCTCTTAAAAGAGATCATGTACTGTACATGTAATGTTTGCAATTCCCCCCCCCCCCCCCAAAATGCATATTTTTTACAAAGAGAAAGCAGAAAACAGAAAACATGAAATAACATAGTAACATAGGGGGTTATTCTAGTTCACTCTTTCTGACAAATTCCTTCTTAGATGGACAAAACCATATGCACTGCAGGTGGGGCAGATGTAACTTGTGCAGAGATAATTAGATTTGGGTGGGGTTTTACTTCAAAGTGAGATCTATATTGCAGTGTAAAAATAAAGCAGTCAGTATTTACCCTGCACAGAAACAAAATAACTCACCCTATTCGAATTCTCCCTGCACAAGTTGCATCTGCCCCCCTGCAGTGCACATGGTTTTGTCCATCTAAGAAGGAATTTGTCAGAAAGAGTGAACCAAAATAACCCCTTAGTTCCATTAAAACCTAGGATGAATACCATCTGGGCCCGATGATTTATTTGTTTTGATATTGTAATGCCTCTTGTGTATCTCCTCTATAGTGAATTCTATGTTTGGGTTCTATTGATATCGCCCCATTTCTTGAGCCTGGAGATTCCACTGTCTGCTCCTCTCTAGTAAATACAGAGGAGAAGAATGTATTTAACAGTTCAGCTTTACATTTATCACTAGTATTGTTATTTATGTTGCTGTTGGTTAGGGGCCTATATTTGCTTTAATTATTTTGTTATTTATGTAGCATAAACATCTGCTCGCAGCATAGTGAGGAGATTCATGCAGCGGGGTTAACCTGCTTGAATAAATGCAGCCTAGCAAGCTGGTATAAATTACCCTATAGACTGTATCAAAGCTTTTAGTAGCTGGTTGGCTGTTACTTTATCTCCTTCCACTTTATCTCTCTTTCTCTATGGCTTATACACCTTAGAGCAGGCTCACTAAAATAATCTGATTTATGAGATTTATCTTATGAATGCTTACTGAATCCATCATGGTGACCGCAATAATAATTATTGCATAGGCATGAGTGACTGAGGGGTAAATATACTAACGTTGGTCATATAGAGTTGATCCCTGTACGAACAGGATCGGCCGTATATGGCCCAACAATACAACTGGGATCATAGCCAAAGCCTAAAAAATGCCACCAAAAATAGTCATAACCTCTGTACTCACTTAAACAATGCCTGAGAATAAATTATCTCTGCGGCATCCATCCCAAGAACATCGAGGCACATACAACTCAGATGTATGCACAGTGGCAAAAATCGCTCAACTGCATCGACATTATGCAGATCTCAGATTCAAGCACATTGAATTGAGATTCAGCCTTAATGATAAAAAAATATTCAAAAAGTTGAAGCAGATAGAACCAACCAATGGTATAGATTTTGGAGGATAGTGGATCACTATGTTTCCTAGTCATTAACAAATAATTGCTAAGATTTAGTTAGGTTTCATAGTGTCAGTGAAATATTTAGCATCATTGTCCATCATTGTCCATCATTGTCCAGTACTTTGTTTGCCCACCAGTATTCTCAGCAGAGCCCTTTTCATATCTTTATTTCGTAGACTGAAGATTAAAGGATTTGTCATGGGAGTGATCACCGAGTACAGTACACTAAACATCGGTTCTAGGACATCGGAGTATTCTGATGGTGGCATCAGGTACACAGACACAGATGTTATATAGAACATAATGACAACGGTGAGGTGGGATGAGCAGGTGGAGAAGGCCTTCTTCCTGCCATCCTTAGATTTTATCTGCAAGATGACCCTGATAATTTTTGTATACGATGTCAATGTGAACATGAAAGGAAAGATTCCATATAACAATATTTCCATATAGATTACAATAGAAAATACTCTACCACCAGCGCAGGCGATGTTAGTCAGAGCTTTAGTATCACAGAAGAACTGGTGTATGGTGTGTGACCGGCAGAAGGACATGTGTGACACTGGGATTGTAAATACAAAGGCATTTAAGCTTCCCGATATCCAGGTACCAGATGCCAATACAAGACAGTGTTTGCTGTTTAAAATAATATGATAGTGTAAAGGGTCACATATAGCTACATACCGGTCATAGGCCATAATGAATATCAGATAAGACTCTGAGCAACAGGCCAAACTATAAAAGTACATCTGGGAGAAGCATTGTACGAAGGACACTATATTATTCCCAGATAGTAACATGTACAGCAGGTTAGGGACAGTAGTGGTTGTATAACAGATATCTACTAAGGCCAGGTTACAGAGGAATAGGTACATGGGGGTGTGTAACTGGGAATCAATATGTATCACTGTGATTATAACAGTATTGGTGATCACTCCAAATATATATAGGAAGAGAAATAAACATACAGTTGGAAATCTATAATTTGATTGTGTATAAAATGGTAACAAGATGAATCCATTCATGTACGTCTGGTTCTCCATGTCACATCCAGGTTACTCTGTAAAGAAACATAAACAGTCCTAAGTATTATAACCTATTGTATGTCATGTTCTCCTTAGGACAATCACACAGCTTTAGGTCTGTTTCCTGTACAGCATCTCATAGTACAGTATAATGGTCAATGTTAGTTGTGATGAAGACAGGGCCGGCGCTACCACTTGGCCACTTGTCAGCTGAGCTCCCCAGGCATGCTGCGGCCCCTACCCATTCACTCTGCAAGTAAAACAAGCAGCACTGCGTTGTATTATACCACTGCCAGCTCCTCCCTCTGCAATCTCTCCATCCCCCATAGTGCCCACACCAAGCCTTTACAGCTCCCTGGTATTGAGCCTTTCACACAATCTCACCTGGCATTTTAACCCAAACTTTTGTATCACCCTGTATATCAAGGTCACTACAACATTATATGCCAGACTCTGTGATGATTTTTTGTATTATTTTATTTTCTTATCTTTTTGAGGCCTGTAGGGGCAATATCTATCTAGATAGTGTTTTTTTTCCCTATATTTTTTCTTGTAGAGGCCAATATGTGGTTTATTTTCCCCTGTGGGGGCCTATGTTTTTGCTTTTCTTATCTGGACAAATTTGTTTTTATTTTTGTCCTGGGTGGTTACAGGGGTTTGGCTAATCTGGTGCTGATGTAGCATAGTATTTGTATTCTATTGGGATGAAACAGGCATGTTGCTGGAAGCTGTACTAAACAAAGATGGTGAGTTGCTCACATTGGACAATAGATGATCTGCTCTTAGCATGTGGCTAATGCAAATTTCAATGGTGCGACCAATGGTGAAGTCTGTGGGCTGAACTTGCCTCTCTCAGCAAAAACTGAAGGGATGACATGATGTGCGGGGAATGGAAATCTGTTACTTTTGAATATACCTGATTAACTCCTAACGGCCAGAATACAAATAATGAAGTGGTGATACGTCATTGGAACACAGATCTCTTAAGAATGATGACGTGGTTCAGCTTGGCCATTTGAAACATAAGCAAAGCACGCATCGGCTTCAGCTGTGTGCCTATACCGATAGTGTGTGTATATCCTACAGTATATATAAATTATGTCACAGAACTAGAGAACAATACAGATAGAAAAATGTGTTATGGCCCATACGTACTATAAGATTACATGGCTCAACAAATATATTTTTTTTACCTAAAGTCAAGAAAATGTTAATGAATTTATGGTAATTTTTCGGGTGCTGATTCCAAATATGCCATTGGTTTTCCCAGATTGGCTCTATATTGCAGAAACCCTTAAATTGCATTTTTCCCAAAAGTGTTTTAGACCTGCTTGTCTTAGTAATTGTGGTTTGATCTTCATTGTGTACTTACTGCATCTAAAACTTTTATTTACTTATTTCTTCATTTACATTATTCATTAAAGTGCAAAGAATTTTGTTTTTTCAGGCAAACATGAGTTCATCTTGAAGATCCTTGCTTAATCAGCAAGGCGGCCTGTTCCATATGGTGTAGAGCAGGTATGTCCAAACTGTGGCCCTCCAGCTGTTGTAAAACTATAGTAGGAGCCCATTTCATCTATCTTCCTTAGGCCATGGCTATCCTATTGTTCTCAGCTGCAATACAATACATAGAACAATAGAGTAGGGGATTAGCAGAGTAATCCAATTACTAACTTAATCCTATTATAGGGATAGATGAAGATGGCTCCATCTGTACACATCCCAGCATGCCTTGCCATAGTTTTAGCATTCCCTAAGAGCAAAACTGTAGCAAGGCATGATGGGACTTGTAGTTTCACAACATCTGGAGGGCCATAGTTTGGACATGCCTGGTGTAGAGGTACCAGCACCAGTGTTTTCAAAACTTCCTGAGAATCCTTTGTCAGATGACTGAAGTGGTTCAAGCGATAGCAGTGGAAATAATATGAACATTACAGCACCTCAGCATTCGAGACCTGAGTTTGTCAAAAAAAGACTAAAAAATGTTGACTTCCATATCTAAAAGAAAAGAATGGCTAGAAAGCAGAAGTTAACATCGCCCATTACAGGAAAAAAGAGGAGAGACGTTTGCCTTTTTTCAGTCAAGATGAGTATATTTTATACTTTAGTAACATTCCTGGTCTAAATTTTAAAACTATACCATGTTTATATGTTGCTTAATCAAATAAATATACATTTTGAGTGTAATAAGTTTTTTAAGTGATTTGTAGTAATTTCTACATGCTAAGCTACAGTACATAGTGCTGCATATCCAAAACTTAATATGCGTTTTACTGTTTTTTATGGGGTAACAAATTATCTAAAAGAGTAGAGCCAATCTGGGAATACCAATGTCATATTCAGAATCAGCACCTTCAAATTACCGTGATTAAAAATTCTTGACTATACCCATAGAGTTGACCAGTGTTATCTTTCCAATCTGGCTGGTTGGAATGAAAATCTAGAAATTTCTTGGAACAAATTAAAATCAACTATTTGCTCCCAAAAGCTGGGAATTTACAAAAACAGTCCTCTGCATACAGATGGAGTGTCTCTGATTGCCCAGGGATCGCCAGAATGTCTCCGCTGGCTCCATCTGTAAATGGATTTAACCAATTTGTCTGAATTACATTTGATTTCTCTTTTCCATGTTTGGGAGCAAATGATCAATTGTCATTTACTCATAATTTTCCTGATTTTCAATCCAACCAACCATATTGGAAAAATAATCTTATATGGACCTAAAGAGCGATATCGATAATAACTTATGATAGTTTATCCAATGTAGATTGAAGCAAACAGGCATTAGTACCCAATGACAGGCAAACAATAAGCTGTAGGGCCGCTTTGTTTACATAACTGGACTTCGCATTTCTAAATAAGACATTAATTTGAATGCAGCACTAACCGCTCAATATCAATGTACTAAATATAGTCCCTGATGGGAACTATATGGCAACTTAAAGTTAACGACAGCTTCTAAAGGCACTGCGGGGCATAAATGTCACAATACGAGATCAATGTAATTAGATACCTATTCTAATACATATAGGTCCTCATTCAGATTCAGTCGCTCGCATGCACATTCGCAAGCATCCTTACAAGATTAATACACACGGACGCATCCGGCATAATCACGCCTATTGTGGATGCAAAATCATTCATTCGCAAATACAACAAAAGAGGAGTGGACTGTAAACAGCTCGCACGCACATCCCTACACAAATGTGTTTGCCGTGGGTATGCATTGAGTTGTTGTTGTGAGTTAATTGCCTAACAAATTGAGGGATGTATGGGTGTAGATGGTGTGCAGGTGAGAATGATTTAGCCATTTTGTGCATGTTGACTGGGGTTGGGAATGTTGAGCCGGGAAAAGGATGGGCTGCGAAACTAAAAACCTGCTTTTTCCTTGCGAATGTTTTTAAGGTTGAGGCGTACAAGCACTCTTGCACACATGGGAAGCCAAACCTCAGCACTTGTAATCAACACCCATGTGTACACCCAGGTATACGCCCAGTTTTGCTCATTATTCTGGACGCGCCCATACAAACGCCCACATCACGCCTACTTTCCATACATTCGTTCGCAAGGCTAAAGCTGCTCGGTAGGGTGCTTTCGAATAGGTTGGTGGCACCTTGCACATGTGCATTGCTTATGTTGCGCATGCGCAATGGTTTCATTCTGTAGATAAATGCGAATTCGCATGCGAGCGTGCCAATCTGAATGAGGGCCATAGTGATAACTTATATATCACTGCATCCTGACAAAGTGGTCTGCACACCCCAAAATGGATGTGGATGTCTGATCACCTGATGGATTGAATACTCCTGTTTTTTTCACCAGGTATCTCGCTGTCCAAGTGCCACTTTTTTGTATTGGATATATATATATATATATATATATATATATATATATATATATATATATATATATAGTGTTGGAGGGATCTGCACTCACATCCAGTACTAATCTCATCAGGGGTGCTCCTTAGGGAATCCAGATTCCAGAGTATATACACAGTTCCAGTCCAATTTAACCAGAGAGGGCACTCACCAACAAATGCAGGTAAGAGTTGCTTTTTTATAAAAAAAAATATCCAAAATGCTACAGATACAGAAAAAAGTAATTGCCTCCCCAAAAAAACAATGAAAAAATAGGTCTGGGGATTAAGGCTACAGGCAAAACTCCATCCACAGCTAGTACTGTATATTGTCTTATAATGTAATTAGTTACATCACACCTTCACCCACTGTGGGTATAGCAATGTAAACTAAAATGAAATTTCTTAGGGTCACTTATGATTCCCACTGTATGTGCTTCTCTGAATGATACCCTGTGCCAGAAAAACATATAATATAATATATCATTCAGACTTACTGTACAGTTTTTAATAAATATAAATTTACACCAGATACAAATTACAATAAAGGACAGTTTTCCTTTTAAAAGTGATAAATTCTGTAGCATGACTGGTCTTACTAGCTATAAAATGATTGTTGGATCTAATAAATAACCTAAAATTAATCAAAAGTCAAAATCCAGTAGACTAAATCTGTAGATAAACAGTACAATATAAAAGAAGTGAGAATCCTGTAATAAAATACAATTAAGTATCATTGAATAATCTGAAATAGCATAAATATTGCAAATCTGTAGAGCAGGTTTACAATATATAAATAGTACAGGAAATGTTTAATTTTTACATTATATCATTTAAATATAATACACTTACCCATGATTTCTGTTAGTGACAGGATGTGTATATTAGTTATGTAATATACTTACACAGATAACAAATATGCTTATACTTTCATGTAGTGACTAAATACAAATAAATAAGATTCAATTTTTTTTTCTACTTCAGGAATTAGATTTTTAGTAATTTGTATATTGAGGGTGATCTAGACAAGGCCAAAATCACTGATTGTAATCACTTTTCATCTCCTGAGCATCTGTGGTCCCAGGATGAGGGGACAGAGCAACCTGTAGTCATGGAAACACATGATTAGAATGCTCACAAAGAACTTCAAAAGAGAAACATTTTAACCTTGTGTAAGACAGTGACATGTGTCTGATGTGTATGAGAGGACAGGTCTGTATGTGATGTCAGTGTTATGCTGGATAGGTACAGTAGCTGGAGGGAAGAGAAGGGTCACCCTTATGTGATTATATGCTAGTTCAGTACTATGAATTATACAGTATATTATAATATACAGTAATTACCAGATCCATCACAGCTATAGATCAGTACTATGTATTATACAGTATATTATAATGTACAGTAATTACCAGATCCATCACAGCTATAGAGCAGTACTATGTATTATACAGTATATTATAATGTACAGTAATTACCAGATCCATCACAGCTATAGAGCAGTACTATGTATTATACAGTATATTATAATGTACAGTAATTACCAGAACCATCACAGCTATAGATCAGGTACTATGTATTATACAGTATATTATAATGTACAGTAATTACCAGAACCATCACAGCCATAGATCAGTACTATGTATTATACAGTATATTATAATGTACAGTAATTACCAGAACCATCACAAATATAGATCAGTGCTATGTATTATACTGTATATTATAATGTACAGTAATTACCAGATCCATCACAACTATAGATCAGTACTATGTATTACACAGTATATTATAATGTACAGTAATTACCAGAACCATCACAGCTATAGATCAGTACTTTGTATTATACAGTTAATTATAATGTACAGTAATTACCAGAACCATCACAGCTGTAGATCAGTACTGTGTATTATACAGTATATTATAATGTACAATAATTACCACAGCTATAGATCAGTACTATGTATTATACAGTATATTATAATGTACAGTAATTACCACAGCTATAGATCAGTACTATGTATTATACAGTATATTATAATGCACAGTAATCACCAGATCCATCACAGCTATAGATCAGTACTATGTATTATACAGTATATTATCATGTACAGTAATTACCAGAACCATCACAGCTATAGATCAGTACTATGTATTATACAGTATATTATAATGTACAGTAATTACCAGAACTATCACAGTTATAGATCAGTACTATGTATTATACAGTATATTATAAAGTACAGTAATTACCAGAACCATCACAGCTATAGATCAGTACTACAGTATGTATTATACAGTATATTATAATGTACAGTAATTTCCAGAACCATCACAGCTATAGATCAGTACTATGTATTATGCAGTATATTATAATTTACAGTAATTACCAGAACCATCACAGTTATAGTTCAGTACTATGTATTATACAGTATATTATAAAGTACAGTAATTACCAGAACCATCACAGCTATAGATCAGTACTATGTATTATACAGTATATTATAATGTACAGTAATTACCAGAACCATCACAGCTAAAAATCAGTACTATGTATTATACCAGTGGTGGGGAACCTCAGGCCCAGGGGCCGTATGCGGCCCCCGTAGCCGGTCTGAGTGGCCCTCCTACCCACCCAGCAGCTTTGCCGGGAGTCAAGTACAGGGGACTTCTTTGGCCAGGTCGGTAGTTCTTGTGAGATTCCTCTTAATTAACAGCAGCCAGAGACTGCCACTCCTATTCAGCAGCAGCTGCCGGATCGTGGGATGGCTGCAACAGGACAATTTGTAAGATACATTTTTACATATGGCCCCCAAAGGATTTTTCCACCATACAATTGGCCCTTGGCACAAAAAAGGTTCCCCACCCCTGTATTATACAGTATATTATAATGTACAGTAATTACCAGAACCATCACAGCTATAGATCAGTGCTATGTATTATACAGTATATTATAATGTACAGTAATTACCAGAACCATCACAGCTCTATATCAGTGCTATGTATTATACTGTATATTATAATGTACAGTAATTACCAGAACCATCACAGCTATAGATCAGGGACTAGGTATTATATAGTATATTATATTGTACAGTGATTACCAGATCCATCACAACTATAGATCAGTACTATGTATTACACAGTATATCATAATGTACAATAATTACCAGAACCATCACAGCTATAGATCAGTATTATGTATTATACAGAATATTATAATGTACAGTAATTACCAGATCAATCACAGCTATAGATCAGTACTATGTATTATACAGTATATTATAATGTACAGTAATTACCAGATCCATCACAGCTATAGGTCAGGTACTATGTATTATACTGTATATTATAATGTACAGTAATTACCAGAACCATCACAGCTATAGATCAGTACTATGTATTATACAGTATATTATAATGCACAGTAATCACCAGATCCATCACAGCTATAGATCAGTACTATGTATTATACAGTATATTATCATGTACAGTAATTACCAGAACCATCACAGCTATAGTTCAGTACTATGTATTATACAGTATATTATAATGTACAGTAATTACCGGAACCATCACAGCTATAGATCAGTGCTCTGTATTATACAGTATATTATAATGTACAGTAATTACCAGAACCATCACAGCTATAGATCAGTACTATGTATTATACAGTATATTATAATGTACAGTAATTACCAGAACCATCACAGTTATATATCAGGTACTATGTATTATAAAGTATATTATAATGTACAGTAATTACCAGAACCATCACAGCTATAGATCAGTACTATGTAGTATACATTATATTATAATGTACAGTAATTACCAGAACCATCACAGCTATAGTTCAGTACTATGTATTATACAGTATATTATAATGTACAGTAATTACCAGAACCATCACAGCTATAGATCAGTGCTATGTATTATACTGTATATTATAATGTACAGTAATTACCAGAACCATCACAGCTATAGATCAGGTACTATGTATTATACAGTATATTATAATGTACAGTAATTACCAGAACCATCACAGCCATAGATCAGTACTATGTATTATACAGTATATTATAATGTACAGTAATTACCAGAACCATCACAGCTATAGATCAGTGCTATGTATTATACTGTATATTATAATGTACAGTAATTACCAGATCCATCACAACTATAGATCAGTACTATGTATTACACAGTATATTATAATGTACAGTAATTACCAGAACCATCACAGCTATAGATCAGTACTTTGTATTATACAGTTAATTATAATGTACAGTAATTACCAGAACCATCACAGCTGTAGATCAGTACTGTGTATTATACAGTATATTATAATGTACAATAATTACCACAGCTATAGATCAGTACTATGTATTATACAGTATATTATAATGTACAGTAAATACCACAGCTATAGATCAGTACTATGTATTATACAGTATATTATAATGCACAGTAATCACCAGATCCATCACAGCTATAGATCAGTACTATGTATTATACAGTATATTATCATGTACAGTAATTACCAGAACCATCACAGCTATAGATCAGTACTATGTATTATACAGTATATTATAATGTACAGTAATTACCAGAACTATCACAGTTATAGATCAGTACTATGTATTATACAGTATATTATAATGTACAGTAATTACCAGATCCATCACAACTATAGATCAGTACTATGTATTACACAGTATATTATAATGTACAGTAATTACCAGAACCATCACAGCTATAGATCAGTACTTTGTATTATACAGTTAATTATAATGTACAGTAATTACCAGAACCATCACAGCTGTAGATCAGTACTGTGTATTATACAGTATATTATAATGTACAATAATTACCACAGCTATAGATCAGTACTATGTATTATACAGTATATTATAATGTACAGTAATTACCAGATCCATCACAGCTATAGATCAGTACTATGTATTATACAGTATATTATCATGTACAGTAATTACCAGAACCATCACAGCTATAGATCAGTACTATGTATTATACAGTATATTATAATGTACAGTAATTACCAGAACTATCACAGTTATAGATCAGTACTATGTATTATACAGTATATTATAATGTACAGTAATTACCAGAACCAACACAGCTATAGATCAGTACTATGTATTATGCAGTATATTATAATGTACAGTAATTACCAGATCCATCACAGCTATAGATCAGTACTATGTATTATACAGTATATTATCATGTACAGTAATTACCAGAACCATCACAGCTATAGATCAGTACTATGTATTATACAGTATATTATAATGTACAGTAATTACCAGAACTATCACAGTTATAGATCAGTACTATGTATTATACAGTATATTATAATGTACAGTAATTACCAGAACCATCACAGCTATAGATCAGTACTATGTATTATGCAGTATATTATAATTTACAGTAATTACCAGAACCATCACAGTTATAGTTCAGTACTATGTATTATACAGTATATTATAAAGTACAGTAATTACCAGAACCATCACAGCTATAGATCAGTACTATGTATTATACAGTATATTATAATGTACAGTAATTACCAGAACCATCACAGCTATAGATCAGTACTATGTATTATACAGTATATTATAATGTACAGTAATTACCAGAACCATCACAGCTATAGATCAGTGCTATGTATTATACAGTATATTATAATGTACAGTAATTACCAGAACCATAACAGCTCTATATCAGTGCTATGTATTATACTGTATATTAAATGTACAGTAATTACCAGAACTATCACAGTTATAGATCAGTACTATGTATTATACAGTATATTATAAAGTACAGTAATTACCAGAACCTTCACAGCTATAGATCAGTACTACAGTATGTATTATACAGTATATTATAATGTACAGTAATTACCAGAACCATCACAGCTATAGATCAGTACTATGTATTATGCAGTATATTATAATTTACAGTAATTACCAGAACCATCACAGTTATAGTTCAGTACTATGTATTATACAGTATATTATAAAGTACAGTAATTACCAGAACCATCACAGCTATAGATAAGTACTATGTATTATACAGTATATTATAATGTACAGTAATTACCAGAACCATCACAGCTATAGATCAGTACTATGTATTATACAGTATATTATAATGTACAGTAATTACCAGAACCATCACAGCTATAGATCAGTGCTATGTATTATACAGTATATTATAATGTACAGTAATTACCAGAACCATCACAGCTCTATATCAGTGCTATGTATTATACTGTATATTATAATGTACAGTAATTACCAGAACCATCACAGCTATAGATCAGGGACTAGGTATTATATAGTATATTATATTGTACAGTGATTACCAGATCCATCACAACTATAGATCAGTACTATGTATTACACAGTATATTATAATGTACAGTAATTACCAGAACCATCACAGCTATAGATCAGTATTATGTATTATACAGAATATTATAATGTACAGTAATTACCAGATCAATCACAGCTATAGATCAGTACTATGTATTATACAGTATATTATAATGTACAGTAATTACCAGAACCATCACAGCTATAGATCAGTACTATGTATTATACAGTATATTATAATGCACAGTAATCACCAGATCCATCACAGCTATAGATCAGTACTATGTATTATACAGTATATTATAATGCACAGTAATCACCAGATCCATCACAGCTATAGATCAGTACTATGTATTATACAGTATATTATAATGTACAGTAATTACCAGAACCATCACAGCTATAGTTCAGTACTATGTATTATACAGTATATTATAATGTACAGTAATTACCGGAACCATCACAGCTATAGATCAGTGCTCTGTATTATACAGTATATTATAATGTACAGTAATTACCAGAACCATCACAGCTATAGATCAGTACTATGTATTATACAGTATATTATAATGTACAGTAATTACCAGAACCATCACAGTTATATATCAGGTACTATGTATTATACAGTATATTATAATGTACAGTAATTACCAGAACCATCACAGCTATAGATCAGTACTATGTAGTATACATTATATTATAATGTACAGTAATTACCAGAACCATCACAGCTATATTTCAGTACTATGTATTATACAGTATATTATAATGTACAGTAATTACCAGAACCATCACAGCTATAGATCAGTACTATGTATTATACAGTATATAATAATGTACAGTAATTACCAGAACCATCACAGCTATAGATCATGGAATAGGTATTATATAGTATATTATAATGCAGTAAATGTAGCACAACTCACCGTTAGATTGCCATAAAGAAGAATACAGGAGAAGATAAACTCTTATTTATACAGTGTTCCTAATCAATGTGTACTTAATTAAGATGTAATTATGACAAGAAGAAAGAAACATAATTACATCCCCCAGAAACTTTTGCCTTTGGGATTTGGTGACAAAGTTTTAACAGAGAAGTTGGCAAAACTTTTCCTTGTTCAATCTCTACTTCTCAGCATTACTTTGCATTTTAGTTTTGTTATACAGTAACAACGTGGCATTAATTGTAGTCAATATACTGCAAAGTATTTACAGGATGCAAAATATATTTCCCACATTATGGGGTTTATTTACTAAGACGGGCCTTCTATTAGACTTCCGATTCCGATGCTATGGAGTGAGGACCTCCTTCTCTCAGCTCTGTCTCCCGCCTCACACTCACACAGTGTTTCACAGCTACTGGAGCCTCTCATCTTACCCTCTACCACCCTCATATCTCCCCCAGCACCCACTGCACCCCCCACACTGATGGACCGCTACTTACATCCATCGGGGCCGCCGGCACACTACATGTCCCAGCCGCTGCAGCAGCCATGCACTGGACGCCGGAGGGCAGCGAGGGACATGGCGCCCGCAGATAACGGGGACAGGGATCTCCCCGCACAGAGAAAGGCTGCAGCATAAGACACAGAGCCTTGGAGCCATGTGAGTCAGGGCCCTGAGGCCCCAGTTACTTATAGGGAAGTGGTAGAGGCTATATATGCAGCCATGACCCGACTTCTCACTAAAGCAGGCTCGGACATAATGTTACACGCCACCGTCCAGGCTGCAACGCACCCGGACGGACGTCAGATGCGGAAGTGAGTGACGTGGCTGGGGACGCTGCCGAGCAGCGTCCCAAGCCTCACTCTGAAGCGAAGCGTCGGGATGTTGCTAGGCAACGTTCCCGAGCTTCCGCCCGGCAGCTGCTTCAGCCTGAGCCTGCGCCTGGCCCACTGTCTCCATCTTCTCGTGGGTCACGTAAGTGCTCCTGTGGAGAATCGGTCTTTCTATTCTTCTCCAGTGGCCCGCCGTGGCCGTGCCCCTCCGTGGGCTCATTATTCTCTTTCCATTCTTCACCAGTGGCCCGCCGTGGCCGTGCCCTTCCAAGGGTTCATTCCTTATCATCCACTAATTGTATCCTTCTTGTTCTTCCTCTTTTTGTCTTTATTCGTATCTTTCTAGCAGGTAGTGTCCTCTATTTCCATCCTTGTTTTGAGGAGTCGCCGTCCCTGTGGCGTAGCCTGCTGGGGGCTCCTCTTCTGGTCCTCTTGTGTCTGCGACTTGGTCGCTTCCCGGTTTGGCCAGGTGCCAGCAGTTAGGGGTCATCTCTCAGCTAGGCCCGGTAGTTAGTGGTCCTCTTGGGTACCCTTTGGCGATCGTCTAGCCCTTGTCTATTCCTAAGACCTGGCTGCATCGGGGTCGGAGCGGGCCTAACTCGCTCCTTCGGATGCGGCGGCCACAGGTGAAGCCTAGCTCTGCAGGGGTTTACCATCTGCCTCAGGGACTCAACAGAGTTAGTGTAGAATCCGCTGTGGCCGTCCTTACCGGCGGTCCCGGCTACGGGCTCACGCCTGACCACCTGTCTACTTCCACCAACAGTTGTTTCTTGCACCACAGTGGGCATCATAACATTATAACCGGCCAGAAAAAAGACATACCAGATTTGGTCTTATATTTACTCCTGTTAGTTGTTGGGTGATTTTGTATTATGAGTACCACTCCCCAGACTTTTTCTGATCAGCTCCAGGGGCTTACTCAGATGGTGCGGGAATTGTCTTTAAAGGTAGCATCTCAAGAGCAAAGGATGCGGCCCCCAGAGTCAGGGGGTTCAGACCCCAAAATGAACCTTCCAGATCGGTTCTCTGGGGATCGCAAAACCTTCTTTAATTTTAGAGAGAGCTGCAAGCTGTATTTTAGGCTCAAACCACTCTCTTTCACGTCCGAGGCCCAGCGTATCGGTCTTGTAATATCTTTACTCCAGGGTGTCCCCCAGACCTGGGCCTTTGGACTGCCTTCTGACAGCCCAGCTTTGACCTCGCTAGACAATTTCTTTAGTTCTCTTGGATTGTTATATGATGACCCTGACCGTGAAGCCTCTGCAGAGACTCATCTTAGGGCCCTTAAACAAGGGAAAGACCCAGCTGAGGCTTATTGTACAGAGTTCCGCCGATGGGCAAATGACTGCGGATGGAACGATCCAGCGTTACGCAGCCAATTTCGTTGTGGTCTGGCCGACGAAATTAAGGATTGCCTAATTCAATACCTGGCACCTAAGACTTTGGATAAATTAATGGAATTAGCCATTAAAATTGACCGTCGCCTCCGTGAGCGGAGGTCCGAACGGGGCTCTCTCACCCGGGTGGTTCCCTATGTCCTGGTGACCCCTGAGGAAAGCGAGGAACCGATGCAACTTGGGGCAGCTCGCATTTCCCGGAAGAAAGGGCTCGCCGACTGAGCTCAGGACTTTGCTTATACTGTGGCTGTAAGGGTCACATTCTGAGAAACTGTCCCAATAGGCCAGTAAAAGGCCGGTCCAAGTGAACGAAGAGAGGGTTCACTTCGGCCTTCAGCTATTTTCCTCTCTAGATTCGTTATTAGTACCGGGGTGTATATCCTTTCAGGGAGACAATTTTTCAGGGTCTGTTTTCATTGACAGTGGTGCGGCTGGTAACTTCCTAGACTCTACCATCTCCCAGAGTTTGTGGATTCCCCAACTCCGGCTTCCTGTTCCCATCACCCTACGGGGTTTAGATGGTGGAGTGCTCTCCAATGGGGCCGTCTTATTTCAGACTCCTCCCATGCAGTTAACCGTTGGTCTTTTTCACCAGGAGGAAATTAGCTTCCTGATAACCTCCTGTCTTTCGGTGCCCATTGTGTTGGGCTTTCCCTGGTTGAAGAAGCACAATCCTATCATTGATTGGCACCTGGGAGAAATTGCCCATTGGAGTCCCACTTGTCAGCAACAGTGTCTTCATTTTTCACTCCCGGTAAATACCACCTCTTTAGCAGGGGTCCCCGTTCCCTATCAAGATTTTCTAGATATTTTTTCTAAAGGCAAGGCCGACAGTTTGCCTCCACACCGGCCATACGACTGTGCCATCCATCTAGTCCCTAACGCTCCATTACCCAAGTGTAGACTTTACGCCTTGTCCATCCCGGAGACAAAGGCTATGGATGAGTACATTCAGGAGAGCCTCTCGAAAGGTTTTATTCGGCCCTCTAAATCACCTCTCAGTGCCGGTTTCTTTTTTGTGGCAAAAAAAGACGGTTCTTTGAGGCCTTGCATAGATTTCCGTGCCCTCAACAAAATTACGGTGAAGAACACCTATCCCCTTCCTTTGATTACGGGTTTGTTTGACCAACTACGAGCCGCTACCATTTCCTCCAAAATTGATCTGAAGGGGTCTTATAACCTCATTAGAATCAAGGAAGGGGACGAATGGAAGACGGCGTTCAGTACTCAGACCGGGCACTATGAGTACCTGGTAATGTCGTTCGGCCTCTCCAATGCCCCAGCCGTTTTCCAAGATTTTATCAATGACGTCCTTCGGGAATTCTTGGGTAAATTTGTAGTTGTCTATTTAGACGATATTTTAATTTTTTCCCGAGACTTGGAGTCGCATAGAGCACAAGTATGCCAGGTACTGCAGAAACTGCGGGAAAACCAGCTATTCGCAAAGTTAGAAAAATGCGAATTCGAGGTGACCCAAATATCTTTCCTTGGATATATAATTTCTTCCCAGGGGTTCCAAATGGATCCCAAGAAATTACAAGCCATCGTGGATTGGGTCCGGCCCACCAACTTAAAGGCAGTCCAGCGGTTTCTTGGGTTCACCAACTATTATAGACGATTTATTCATGCTTTTCCGTCCATTGTGGCACCCTTGGTGGCTCTGACTAAAAAAGGGGCAGATCCGTCTGTATGGAGTCCTCAGGTAGAGCAGGCCTTTAAGGTTTTGAAACAGGCCTTCATTTCAGCTCCGGTTCTTAAACACCCCAATCCCAGTCTGCCGTTTGTGGTAGAGGTCGATGCCTCTGAGGTAGGGGCTGGGGCGGTTCTCTTTCAGAGAGATCCTGAATCACTACAATTCCACCCTTGTGCCTATATGTCCCGAAAATTTTCTCAGGCAGAGTCCAATTATGACGTAGGCAACAGAGAATTACTCGCCATTAAGTGGGCCTTTGACGAGTGGCGACAGTGGCTGGAAGGAGCGGCCCATCAGATTCTTGTCTTGACTGACCATAAGAACCTGCAATACATTGAGTCAGCCAAGAGATTGAACTCTCGCCAAGCCCGGTGGGCTCTCTTCTTTATGCGGTTTAATTTCATTATCTCATATAGACCTGGATCTAAGAAAATCAGAGCAGACACCCTTTCTAGATGTTTCCTTCCTCAGAAGAAGAGTAGAGTCAAGTTAGGGCCCATCATTCCCACATCCTGTATTCATGCTGGAGTGAGTCAAACCTTGGAGGGTCTTCTCCGTCAAGCTCAGGGACAAGCTCCAGCCCAAACACCAGAGAACAGGTTGTTCGTTCCTCCATCCCTAAGACGCAGAGTCTTGGCGGAATGCCATGACTCCAAGATTGCTGGTCATCCAGGAGTATATAAGACACTTGCTCTTCTATCTCGAGCGGTCTGGTGGCCAGGGATGGCCAGGGACAACAAGGATTTTGTGCTGTCTTGTCCGGATTGTGCCCGACATAAAGTTCCACGTTCTCGACCCTTAGGAGAATTGTTAACTCTGTCTGTTCCCTGCAGGCCTTGGTCCCATTTGGCCATGGATTTCATTGTTGGTCTTCCGATCTCATCCCAGTGTCAGGTCATCTGGGTAGTCATTGATAGATTTTCCAAGATGGCACATTTTGTGGCCTTAAGACAGTTACCTTCGGCTAAGGAACTGGCCACTTTGTTTCTCCAGCACATTTTTCGGTTGCATGGATTACCCAGTGATATCGTTTCCGACCGTGGTCCACAGTTTGTGGCACAGTTCTGGAGACTCTTCTGTGCAGCCTTAAAAGTAAAGACCAGTCTCACTTCTGCGTTTCATCCACAGGCCAATGAGCAAACGGAACGTCTCAATCAGTCTCTCAAACAGTACTTGAGGGTCTTTGTTTCCAAACTACAAAATGATTGGGTCAGTTTCCTGCCGTTAGCCAAATTTGCGTATAATAACACACATCATTCGGCCTCCAAGACCTCACCCTTCTTTACGGTCTATGGGTTCCATCCACGGGCTAACTCTTTGGGACCAGATGCCCCCGGTTCATCTTCGTCATCCGCCTCTCGACTCAGAAGTATATGGAAAAAGGTCCATTTGGCCCTTAAGGAAGCTTCTTTCAGAGAGAAGGTATTTTCTGACAAATCCAGACGTCCTTGCCATTTCAAAGTTAGTGACTGGGTGTGGCTATCCACCCGTAATATTAAGCTTCACCAACCATCGGCCAGATTAGGGCCTCGGTTCATTGGTCCTTTTCGGATTGTCAGGAGGGTTAATCCGGTAGCATTCCATCTTTACCTACCTAAGTCCCTCAGAATTTCAAGTACCTTCCATGCTTCACTTCTTAAACCAGTGGTTTTTTCACAAAAATTTCCTCGCAGACTGAGGAATGGCTCTGCCCCGGTGATAGTGCAGGGGCGACAGGAGTTCTGTGTGGAGAAAATCCTTGATTCCAGAATCGTGAGAGGTTCTTTGCAGTTTCTGGTACACTGGAGGGGGTTTGGTCCCGAGGAGAGGTCTTGGGTTTCGGAAAGAGACTTGCATTCACCCAATCTTAAAAGGATTTTTTTCCGACAATTTTCCAATAAACCCGGTGGAAAAGGGTTGTTAACCCTTCCTCAAGGGGGGGGGGTACTGTTACACGCCGCCGTCCGGGCTGCAACGCACCCAGACGGACGGCGGATGCGGAAGTGAGTGACGTGGCTGGGGACGCTGCCGAGCAGCGTCCCAAGCCTCACTCTGAAGCGGAGCGTCGGGACGTTGCTAGGCAACGTTCCCGAGCTTCCGCCCGGCAGCCGCAAGCACGCGCGCCTGACGTCAGTCAGGCGTCGCGAAATTCAAATAAATAGCCGGCGTCTGCTGGGCACAGACGCCGGTTATAGCTTTCTGCCCAGCTAGCAGAGAAGCACTCTCCTCCGGTCCCCGTGGCTTCCCAGCCCTCTGTACCTTGTCCAGCTCCTTGCCCCTGCTGTGTCTGGTTCTTCCAGCCTTCCTTGGGGTGTCCTGTTCAGGATCCTGCTTCAGCCAGAAGACCTGCTTCAGCCTGAGCCTGCGCCTGGCCCACTGTCTCCATCTTCTCGTGGGTCACGTAAGTGCTCCTGTGGAGCCTCGGTCTTTCTATTCTTCTCCAGTGGCACGCCGTGGCCGTGCCCCTCCGTGGGCTCATTATTCTCTTTCCATTCTTCACCAGTGGCCCGCCGTGGTCGTGCCCTTCCAAGGGTTCATTCCTTATCATCCACTAATTGTATCCTTCTTGTTCTTCCTCTTTTTGTATTTATTCGTATCTTTCTAGCAGAGAGTGTCCTCTATTGCCATCCTTGTTTTGAGGAGTCGCCGTCCCTGTGGTGTAGCCTGCTGGGGGCTCCTCTTCTGGTCCTCTTGTGTCTGCGACTTGGTCGCTTCCCGCTTTGGCCAGGTGCCGGCAGTTAGGGGTCATCTCTCAGCTAGGCCCGGTAGTTAGTGGTCCTCTTGGGTACCCTTTGGCGATCGTCTACCCCTTGTCTATTCCTAAGACCTGGCTGCATCGGGGTCAGAGCGGGCCTAACTCGCTCCTTCGGACGAGGCGGCCACAGGTGAAGCCTAGCTCTGCAGGGGTTTACCATCTGCCTCAGGGACTCAACAGAGTTAGTGTAGAATCCGCTGTGGCCGTCCTAACCGGCGGTCCCGGCTACGTGCTCACGCCTGACCACCTGTCTACTTCCACCAACAGTTGCTCCTTGCACCACAGTGGGCATCATAACACATAACACAGCAACTGCAGCAGCTCTCATACAGGATAACTGTGAATGAACAACATATAGGTGCTGTTACTCATGAAGTTTCTGATATGCACAGGGACCAAAAGAGGCTCAATACATTACCCCCCCCCCCCCCCCATTATTATGATGTGGATCGGGCGATGGAGCAAGATACCGGTCATATCTCCATTTTAAACATGCAAAGTTGGATAGCATACAGAAGTCACACCCTGGGAAGTTCTTCCTCAGGGCAACCCATTTCTTGTTTTACTATTTTATTTTTCTCTTATATCTATCTTTCCTCTTCCCACCCCAACTCTCTCCTTACCCCTTCCACTCAGGTTTAATAATGCTACATTTATATTTGATATGTCTAGCCTGTCTTTTGATTTACCAAGTAGATCATGTCTGACGCGAATGTCACGGTAGTGAGCCAAGGTACTCTATGTTATCATTGTACTAGATCATGCCTGACCTGTCCATATGCTCTTGGAACGTGGGAGGTATAATTTCTCCAGCCAAATGCAGGAAAATATTACTTTACCTAAATAAAAATAACATAGACTTGGCTTTTCTGCAGGAAACCCATCTGACTACCCTTGAGACCATGAATGTGCAGATGCTGTGATGGTCGCTAGTGGCTTTCTCATCCTTCTTCTCTAAAGCTCATGGTGTGGTGTTGTTGGCTGAACATTCACTCCCCTTGTAAACGTCTGCAGTTTTGACATATGAAAACGGAGGTACAGTATGTGGTGGCCTCTCTCTGCATAGCTGGCAAAAAATACACCCTAGCAAGCATCTATGCCCCCTCTCCTGACTCAAAAGCCTTTTTTCCGCTCCATGTTAGCCATACTTACTCCATATATAAGTCAAAATCTTATTATTGGTGGAGACTTCAATATTCTTGCTTCATCTATCTTAGACAGATCCATGAATAGAGACACATCTCCTCCTTTACCAAAGCTAGGTATAGCACAACTCCAGGACTCCCTGCAAATTATTGATGTATGGAGAGCACATCACCCCCTGGATAGGGATTATACATGTCTCTCCTCGCACATGGTTCCATCTCTTCTGACATTGCCCCCATAGTGCTCTCAGATCACACAATGATGACAACCCATCTTCATATAATTGATGAATCCGGCTCCAATAAATTATGGAGATTCCAAGCCAGATTCTGTAAATTCCAAACGTTTCAAGAATTATTACACCAAGAAATTCAGACTTATTGTACTGACAATGCCCTGTTTTGGATGGCTTTAAAACCGGTACTACAAAGCACTATAATTTCCTTCACAGCAGCTGCAAATAAAAATTATTTAAAAAAATACCATGCACTACAAATAGATCTAACAACAGCATTTCAAAAATGTAAATCATCCCTGTCCCCTGGGTTGAAACAAGCATACATTTTGGCAAATACACTTTTCTATGAGTACCTGGCGTATATGGGTCACAGATACTTGTTTTCGGTAAATGACAATTTCCATTGTGTCGGTTATAAAGTGGTAATGCTTTTATCTAATCTTCTCAAGGGCACTTACAAACCTGCTGTAGTACACCCACTCCGCAAACCAGATGGATCAGTGACCAACTCAAACACTCAGATTGCCCAAACCATGCAACTTTTTTATACTCCTCCCTTCAGGAGCAGATCAAGCCCCTCAAATACCACCTGAACCCCAATCAACTCCACATGATTGGAATTCCATTACTTTCTCCACACTAAGCAAAGAAATGTCTAACTCCCTAATCTCAGCAATTACGGCAATAAAAAGCTTGACACAAACAAAGCCCCTGGTCCAGATGGTTTTAGTGGTGAATTCTATAAGATATTAAGCCCCAAGCTTAACCCCATATTGACTAAGGCCTTCAATAGCATGCTTTTTGAGCACACCCCTCCACTACACTTCAATTTGGCTATCCTAAAAATACTTCCTAAACCAGACAGAGATTTATCCCTTCCGGGCTCTTATCGGACAATATCCCTTATATCTGTAAGTTGCTTGCTAAAATAATAGCTAATAGACTTAAACCCGTGTTGCCCCTAATAATACACCCTAATCAGACGGGTTTCGTAGCAGGATGGCACTCCATGCTAAATGTAAGGAAAGTCATAGCTGCGCTGGAGGCTTCTCAGACCTCCTCAACCTCCACACCTGGGGCAATACTCTCGCTAGATGCAGAGAAGGCCTTTGACCTTATAGAATGGCCTCACCTCTATGAAACCCTTCACAAATTCAACTTTCCTGATTGATTTATCCAAGTAATTCAATTGTTATACCACAACCCACAAACCCAGATAGCTTGTACTGGGTTTTTATCAGACCCCTTTGTTATTGAAAAAGGTACGAGACAGGGCTGCTCTCTCTCACCTATGCTATTTGCCATAGCATTTGAGCCGCTGGCACCGATGCTGAGGGCCTCCAATAGATATAGGGGCATACGCATTGGCAGTACGGAGCTCAAGATGGCTCTGTTTGCCGACAACATGCTCCTCTTTGTGTCAGACCCCTTGAACTCGATACCTGAGATCCTACGACTCCTCTCAATATTTGGCAGCAAGACCGGCTACAAGATTAATGTAACTAAGTCAGAACTCTTACCCCTCAATCTCTCAAATGAAGCCCTCAAAATATTAGATAACACCACACATCTAAAAATTACTCAAACCCATTTCAAGTATCCTGGCATTTTAATCCCTGAATCAACATCGTAAATATATCAGCTTAATTATATTAAAAAGTTATTGCTAGTTTTATCTCAAAATTAGAGAGGTGGCATGACCTCCCCCTGTCCCTGCTGGGGCGGATAGCAGTACTGAAATCCATTATCTTCCCTAAGATCTTTTCTATAATGCAATTACTCCCCTTCCTAATAATCAAATCTGATAATCAAAGACTCAAGAAGGCTATGATGCGTTTTCTGTGGCAGGGGAAGAAGCCCAAAATAGCATTCTCTAAACTGGTAATGACCAGAGAAGAGGGGGGCACCGGGGTACCAGTAGATGTTTTTATTCCACATATACATACGTATACATATTGACTACTTTTGAGGATGATGCTTTGGATAAATGCACACAATGTTACATTATAAATCTATGTACTGTATGTTAGTGAAGGGTTGGGTGGCCCGGCTGTGGATGGCCTCAGATGGTCCCACTGTTGCTTCATGGGTATCATTGGTCAATGAGGTAGCCGGACATGAAAAGTTCACATACATATCCCACAAGTTACAAGTAAAATATTATAAAATCTGGGATTGTTGGTTAGAGTCTTCCTTTTATGAAACCCAGAGAGATCCGGGCTGGGGTAATGAATGCTTCTCTAGCAATATAGTTTGAAGTGATTTATGCACTTCATCACCTAGCCCAGTGGTTCCAAACCCTGGTCCTCAAGTACCCCAACAGTGCACATTTTCCAGGTCACCCGGCAGGTGCACTCATTATTCAGGCACATTTGAAAAGATCCACTGGTGGAGCTAATTATAGCACTTGTGATTCTGTGTGGAGACCTGCAAAACATGCACTGTTGGGGGTACTTGTTGACCAGCTGTTGGGAACCACTGACCTAGCCACTTGGTACTTGTGCATGGACTCAAACATAAAGCCTTTTATGAAAAAAAATGTTTACATTTGTCTAGTTTTATTAAATATAAGGTTTGTAAATGTTTCAATTAAAAAAATAATTATAATGACAATAAAAAACATTGTTCCTAGCCCGTCCATAGAGTTTTTCCTATTTGAGTAATAAGTAGCACATGTGTCTCAATAGCACTTTGTGTACTCAATAACACAAACAGCTTTTTTTTGTACTCTGCTGTAACAGTTACAGCTATAAGTGATAGCAATATAAGTTTAATGGGGATAGATAAAAGCTTCTCCCTAAGTTCTTGGATGCAAAAAAAACTGTCTTTAGCCTCTCTATACAGTATTTCCTATTTTGTGGTACTCAGTAGTAATGAGCTACATTAGGTGGACAATTGGAGGGGACCTTAACTACGCTTCCCTTACTGATGTCATATAAACTACTACTTAGGCTACTCTGTAAGCCAAGAGTCTCCTCTTTCATATGTCTCTAGGACACACAGAACCGGAGATATCAGGGTGCAAAATAGACTCAATTTTCCCCCATTGACTAGAATGGACCCGTTAATTCAGATCCACCATGGGTTCTGATGTTTACCCTTTCTGGGGGTCTCAGAAACTTGGGGATCATACCTTCTGGTAGATAAACGTCTCCTCTTCCATACAAACCCAGTTCTGAGCCAATTGCAGGGCTGGATACAGGGCTGGATCGGTACAGTATATCTATCTGCCGCTAGATTGGTGGAGCCAGAGGCGGAACTACCATTGGTGCAGCAGGTGCATTGCACTGGGGCCCATAAGGACTAAGGGGCCCACTGCTGCCAACCACTGCTGTGTGGCATATTGTGAACTTATGTTGGACTGGAGGTGGGAGGCCTAAATTATATTTTTGCACCTGGGCCAACCACTCACAAGTTCCGCCACTGGGTGGAGCATTAGCCACCCAGAGGTGGCAACTTGTATTGCATGGTGAGCATCCACGCCCCTTGGGGGATGGGTGCGCAAGAAGAAGAGAGGATCGCCAAGACCTCTGCGATGGCGTGTTGGTGGCAAGAATGAGAGGCACTCCATCTGTATGATACATCTACCTCCTAGATTGGGGTATCAGTCTTCTCTACTGAACTCATTATACATGGCTCCTGAAGTAGAGCTCATTCTGTTAATATGGTGATCTTGGTAATATATCTTTAATTTTTCAGATAAGCAACACATGAGACTCAATTTGTTTGACTTTATAGTATAATATCTTTATTAGCATAATGATATGTACATGAATGTAATGCACGGCATTGTTTAACTGTTCTCTGTGTGTCTACTTCTTTTTCTTTTTTTTACTATTGAATTTTTTTTTTTAAACTCCCGTAGTAAATAAACACCTTTGTGTGCTCATAATATTGTTTCATTTTATTTTACAATATTTTTTTTTTATTAGGGATTTCCTGATTAGGTGATAACTTTTGTCTTTGTAAATTCGCACTCACTTATTGTGACTTTGAGCCATATTGTGTTGCAGAAACTGTAGCTTTTTGTTGTTCGAGGTGCTTTGGGTCTGTACTGATTATACCCTACTGAGGTCAGTGACAAAATAGGTCCCACTGAGTCTTTAGTGTCATTAATAGTTACATAGTTACATAATAGTTTAAGGTGAAAAAATAGTTACGTCCATCAAGTTCAATCTTTGATTACCCCTGGAAGATTTTGTCCAATAAATCATTGTCTAGCCTTAATTGACGTCATTGTATCTGCTGACACCACCTCATATGTAAGAGAGTTCCATAATTTAACTGCTCTGACCATTAAAAAGACATTCTTCTATGTGTTCTAAACCTTCTCAGTCTAAGTGCATGCCCTCATGTCCTAGTATCTGATTCCAAAGTAAATAGGCTGCCTGATAAATCATTGTAATTACCCATAATATTTTTGCACATCTTAAGTATGTCACCATTTAGGTGTCTCTTTTCTAGTTTGAACATTCCAAATTTGGCTAGTCTTTACTCATAGCCCAAGGTCTCCATCCCTTCTCTGTTCTTTCTCCAGTTCTAAAATGTATTTTTTTGTAGTGTGGCGCCCATAATTGCACTTCAAATGAAGTCTAACAAATGCCCTGTACAATGGTAAGACTACATTGACGTCCCTACCTTCCATGCCCCTTCTTATACAGGCTAGAACCTCATTTGCTGCCACCTGACACTGAGCACCGCACCTTAGTTTATTGTCAATTTAATCCCCTAGGTTATTTTCCAATTCTGATTTACCTAAATCAACTCTTTTATAAGTTATACGTAGCACATTGATTGTTTCCCATGACGCATAACCTTAGATTTGTCCACATTGATCCACATTTTCCAATTTTCTGCCCACTAATCTAGTTTATTTAGATCCCTTTGTAACGTGGAAACATTCTTATCCAAACTAATTACCCCACACAGTGTTGTGTCATCCGCAAAGATGGATAGGTTGCTGAATAGAAACATAAACATAGATTTTGACGGCAGATAAGAACCATTTGGCCCTTCTAGTCTGCCCCTTTTTTTATCCTTCAGGTAATCTCAACCCTTTTTGATCGTTATTTCTTTGTAAGGATATTCATATGCCTATCCCGAGCATGTTTAAATTGTTCTACTCTCTTAGCCTCTACCACCTCTGATGGGAGGCTATTCCACTTATCCACTACCCTTTCTGTGAAGTAATTTTTTTTAACATTTGCCCTGAACCTACCTCCCTCCAGCTTCAGTGCATGTCCTCGTGTTCTATTACTTCTTTTCCCTTGAAGAAAATTTCCCTCCTGTACTATGTTAAAACCCTTGATGTATTTGAAGATTTCTATAATTAAAATTTCCTACTCTTTAATTTTAATGAATAAGTTGGTACTTGTTTCCTAGCATGACGCCCACTAAGCTATTTGCTTAGTGGGCTATTCTGCATAGTGTAAGTTTTTAGGGATGAGGGGGAAAGGGATATGTCCGCACAGGCAGGTGCTATAGCACCAGAGTTACCCCAGACGAGACATTATGAATTGTAGAGATCAAAGGGGGTGCAGCCAAAGACAATAAGTGTAATAACAGAAAAAAGGACAGAGAAGGACATTCCTATGTAATTTTTTCACTACTCTCTCTGCCGTGGGCCATCGCATCGCATCACATCTGCCACAAAATCGCATGCGATCGCATGTGATTTTATAGGGTGTGTGATGCCATGACATTAGGTATACAATAATATGATTGTATGTCACAAAAATAGGTTTAATGCACCCCCCCCACTATCCACGCCACCCAGAAGCGTGTCTAGTGCAGCTAGCCCCGCGAGGGGCGGCAGAACACGTCCTACGACTTTTTCATTACCCACTATCCATGTCGGTGTGGAGTTGATTTTATATAGTGCTGTGCTAGGAAACAAGTACCAATAAGTTTAATAGAAGCGGCCCAAGCAGTAATCCCTGTGAAATATCCAACCAGGAAAAGCTGCATTAACCACACTCTGTACTCTATCCTGCAGCCAGCTCCTTACCAAGCTACAGGTTTGTATCCCTACTTCCACCTCCTTCATTCCATTAATCAAACTCTTGTGTGGTATGGTATCAAAAGCCTTTACAAAATCCAGTTAGACTATGTCTAATGCATTTTCAATATCTAAGTTCTTGCTGACCTCGTAAAAGGTTGGTTTGGCACAAACAATAAAAAAAAAACGTACTGGTTTCCACTTATTATACTATGCTTCTCAAAAAAGTACTGGATCTTCTCTTTTAAAATTCCATCAAATATTTTCCCCATGATTGACGTTAAGCTTACTAGTCTAAAGTTCCCTGGCTCTTCTCTTTTTTTTTCCTTTTTTGAATATTGGTACTACTTCCACTAATCTCCAGTCCCTAGGCACAATATGTTACCAAATTGATCTGGTAATGTAGTTGTTTTACTATATCCTCCCTTAGTTCCATTAAAACCCTAGTATGAATACCATCTGGGCCCTGTGATTTCTTTGTTTTGATATTGCAAAGCCTCTTGTGTATCTCCTCTATAGTGAATTCTATGTTTGGTTCTATTGATCTTACCCCATATCTTGAGCCTGGTGAGTCCACTGTCTGCTCCTCCCTAGTAAATACAGAGGAGAGGAATGTATTTAACAGTTCAGCTTTACATTAATCACTAGTATTGCTATTTCCTTTGCTGTTGGTTAGGGGGGCTTTGTTTGTTTTAATTAGTCTATTGTTATTTATGTATTTAAAGAATTTTTGGGGATTTGGTTTGCTTTCATGGCTATATGTTCTTCATTTTCCCTTTTTGCTACTTTTATTACTCTTTTACTACACTTATTTAACTTCTTGTACTTAGCAAACTCCTCCTGTCCCCGCTTTCCTTGTATATATTGAATGCTCGCTTCTTATTGTCTATTGCTTCTCTCACTTTTTTATTTAACCCTGAAGCTTCTTGTGATATTATTCTTATTTTTCTTTAGGATAAATTTAGTTGTTTGTGTGTCCATCAGCTATTTGATGTTGCCCACATTTCATTGACATTTTTCCCTAAATGTCCAATTTCCCTAAAAGCTAATTACACAGAATAGGCAGTATTGCACCCCAGGAGCAGTCAGAGGTGCTGATTAATACATTTAGAATTCGGGAATATACTCAAGCAGTTCTGACCAAAGCTTCAGCACCCTCAAATGGAGTGAAATCGTAAACCAAAAAAAAAACACCCAAGACAAAACTAATAAATCCAAAAGCAAGATAAAACACCAAATTCTCCATAATATCCAAACATAATATAGCGGCAGGTGAAATTAAAAATATAATTAAGAAAAGCTATACACTTCTCAGTACAGATCCCATTCTAAAGAATAGTTTGGAATTGGAGCTATCCATCATATTTAGGAAGGTCCACAATTTGAAGAATGTTTTGGCACCTAGTTTCTTCAAAGGTACTCAAAATCCTCAATTCAATATGGAACAAAGAACACTGGTGGGTCCCTAAGTGATGTAATCATTCAAAGTGTACAACAATCATGTGAACAATAAAACACAAACAGTTATGGCAACGACATCGAGGAAAGCATACAATATAGATTTTTTTTTTTTAAATTAACACCTGCTACTGTATGTTGTATTTTCAGATGTACTATGTGGGACATACCATCTGCCCCCACAAGAACAGAGTGATGGAACACAGGAGGAATATTTTAAACAAATGCACAAACCACAGTGTACAAGACATTCTTAGAGTGTCACATCAGTGTTCCAAAGGGGTTGAACAATGGCAACCAGCTGTGGGGGATCGGTTCAGGAGACTATGCAGACAGGAGGCTTTGTGGATTCTAAAGCTCCAAACTCTCACACATCAGGGATTAAATGTGACCATAGATCTTGAGTTCATTTGAAGTCACATTAGTCTTACTCTATTTGTTGTTTAGTGAACCCTCTGCTCCCTTTCCTTCCTTTATTAATACTATGTTTGTTGTTAACTTATCTCTTATATATTTGGCTACATCTGTCACTCAAAGTGTGTCTGGAGCTGTAACGCTGGGTTGTGGACTTCCATCTTAATTTATGATTGTCATCACCTGTTTTAAACAAGGTAATTGATAAGAAAGGTGTTTAAGCACAGGTGATGGTAATCCATAAATTAAGAAGAAAGTCCAGAAACAGAGCAATGTGTCCCTCCTGGAGAGGGTCATGTTGGGAGGTATGCACCTCCCTCCCCCCTCCCCATTCACGGCATCCCCACGATTAAATGGCACATGCAAAACACTGACATGGCTATGGTCGACAATGAAAAAGGTTGACAATATTTTTTTTTCACCTTTTCAATGTTTTCATATTCATTCTCATGTGTCGACATGGACACCAATGAAGTGCCACACTTATGTCAACATTTACATGTGTTGACCTTTCTGTGTTGATTTTTTCTTGTGGCGATTCGCGACACCCCCCGCAACCCCCCTCCCGCAATTTGCAGCACACCCCCCGCAATTCGCAGCACCCCCGGTGACTCCCGCGATTCGCGGCCCCACCCCGTGACACCCCCCCTCCTGTCATTGCGGCAAGCCCCCGCGACCCACCCTCCTGCGATTCACTGCAACCCCCGGCGCCCCCCCCTCCCACAATTCGCGGCACCCACACACCCCCCCGCGACCCCCCCCTCCCGCAATTCACAGCATCCACCCACGACCCCTCCTCCCGATTCGCGGACACCCCTCACCTCCTCCCTCCACCCACCCCCGCGCGCGATTCACGGCAACCCCAGGATTAAATGGCACATGCAAAACACTGGCACAGCTATGGTCGACAATGAAAAAGGTTGACATGAGTTTTTGAAGATTTATTTTTCTTTTTTGGAATGTTTTCATATTCATTCTCATGTGTCGACATGGACACCGATGAAGTGCCACACTTATGTCAACATTTACATGTGTTGAACTTTCTGTGTTAAATTTTTCTTGTAGCAATTTTTTTCCAGTGACAACTATGAACTATGTGCACGTCAACCTACACATCATCAACCAATTCTTTGTATAATATATAACACCTGTTCTGTTTTACTGTAGGTGTTTTAAGTCAGACCTTTTACTGCTACTATTACTGTTTATGTAAATGCATTCTGAATGACAGCAACATCCTACCATCCTTCTACAAGAATATATAACCAACTAGGTGATTCATCGCGCCCCGTGCCCCCCCCCTCCCGCAATTCACGGACCCCCCGCGCACCCCCATCCCGCGATTCGCCGACACCTGCTCCCCCCCTCCCTTGATTCACGGCACCCCCGCGCCCCTCCCGCAATTCACGGCACCCCTAAGCCCCTCTTTAGTCCCCCATATACTCACACACCCCTATCACTACACAGCTTCCTGCTCTCCTGAACCGTTACTTCCACCACTGGGGAGTTTGCTGACGCTGTTTTGCCCACATGCCCCTATCATGCCTCATAGCCCAGCCTCCTGCTCTCATGCACCCGAACTCCCACCCAGTAGGAGGAGACACTGACTAAGGGCCACCATCCTGTACTCCTGTACTGCCATGCTGGACCCTCACCCACTGGCAGAAGCTGCACAGTGTCCCCCACCCTCCTCTTTAGTCCCCCTTATGCCCACACACCCCTATCACTACCCAGCCTCCTGTTTTCCTGTGTCGTGACCTCCGCCAGTGGGGAGCCGCTGACTCAGAAACACCCTACTATACTATTGCACACACACACCTAAACAACATGCACACACAGCCCCCCCCACACCCACAAATGTCACTGTACCATCCACACTATCAATGTACATCTTACTCTGTAACCGCTTTTTAATTAAACAAAACAATACACACCCCCTTCCACATCATATGCTCTCTATTTAACACATTTCACCTATAACTCAAGTTGCAATACAGGCATCTGTCATACAATTCTAACCATCTTTCTCATATACAAATGTTCACAAATTAAGGGGGCGCAGCCCCTTACGACGGTGTGAAGAGCGCCCGTAGGGCGCGATGAATCACCTAGTATATAATGTGGTACTCTTTACCTAAAACGGCGCCCGCGATTGGAATCGCGGGCGTCGGGGGTAAAAAATCGCGGTCATCGCGGGCATCGCGGGTAAATCGCGGGTACATAAAAATCGGGTGCCCGCGATGACCGCGATTTTCCCATAGGGAACAATGTTAAAAAGGCTGATTGACCGCGATTTTAATGTAAAATGCACCTGCAGTGCACATGGATATGTCCATTAAAGAGAAAATTTGCTTTTGCGAGTGAACCAGTATGTGATTAATGTCAGCTTTCTCTCTGATATAATCGGTCTCTCTGATACCTTTCGTTATCATGTGACTCATAACACATTACATCCTGCTTTCTTCTCAGAGAATGTTCTATGGAGAAAAAAACAGGTGTGACCAATTCAGATTTATTTTCCCTCTTTTCCATATCTATCGGTTCCATGAGAACAATAACTTATGAAGGTTAACAGATCCCATGGTCAGGATGCAATGACGTCCGTGTCCAGCGGCAGTGCAGGATGCCTATCAAACGTGGTTGTTTTTTTAAAGGGTCAATCATTTACAAAGTAAAATTTTGCCTTTTAAAATAATGTCTGAGTTTGTCCGGCATCCCACAAGGCCAGTGAACTCGGGCGTCATTACATCCTGTCCAGCGGCGTAACTACATTTTGGGCGCCTCCCCGCCGTTAAAGGGAGGGCGCCCAGCCACTCACCCGCCCCTCCGCCCGCCGCCTGCCGCACCAACCCCCGCAGTCTTACGTAGGTTCAGTACGCGCTGGTCCCGGCTCCCTTCTTATGCTATGAGGACCACCACAAAATGTCCGCCCCCATACAGCAGACAGTTTCAGAGAACTGTGTGCTATATGGGGGCGGCCATTTTGTAATGGTCCTCAGCAGAAGAAGGGAGCTGGGACCAGCGCGTACTGAAGACAGGTAAAGACTGGGGATGGGGGGGTTTGCAGGGGTTGGTGCAGCGGGCGGCGGGGTTTAACTATAGCACTGCAGCCCCCGGCGCCCGCACATGCATAGCGCCCCCCCGCGGTCGTGGGGGCTGCGGTGCTATAGTTACGCCACTGATCCTGTCCATATTTCTTTAGAGAAGCATCTGAGAAACCATCAATGTGCAGTTTAAATCAAAGTTGAAAGAATCCTGGATTCACGTTATTTGCTCAGACATCAATGATTTGGTGGTGAGTCTTTACTATAAAAATGATGAGATTGTCCTGAGAAAAACATGACATACAGTAGGTTATAGTACAAACTACTGTGTATGTTTCTTTACAGAGTAACCTGGATGTGACATGGAGAACCAGACCTAAATGAATGGATTCATCTTGTTACCATTTTATGCAAACTCAAAATATATAATTCCATCTATATGTGTATTTCTCTTCCTATATATATTTGGAGTGCTCATCAATACTGTTATAATCACAGTGATATATACTGATTCTCAGTTACACACCCCCATGTACCTATTCCTCTGTAACCTGGCCTTAGTAGATATCTGTTATACAACCACTACTGTCCCTAACCTGCTGTACATGTTACTATCTGGGGATAATACCATGTCCTTCATACAATGCTTCACCCAGTTGTACTTTTATCTTTTGGCCGCTTCCTCAGACTCTTATCTGATATTCATTATGGCCTATGACCGATATGTTGCTATATGTGATCCTTTACATTATCACAATATTTTAAATAAGAAACACTGTCTTATATTGGCTTCTGGTACTTGGATGTCAGGAAGCTTAAATGCATTTGTATTAACAGTCCCAGCATCACACATGTCCTTCTGTTATTATCGCACCATAAACCAGTTCTGTGATCCTAAAGCTCTGATTAACATCTCCTGTGCTGGTGGAAAAGAATTCTCCATTGTAATGTATGTGGAAGCATTGGTATATGGATTATTTCCTTTAATGTTCACATTGACATCGTATACAAAACTTATCAAGGTCATCTTGCAGATAAAATCCAAGGACGGCAGAAAGAAAGCCTTCTCCACCTGCTCATCCCACCTCACCGTTGTTGTTATGTTCTATATAACATCTGTGTCTGTGTACCTGATGCCACCATCAGAATACTCCGATGTTCTAGAACCGTTGTTTTCCTTACTGTACTCAGTGGTCACTCCAATGATAAATCCTTTAATCTTCAGTCTTTGAAATACAGATATGAAATGTGCTCTGCTGAGACTACTGGGGGGCAAACAAGGTAGTGGACAATGAGGAAAAGAGGGACTGTGTGGTGCTTAAAAACACATGTGAAGCAAATGACAATAAAAATCAAAATTTATTTAAAAATAATAAACCCGGGGGTATCAACTGAAATTTCCTTAATAATGATCCATATGAATGTGGATTTGTGCCACTTTAATGGAGTAATTTACTTTCAGTTCTCATCCAGTTTAAGGCGCAATCTACAAAATAATGATTTAGTAAGGTAAAATATGGCAATGCCCATGAATTCAAGTCCCATATAGTGGTCTTCTTTATGGGCCACAAATTATCCCAAATCAGAACACCATTGGATGAGCTTTATGAGAAGCACTAGATGGTACTCACACAGTAAATCATGATCATAAGTAGCTCTTTTATTAGGGGATTATCTGGTAGGGTGCCCAGATCATCACATTGAGGGTTCTGATGTCCGCCTAATATCCCTGTTGGTCCATGCAGTGGGAGCTGATATCAATAGGAGTTGCCAAGTATAGGGGCCGCTGCTGCAGCACAAGTGTCCCGACTCCAGGCACAGCTAACCGCTTATGCTGGGAGCCCATCTGTACTGATAGTGGGAAGCTGCTGATGCAGGCGCAGCTATCCTCCTGTTGTTAGGCTTACAGGGTGGTTGCGGTTGGATCTACTGTTGCCGCTTATGTAGAAAGCCACCGCCAAGAGCCCATCCATACTCATGGGTGGAAGCCGCTGGTGCATTCATGGCTATCTCACTGCTGTTAGGCTTGCGAAGTGCTCATGGCTGGATGTACTGTTGCCGCTGAAGTAGAGAGCCACTTCTAGTAATAATTGGCAGGTTTATGTGGATATATCCGGCTGGTATTTGCCCTAGCAGGTTGTGCAGAAGTGCATTGAAGGTTAGATGATACAGCCTCTGGTGGGACTGTGTAAATGCATCCTGACTCTTGTATTGTTCTGTGTGCAGTTCACCTGTCACAAAATTAGGCTGTTAGCACTCTGCCTTGTGTGTCAGGCTGCTCACCTGCAGTGACTTTATTTATTTAGGTGGCTTGTACATTCCAGCTGTTCTAATTAGATGTTGCTCCCTATATTACCCAGCCTGCCCTAAGGTCTGTGCTGGTTATATTGCATGTTTCTAGCTATTGCAGGCGATTATACTCAGTCCTTTCTGACTATCCCTGATCCCGATCTAATCCTGACTAGCCTGTGTTACCCTGAGATACGCTAGCTTGCTATTTCCCTGCAAGTGTCTGATCCTGGGTGCTCCAGCCTGTACTGGCTTTGTTAAGAGCTTCTTTTTATGTACCTGTGTTTTCACCCATTTGTCTGTCTGTAACCAGAGTTGCCCCACAGTCTGGTCCTGCTTAATGTCTGTATGTGTCACTAGTAGCTTTGACTCTATTATGTAATATATACAGATGGAGACGGGCTTGTCTTTGCAGGGGATGGTGATGGCGACGCCAGCCGCCATCCCCTGCCACCCGTATCTGCGAAAGGGGACGTGCGCGCACGAGATGCGCGCATCCCCTTCCAACAGCTTCCCTGGGTCCCTGTCGGCTTGTCGGCGGTCACCTGGTGTCCCCACCGCCTCCCCGCACCCCTCCTAACCCTGTCCGTCTCCCTGAAGCTGAGACGGACAGGTTCCCGCCGCCCCGCCGCACGGAAACTGAGACATGCGTGCACGTGAGATGCACACGCAACTCAGTCAGATGGAGAGCCGGGCTGCTGGCGGATCGCCAGCGGTGACAGTCTGGCGATTCGCCAGCAAGAGGGAGTCTGCCCCATTTGTATGTTATATATTTACTGTCTGTCTCACTACTAGTGATCTCTTTCTTATACCGGCCCTGACGGTCTGTATCTGCCCACCTGTGCCGACTCTGCTCAGCAATCCAGTCCTGTTCCCTTGTCTGCCTGTACTATACTGTATTTAGTCACTGTCTTGGACTGCACTCTAATGCCATTGTGGTTCAGTACCTAGTGCTTGGTAATTCCATCTCCAGTGCAGTGGTGCTTGTGTATACCATCTGCCACAGTGATCCCATGCTAGTCACACATGGTAGTGTGCTAAAGTTAGTATTTGTCCTGTGTGTCTTGTCCTTCCTTTTGTGTCTGACAACAGTCCTGACACCTCCTGTAGCAGCATTGTCCAGTTTAAGACCTGGCGGCACCCCAGTACCTGGTGGACCTAATCTACCAGGCAAAAGTGGATGTTACAGGCGAAGCCTTAGCCTGAAGGAAGCTTTAAGGACTGCGGGACAAGTGCAATAGTGCCACCTATACCACCCTGGTGGCATCAATAACATTAAATTGTAGTTCACCATTTGAGGTTTTTATCCATTCTGCCTGCTTGCTTCAGGTTTTTAATTAGGTTTCAGTCAATCACAGATATTTTATTCATTAATCAACAGTTGGATGTTTGGTAGTGTTCAGTGACTTGAGAGGTCAGAAAAAGAGCTTTTCTATTTATACATGCATATAGCAATATCATATAACAATACAAATAGATAAATTGAGCATACCTGTATATAGAAAACATAAATAAAAATAATATCAAATAAATATAAAAACCTGAAAATAATTTATAATAATAAACAAATACTAAATGTCAAATATGAGCCAGAATTATCAAATCAATATCTGCTATCACAATATACACTGGCATTGCTTTAATATCAGTGCATAGTGTATAGAGTATATAGAGAGACTATTAAGGCACATACATGTTCTTCATTGTTAAATATTGATTCTTATGTAGCAAAGACATCAAGCGCAACTTTAAAAGAGATATAATAAGAGGAAAAAAGAGAAAGGGGGAAGAAATATAAATCAGATGTTTCCATCCCTATGAATACTGGGGATGGCAGCAATGGTCTCATCTAACCTTTTCCCATATTTTATCTGTAGTTGGATATTTATCAGGTATGTCAATTTTTGTTTAACTATATGACAACTATAAGGGGGGGAAATATAATAAAAATAAGAAAAAAATTCATACAGTATAGTATATAGTATATAGAAGAATATTTAAATATCCATAGGAAATGTATAAAAACATTATAGGTACTCTTTACCTAGAAGGGCGCCCATCGCGGTGATCGCGGGCATCGCGGGCAGTACATTAACGGCCGCGATGCGATGCCCGCGATCACCGCGATTTCCCATAGGGTTCAATGTTAAATTTAGTGCTGACCGCGATTTTCCATTCAATGCTTCAATGGCCGCGATTTGGCCATAGGAATCAATGTTAAATGGGCTACAGAGCCCAAATAGGCACAATTAACCCTTAAATGTCCCCCCAAATTTTTAACGCCACCCCACGATCCACGCCAACCCGAAGCGTGGCGAGCGCAGCGAGCCCGCGAGGGGCGGCGGTACGTGTCCTCCGACCTTTTCATGCCCTACTATCCACGTCGGCGTGGAGTTGAGAATAGAATAGTGTGGCGAGCGCAGCGAGCCACCGAGGCCCGAAGCGTGGCGAGCGCAGCGAGCCCCGCGAGGGGACGCGGATAGCTTCACAGTTA
Organism: Crinia signifera; assembly: GCF_055691185.1. NCBI lineage: Eukaryota > Metazoa > Chordata > Amphibia > Anura > Myobatrachidae > Crinia > Crinia signifera. Next base: position 25,550,149 of record NC_139223.1, read on the forward strand.
TACGCGTCCCCTCGCGGGCTTCACAGGTGTCCGTGGCGACGCGGACACCTGTGAAGTCCGGGAAGGGACGCGTTTACCTGTGAAGGTATCCGCGTCCCCTCGCGGGGCTCGCTGCGCTCGCCACGCTTCGGGCCTCGGTGGCTCGCTGCGCTCGCCACACTATTCTATTCTCAACTCCACGCCGACGTGGATAGTAGGGCATGAAAAGGTCAGAGGACGCGTACTGTGGGGCAACTCTGGTTACAGACAGACAAATGGGTGAAAACACAGGTACATAAAAAGAAGCTCTTAACAAAGCCAGTACAGGCTGGAGCACCCAGGATCAGACACTTGCAGGGAAATAGCAAGCTAGCGTATCTCAGGGTACCACAGGCTAGTCAGGATTAGATCAGGATCAGGGATAGTCAGAAAGGACTGAGTATAATCGCCTGCAATAGCTAGAAACATGCAATATAACCAGCACAGACCTTAGGGCAGGCTGGGTAATATAGGGAGCAACATCTAATTAGAACAGCTGGAATGTACAAGCCACCTAAATAAATAAAGTCACTGCAGGTGAGCAGCCTGACACACAAGGCAGAGTGCTAACAGCCTAATTTTGTGACAGGTGAACTGCACACAGAACAATACAAGAGTCAGGATGCATTTACACAGTCCCACCAGAGGCTGTATCATCTAACCTTCAATGCACTTCTGCACAACCTGCTAGGGCAAATACCAGCCGGATATATCCACATAAACCTGCCAATTATTACTAGAAGTGGCTCTCTACTTCAGCGGCAACAGTACATCCAGCCATGAGCACTTCGCAAGCCTAACAGCAGTGAGATAGCCATGAATGCACCAGCGGCTTCCACCCATGAGTATGGATGGGCTCTTGGCGGTGGCTTTCTACATAAGCGGCAACAGTAGATCCAACCGCAACCACCCTGTAAGCCTAACAACAGGAGGATAGCTGCGCCTGCATCAGCAGCTTCCCACTATCAGTACAGATGGGCTCCCAGCATAAGCGGTTAGCTGTGCCTGGAGTCGGGACACTTGTGCTGCAGCAGCGGCCCCTATACTTGGCAACTCCTATTGATATCAGCTCCCACTGCATGGACCAACAGGGATATTAGGCGGACATCAGAACCCTCAATGTGATGATCTGGGCACCCTACCAGATAATCCCCTAATAAAAGAGCTACTTATGATCATGATTTACTGTGTGAGTACCATCTAGTGCTTCTCATAAAGCTCATCCAATGGTGTTCTGATTTGGGATAATTTGTGGCCCATAAAGAAGACCACTATATGGGACTTGAATTCATGGGCATTGCCATATTTTACCTTACTAAATCATTATTTTGTAGATTGCGCCTTAAACTGGATGAGAACTGAAAGTAAATTACTCCATTAAAGTGGCACAAATCCACATTCAAATGGATCATTATTAAGGAAATTTCAGTTGATACCCCCGGGTTTATTATTTTTAAATAAATTGGTATTTTTATTGTCATTTGCTTCACATGAGTTTTTAAGCACCACACAGTCCCCCTTTTCCTCATTGTCCACTACCTTGTTTGCCCCCCAGTAGTCTCAGCAGAGCACATTTCATATCTGTATTTCGAAGACTGAAGATTAAAGGATTTATCATTGGAGTGACCACTGAGTACAGTAAAGAAAACATTGGTTCTAGGACATTGGAGTACTCTGATGGTGGCATCAGGTACACAGACACAGATGTTATATAGAACATAGCAACAACGGTGAGGTGGGATGAGCAGGTGGAGAAGGCCTTCTTTCTGCCGTCCTTGGATTTTATCTGCAAGATGACCTTGATAAGTTTTGTATACGATGTCAATGTGAATATGAAAGGAAATAATCCATATACCAATGCTTCCACATACATTACAATGGAGAATTCTTTGCAACCAGCACAGGAGATGTTAATCAGAGCTTTAGGATCACAGAACTGGTTTATGGTGCGATAATGACAGAAGGACATGTGTGATGCTGGGACTGTTAATACAAATGCATTTAAGCTTCCTGACATCCAAGTACCAGAAGCCAATATAAGACTGTGTTTCTTATTTAAAATATTGTGATAATGTAAAGGGTCACATATAGCAACATATCGGTCATAGGCCATAATGAATATCAGATAAGACTCTGAGGAAGCGGCCAAAAGATAAAAGTACAACTGGGTGAAGCATTGTATGAAGGACATGGTATTATCCCCAGATAGTAACATGTACAGCAGGTTAGGGACAGTAGTGGTTGTATAACAGATATCTACTAAGGCCAGGTTACAGAGGAATAGGTACATGGGGGTATGTAACCGGGAATCAGTATATATCACTGTGATTATAACAGTATTGATGATCACTCCAGATATATATAGTGAGAGAAATACACATACAGTTGGAATTATATATTTTGAGTTTGCATAAAATGGTAATAAGATGAATCCATTCATGTAGGTCTGGTTCTCCATGTCACATCCAGGTTACTCTGTAATGAAACATACACAGTACTTAGTACTATAACCTATTTGTATGTCATGTTCTCCTTAGGACAATCTCATCATTTTTATAGTAAAGACTCACCACCAAATCATTGATGTCTGAGCAAATAATGTGAATCCAGGATTCTTTCAACTTTGATTTAAACTCCACATTGATGGTTTCTCAGATGCTTCTCTAAAGAAATATGGACAGGATGTAATGACGCCTGAGTTCGCTGGCCATGTAGGATGCCGGACAAACTCAGACATTTTTTTAAAAGGCAAAATTTTACTTTGTAAATGATTGACCCTTTAAAAAAACAACCATGTTTGATAGGCATCCTGCACTGCCGCTGGACATGGACGTCATTACATCCTGACCATGGGATCTGTTAACCTTCAGAAGTTATTGTTCTTCTGGAACCGATAGAATGGAAAAGAGGGAAAATAAATCTGAATTGGTCACACCTGTTTTTTTTCTCCATAGAACATTCTCTGAGAAGAAAGCAGGATGTAATGTGTTATGAGTCACATGATAACGAAAGGTATCAGAGAGACCGATTATATCAGAGAGAAAGCTGACATTAATCACATACTGGTTCACTCGCAAAAGCAAATTCTCTCATTAATGGACAAATCCATGTGTACTGCAGGTGGGGCTGATGTAACATGTGCAGAGAGAGTTAGATTTGGGTGGGGTTTTACTTCAAACTGATATCTATATTGCAGTACAAAAATAAAGCAAGGTTGAAAACAAAAGTAAACCAATCACCCGTCCCCAGCGTACTGAGGGGCCGCAAGTGTGTTTACACATGCAGCTCTTCCCCAAGAATGAGGGAATCCCCGGTGATGTCAGTCACTGGCTCCTCCCTCAGTCAATCAGGAGTGGGCTCCAGGGGAGCTCGATCCCTGATTGGCTATGCATGGCTCCACAGAAGCCCATGTTATGAATTTAATATGGGCTTCTATGGAGCTGTGCATAGCCAATATACTCACCATATATGTGCACAGTGGAAGGAGGTAGTCTGACACTGGCAGACACCCCCGATGGTGTTGCTTCTTTTGGTCCATACCACTGCTGCTCCTCAGGTCCTCGCCACCACCGCTGCCGCAGTGTTCCCTTCGTCTGTACAATGATGAAAGGCACCAGGACCAGCGCATGCGCTGTACCCACCTCTGTACTGCGCATGAGGCCAACTTCTGTGGGCTGCTTCAGTAACAGCTCATAGAAGTTAAAACATGGGCCTTGTGCTTGTTAAATACAATTGACCGGTTTATGCACAGTACCGATGTATGTGCTGTGCATGCGCATAGCCATGGTTCTATGGGCTGCTTCATCTGAAGACCATAGAAGCCAAAAAGTGCGGTGAAATGCGAAGAGATGTGATGTGGTACTATGCGATTTTATGACACAGTAATATGCGATTTCTGGCTCTGGTCATGTGTGATTTTGTGACCAACCAGAATGTGAATTACAACACTGCCTCCGCATCCCAAATAACCCCCTAGCCTATTCGCCCACCTAAGTCCCTTACAATATGCATCACATCCCTTATATAAAGGGGCACAGGCGCCATTTTGACATTTGAAAGGTAGTAAGGAGCATGGAGAGGAGAGGAGGAATGTCTGGGAGCGGAGGTCTGTTTGGAAGTGCGGGTGGCAGAGGCAGCAGGGGGCCAGTCTTAGCAAGCGCTAGCAGAGGAGCAAGGGGGAGAGCCAGCAGAGGCACACCAACACCCAGCACTGTCAGAGGGAGAGGCAGCAGTGTGACAGCCTCCATGGCCACATCATGCCTCACAATACACTTCCGGATCATGTGACCTTAGATTCCAAAGGCTAATATTTTATTCTATCTTCTCTTTTGTATAAATATGTTAATTTCTGACAGCCCAAACTGCCTCCTGGACTGTCAGAATATATATACATTTTGTTACAAGACGGTTGTCTTTCTTTTTAACCATTTATTTATGTTTGACATGTGCACCATGCTACAGGTGCACCAATTGAGCAATTAAAACTACTGCTATATAAACTGGGTTCTAACTCCCCAGTCCACACTTGCTCCTGAGGAAGCCAGACACAGAGTGTCCGGGGAAACGCGTTGAGCTGCTGAAATTCTGTTTATGGACATCCACTTACCCCATCCAGCATGACCAGTCCACCCTCCCACTGTCGATAAAAACTTCTGTGTATCTGGACCCTTGCAAAATTGGGATATCTGCTTTATTCCTAATCCAGCCATTAAAGGAGAAAACACACTGAATAGGGAGACTTGAGCCCTTGAGATCATAGGGCAAATGGGACTTGTTGAGGTCACCATTCTCTGGACATACCTTCATCCAGGAGACCAATTGGATGGTAATATTACAATATACTTCCACAACCAATTATCTTGATGGAGTCCTAAACCCATTTCCCACATCCTAGTGTTATCCACTATATTGCTCAATTTTTTATTATTTTTCTTACATATGTTTTATGATATGTTTTATATCGTTTTTATATTAATTAATGAATAAATAATCATTCTATGAGAACCGTCTTGATTATATGATTAGACGCAGCTAGTGCTGGCACACTCCTGTTTTTATGGCCACATCAAGGCCTGGCCCAGCCCAGACCCCACAGGAGCATGCACAGCAGGAGGAGGTGGAGGACTCTCTTGCCTCCCCATCTGATCCACTCACACAAGACCTGTTCAGCACACAGTCCGAAGAGGAGCTGCAGGAGGGCCACATCTCTGAGGTCGACTGGCCTGAGGTGGAGGAAGATGGAGGTGAGGAAGAGGAGGGTGAGCCTGCCCTGGAGAAGGAGGGGGACATGGCCACAGAGGAGGTGGAGGAGGAGGCAGAAAGTGGCCGCACCCAAAGTGGCCGTAAGGTGCGTTTTTCCTAGGAGGAAAATGCAGCCCTTGCCGGTGCCATAGTCCCTGTATTTGAGAGGCTGCTGGGGAAGCATAACAACAAGACCACTGCGCAAGCGAAAGAGGTCCATATGGGACTCTATGACAGGCACAGTCAAAGCAGTAAGCAGCCACAAAAGAAGCATAAGGAATGTGAAGAAGCGCTTCAACGACATTAAAAGGCTACTCAAAGCCAAGATGGCCACAGAAATCAAAGAAGCCACCCGCACTGGAGGAGGCACCACCCAACCCGTTATATATATACCTCCTATGAGAAGAAACACAAGCAAATAATACCACCAGAGTTCCTTCCTGGGCTCCATGTGGCGGACACGGATAGGCCACCAAGGCCGCCCCAAGCTGGTAAGTGTTCACACATTTTCATGTACATCATCCATTGCAATGTTTTATAACTGTAATGGCTCTTGTAATGTTTGCATAATAATAGTGCTGGCGTGGAACTACATATCCCAGCAAGGGTAGCTTATGTAAATGCAATGATTATTGATTGAAATTGTTGGTGATGCTGGGTCATGTAGTTCCACACCTGCTGGTATTGGTCAAATGCCTTACGAATTATGTTACAGGTTTAAATTGCTCAGGCCTCAAACATACTTGTAATGTTGTCATAGGTGAAATGCCTCCATAGAGCTTTATTGCAGGCATTTTTTTGACAAAAATACTTTTTTTTCACCATTTTTAATTTTTCATTAAAAAAAAAAGCAATTTATTGACCAAAAATAATTGGTCAACATGACCCATGTGTGTCCTAGGAAAAAAAAAAAGAATAGTTATGATGCATGCTGGTAAGAAATGCTGTCCATGCAAGTTTTGTAATGCCTGTCCACCATTTTGTTTGCAGATCATCCAGCCCACGCACCACACAGAGGCCAACACTAATGCAAAACAAAATAGCACAGTAAAGTGCTGCCAGATATGCTGGCCATGCCATGGACTCATTGAGACACACTACATACCAACAGATATTAATTTAATGTAAAACAACCGTCAGACATTCAAAATCTAACCAATAAATTTATTCCAGGGGTACATGTGTTACTGAACAGTACCCATTGTTATGTGGCATAACCCACAAGACACTTTAAAAGCAAAAGGACACATACTGCTCCATTATGGTGGAATACTTACCAATTTCTCTTTTTGAACAGGATCATCACAAGCAGTGCTGCAACCGACAGAATCTGCCGAAATGATGGACGAAGATATGGAAATCATTCTCCAGCCCGTCGAAGCATTCTCACCTGTGGAAGAAAACACAGCGACAACAGTGGCATCAACTGTGGTGACAACCCACCAACCCACTCCCACCCATTCATCTCACACACCATCAACACCAGAACAGGTATCACGGTCATTGTACACATGTAAACACAAACAAATTGAATTCATGGCAAATCAAATGGGCAATATGCAAGGCTACCTGAGAAACATATTTCAACAACTTCAAATAGTGGCCACCAGTGTCCTTGTAAGTGTGGGTGGGCACACAAGTCAGAATGGCTACCACCCTGGACACACATCTGTCCGAAATTAGCCAGACCCTACGGGTAGGGAGGCCAATCCCGGGCCATTTTTTCAATCCCGGGATTCGGGATTGAAAAACTGTCAATCCCGGGATTCCCGGGATCCCGGGATTGGCCTCATGATTTGCCCAATAGTTGATAAATTACCTCTAAGCATAGAGGAGATGCGGGGCGGGCCGGCGGCATGCGGCATTTGAGGCGGCCCGGGGAGGAGGCGGGTGACAACGTCTCCGGGCAGACGCGGTGGAGGAGGCGAGGTGACTGGAGAGCCGGGGAGGAGGCGGGTAACTTGGTGTCCGGGCGAATGCGGTGGCTTGTGAATCAGTGTGTGGCTGCGCAGCGTGATGTGATCTCTCACATCACGCTGCGCAGCCACACAGCCTTGTTGCCAGGCAGCGCAGCGTGATGTTAGAGGTCACGCTGCGCAACCTTAGTGTTCAGACACCGCCGCGTCTGCCCGGAGTTTAAGTTAACAGCCTCCTCCCGCCCCGCTCAGCGGTACGTACGCATAAGAAGGGGATGAAATGCAAATGCGCATTTGGATCCCGCAATCCCGGGATTGGAGCAGCCAATCCCGGGATTCAAATCCCGGCCAAATATGCCCTAAATCCCGGGATCCCGCCGATCCCGATCCTGGGATTGGCATCCCTACCTACGGGTACAAAACAATAATATAGCCATCCTAACTGAAAGTGTTCATGGTCAAACACAAGCTATATCAGCACAGACCAATGCCTTGATTTCCATGCAGGCACAATTAAATAGTCAAGAATTAAATGTACTAGGTGCAGTTACATCCACTATTAGTATTGTGTCAAGTACACCACTGAGTGGATCACCCACTTCACCACCACATAGGAGTGTGTGAACCAGGGGTGGGCTTGGGTCAGGGGCAAAGGGGGGATGTGCGCGTACACAAGTTCCCAAAAAATGATTGTAAAAGTAGCACATGTCTATTTTTGTTGTAATCCAGTTATATCATGAAGAATATTTTTGTGAAAATGTTTGGCCCAGTAAAAGTACCAACATTATTTTTTTCCCTTAGTAAAGACGTTCCTTCACAGTAAAATGTGTCTGTGGTTTCTTCAATCCTAATGTAATGGTTAATTAAACTAAAATGCTGTGACCCACTATGGTATTGGGCAGTGAGGGTGTATAACTAATTTGGTGTGTTAGGTCATTTTTATAATTGCCATACAGCATTGCAAAATGGACTTACCAGCATGTCATCACCAAGGGATATCTCAGGTTAAGCAGGTTCATGCATTGGGCTCTGACTACTCCCCTAAATATTGGTGATAATGTATGGGAAATGGTTATGTTATGCAAACACACTTACACCAAAGGTACATGGTAGGATAGTTTAGAAATGCAATAACCTGAGAGATAGCGCCTTATGATTTCCCTACGCATCAGATCCACCTCCGCGTACCCCTAACTACTTTAGGTGGGGTAGTTTCAGCTTCCTTCACAACTGCTGCAATGCCATCCTCTACATAACATGGTTGGGAAAGGGCAATGTTGTGTAACATGCAGCAAGCCTGAACAATCATCACTACTTTTGCTGGTTGGTAAAGCAGTATACCTGATGATCTGTCCAAACACCTGAAATGACTTTTCAGCACCACGAAGGTGCGTTCCACAACATTACAGGTGGCAACGTGTGCTTCATTATAGCGCTGCAGTGCAGAGCCTTGTGGGTTATGCAGAGGTGTCATGAGCCAAGGGAGACACCCATATCCTGAGTCACCTTTAAAGAAAAGTTGAGGTCAGTGCAGTTTCTAGTAACATGTGCATTTGTTTTACATGAGCAAGGGGGACAACACCAATATTCAATGAAATCTGGTAAAGGAGAGGGAATGATTACACCTATATATTGGTCATACCAGAAGAGGTTACATGCTATAGTGGCACTTTACAGGTAAAAAACATGCAGTATAGTACAGGGTACACTTACTGTTGGTAATTAGTGATTTTAAAAGCAAGCATACCCATATTTTAGACTGAAATCAGCTTTAAAAGTGATTGAGGGTTAGATACATTTGTGGGTATAGTTTACACACTATTGCCACACTACACAGGAGTGTAATAAGTGTTTAGGATGTAAATGAGCACATTGTATCACTATACTTAGTGGGCAAAAATTTACATATATTAAAATGTACTTACCAAGTAGCCAGCCCTCCGGCATTTGGTGGTCCTGGAATCGGTCCCACAGGGTTGAGTGATGCAGAATATAGGCATCATGGCAGTTCCCTGGGTAGCCTGCAACAACACTGAGTATTTTGAGTTTGACATCACACACCACCTGCACGTTCAGAGAGTGACACCCACGCCGAGTGACGTAGATGTGTCCCCTCACGTGCGGTGCCCGAAGCCCAATGTAGCTGCAATCTATGGCTCCCAGCATATTTGGGAATGCTGAAAGCCGATAGAAAGCCACCTTAAGGACCTGCCACTCTGACTCACAACGTGGGAATCTGATGTATGTGCGCCACAACTTCTTGAAAGCACACTTGAGTGAAATGCTTAGAGAAAGTGGCTTGTGAGACCCCCAATGACCATAAGGTCACATACTGAGTGGAGACTGTGGCCAAGAAGAGGGCACACATTAATTTCTGCAGCTCAGACACTGCATAGTTGGCACCCCCATAAGGGTCCAAATCATCTCTCACCTGCTCATATATATTCAAATTGCGTTATTGCGGTTCAGCCGAAACATCCCCACAACCTGTTGATCAGAGAGGGAGTCCAGGTACAGCCTAGCATGATACCTACGTGAAGCATGCAGTACTCTGGGTACCTGAATCTGGCGCCCAGCTTCCTCCCTCCTCCTGCGCAGCTCCTCCAAAATGATTAAAGTCACAAACAGCCAGCTCAAAACCACTCTGCACAATATCCATCTTTCAAACCCTCACAGGTGTAATTAATGATGTTGGGGTATATTTAGGGGAGTTTATGAATAATTGGATGACACCTGTGAGAAAATTAACCATTTCTGCACTTGACCAAAGTTGCTTTTGGGTCAATTCACCCATCAGGACCTGGTCTGCATCATTGGTGATTTTTAGACACTTTTGAAATTCTAATTCTGTTTGCGCATTCCATTAAATAAGGGATTTGTATACTTTTCTACGGGAATACATCTGGATGCGGTAAAAATGTGAACTGAACCCGGCAAATGAGAAAGTGTTATCACACAAAATGTGCAATTTACAGGACTTAGCACCCTAATAAGTAAGCGATTTCGGCAAAAAGTGCGATAACGCCATTTTGTTGCCTAAAAATCACAAAAATTCAACAATCGCATTCTATTAAATGCCACCCATAGTTTCACTCACTAACATCAGATGGCAGTGTTTCAGCAACATACAATCAGACACTAGACATATATAAAGATGATAAATAACTATTCATTACTAATACAATTTCTAAAAGTACATCGGTAACTGAGTATAACACAGTTTTGTCATATATTTTCTAACACAATACTATTTTTTATATACTTTTTGTATATTTTTTGCATTTTAATAAAAAAAAAGTTTTCATTATTTGCACGTTTCTCTAGTTTTTCACAAACACCATATGATATATCCAGAATTATATCTGGAATATGATATATAGGGGGATATTCAATGCAGGGTCATGAAGGTCAAGCTGGCCCGACCCAGTCTCGGCCGGCTCAACACAGATTTTGCATGCGGTATTCAATGTCCTGCATTGAGAAGGGGCGTGGCCATGAGAAGTGGCCTGGAAATTATCGAGATGCGGCCGGGAGCTCGTCAACTCCTGGCCATTTCCGGCAGAATGTACCGACTGCTTGTCCAGTTGGGCACATTCTGACGAGATCCCTGTTCAATTCCTGCCACTATTTCCCCCGTCGGGAATAGCAGGGGGAGATTGAATATCCCCACATAGAATATTAATCACCTCACTGGGTCCTTACTCTTATTCACTCTTCTTTTTTACCCTCATAAAATAATATATCATGAATGATAATTATCACTCGTATCGAAACACGAATGAGGAGTATGTATATATCACAGGAATTCCTAATCAGAATACCTGGCATTAATTAATCAAATTAAATAAGAGAATGGAAATGAAACACATATAAACGAAACACAGTAGGCAGTATTAAGAAATTATAATTAAATGTAAAGAGAGAAGTGGGTGCAATTTAGAGAATGGACAGATGTTCAAATTAAAATAGACTCTCATAGTCTATAGAACAATTATAACAATTATAACAGAGATGTATAACGAAAACTAAACATGCCGTTCTCAGCAAAAACCAAAGGGATGACGTGATGTGTGGGGAATGGATAGCTGTTACTTTTGAATATACCTGATTCACTGCTAACGGCAACGAGTATTGAGTATCCCATCATTCCACTCTTATATATGTTACCAAAAGTGCACAAGAGTTTGGACAAGCCCCCTGGCAGACCCATCATTTCTGCGAGGGGGTCGCTATTCCAACCAGTATCTACTTATTTGGATGCTTTATTAAATCCCTGTGTACAGAAGACCAGATCGTATCTTAAAGATACAAATCATCTGTTAGAATTACTCAATGCATTAGGCCCTCTACCTGATGATGTTGTCATGTGCAGCGCTGATGTCACAGGGCTCTACACCTGCATACCCCATTCTGAGGGGATGCGGGCTGTGGAGCACCTCATCAGTAACAACGAGACCTATAAAGGTCCACCTATCTCTTTGTTTATGAGCTTGCTACAAATGGTTTTAAACAGAAACTATTTCTTGTTCAATGATGTGGTGTATGGCCAGCGCCTTGGCGTAGCGATGGGATCCAATGTGGCCCCATCCTACGCCAACGCCTACATGAATGAGGTTGACCAACAGCTTGTCTTCCAAGCCCCATATGCTGACAAGATATTGCTATTCCGCAGATACATAGACGATCTGATGATTTTTTGGAAAGGCAGCATGGAAGAGCTTAAAGAAATTTTTGATGCGCACAATGCACTGGCTCACCCTGTTAAATTGACATACAATATGAGTAATACAGTCATCAATTATCTAGATGTCAAAATCAGTCTAAATAACAATCAAATAACAACATCATTACATGTAAAAGAGACTGACCGTAACACCCTTCTCAGGTATGAGAGCTGCCACCCCAGAGCACTGAGGGAGGGGTTACCCTACTCTCAGATGCTCAGAGTACGGAGGATAGTTAGCAATGAGGCCCAAGCCCACATAGAGTTAAATATTATGCAAGCCAAATTTGAACAGAGAGGATACAAAAAGAAAGAATTATCCAAAATCAAAGAGAAGGTATTGAATATCTCACGTGAAACAGCTTTAAAAACCAGCACCAATAGGGAAGCTCTAGGATGTAGAATCCCTTGGGTTACACAGCATGCGATGGGCAGCTGTGAAACCACAAAAAAAAGTTAAGAAATTATGGCCCCTGATCACATCAGACAAAGATCTCAAAAGTTTACATAATACGCAGATCATGCCAGCTTACAAGAGAGGGTGTAACCTGGCAGATTTGTTGGTAAAAACTGACATCGCCAGATTAACTAAGGGTAGCAAACCAACCCATTTTTTGTCTCGCCCCAAAGGCTATTACAGATGTGTGGGGGGATGTGTGACCTGTAGCTCCATGATTACAGGAGACACGGTGAGCCATCCCCACACCAGACAAAAAATTAACATCAGACACTCGGTTACATGCTCTAGCCGTTATGTTGTCTATATTCTGTCTTGTCCATGTGGGTTATAAACCTTGGGCAAGACAGAGAGACAATTCAAAGAAAGAATGGCGAATCATCGCCTAGCCATACGGCAAGCTTTATCGTCTGGCCAAAGTGAACAGCCAGTGGCCAGACATTGTGCTGAGAGGAAACATAATTTGGCCAGCATTAGGTCCAAAATTGTGGATCATGTCCCCATCCTTGCCAGAGGTGGCAACAGAAAAAAGAAGCTATTACAGCTTGAGGCAAGGTGGATACACAAACTCGGTACACTTGCACCCAGAGGGCTGAATGAGCAACATGGCTTGTATCACTTTTTATGAGTATGCGTTCACGCACTTTACATAAAATATCAGAGTATAGCTACTTGTATAGCCTGATCATTAATGGTTTATTCCCAGCTCTATGTATATTTTAACATTGGGACTTAAAAGTATATATTTAACATTGTGCTTTAAAAGTATAAATGCATATGTTGCATAAGAACTTATAAAGATATAGAGATGAAAAGAAATACATCTCATGTATCATGTTAAATGCAGCACCAATGTTTCTGTGTACAATGAATTATCTGCAGATTTTTAAACATTTTTTGTATGTACGTATTTTTTCATTTTATATACTTATTTATTATGCACTGGTATATTTATGCCTTTTAAATGGCCAGTATTTGGCCTCTTAACGCACAGTTTTTCTTATATTTCGTATTGTTTGTTTTTTAGATTATAACACTGTTTGTGTGGTCGCCATGGCAACCTTCCGACTTGCGGGATCCAGAGCGAGGCCTGGCTGTCCAGCTAACCCGAAGCGCGGCAGGGGCGTGATGACGTCAGAGAGAGGTGCCGGGTTCTAACACAGCCTTCTCAATGGCGGTATGTATGTCACTGCACGCCGGGGAAGCGGAAGCGGGGACTGGACCTGGATGGCGCAGGTGAGTGGGGCGGCGTTGGCTGACCCAGGTGGGGGGAGTTTCTTATCACTTGTTTGAGTATTTATATGTGTGGTTTTATCACTGTTGTATATCCCTGAGGACGGGCCACGTGCCTGAAACATGTCGGATGATTGAATAAAATAATTTTTCACTTTGCAACAAATCCGAGAGTGCCGCCTGATTCCTACCCCTATATATGTGTGTGTGTATATATATATATATATATCTGAAATGCAATTGAATTTAGCACTAACTGTTATATTAATGTGCTAAAACCGGTCCCTGGAGGGAAGTATACAGTGAAATTAAACAACAGCTTTTGGAAGCATAGCGGGGGCAAAACATCACAATACGAAGTTGATGTGGTTTGATGCTGGTCTCAGTGTGTATACAGATAACACCCTGCTAGCTAATAATACTCACATATTAAAAAAAATACAAATTCCAAAAATAATATAAAAAATTAAAAAGTTCCAAAAATACCTAAAAAATATAAAAAATGCTAAAGATACAGAAAAAAGGCTCCCCCCCCCCCCCCCAAAAAAAAAAAAAAATAATAATGAAGAAATAGGTTACTGTTCAGAGAAAGTCTGGGGATTATGGCTACAGGCAAAACTCCATCCACAAAAATGGCACTTGGCAGTCACCTCCTGGGTCTGTGGGAATAGATTTCAAGCTTAAAATAAGAGAAGGACAATGTTCCACTTATGGTGCTGTAATTGCAAAACCAAACCTGAGCAACGCCGGGTACCCCTGCTAGTACTGTATATTGCCTTATAATGTAATTAGTTACATCACACCTTCACCCACTGTGGGTATATCAGATTTCTATGTGCTTCTCTTAATGATACTTTGTGTAAAAAAAACATATCATATAATAAATCATTCAGACTTACTGTACAGTATTTAATACATTTACATTTACAACAGATGTCAATTACAATAAAGGAAAGTTTTCCTTTTAAAACTGATAAATTCTGTAGCATGACTTGTCTTACTAAGTAAAAAATGATCGTCGGATCTAATAAATAACCTAAAATTAATCAAAAGTCAAAATCCAGTAGACAAAATCTGTAGATAAAAAGTACAATAAAAAAGAAGTTAAAATCCTGTAATTAAATTCAATTAACTATCATTGAAGAATCTGAAATAGCATAAATATTGCAAATCTGTAGAAATAAGCAGGTTTATATGAATAGTACAGGAAATGTTTCATTTTTACATTATATGATTTAACCCTTACACTTACCCATGATTTCTGTTAGTGACAGGATGTGTATATTAGTTATCTATATACTTACACAGATGACAAATAAGCTTATACTTTCATGTAGCGACTAAATACAAATAAATAAGATTCTTTTTTTTTTGTTGTACTTCAGGAATTAGATTTTTAGTAATTTGTATATTGAGGGTGATCTAGACAAGGCCAAAATCACTGATTGTAATCACTTTTCATCTCCTGAGCATCTGTGGTCCCAGGATGAGGGGACAGAGCAACCTGTAGTCATGGAAACACGTGATTAGAATGCTCACAAAGAACTTCAAAAGAGAAACATTGTAACCTTGCGTAAGACAGTGACCTGTGTCTGATGTGTATGAG
Source organism: Crinia signifera (assembly GCF_055691185.1). Taxonomy (NCBI): domain Eukaryota; kingdom Metazoa; phylum Chordata; class Amphibia; order Anura; family Myobatrachidae; genus Crinia; species Crinia signifera. The sequence continues at coordinate 25,565,343 of NC_139223.1, forward strand.
AGGACAGGTCAGTATGTGATGTCAGTGTTACACTGGATAGGTACAGTAGCTGGAGGGAAGAGAAGGGTCACCCTTATGCAGGGCTGGTGTCAGGTACTATGTATTATACAGTATATTATAATGTACAGTAATTACCAGAACCATCGCATCTATAGATCAGTACTATGTATTATACAGTATATTATAATGTACAGTAATTACCAGAACCATCACAGCTATAGATCAGGTACTACGTATTATACAGTATATTATAATGTACAGTAATTACCAGAACCATCACATCTATAGATCAGTACTATGTATTATACAGTATATTATAATGTACAGTAATTACCAGAACCATCACATCTATAGATCAGTACTATGTATTATACAGTATATTATAATGTACAGTAATTACCAGAACCATCACATCTATAGATCAGTACTATGTATTATACAGTATATTATAATGTACAGTAATTACCAGAACCATCACATCTATAGATCAGTACTATGTATTATACAGTATATTATAATGTACAGTAATTACCAGAACATCACAGCTATAGATCAGGCACTATGTATTATACAGTATATTATAATGTACAGTAATTACCAGAACCATCACAGCTATAGATCAGTACTATGTATTATACAGTATATTATAATGTACAGTAATTACCAGATCCATCACAGCTATAGATCAGTACTATGTATTATACAGTATATTATAATGTACAGTAATTACCAGAACTATCACAGCTATAGATCAGTAATATGTATTATACAGGATATTATAATGTACAGTAATTACCAGAACCATCACAGCTATAGATCAGGGAATAGGTATTATACAGTATATTATAATGCAGTAAATGTAGCACAACTCACCCTTAGATTGCCATAAAGAAGAATACAGGAGAAGATAAACTCTTATTTATACAGTGTTCCTAATCAATGTGTAATTAATTAAGATGTAACTAAGAGGAGAAGTAAGAAACAGAATTACATCACCCAGAAACTTTTGCCTTTGGGATTTGGTCACAAAGTTTAACAGAGAAGTTGGCAAAACTTTTCCTTTTTCAGTCTCTGCTTCTCAGCATTACTTTGCAGTTTAGTTTTGTTATACAGTAACAACGTGGCATTAATTATAGTCACTATACTGCTAAATATATTTCCCACATTATGTGGTTTATTTACTAAGATGGCCGTTCTATTGAAGATGGATGTTGCTCATAGTATCCAATCAGAATCTACTTCTTATTTATTTAGCTATGACCAATAGAACTCCCATCTTAGTAGCTGCCCACAGACGTAAAAAAAATTTCAAAAGTTTTGGTGCATAGACTGAACTCTATTATTACTCACTTAGTTCATAACGATCAGACTGGACTTATGCCGGGTAAGTCTATGTCCATAAATTTGAGTTGTCTTTTCACTCATTTGCCTGTTCCCCGCGGGGACGCCAGCTCTTCCATTATAGTCTCCTTAGACTCTGCTAAAGCGTTTGACTTGGTGGAGTTGGTGTTCTTGTGAGGGTCCATGAGTTGCTTTGGATTTGGGCCTGGGTTTATCCGTTGAGTACAATTACTATATTCGACCCCCTCTGCAAGAGTATTGGTCAATCAATATGTCTCTTCTTCCTTTCCACTTGCCAAGGGCACCAGGCCGGGTTGCCCCTTTTCCCCCCACTCTATTGGAGATAGAGCCACTGGCCTGTCTTATAAGGGCTGACTCTGAAATATTGGAATTTACATTGGATTAAAAAACTGACAAAATTGCACTATATGCCGATGATATTTTGTTATTTTTTTCGCAATACGACACATCCATGCCTCACGTATTGGATACTATTACTAAATTTGGAGTACAGATGGAAAAGTTATATACAATTAAATCCTTATTAATCAATGTATATATGTATAAGATAGCGCCACACGATTTAATAATACCAAAATAATTATTGTAATGAAATTTACGCCACTTAACGCCTCTGCTAGGCTCATCTTCCTCTCTCACCGCTCTACCTCCGCCTCCCCCTCTGTCTATCTCTTCACTGGCTCCCCATTCCTTTCCGATTTCTCTTTAAACTCCTCACCACCACCTACAAGGCTCTCTCCTCCTCCACCGCTCCTTACCTCTCTTCACTGATCGATATCCACACTTCCTCCCGTCCTCTTTGCTCCACCGCTGACCGCCGCCTGACCTCTCACCTAATCACCTCCTCCCACTCCCATGTCCAGGACTTCTCTTGCGCTGCCCCACTGCACAGGAACAACCTCCCACCACCCATCAGGCTTTTTGATTCCCTTACCTCCTTTAAGCGCTCCCTCAAAACCCACTTCTTCAGACTAGCCTTTCCCTCCTCCTCCTAACCTCTTTCGCTCCTCCTATCCTGCCTACCCTACCCCTCCATCCGTTCTTACTTATCCTATCGTTTTTCGTTCATCCACCCACCTCCTTTTAGTCTGTTAACTCTTATGAGTAGGGTCCTCCTTCCTCACGTACTCACCCTACCTCTTTACCTCACCAGCGCTCCTGCCCTGTTCTTCCCTTCCTCTACTTCATCTTCAGTCTCCTCGACACCTACTTCAGAATTGATGCTGATTTTAGTTCTACCAGCTATACCCCTATTTATGCTGTATTTTATCAACGCACCCTGTACGTTACCTTGTAATTTGTTTTTATGTTTGCTATGTACGGCGCTGCGGACACTTTGCGGTGCCTTATAAATAAATGAACTACTACTACTACTATTTGATATATTATAAAGAATAAAAAAGAAGTGTTTAAAATTACAATTCACAATATTAACAATTCATTAATAAAAAAGCTCCTAATTGATGTAATAAAGATTTTATACTGTACATTCAAAATGACCAATTCCGGAATGGTATTGTGCATACTAGAAGAAAACACCTTCAAATAAAGATCTCCAATGCCACAAATTTGTAGGCAGAGAAAGGTGCAGATGTAGAGATCCTGTAGTTTCCCAACTAGAGCAGTTTTTATCAGCTGATAGAGTATAGGGTAAAAAAAAAACACTCTTCGGCTGTAAGTAGGCAGCAATACCTTTATGATACAAATAAATAATGCTCCTGTTGTAGTATAGTTGATAGCATCTAGATGGTTCAAGCCACGCCAACCCAGCGGCCATCTCCCGTCAATGTTGTAGTCAGCAGGGGGCAAGCTGACCTCTCCCATCCTCTAAATTTGGAGTATGCTCTGGCCTTTTAATAAATTGGGACAAATTGTGTATCTTCCCTTTCAGTGGTCCCTGTCCACCCAGCCCCCTTATTCATCTCCTGCTGTGGTGGGTTGATTTGTTTAAATATGGGTATCTGGGGTTCCAATGTCCCATCTCAGTATATAGAACTCAATATCATGCCTCAGCTGTAATTCTTGTGCTCTTGTATAACTGTGTGGTGGAAACTCACTCTCACGGTTACTGGCAGGGTCAACCTCATCAAAATGACTGCTCAGCCTAAGCTGCTCTATGCTCTTCATGATTCTATGACTTATGTGCCTCACAAGAATTTTAAATGCATAGACGGTTCGCTGTCTTCCATCATTGGGTGTAGTCAGAGAGTGCAGATCAAACTGAATTTGCTGACAGGGACTTGCAATTCTGGAGGCTTGACTCTTCCCATGTTTAGGCTGTACTACCGAGCGGCTCAACTGGCTCACTTAGTTGAATGGGTTGCTGATGGGTCGGATGCTACTCTGCCAGCCCTGCTGGTGCCATCTTTAACCCTTTACATTTACTATTAAGTGGTGATGTAAGTACCTATAGTGAAACAGGCTATTCTTGTGTGGAGGTGTGCTGCCGCCATTCTTCGCCATTAGCAACAAAGAGTTTGGAGATTTGTGTTGGCTGCAGTTACATGGAGTGTGGGGTAAATGGGTTAAAATTACAGATCGAGCCTTCTTCAACTAGCCTTCTATTGAGAGCCATGGTGAGCCATGGCTCACCAAGGCTTATCATCATCTATTGTTGTCAGCTATGTATACACTACATAGAACAATACAGTAGGGGATTAGTTAGGGGATTAGTAGAGGATTAAGTCAGACAGCTCTGACTTAATCCTATTAAAGGGCTAGATGAGGATGGCTCTTTCTGTACAATTGTAACAAGAGGGTATATTTTAGACACTCCAACAGTTATAAGTAGACTTTCCTATCCCTAATGTTTATTTTTTAAACTCACTTTATGAATACCCCCCCCCCCCCCACACACACACACACACACACACACACACACACTTGCATAAAGGACTCCCCTGTTAAGAAATGATTGACCTCACTTGGTGATAGATGGTTGATTTCCATAATTTACTCAACACTACTTAATGTGTTTCATGACGAGGGTTTGTCACAATTTAAGTTAAAGTGGGAGTCGGACTTGGGGCCCATTTCTCAGGAGAGCTGGGATTCTGTCTTAAGTAGCCACCATATAGTTTGTTACCTGCAGATTCAGCTTCTTGTGTTACACTGATTTTATATTACCCCTGAATGGCTGGTGAAATTTGTAGGCAGGATATGATGCTTGGTGCCCAAAGTGCAGATTGCTAAGTGGCACGTTCTGACACTTAATATGGTCATGTCCTGTTACTGATTTGTTCTGATATTAAGATAATGATTTTGACTGGTGTACCAGCAGATGTTTTTATTCCACAGGTATGCATATTGACTGCTTTTTGAGGATAATGCTTTGAATAAATGCACACAACGTTACGTTATAAATCTATGTATGTTGGTGAAGGTTTGGGTGGGCCGGCTGTGGATGGCCTCAGATGGTCCCACTGTTGCTTCATGGGTATCATTGGTCAATGAGGTATCCGGACATGAAAAGTTCACATACATATCCCACAATGCAGAAGTAAAATAACATAAAATCTGGGATAGTTGGTTAGAGTCTTCCTGTTATGAAACCGAGAGAGATCCGGGCTAGGGAGGGTAATTAATACTTCTCTAGCAATATCATTTGAAGTGATTTATGCACTGCATCACCTAGCCACTTGATATGATACATCTACCTCCTGGATTGGGGTACCATCTTCTCTACTGAACTCATTATACACTGCTTCTATAGTAGAGCTCATTCTCCTTATATGATGATGTTGGTAATAAATATATCTTTATTTTTAGATAAGCAACACATGAGACTCAATTTGTTTATGACTTTATAGTATATCTTTATTAGCATAATGACATGTACATGACTGTAATGCACAACATTGTTTAACTGTTCTCTGTGTGTCTACTTTCGTTTTTGTACTTGTAAAACAACATTTTTCAATAAAAGCTAGTCCTTAGTAAACAAACACTTTTGTGTGTTCATATAATATTTTTAATTTTTTTTACAATATTTTTTATTAGCATGAATTTTAAGAAATAGATTCATGTGCTTGTTAGTGTTATTTTCTAGAGGGAAGTACCTGAAGAATCAAGGTGTTGCTGGCTTGAATGGTGAATGTCACGATGCAAGATCTTCTGGAGAGCCACCCTAGTACACCTAGAAGTAAGAACCGCAGAGAACACCAGTGGGTCTTCGAGCCTATAACAGACACTTTCCCTTAAGGCCTATTTTGCCTACCGGTACTGGGATGCCACCAGGACTTACACCACAGATGCCAGGGTGAGCTTACTTCCAAATGACTGGGGCAACTGTTGGTAGAGGTTATAGGATAGCACGGAGAGAAGATATAAGGTTATAGGGACCTGAGCCAAGGGATTATGTAGGCAGTGGTATGACTAGGTATAGAGTGGGGTCTGAGAGGAGCTGGGTAGTGGTGGGGAGAAACTAAACATCACACAATATACACCATGCAAAATACACCACACAATATACACCACGCAATAATAAGACAGTACAAGACATGAAAGGACACAGAACAGGTACACCTGTTAGTAGGCAGGAGACTGAGCAACCAGACTGGTTCTCAGCAGACACAATGGAGTTTAGCACAGGGGACTGGAAGTAAGTCCAGGAAGGAGAAACTATCACCGGCAGGGATCTGAACCCAGAAAGGGATTTTATTCCCAGGCTGGCCAATGTCTTCTGAGGCATAGTAATTGAAGAGATGACATGCAGCTGCCCTGCTGCACATCCCTGTCTCCCCTCCTGCCTGCTAATAATTTACCTAGCAATGGAGAATGCCGTCTGAGCCCAGCATGCCTGTTTTCTAGGCACCAGGTGGCTCCCAGGCTGCCCAGCGGCTGCGTGGCAGGGAGCCGGGCGGAAGCCACTGTCCCCTACATCCAATGGCAGTGCAGCGTCCTGGTTGCTGGGCAACAGCCGGGACCTGCATCCCTGGAAAGACGCGCTGCAGCCCCTTACAGATTATAAACTATTCATCTGTGCAAAAATATGATTAGGAACAAGAGTTATAAATATACATAGTATCCACTTTTATGGTTATTTGTACAGATCTGTCACAGGTAAGGGTTGGAGTATTGGGGATGGGTTAATGGTTTATAATAGTGATTTCCTGATTTTTGTCTTTGTAAGTTCGCACTCACTTATTGTGACTTTGAGCTTTATTGTGTAGCAGAAACTGTGGCTTTTTTAGTTCAAGGTGCTGTGGGTCTATACTAATTATACCCTACTGAGGTTAGTGACAAAATAGATCCCACTGAGTCTTTTTAAGTGTCATTAATAGTTACAAAGTAGTTTAAGTTGAAAAAATACTTACGTCCATCACGTTCAACCTTTGATTACCGGTTATATCCCTGGAAGTTTTTATCGAATAAATCATTGTCTAGCCTTAATTGAAATGACGGTATTGTATCTGCCGACACCACCTCACATGGAAGAGAGTTCCATAATTTTACTATCCTGATCTCAAAAAAGCCTCCTTCTAGGTGTTCTAAACCTTCTCTCCTACAGCCTAAATGCATGCCCTCGTTTCCTAGTATCTGATTCCGAAGTAAATAGGCTGCCTGATCGTTGTTATTACCCATAATATATTTGTACATGTGAAGCATGTCACCATTTAGGTGTCTCTTTTCTAGTGTGAACATTCCCAATTTGGCTACTCTTTCCTCATAGCCTAAGCTCTCCATCCCTTTTATCATTAAAGGTGGCCATACTGTACATCAGAAAGATATTGTATCCAATCATACAATCTCAATTGATTGTAAGATGGATTGTATGCAGATTGTGTGCACATTATGTGTCCAAAAACCACCAAGGACTGCTAGGGGAATTGAAGGGAAATTGGACACAATCATGAGCGCAATCGATCTTAAGATCGATCTTTCTGATGTATGGCCAGCTTTAGTTGCCCTTCTCTGGGCTTTTTCCTGTTCTACAATGTCTTTTTTGTAGTGTGGAGCCCAGAATTGTACTTAAAATGAGGTCTAACAAATGCTCTGTACAATGGTAAGATTACATTGACGTCCCTACCTTCCATGCCCCTTCTTTTTTTTTAAATTCAATACTTTTTATTAACAGTTTGCTTTTCTTTTTACATACAAACTGATATACAATTGTCTTATACAGTTTGTAACCTTATTTTCTGCCACCTGAGTTTATTGTCAATTTGTTCCCATAGGTTCTTTTCCAATTCTGATTTACCTAATTCTACAGCGCTTCAGTTATACTTAGCACATTGGTTATTTTACATTTGTCCACATTAAACCACATTTTCCATTTTTCTGCCCACTAATCTAGTTTATTTAGATCTCTTTGTAATGGGGAAACATCCTTATCCATACTAATCACCCAACACAGTTTTGTGTCATCCGCAAAGATAGATAGGTTGCTGAGTATTCCCTACTCATTAATGAATAAGTTAAATAGAAGAGGCCCAAACACCAATCTCTGTGAAATATCCAACCAGAAAATTCTCCATTAACCATACTCTGGCCCTTATTCTGATTGACGCGGACTTTACCGCATACTTTCGGATCGCGTGTTTTCGGCGTCTGCGCATGCGTGGAGAACGCAACGCGCATGTGCCACGCCTTGACTCCGTACCAGTTCGGCCAAATCCCGTCCAAAACTGTTCCCCGCAATCAGTCGGGAAATATGGGCGTATTATGGGCGTCATGCGGAATGACACATGGGCGTAGTTTCAAAGTGGGCAAAACGGGGCGGAAACATGGGCGGATACGGGGGAGTACACTTATGTTGGGGGGCGTACATTCGGATAGCACTCCGAATGCACGCGATCAAAAAGGGCAGAAATGTGCGGTGTCCACAAGTGTACTATTGCTTAGCGGACACCACTCGTTCATGCGGTAGGCGAACGTACGCCTAATGACTACAAGCATTAACACCTGAACCCAATAGAATCGACTCCTTTACGCATTACTCACTAATAGGACGCTTGTCAGTGCTTTAATTGAAACCATTGCACTTCAATTGCTGTAAGGGTTAATGTGTGCAATGCATGTGTTAGGCATGCTTGTAAGGATATATTGGCATCTAATTGATTCCAAATCCAAATAAGAAGTTTTTTATGAGGATAGGTATTTGAATAAGTGGGTCATGTGATGTCTTGCAGAAGATACATAATAGTGGGTTGTTTGGCGTAAATACTCCGCTTACGTGCGGTAGCACCGCTTGGCTCCCGTTCGGATGCGGTATTCCCGAGCATACTCTGTAATACTCTGTAATACCGTGCAGAATCTGAGTGTTTCTCCCGCACACGCATGGTTTGTATGTCGTCCGTAAACACGCCCTGTTCTTAAAGAGTGAGTCCGTCCGAATGCGGAGGACCCGTGGGCGTTTCTACGGACGATGGCCGCACGCGGCAGAACACCGTGGCGTGCGGACCGCACCGTAAGAATGCGGGAATATCCGCACCGATCAGAATAAGGGCCTCTATTCTCTATCCTGCAGCCAGCTCCTCACCAAGCTACAGATTTTTACCCCTAGTTCTGGCTCCTCCATTCCATTAATCAAATTCTTGTGTGGTATGTTATCGAAGGCATTTGCAAAACCCAGTTAGACTATGTCTAATGCATTTCCGATATCTAAATTCTTGCTGACCTCGTAAAAGCTTATTAAGTTGGTTTGGCCCAAACAATTTTTAGAAACCCGTGCTGGTTTACACTTATTATACTATGCATCTCCAAAAAGTCCTGGATCTTATCTTTTAAAATCCCATCAAATAATTTTTCCATGATTGATGTTAAGGTCTAAAGTTCCCTGGCTTAACTTTTTTTCCCTTTTTGAATATTGGTTCAAATCTCCAGTCCCTTGGCACAATACCAGACAAATTTGATTTGCTAAAAATGTAATGAAGTGGCTTTACTATATCCTCCCTTAGTTTAATTAAGACCCTAGGATGAATACCATCTGGGCCCGGTGATCTATTTGTTCTGATAATGCAAAGGCTCTTGTGTATCTCCTATATAGTGAATTCTACTGTATGTTTGGTTCTATTGATTTTGCCCCATATTTTGAGCCTGGAGATTCCACTGTCTGCTCCTCCCTAGTAAATACAGAGGAGAGGAATGTATTTAACAATTCAGCTTTACATTTATCACTAGTATTGCTCTTTCTGTTGCTGTTGGTTAGTTTGTTTTCATTAATTAGTATTTTGTTATATATGTATTTAAATCATTTATTGGGATTTGTTTTGCTTTTGTGGCTATATGTTCTTCATTTTCCCTTTTTGCTACTTTAATTACTCTTTTACAAAAATTATTGAACTTGTACTTATAATAATAATAATAATAATAATAATAATAATAATAATAATAATAATGATGATGATATTTATATAGCACTTTTCTTCCAATAGGACTCAAAGTGCTTTACCATTGTCTTTACAGCGCAAAATACACAACAAGCTTAACAGTAGATAACAGTAAAATGCTTGCGTAAATAAGTATGTCTTTAGTCTAATTTTAAAGGATTCTACAGTGGAGGCTTCTCGCCATAGGTGTGCCCACATTGAGTGTTAGGGGTGCACAGGCACACCCTAATGCTGTGCCCGCGCTTATGTACACCTCCCTGCGGCTAGCAATACCAGCAATACCTTTTACCAAAGGTTTTGCACAAACAACTGTATTCGATTAAAAGTGCCCATCAATCAATTATGTGTGTTTTGCATTGTTAATTGTACTAGACCAGCGGTTCTCAAACTGTGGGTCCTGACCCCCAAGTGGGTCCCGACCTTCTCAGTATGGGGTTGCTGATGGGGTCCCAGAGCAAAATAGTTTGAGGACCCCTGTACTAGACCATTGTCATATCACTGCATACCTGCATCATCCATATATGTTTTTTACTTTATTTGCATGTACTGTTACACGGTGCTCCCTCTAATAAAATGTGCTGCGCACGCCTATGCTTCTCGCTCTGTGCGAGGAAGAGAGTTCCATAGAGTTGGATCAACAAAGTTGAAAGCTCGACCCCCAGGTGAATTCAGGGAAATTCTGGGTACTGTTGGTACAGTAGTCCTTATCAACAGATCAAAGTAATCTAGTAGGACGGTAAGGAATCAGAAGCTGCTGCAGGTACCTTGGGCCCTGGTCATGTAGGGCCTTGAAAATGAGTAAGCCAATCTTGAAAAAGATTCGCCATTTTACAGGTAGCCAGTGAAGGGCGTAGGGAATGGGAGTTATGTTGCAGGAGAGGGGCTGGTTAATTAATAGTCTGGCGGCTGCATTTTGTACCAGCTGCAAGCAGTGCAATTATTTTGATGGGAGACCCAGGTAGAGTCTTTGTGTGATGATATAAATGCATGTATGACTTTAGGCAGGTCTTCTGATGGAATTATGTGCTTGATTCTGGCCAGTGGCGGATTCAGGGGGGGGGCACCCGGGCACGTGCCCCCCCTGTCATTTATTTTGTAGCTGAGGACCAGGGCTTTCCAACGAGCCCATCCCTGTGTCTCTAGCCCCCCGGGAACCGGAGATATCGCCTGGCAAACCTGTAATGTTTTTCCCCCATAGGATAATATGGGACCCATCAATTCCGACCCCCAACCGGTTCCGACGGCTGCCAGTACCCGCCGTGGCATTACAGAAGCTTGTGGTTGATTTCATTCAATTCCAAATCGCTGGGCCTTCAATATGATACCAGGCTCGTCCAAATCGGTCAATCGGTTCCAGAGATATTGTGTGTAAACCGATTTTTTTATTTTTGAAATGTAATTTCATGGCTGTTCATGTTCTTTGAGGGCAGATTACTCTGGAAACAAACGTCCCAATTTCACTGGACCAAAATCATTCAAAGCCCACTCAAAAGTTCTTCAATATAATACTTGTATCATGTAAATGGGTCAGTTGGTTCCGAAGATATAGCCAGTTAAATGAGATAACTGGTTAAAGGGGGGAAGGGTGGTTTTCTCTCCCCCTCACATCAGAAAATGCAGGGACTAGGCTGGTGTAAAAGGGGCCAACCTGGGAATGCATTTTCTGGTGTGAAAGGGGTATTATTTCAAATAGCCAGGTCCTGCAGTGCTCTGAATACAGCCAGGCTCTGCCACTGTCAGTGGCTATCACTTCTGCTGTTCCCCATTTACCACGAGCATGTATTCCCCCTTGGCAATGAGCATGTAATCCCACATGGCAACGAGCATGGAACCTCTGGCAATGAGCATGGAACCCTTGGCAATGAGCATGTAGAGAAGCAGCACTTAGGTAGCATAATTTTTAATAGGCATTATGGTGTTTGGCATAACACATAATGGACATAATGGCGTGTAACTTAACAGGCAATGGACATTATGGTGTAAATGTTTAATGCCTTTGTTGGACAATGTCCCTGTTTATGAAGTGTATTGTGAATTTTGGCTTAATCTGTGTGGCATTATGTGAATTCTGGCTCATTCCATTTGGCATCATGTGTAAGGGGCAAGTATAATGGGGTCTAGTATTTTGTTGCATAATGTGTAGAAGTTGTATATGGTGTTGTACAATAAACTCAAGGACACGCCCCCTGTTGAGTGGCCATGCCCCCTTTTCCGGAGCGCGCACAACTACATCCTTCACTTTTGTCGCCATGGTGGGCCTGCGTACTTTAAATGCCAGGGCCTATTTTTAATTCCATTCCCACCCTCTCCTGCCGCTCTCTTAGCATATACACTGGCACCACTAACACCGCCTCTCCCCCACCCAAACCTTTTTTAATCATGGTGCCCCCCCTGTCATTTTGTCCTGGATCCGCCCCTGATTCTGTCTATATTCCTTAGATGATAAAAAGAGGATTTGATTATGGCTGACACCTGATGTTTAAGTGTCAGGCCACTATCCAGGACAACACCAAGATTCCACACATGATCAGAGGTTTTTAGTGCTGTGCCCCCCAGCGTAATAATTGTCAGTTGGCTATGCTGCCATCTTGTCCTGTGATTTATCATCAGGACTTCTTTTTTATCTGGGTTCAGTCTCAGCCAACTGGCACTCATCTGCTCCTGGAGCTCAACTAGGCAGCCATTTAAGGTTGAAAAAAAAACAACAAGGGGGGAACCCGCGCTTCCTATTGGGATCCTAAATATGGAGTGATGTTTACATGAATGTTCTTTCCTCTTCAAAATATCCAGTCCACAAAGTAACACCTCAAAGATAAAACAGACAAAAATATTTCATGGTGTAGATTTCAATACAGTTCGGATAAGCAGGTCAGCTTTCTAGAAGAATGTGCACACATGCCAGATCTGTTTCTGTGCTACAGTATGTCTTCTCCTGAATCCTGACTGGAATGGATCATAAATGTCATGGGTTGACAGGTGGGTCTCTAGAAAAGGGTCTAAATTAGATTTTTTAAGAAGTGGTCTGACTATTGCTTCTTTTAGTGGTTCGGGAAAAACGTCTGTCTGCAAAGAGCATTGAACTATTTTTGCGAATGCAGGGCCGGTTATTTCCATACGCCCTAAAAGAAGCTTGGATACTTAGTGAACTCCTCTTGTCCCCGCTTTCCTTGTATATTTTGAATGGTCATTTCTTATTGTTTATTGCTTCTCTCACTTTTTTATTTAACCATGAAGGGGTGTTTCTTGTGATATTACTATTATTTCCCTTTAGAATAAACGTAGTCATTTGTGTGTCCAGCAGCTATTTGAAGTTGCCCACATTTCATTGGCATTTGTCCACCTCAATTTAGTATCCCAATCTATATGTTTAAATAGTTCAACATTAGCTTTCCTAAGTTGTAGTCTTTCAGATGGTCCCTTATATTGTTTTTTACCTAAGTGGATTACCAGCAAAACCATAAAGAAAGAAGAATATTCTACTAGAGAATATAGAGGGCATCTAAAGTAGGAGTTGTTTCCCTGTAGCAGCTGCTGGGGTATAGGGGTAGTCACTCCCTATCAAGAACTGGAAGAAAAAAGTGCAAAGAAGCAGCTCTGAAATTACAATGAATTCTCAATTGAAATGACTTATAACTTTATATAATAAATGTGGGTAATTACATAAACATAAACAGTACACTTATATCAATATACTAAAAACAATGTAATTAAAAGATAAAAAAGATAATCTCACTCGCAGGATGGATGGTGGAGCCAAGGGGTGGTAGGTTCCTTGAGGCTTGTCCTATTGTGGTAAGTGCCCTTTACCATAGCTGTTGTTTCCTATTCAACTGCCTATTGATGGAAAAGGGGATAAAAACAAATTCCCAGATCCGCTCTATTTGTACAGTATTCTATCTGGTGCCGTTGGAGGAATCTGTAGACCAATAGCAGAATCCCGGTTGCCCTGTTATTTCCGGTGTTCACTCCCTCAAGTCCAATCTTTCACAATTTGTTGATTTTTTATTTACAACCACGCGTTTCCACTTTGACTTCACATATCAAAAACACAACACATTTTTTTAAATGTACTTAAAGATATCAAATGGAAAGAGTCTTACTCTTTTTTTTTTACTCTGGATGTGGAAAACCTTTACTCAAATATTCCACATGAGTTAGGAATCCAGAGCATCCAAAAGAGACTATGAAATGATGGTGATGGTTAATTTCTCATTAACTCTATCACAATTGAATGAACTATTTCAATTGAGCATTCATTGTAGTTTCAGTGCTGCTTCTTTGCACTTTTTTCTACAGCAAAACCATGTTGTGATCGCTGTTTATCAAGTCCACATTAGTTGTCAGTACATTATTTGTCAGAGAATTGGACTTGAAAAATGGGTAGGCAGTGTACCCCATCTAAGCCGAGAGTTGTTAGTGATGGTCTGGCAGTGGGACCCCATCTAAATCCTAATTTGTTTACGATGGTAGTGAGCACCCCATCCAAATCTTAAGTTGTTGCCAAAAGTCTGGCAGTTAGACCCCATCTGAATCCAAATTTGTTGTAGGGGTGATGTTCTGGATCGCGTATGGATCGTGATTGAATTTACAATTTATAGCGAATAGAGAGGTTTTCGAACTTCACTTGCTGACTTCTACAGGGCCGTTTTTCGCCCTTTTTTGGATGGCAGCTATCTGCTTGCCAACATCTGCAAATTTGCAGATGTTGGCAAGCAGACCCCGGGAGTGATACACATTCAAGTGTCTAATATACAAACCATAAATCAAGAACCAAGAGAGAGACGAGGGATCAGCTACAGCCAATGGACATTTCTCTTGTCAGCTTTTTCAAGGCATAATTCAGTGTGATGCCCATGGCGCAGCCCACACCGCATGTATGAGTGACTTTGGGGTCTATTTACTAAGCCATGGATGGAGATAAAGGGACAGAGATAAAATTCCAACCAATTGGCTCAGACCTGTCATATTAGAAGCTGTATTTGAAAAATGACAGTTATAAGCTGGTTAGTTGGTGCTTTATCTCTAGCCAGATCTTAGTAAACAGACCCCTTAATTTAACAAGCATAAGAGCTAATTCAGACCTTCTTACACAGGTCTCAATTCGGCCCTTTTTCCAATAGTGGGGGACTGTGCATGCGCATACCCATGCAGTCATTAATTTCAATTATCAGGTCAACATCGACATTGTGTAGATCTCAGATTAAATCGCATTGAACTGAGATACAGCCTTGATGATAAAAATGATTCAAAAAGTTGAAGCAGATAGAATATTGAGGGTACATACCCAGCCATTGTGAACTAGCAGCCTGTCGCGCTCTTAGAAGCACCAGCTGTAGAGTAATGGAGGCTGGGTGCTTTAACGTATGGTGGTTGCATCCACGACAGAAGGGAGTGAAACAAGGAGGATAAAATATAATGAATTTAATGAAGATATTGCAGACAGTGATAATGATGATAAAAACAGTATACTGTATGGCAAGTATGCAAATATAAAGTCAATTGTCCAATAAGTTGTTATAATAGATGATGAAGCTTGATCCTTGAAGAATATTACAATATAATTTGAAGAGTGGAATAGAATATAAACCGGAGTAGTAATTAAGGGTTGCAGAAGGAATTAAGGATTGGATGACTTGAAGAACGAATGAAGATTGTATTGCAGATTGGAAGATTGGATGATTGGATGAAGGTTGGAAGATTGGATGATGTGGATGATTGGATGAAGGTTGGAAGATTGGCTGAAGGTTGGAAGATTGGATGATTGGATGAAGGTTAGAAGATTGGATGATTGGAGGATGTGGATGATGATTTGAAGATTGGATGATTGGTTGCGGATTGGAGGATTGGATGATTGGATGAGGATTTGAAGATTGGATGATTGGTTGAGGATTTGAAGATAATAAATGAAGATAACTGGAGAAGAGGAATCCTTGCAGTATATGGTCGTGGCTGCTGCCAGAGGTAACCTTTGGAAGTGACCGTCGGGAGTATAGCAAGGTGAGATCCCTTTGAGGACCTAACCTCGCTGTCCACATAGGTGGTAAGCAGAGTCCGGTGGTACTTAATGCAGTAAACGGCCAGCAGGATCTTCTCCAGGGGAAGCTCAGGATTGTAGTGGGAACTACAGAGCCAGGTGAGAGCGGAAGCTCAAGATTGTAGTGAGTACTACAGAGCCAGGTAGGAGCAATGATGCTACGGGATCGACATCATTGTACTGACTGCTGGACTAGCCTGAGCAGCCAGTACTTACCAGGTAAACTGTGCTGGGATTGGTCAGGCAATCAGAGAGGGAGGCGGAGCCGTGCAGGAGAGGCTGGGAAGCCCTGATTGTATGCAGCTGCACAAGCACCGGCCTTTACACAGATACAGACCAGGCACAAACACACATGGCGATATGCTACTCATGTCCTGCATGGAACTGGAGCACAATACACCAGTGTCACCACGCGATGACAACACGGCCACATGTACCCCAGTGGAGCCAGAGACATAGCAGAGGTGAGCGCCATGGTTTCTAGTGCACCTAGAGGGTCCAGGGCTGGGCACAGTACAGGGATCTTGGGCAAACGCCATGGTGGATGTGACACAGCCTACCTTTGATAAAGCTGCCTAGTGCAGTGAAACGCATCAGTACTGCTGCTACCTGCTCCACCATTTCAGAGACTGGATTGTAGCCCAAACCAGTCATCGCAAACTACTTCTTCACTGCAAGTTTTCTCCTTTGTGGCAATTGGAACCCTCAAACCACCCCTCAGGTACTTCTCAACTGGTTACCAAGAACATTCACGTAGATGTCCATTTAGTGGAACCGGTAATTTGTGCCAACCTTTGGACCGACCACATGGACTCCCTATCTCACAGCCTGTGCAATCACAGGTGGTAACATCAGGGCCGACCACATGGATTCTGTTACCCATAGGGGTTTTCTTCATCAGGGACGGTAAATATAACATCATCTTCCCACTTTGGCATCAATAGGAACGGACTCTCCAGTATTATTATTTAATTGTGGAAGCAGGCACCATTATAGTATTGCATTCTTTTTAATCTTATGTTTTTAATATTATATTCTTCCATTTTATTATGGCCATGCTATATATAAAATTGTTTTATCTTTAGTGATAATTGAAATTGTCTTTGTAAAGATCATCCAATTGCACATTTTATCTTATTAGCGCTGCACCTTTTTGTTTTTTCTCTGTTATACGTATACAAGCCTAACTAACCAGCAGCGGCTGAGAATCAACCCACAGTAAGCGCCTCCATCTTCCAACATTCTACAAGGTTGATTCGTAGCCTGTTCGCACAGGTCTGAATTCGGCCCTTTTTCCGATAGTGGGGGACTGCGCATGTGCATACGCACTAATGCGCATGTGCAGACCCGTGCAGTCATTAATTTCAATCAACAAGTCAACATCGACATTGTGTAGATCTCAGATTAAAGCGCATTGAACTGAGATACAGCCTTGATGGTAAAACATGATTCAAAAAGTTGAAGCAGATAGAAGCAACTAATGATATAGATTTTGGAGGATAATTGATCACTATGTTTAACAGTCATTAACAAATAATTACTAACATTTAGTTATAATTCAAAGTGTCAGTCAAATATTTTGCACATTCTCCATCATTTTTCATTACTATCAAAAACTGTCTAAAGTGCTAGGGATTGCTGTTGTGTAATGTACATATATTTCAGCAGCCACCATGGTGGAGTAATGCCGCCCTCCAAATATACTGTACAACAAAGACAAATAGGAGGACCATGTAGTGCTTAAAGGGGTACCGTGTAGTGCCTAAAGGCCAGAGCATCAAGTTGCGGGTTCCGATGTCCACCTAATATCCTGCTGCTCCGTGCAGCGGGAGCTGTTATCAATGAGAGCTGCGTGTACAGGGGCCTGCTGCAGCACAAGTGTCCTGGCTTCAGGCACCGCTTGCTGTTTCATGCCCGGAGCCTGTCCGTACTGATGGGCGGAAGCTGCTGATGCAGGCGCGGCTATCCCCCTGTTGTTAGGCTTATGGGTTGCTCACGAATGGATGTACTGTTGCCACCACCAGGAGCTCATCCATACTGATGGGTGGAAGCTGCTGCTGCAGGCACAACTATCCCACTGCCGTTAGGCTTGCTAGGTGCTCATGGCTGGATGTACTGTTGCCGCTGAAGAGAGCCACCTCCAGTTACTATTAGTGGGTTTACGTGGATATATCAGGCTGATATTCCCTAAAGCAGGTTGTGCAGAAGTCCTTAGAATACACCACAGACTGGCAGCTTTTTCAATTGAAGGTTAGATGTTATGAGCCGCCTCTGGTGGGTCTGTGTAAATTCAGCCTGACTTGTATTTGTTATGTGTGCAGTTCACCTGTCACATAGTTAGGCAATTAGCACTCTGCCATGTGTTCAGCTGCTCACCTGCAGTGACTTTCCTTATTTAGGGGGCTTGTCCATTCCAACTGTTCTGATTGGATATTGCTCCCTATATTACCCAGCCTGCCCTAAACTCTTTGCTGGTTATACTGCTTGTTTCTAGCTATTGCAGGAGATTATACTCAGTCCTTCATAACTAACCATGATCCTGATTAATAGCCTGTGTTTCCCTGAGATACAGTAGTTTGCTATTTCCCTGCAAGTGTCTGATCCTGGGATTTCCAGTCTATTCTGGCTTTGTTAAGAGCTTCTGTTTATGTACCTGTGTTTTCACCCATTTTTCTGTCTGTTACCAGAACTGCCCCACAGTCTGGTCCACCTGAATGTCTGTGCGTGTTGTTTTGTGCACTGTCTGTCTCACTACTAGCGATTTCTTTCTTATACAGGCCATGTCTGTCTGTATCTGCCCACCTGTGCCAGCTCTGCTCCACAATCTGGTCCAGTACCTTTTTATAAATGATCCCCTTTCTTTATAAACTATCCCCTTTTTATAAATTATCCCCTTTTTATGAACTTTTATCTTCTCCTACTTCTACCAATTATTTTTAAACCATCAATTGGAATATCATCCAAAAATCTTGCCATCAATTTTTATTCAAATAAGTTCAGTTGAATATTGTTCTACAGCACTTTGCCACCTTCCTTCTTTTATCACTGTCCAACTTGTAAAATATCTATTTTAATTTATTCTCATTATGTGTATCAAAGTTTATGCTATTTATATGCCTTTTAACACCAAATATTTACAATGCTGCTAAATACACATATATTACACCCCCGGAACCAACACACACGATATATTCTTGCGGGACCGTTGGAAAAGCAGAACCAAATATCGGAAGTGGTCAACAACATAGGAAGTCAAAGTGTGGAACGCAAATACAAGGAAGAATGCGGAGCATCCGTAACCGGAAGTGACAGGAAGAGTCCGTGACTGGAAGTGACGGAAGGAGAACATCACCGGAAGTTATACCATCGAGATGCCGGAAACGATGTGAGACCAAAGCGACGCCAGAAATCATTTGATATCAAGACGGCCAGGAGACAGCGGCAACATGTATAGATCACTATGAGCCATTGTAGAAGTGCACTTGGTTATTAGGAATTCAGCATTGGATTTTGGTGGGAAATTTTGAAAACCCGCCCCCAGTGACTGTCAATTAGACAGCTATTTAATCCGGATAACAGAAAGAGAGGATGCACCTTGATAAAGATCCACTTGGGATCGAAACGCGTCGGTGGAGACTCTCTCTGTTTTTTACAGACCCACGGAGACTACTACTCATAGGATGGGAAAACCTGGACTTGAAAGTGGACGGGAGAAAACGGGTCCCCACTGACCTCGTCCTCAAATATAACAACTCAGGTTCCAGGTCAAACCGGTCCTTAATAGTTAAGTGTCTCCAGTGTGGTCCATTCTGTTCTGTTTTGTTTAATTTGTAACAAATAAAGGATACTTGTTTTTAATATATACAGTATCCATAGTGTATTCAATTCCCTCGATTCCTTATGGGATAAACTCCCATATCCCTTTGGAGAAAAAGATGCAAGGAGAAAGATTCATCTTATATGCAATCAAAACTCTGATTCTGAGTGAGTAATTTGATTAGGGGAGTCCACCCCAATACATCTATTTTGATCAAAGTTCCAGATGTACCATATAAAGTGTGATGTATGCCATTTCAAAATTGAGACCATGTGAGTGCTCTTGAAAGGGGGTTATAACCCCCATATTTCAGCCACATTTTATACCACTTGTCCATTTGATATATGCACGTATTTTGAATTGGCAACATAGCCAAACGGTATTACACGAGGGATATTGCCCTCTATCTCCTTTTCTCTTGTCGTTTCATGTACTAATACGAAATAAGAACAAAGGAGGAAGCCATCAGATCTGAACACGTGAATAGGGGAGGATCAGCTTCTCTTTATTTAAAGCGCCCATATTTCACCTATCGGAATAATTATTTGTATCCATAAAGTTGGTCCAGTACCTTGTCTGCCTATACTGTGTTGTATTTAGACACTGCCTGAGACAGCACCTCTAACGCCATTGTGATTCAGTAACCAGTTCTCGGTAATTCCATCTCCAGTGCTGTGGTGCTTGTGTAGAATATCTGCTACAGTGATCCCGTGCTAGTCGCACACGAAGCCTTAGCCTGCAGGAGGCTTTAAGGACTGCTGGGCAAGCTGTACCATCTATACCACCCTGGTGGCATCCCTAACATTAGAGTGTACTGTAACTCACCATTTTAGGTTTTTATCCATTCTGCCTGTTTGATTCAGGTGTTTAATTGGGTTTCAGCCAATCACAGATATTCATTAGTCCACAGGTGAATGTTCAGCAGTGTTCAGTGAATTGAGTGGTTAGAAAAAGTTATTTTTTATATATACATGCAAATACCAATATCATATAGCAATAGCAATACAAATAGATAAATATATACAAAATATATATATATATATAGTTATAACTACAGCTATACAACAGTAAACAATTTGGTGATCATAGGCGCTGTATCCCCATTAATTGCTAGGTGTATAAACCCTCAGGAAATGGGATTCCACGATCCTAGTAGATCTTCCATCTAGTCGCCCTCAATAAGACACTGTCAACTGACCTGTAACAAGTGCCCTATATGTAGATAATGGTTTATTTCAATCTTCTATGGTATCCCACCTGAACCACACTCAGAATAACCACAGTATCCTCAACAGGAAGCCATTAGAATAATGACTCACCTAGGCTAAATGCCCTATGTTCCTTGAAAGGTTTCTTTCCTTGAACTCTCCCAAGTGTACAGATCCAGTACTGCTCCACTCCAATTGGTCATAAAATTGTTTTATTTGCAGACAATAAAATTTCCATAAAAAGTCCACTGTTAAAATGGAGACAACACCCAGGTGCCAGCGATATTTGCTATAACTACAGCTATATATACATATTTTTAAAAAACGATTTCATATTTCATTTCAAAAGCGAGAGAGACGGCAAAGGAGATTATACTAAAAAAATTGCATATAATAATTTTTTTCCTTTGAGGAAACAATTCTGTACTCAAATACCAGTATGCTGTTTTTTATTATTATTAATAAACTATACACATTGGGGGTTATTCTGGTTGTTTCGTTCGGATGCAAATTCACAGGTACTTATGTATTATCTGGGCGCCCGATTTTTTCATTGCATTGCATCGCATGCAATATAGTGGCATACAATGCAATGCAATGCAATTTTTCATTGTAAAGACCCAATTTTTAATTGTATAGTCACCCATGGGTGATTTCATACCCCCAATACCAACTACGCATGAAGTTGATCTTATATAGTGTGAATACACACTACACACTACGCAGAATACATGTAAAGTTATCCACGTCCCCTCGCGGGGCTCGCTGCGCTCGCCACGCTATATAAAATCAACTCCATGCGTAGTTGGATAGTGGGGGTATGAAATCACCCATGGTTGACTATACAATTAAAAATCAGGTCTTTACAATGAAAAACCGCATTGCATTGCATTCCATGCCTTAAGTAGTGGCATGCAATGAAAAAATCGGGAGCCCAGATAATGCATAAGTACCAATTCACATCCTAGCGAGTCAACCAGAACCTGTCCTGCGAATGTTGATACGATGGCCCACCATTCGCACTGAGTTTAAGTTCACATGGCATGCAAATGGGTGATTTACATATACATCAATTCACATGCCAGTAAAACCCTCCCACATCTTTCGATGGTCACCAACTATTGAAAGATGTGGTGCGCACATGCATATATAAAGTAACTCTCAGGTTACTTTTATATGCGTGTACGTTCTCGGTTACATGGACAGGCAGCTGACATCTGGAAATATTTATCTGTTATCACAATATACACTGGCATTGCTATAATATCAGTCCATAGTGCATAGAGTATCTGGAGAGACTAATAAGGCACATCCATGTTTATGTTTTTCATTCTTGTATATTGATTCTTGTGTAGCCAAGACATCAAGCACAATGTTAAAAGAAAGATAATAAGAGGAAAAAAGAGAGAGGGGGAGGAAATGTTCCAAACCAACCACTCTCAGCTCCTAAGGCTTACTGGTGGGAAACTCCAAGAAATGTCTTGGTACACTATGGTTTGTGCATTTGTCTAAAATATTCCTCCTGTGTTCCATCACTCTGTTATTGACAGGGTGGATGGTACATCCCACGTAATACATCTAAAAGGGACATGCCAGTAAATGTACAACATTGTGTTTAAATTAATAAGATTCTATATTGTATACTTTACTCAATGTCATTTCCATAACTGTTTTTGTTTTATTGTTCACATGATTGCAAGTTGTACACTTTGACTGATTACAACACTCTCCAATTCCAAACTATTCTTTAGAATCTGTTCTAAGAAGTTTATAGTTTTTTTTAATTATATTGGTAATTTTTTTCTGCCACTATATTATGTTTGGATATGAATGAGAGTTTGGTATTTTTTGTATATTGCTTTTGGATTTCTTATTAGTTTGGACTTGGTTGTTGTTTTTTTGTTTAGGATTTTACTCCATTTGAGGGTGCTAGCATATTCTTTTGGTCAGAACAGCTTGAGGATTATCCCAATTTCTAAATTAATTAATCAGTGCCTCTGACTGCTCCTTAAACTTAATGTCTGGGGTGCAAGTCTGCCTAGTTCTGTGTAAATGGCTTTTAGGGACATTATTTAACCAGCTTTTTTGTGGTTACTAGAGAATGGAACTGTTTTTGTAGCCTACCACTGAGACGACTCACTCCACTACCTTCACTGTAATGTCCAAAAAATGAATCTGTGAGGGGTGGTGAGTGCAAGTTAAGGACAAACCATAAGTGTTGATGTTCAAGTGAGTAACAAAATCATTAACTGAAGTCGTGTCACCGTGCCAAACCCCCCCAAAAAAGCAGGCTGTCAATATAGCGACCATAGAGGAGCAGGTTCGATGATCAGCTGCTGTCCGAATTTGTGCATTGACCCTTTGATTACCAGTGGGAATTGGCTCCAGCACTGGTGTGGCTGTCACTCCAAACTGACAAAGGACTCTATTGATCGCAGTACCCCTTGTATTAAGGGATCGCCAGTTGAGAAATATACCTCGAATGGGGGCTTGAGATTACCTGAAATTATCTGCTGTGAAACTACCGTGACTGAGGTTTCCTGTCCCCAGCCAGCAAGACATGGTCAGCACACAGGTGCAGTGATTGAATGCGCTTGCTTCACGCTGAGACCAGAGGTACCAGGATTTGGCTGATGCTGGTGCCTGTAGCAGGACCGTCCACCAACAACCAGTGCCCAAGATTGTGACACCGGCAAACTACGCAAAGCCGCCAACTTCCATCCGGGACCAGAGACTCTGGTGGTCAGCAGCCACACATGTACTGTATTATCCCTTATTAACACACACACATATCCCAGGGACTGTGGTGCCCATGAATACTACTCCATAGGGACACCCAGTTTAAATCCTCATGTAGCACATCTACTATAAACACACTGTGGAGAAAGTGCTTGGGGGCTATTACCAGGAGCCTGCCGTTATCATAAAGTACATTGGCAATTTGTTAATTCACTGAGTGGCATTGTGGACTTCTTGCTATGGCGAAAATTATCACTACCAAGCCAGCCAAAACTATTTCTGTCCAGAAGACAGTTGTGTATATTACAAGAAAAGAGACTGCCCGAAGGTGGTCAGAGGGCGCTCTTATGGGATGTGAGTCAAATGAAGCTGCTACTTGAAGGGACTGAGTAGGTCCCTAAAATGGAAGAGAATAAAGAAGGAAAAAGAAGTAGCGCTTACCAATGAGGGATTATCAATGTAAAAAACATTTAATATGCATATATGACCATAAAAATTACATGAACATAATAAACAATAAAAAATAATAATAAATTATAAAAACTCTCTTGGCCCTCTCTATGTGCCACTGTGTTGGTGATATTGGTAGGATCCGCTCCTATTTGTGCCGCCTTGTTAGAGTCCCAAATTGGAACGATGCAGTTCTTTAAAAGGGGGTACAATTTAGCTTTCCACTGGATTCAGTAAACGTAATTGGAGATGGGCATAGTTACCACTGATTGTCCCTTTGGAGTCTTGTATCCATGTAGGATTGCTGAATTAGCTGTGATCTCCGTTGGAAGGTGGTTGATGGAACTTTCTCCGTTTGGGAATCACGATATCTGTGGAAAGCACTGAGGACTGTCCCGAATATGCAATTTCTCCAAAAGTGGGGAGATGAAGACGGCTGGTTGGATCCAAACAAACACGGTGTGGCGATGACAGTGAGGGGCCTTGAGAGTAGCAGCTTTCCAGCAGCTTCAGTTGTGTATATTAAACACCAAGTGCATATGTCTACTCTCCTAGTACAAAATGAATTGGTACTTTGCAAAAGAACCTGGTAAAAACAAGATTTTCCAAAAGGAATGTGACAGCTTGAATTCATTTGTGTGCCAGAGTGAAAAACCTGGGGTAACGTAGAATCAACAAAATCTAGTGACCTTCCTACTGTTTTTTAGTAATATTAAATTATATTTAAGTTGCGATCAGGCCTATATTTTAAGCAAGATAATTTTGTTGCATTGAATTTATTGTAATTTTATTTGTATATGAGGTTTAAATAAATTGTATATTTAGTTATAACATTGTGTCATATGCGTTCTCTAAAACATTGTTTATTTTGTTTATTTCTGACTAAATATTGAGTAACACAGAGGTCCTTATTGAGAGCAGCAATTGACACTTAATACCTGTGTATTAGATACCTAGCTGCTGTGTGCCCATTCTTTTTTGTATATCAAATGGGCATGTGTCTAAATATATCACAGGTACCCGGAGATACACACAAAATTCCTTTTTTTTTTAAAATTTTTGTTCAAATTGCCTCCTGTAGATGTTTGCAAATCTAGGCGCAAACCTGGTCCCCATCATTGTACTGAGGACCTGTAAAAAGAGACACCGATCAAACAAAACATAATTGTGTAACAAAATAAATCCAATAGACGCTAAAATTAATTTTTCGCTTTCCATCTGAGATACCAGTATCTCCCATCAGGCGATGACTGACCGCAACTATTCCTTTCTGGTGTGGGATATTGGTATACAGTGCTTGGACATCAAATGTCACAAATCGATATCCTGGGATCCCACTCCAGACCCTCTACCTTTTGGATAAAGTTTGTGCTTTCGCAAATATAACGTCTCGGAGAAGAAGCATGTTCCTGTAGAAATCTATCAATATATTGTGACAAACTAGAAGTTAAATCACCAATCCCAGAAATAATAGGTCATCCCGGTAGGTTGTGCAGTGCTTTATGTATTTTAGAAAGATGCTAAAAAGTGGTGGTGACTGGGTGGAGGGGGTAGAGGAGGTCAAACTCATCAGGAGTGTGCATGAAGCTGCCGGGTGCATCTCACTGCAGCTGTCTCTCATTAATCTGGTGGGCTGGGCTGATCCTGCTCAGGTGACTTGACATCTGAGCCCTTTTAAGATAGTTCCTGTGTCAGCAGGCACCTGCCTTTCTCTCTGCTCCATTCAGGTTCACATGACTGTTTGTTTCCTGACTTCCCTGCAGCTATCTTCTGACACTGGCTGGATATTTCTTCCATTTTGGGACTCCTGCTGCATGCCTTGTTGCGGTTCTGGTAAACCGCAAAAGAGCTCCATTGTGGAGCCCAGGTGTTTCTTCTTTATATTGGCAGATTCCTGGTCATATTGTTATATTATTTTCCTGTCCATTATAACATGCATGTGCTCTGGTCAGTTCTGAGTATGCCATTACCTGGCATTTACCCCTGCTGGGTTATTTTCTGTTATGGTACTTGTTTGTTTGTTGTGACTTTTGTGTGGTGTAATATTGTGCTTTTGTATAGTGTCTTTTTCTTATGTTTACGACTAGGTCGCCATTGGTTTGCGACATGGTCGCTTATATGTTTAGAAGTCTCCATTCCCTGGAGTTGGCTCAGGAGCTGTTAGTGTTTTTCCTGTCAGGCCCTGTTAGCCAGTTTCACCTTTTGACTGTTTATAAAGGATCACTGTTACTTTGTCCCATCTTAAGATCCGGTGGCACCGGAGTTGGGGCTTTATTTTCCCTTTCAATATTTATTAAAGGCAAAGCCTTAGCATCAGCAAGTACTAGCAACCCTTTAGGACAGATCAACCAAGGCAGTGTAGGGTTTGCTGTGGCCATCCTAAACAGTGGTCAAAGCTGTGAGGTAACACATGGAATCATAACAGTATCACCGGGCCAACAGATATATTTAGTGAAATATATAAATTG
This sequence comes from Crinia signifera, assembly GCF_055691185.1. Lineage (NCBI taxonomy): Eukaryota > Metazoa > Chordata > Amphibia > Anura > Myobatrachidae > Crinia > Crinia signifera. The sequence goes on from NC_139223.1 coordinate 25,591,751, forward strand.
TTGCTTCTTGTGTAGGGTGTTGCTATCTGTCTGTCAGCAAGAATCTGGCTGCTAAAAGCTTTTCCAATCAGATCCAGAGCCTTCCTCAGATGGTACAGGATCTCTCACTATGGGTAACCACTTAGGAGGAGAGTTCCCATTCCCCCGCTACCGCGGTTCCAGAGCTTAAGATGAATCTCCCCAATTGGCTCTCTGATAGATATAAACAGTTTTTTAACTTTCGAGAGAGTTGTAAACTATTTTCCTCTTAGGCCCACATCCAGTGGCATAAATAGGGCTTTGCAGCCCTAGCAGTTGTGGGGGGAGCCATGAGCACAGTGTCACAGGCTCACAGCATCGTGGCATTACCTGTGAAGGCAGGAGCTGGAGGCAAGATGAGAATGCCATGACTGAGTCGGCGGTGCTAGCTGCTCAGCAAGGTATGTGTTGCAGGGCGACATTCTCCCCGCTCTGCTCCCTTGCTGAGATGAGGTGCGCTGTCACTGCCCGGCTGCCACAGGCTGCGTCTTTCTCTGTGACACTGTGACAGGCAGCTTCATGACGATTTCGCTCTCCTGTCCTTGCCACACTTCACTTGATTTATAGACTGTGGCAGGCTTTACAATCAATCTAAATCCTCACAGTAAAGCATATTACAGTGAGGCTTTAGATTGATTATAAAGGCTACCACAGTCTGAGTGAGCTGAAAGAAGAATCACATGCACTTGGTGTTCCCAGGCGGCAGGGTTGCATGCGGTCCTTTCACATGTGATGGATCACATGCCACAGCTGTTCCCTGCCGCCAGGAGGAGGGTCTGATGCGCACGGGACTGCACATCGGACCTGAAGGGACAATCGATTTGGGCTGATTTCTCGTCCTGTTCAGTCGGGAACGGGTGAAATCGGCCCAAGTCACGGTAATGCATGGGGGCCCATAGGCTTGTGTTGTCTATCACTGAATTATCTGGAAATGATTTAATACATCTTCATGTATCTGCTCAGAGCTACAGTACAGCGTGTGGGGCCGTCTTCTTTTTCATGCTACTAAATAATGAAATGAGTTTGCCTACCCCACCTGGCATATAAAACATCTGATAATAGGTCAGGGCTTTAGCCAAAATTCAGGAAAAGGATTAGAAATCATAATTTTTTCGGAACACAAGGCTGCCTTAATATACATACAGTATAATCCATGTATTAGTTTTTTCTGAAACTGAATAAAAAAAAAAAAATTTCATGTATATAAAATGCATATGGCTCATACCAATATTACATCTTATCTTCGCCAATTACATTTTTTTCAAATAATAACTGTTTTGTTCGTAGCAGGGAGGACCTGAAGCTATGACACTGAGATTAGTCTGGAACAGTGGTGGCTGGCCTTGGCACTCCAGCTGTTGTTGAGCTACACATCCCAGCATGCCCTGCATCATTTTTAGCATGGCCAAATAGCAAAGAACTGTAGCGAAGCATGCTGGGAAGTGTAGTTAAGCGGCGGCTGGAGTGTCAAGGCTGGCCACCACTAGTCTTCTAATTATTATATGTTACATGCTTGGGATAGGCATATGAATATCCTTACAAAGAAATAAGGATCAAAAAGGGTTGAGATTACCTGAAGGATAAAAAAGGGGCAGACTAGATGGGCAAAATGGTTCTTATCTGCCATCAAATTCTATGTTTCTATGTTTCACTTGGCAGTGTCCGGACACCTGCTCCTGGAGCCTGCCTGGCCGCCACTCCAGGTCTGAAACTTCTATAAATTATATGTTCAGTGGGAAACCAGGCACATGAGGGATAACTTTGATGAGAGGGACAGGAGGGATAATTGAGATAGAAGGGATAATAGTGATGGGGTGGGGGGGAGGAAGGATATGTATGAAAAAATATATAATGTATGGGAGGGGGGTGCAAAAAAAATGTCAGCAGGGGGGTGCAACATTTCCAGTTACGCCACTGCCCACATCCTGGTAATTTCTCTACTTCAAGGGGAACCCCAGACTTCGGCATTTGGTCTCAAGTCCAATAGTCCAGCTTTAAATTCATTAGATTACTTTTTTTATTTTCTTGGGTTACTACAGTATATGATGACCCAGATAGAGAGGCTTTGGCAGAGAGTCATTTACGTGTCTTATGGTATGGAATTCTGTTGTTGGTCTATTGACGGCGGCTAGAATGGTCCAGCATTGAGAAGTCAGTTCCGGTTTGGGCTGGCTAATGCATAACCTGTTTGGGTAACACCAGCCTGAAATACCCACATAAACCTGCTAATCATCTCTACTTCAGTGGCAACAGTACATCCATCTGCGAGCACCTCTCAAGCCTAACAGCAGTGGGGTAGCCGTGCCTGCACCCGCAGCTTCCAACCATCCATACGGATGGGCTCCTGGTGGTGGCTCTCTACATCAGCGGCAACATTACATCCAACCGCGAGCACCCAGTAAGCCTAACAACAGAGGATTGCTACGTCTGCATCAGCAGGTTCCACCTATCTCTTGGATGGTGATATATACTGTACATGCTTATTTACATATCTGCATATGTTATATGCTTTGTGTTATATAATTAATGTCTTATTCTGTTTTTGTTTTTTCCTTTTGATTTATTATTTTTAAATAAATTGTAATTTTTATTGTCATTTGCTTCACATATATTTTTGAGTGCCACGCAGCCCCCCTTTTCCTCATTGTTCAGTACCTTGTTTGCCCCCCATAGTCTCAGCAGAGCACTTTTCATATCTTTATTTCGTAGACTGAAGATTAAAGGATTTATCATGGGAGTGACCACTGAGTACAGTAAAGTAAACATCGGTTCTAGGACATCGGAGTATTCTGATGGTGGCATCAGGTATACAGACATAGCTGTTATATAGAACATAATGACAACGGTGAGGTGGGATGAGCAGGTGGAGAAGGCTTTCTTCCTGCCATCCTTAGATTTTATCTGCAAGATGACCCTGATAATTTTTGCATACGATGTCAAAGCGAATATAAAAGGAAAGATTCCATATACCAATATTTCTATATAGATTACAATAGAAAATAGTTCCCTGCCATCACAGGAGATGTTAATCAGAGCTTTAGTATCACAGAAGAACTGGTGTATGGTGTGTGACCGGCAGAAGGACATGTGTGATGCTGGGATTGTAAATACAAATGCATTTAAGATTCCTGATATCCAGGTACCAGATGCCAATACAAGACTGTGTTTCTTATTTAAAATATTATGATAGCGTAAAGGATCACATATAGCAACATATCGGTCATAGGCCATAATGAATATCAGATAAGACTCTGATGATGTAGCCAAAAGATAAAAGTACATCTGGGTGAAGCATTGTATGAAGGACACTGTATTATCCCCAGATAGTAACATGTACAGCAGGTTAGGGACACTAATGGTTGTATAACAGATATCTAGTAAGGCCAGGTTACAGAGGAATAAGTACATGGGGGTGTGTAACTGGGAATCAGTATATATCACTGTGATTATAACAGCATTGATCAGCACTCCAAATATATACAGGAAGAGAAATACACATATAGTTGGAATTATATATTTTGAGTTTGCATAAAATGGTAATAAGATGAATCCATTCATGTAGGTCTGGTTCTCCATAGCACATCCAGGTTACTCTGTAAAGAAACATACACAGTACTTATTACTATAACCTATTTGTATGTCATGTTCTCCTTCGGACAATCACACAGCTATAGGTCTGTTTCCTGTACAGCATCTCATAGTACAGTATAATGCAGGTACAGCCACAGTAACACACAGAATATAGGCATGCCACATATCATTTTAATCATCAGAAGCTCATTGTGTGTTCTGGCCATAATAATTCAAATAAGACGATTTTTCAGCAAAAAAGGCAGCCAACGTTAGCAGAACTGGCCAGGAGCTGCATGGCTATTGAGGCTATTGTATGCCTATTGAGGCAAGATGTATGAGGAAACATCTGTATCCAAGCAGAGGCTGAGGTGACAGTGTTAGCGGCTGTGTGAGTGCTGTCTGCGGGTGGGTTGGTTGTACAATAGTGTTCGGCATATGTGTAAGGGGCATTATGTGTGTCATGTATAAATGCATTAATAATGTGCAACATATGTGTAATGGGCATTATGTGTGTCATGTGTGTAAGGGCATTAATAATGTGCAACACATGTGTAAGGGGCATTATGTGTGTCATTACGTGTAGGAAGGACATTAATAAAGGTTGGCATAATGTGTAAGGGGCATTATGTTTATAAGGACATTAATAATGTGTGTCATGTGTAAGGGGCATTACTGTGTGGTATTATCAGGGTTTGCGAGAGAAAGGGGTAGGGGGTATAAACTACCCAGGCCAAAGTCTGATGGAAGGGCCCAGTGGAGGCCCCGGGCCCCCTCCCCTTAAGTGACAGCAGCAGCTGCAGCTATTCTCCTCTGCCCAGCACACACTGCTTTGTGCTGAGTTGCAGTGTGGCCATGCAGGTGCTTAAAATACAATATTTTCTCAGGATTTTTTTCTAAAGGTATAATGTGAATAATGTGAGGAGTAATGTATATAAGGTAAAGTGGTACTACTGTGTGATGTAATGTGAATAAGGGACACCATTGCATGATATAATGTGAATAAAGTTGCACTACTGTGTGGCATAATTTGAATTGGGGGTACTATTGGGTGGCCATGCCCCTTCCCAGCAAGAACACACCCCTGTATGGGCTGCGCACCGAATGTGTGCACTGTTTCTATTTAAAATAATGCGGGTAGGAGCACCAAAATGATGACTGCTATGATGAGGGTTGATGTTGCTGGGAAAGGGGAGCAGGGTCAGAGGCGGAACTAGTGGCAGTGCTAGGGGGCACCAGCCAAAATCTTGCCTAGGGTGTCATTTAGACTAGGGCCGGCTCTGGGTGTGATGTAGCATAGGTGAGAGGTGACATAATGTACAAACCAGTTATGTGCGGGCAGGGCAGGCAGAACATACTCCAGAGTTTTAAGTACGAATATGATTATAATACTATAAAGAAGATGTTTCTACCTTATAAATATCATCTTTGTATTGTTCATATAATATTTATGTTATTCTCATAATTTTTATAGTAAAATATCACCACCAAATCATTGATGTCAGAGCAAATAACGTGTATCCAGGATTCTTTCATCTTTGAACCTCTAAAAAACCACAAGATAAAAAAGAAATACGTGGGGCGCTCAAAGGTAAACAAGATGAATAACAATTTATTAAAACAAACAAGCAGCACAAACACATACAATTTCTAAAAGCACATTAGTAGATGTGACGGGGTTAATAACACTGGAATGTGAACACATACATATGCGCTATTCCTTTTCCTCAGGGAAGAAATATCGACCAAGTGGGTCCCAAACATGTTCTTATTTGGGGCTGGATATGTCCAATGAAAGACCATATGGATTTGAATGAATGTCTAGTGTGCACACTTAGATTTGGCAATAAGGCACTTTGCTTTGATATGCATATAACCGCACAGTCGGGAGCAAGGACTTCTGTCTAGATAGTGTGGTAGACAGTGTCCGTCCTGCCTCCCCAAAGCTCTTACCGCACGGCAGTGAATTCAATTGAAGTGTCAGTCAAATGACGGATGTGCGCCGCAGCGCTCGCTCACCCCGTATACCGCTCGGCTGTCCTGTGCTTGTGGAGGGAATCAGCTGGCTTGTACTGTCCCGATAACAGCCACCTCCTTAATGCAGACCTCCCAAGTTGTATCTCACACACGGCGCTCTGCCACTGCGTCTGTGGTGGTGGGTCGAAGTCTGCGGCTGGAGGATGTAGTTGAGAAAGCCGCCCTGTGTGCGGCGAAACACGTTCCAAAAGGATATCTGAAAGGACGCCCCCGTTACTGCATCACCCGTCACCTACAGAGCCGGACACACTACATCCTCCAACCGCAGACTTCGACCCACCACCACAGACGCAGTGGCAGAGCGCCGTGTGTGAGATACAACTTGGGAGGTCTGCATTAAGGAGGTGGCTGTTATCGGGACAGTACAAGCCAGCTGATTCCCTGCACAAGCACAGGACAGCCGAGCGGTATACGGGGTGAGCGAGCGCTGCGGCGCACATCGGTCATTTGACTGACACTTCAATTGAATTCACTGCCGTGCGGTAAGAGCTTTGGGGAGGCAGGACGAACACTGTCTACCACACTATCTAGACAGAAGTCCTTGTTCCCGACTGTGCGGTTATATGCATATCAAAGCAAAGTGCCTTATTGCCAAATCTAAGTGTGCACACTAGACATTCATTCAAATCCATATGGTCTTTCATTGGACATATCCAGCCCCAAATAAGAACTTGATTGGGACCCACTTGGTCGATATTTCTTCCCTGAGGAAAAGGAATAGCGCATATGTATGTGTTCACATTCCAGTGTTATTAACCCTGTCACATCTACTAATGTGCTTTTAGAAATTGTATGTGTTTGTGCTGCTTGTTTGTTTTAAAAAATTGTTATTCATCTTGTTTACCTTTGAGCGCCCCACGTATTTCTTTTTTATCTTGTGGTTTTTTAGAGGTTGGCAATCCTCTTACTTGGTGACTGCAGGGTGGCAAGTTACACCCCTTTAGCCTCTAGTGCCTAAGACTAACTTTCTGGTATTCTAAAGAAATATGGACAGGATGTAATTACGCCCCATGCGGGATGCCAGACGAACTCGGACATTTTTTTTAAAGGCAAAACTTTGCTTTGCAAATGATTGTGACTTTAAAAAAAACATCCACGTTTTTCAGGCATCCTGCGTGGCCAATGAACTCAGACCTCATTACATCCTGTCCATGGGATCTGTTAACCTTGAAAGGTTATTGTTCTTCTTCTGGAACCAATAGACATAGAAAAGAGGGAAAACTTTATCTGAAAAGGTCACACCTCTTTTTTCCCCCATTGAACATTCTCTGAGAAGAAGTTCAACTTTGTTACACATAGAGTGAAAGTATTTACCCTGCACAGAAACAAAATAACTAACCCAAATCTAAGTCTCTATGCACATGCTACATCTGCCCCCCTGCAGTGCACATGGTTTTGAACATTGGCACCCCCGATTCTGCTACTTTATTTGGACCCCATCACTGCAGTTCCTTAGGTCCTCGCAACCGCTGTTGCCACAGTGTTCCTGGTGCCTGTATAAAGAGAACAGTACTGTGCATGCAGCCAGCTTCTATGGGCTGCTTTGTAAACAAGTGAAATCACAGCTCATGCGTATAACCCTGGTTTTATGGGCTGCTTTGTCTGCAGACCATAGAAGCCAAAGAGACAGCCCCAAAGGGAGGGAACACTTTCCAATGGGACTGACTTGGGTGACTAGCAATAGGAAGTCACTTCCAGTCACATAGAATCCAGTGCAGCCTCAAAGACTGCACCTGACTTCACTGCAGCCTATAGGTAAAAACCAACACTGTTTATCGCCAAATAATATCCCTGTAAAAATGAAAAAAGCATAATATTATTATCAAGTGACAGAGCATCCATTATGTAAATTTAAATTTTCAAAATAAAATCAAAAATAATTCAGATGGAGCCCACCTCGTCTAGCGGGAGTCTGGCAGTCAGATCGCCAAATGCCATCCCTTGGCATCCACCGGAAGGGGACACACACACGAGGTGCTCGCATGTCCCATTCCAACAGATCTCCCTGTAGGTCCCCACTGCCTTCCCGCTGGTAACCGTCGGTCCCTGCCGACTCCCAGCACCCCCATATTGTGATCCAGTGAGGGAATAGTGCGCATCTCAACTGATTTAGGAGTTGAGCTGTGCACTTATTGCTGACTGCTGTTAAACCACATAGCGTCTTCTTTTCACCAATTTGAAAGAAGTATAAGAACTCTTCTATAAACTTTGAAGAACAACTGAAGGTGGATATCTTTCAAATCCACAATACTTAAGGGATTTACATTGAACCAATACACACTTTTGAGGAATCCCATTCCTACCAATAAGATTGTGTGGTCATCTCAACAAATTGATGTACCCTTTGCCCCTGATGAAGTCAACACAATGACGAAATGCATTGTTATAACCATATTGTCTGATTGACTAATTGACTATTATGTGTATTTGATAAGAGGATCGATTTTTTATCTTTTTTTATTAACTGAACTGTACTGTAAAAACCTGTATGCGCAGTGTTACGCCCTGAGGGCATTTTTATTAAATATTACTTGAATATATTTTGTGCTCTAAGGTGTCGCGCACTCTGAAACCATTTGTTGATATATATATATATATATATATATATATATATATATATATATATATATATATATATAATTTAAACACCAGCTTTTGGAAGCATTGTGGGGCAAATATTATAATAGTATGGAAGTGATCTGATTAGATGCATTCTAGTGCATATAATCATAATACCAAATATACTACTAGTAAAATTTCAAGATTTATTCGGAACAGACAACACAAGCACAGGGATACGGTAACGTACCATAGGCAGCGGTATGAATAACTGCAGTCAAATTCACATGAGTGTGAACCTAAAAAGTTGTAACTGGTTACTCTCTGCTTCTGAGCACCTTACTCCAAGTGATGACGCTAGGCCACGCCCCTACGCATTTAGTCATAGACTTCATCAGAGGGCTGGCCTAGTGTCAGTCAGTTGCCTCCTCTTATACTCACCAGTGGCCATGTTTAAACTGCCCCAGCTGGAGAAATCAACATGTTATTGCAGCACTTTTTTTTACAAACATAAAAATAGACACATTTGTATACAATTAGTGCGGCTTATAAAATACATAATAAAAATATAAGTATATGTTCTTCAAAATAAATCCTAAAAAAGCTTAACACGAGATAGAAACAAGCAGTCCCACTTTACACAGCTATTCTACATGCCGTTATTTTACAAAGTTGTCTAGCAACTTGCAACATTTAAAAAGACATATAGTAATTTGTTCAATCCAAAATAACCCTTTGATTGGTAGATAATTGACTACACATATTTATATATGATCAGATACGGCAGCTTTATAAAAACTGAAATTTGAATTCAGCACTAACCGCTCGAATATTAATACTGTATGCTAAAAATGGTCCGTGAGGGGAACAATATGGAAATATAAATTAAACACCCGCATTTGGAAGCATTATGAGGCAAAACATCACAATACTTAGTTGATGTGGTTTGATGCTGGATTCAGGGTGTATACAGATAACACCCTGATATCTAATAATTCTCACATATACAAAAACATACAAAATACCAAAAAAATAAAAAAAAAAGTCAAAGTTCCAAAAATAACAAAAAAATATACAAAATGGTACATAAACAGAAAAAAGGCACAGGCATTGATCCCTCAAAAAACAAATTGAAAGTCTGGGGATTATGGCCACAGGTAAAACCCTATGCAAAAAAAACACACTCAACAGTCACCTCCTGGGTCTGTTGGAAGATACTTCAAGCTTAATAAAAGAGAAGGATAAAGTTCCACTAATACTAATTACACAACCAAACCCGAGCAACGCCAGGTACCCCAGCTAGTACTGTATATTGTCTTATAATGTAATTAGTTACATCACACCTTCACCCATTGTGGGCATAGCAATGTAAACTAAAATGAAGTTTCTTAGGATCACTTATGATTCCTATGTGCTTCTCTGAATGATACTCTGTGCCCAAAAAAAAAAAATAATATAATATATCATTCAGATTTACTTTACAGGTACAAATTACAATAAAGGAAAGTTTTCCTTTCAAAAGTGATAAATTCTGTAGCATGACTTGTCTTACTAGGTATAAAATGATCATTGGATCTAATAAATAACCTAAAATTAATCAACAGACAGTAGATACAAAACCCGCCTTAACGCGTTTCGTATCACAACTTCGTCAGAGGGCGTCTGACGAAGTTGTGATACGAAACGCGTTAGGGCGGGGTTGGTGACGTCAGCTCTACCTGTGCCTGGCTCCCCCCTGCCGCATCCATCCACGCTTGAAGTTTCCCGACGAGCCGTCTCCTGTTATATACAGCCGGTTGGTGCCTGTGGACTCGCGATGATTGGAAGTCGGTAGGAGCTTGCCTGGGTTTATACAATATTGAATCTTGTGGTAACCAGCCCACGTCGGTTACCTGCTCGGTACGGGTCTTTATTGATTCCATGTACTTTTACACAGTTTGTGTTTTATAATAAAACTGTTTTACACTATGGAGCGCACCTCTCACCTCTCCCTTTTCTTAATATATATATATATATATATATATATATATATATATATATATATATATATATATATATATATATATATATATATATATATATATATATAGACTTTGTTTTCGGCTCGGCACTCCAGCTCACAATAGCAAATTCCCAGGTGCCTTCAGGGTCCAATGGGTCTCCTGGCATTTATTTTATTGTTGTGACGAGTGCTGCCGTAACCAAGCTCCCTATATATATATATATATATATATATATATATATATATATATATATATATATATTCATATACATATACATTAGGGCGGAGTGAAAAAAACTGAAATTGAGAAATTCAAAATCGGCTAGTGTGGAAAAGTTGTGACTTGACCTGAATAAGAAACGTGCAAAAGCTTTTTGATCTGAGTCAACATCTTCTGTTCTGGCAAGAGGCCTAAAGTTTCACTTTTTAGGTGAAAAAGACAAAAACTATGAAGATGCTCCGATCTAGTTAAAATTATGTCAGGATGTCTTAGAGTGGTTCATTAATATACTTTAGCTTAGTAAAAGATAGTACGAGCTTGTCCTAGTGCAAAGTGACTGACTTTGGCGGGAGAAAAAATCCCTGATAATTGACCCATTTTCATGGTTTCAATTGTGAATATTGTGTGTTTACTCCTGAACGTGTTTTATTTATAATTTTTTTGGAGAGGATGCTCTATAATTGATGTGATCAAGAAAAGAAACTTGGTTCAAAAAATCAGGGTAAATCCCTTTTGTTTGTCCTTAATAGAATAGTGCACCTTTTTTTATACTTTATTGGCATTACAATCACAAAACATTCCTAAATTCATATAATGTTGTGAAAAATATAATCAGCTTTACTCCATATATGCTATTGTCCTGTTATATAGAAGGTTGGTAGGACATTACCAGTGAAAAGGTAATGAGGCTTTCTGTGAACTGTTGTATCACTGCCTTTTGGCCCTTATTCAGACCTGATCGCAGAACAAATTTGTTCTCAAAATGGGCAAAACCATGCTGCACTGCAGGTGGGGCAGATGTAACATGTGAGTTATGCTGGCCATACATCAGAAAGATCAATCTTAAGATCGATTGCGCTCATGATTGCGTCCAATTTACCTTCAAGTCCTTGGTGGTTTTTGGACACACAATGTGCACACAATCTGCACACAATCTGCATACAATCCATTTTACAATCAATTGAGATTGTATGATTGGGTACAATATCTTTCTGGTGTATGGCCACCTTTAGATTTGGGTGGGGTGTGCTGAAACTGAAATCTAAATTGCAGTGTCAAAATAATGCAGCCAGTATTTACCCTGCAAAGAAACAAAATAACTCACACAAATCTAACTCTCTCTGCACATGTATCATCTGCCCCACCTGCAGTGCAGCATTTTTTTGCCCATTTTGAGAACAAATTTGTTCTGCGATCAGATCTGAAGAAGGGCCAAAAGGCAATGATACAACAGTTCAAAGAATAGCCTCATTATCTTTTCACTGGCAATGTCCTACCAACCTTCTATATAACAGGACATTAGCATATATGGAGTATAGCTGATTATATTTTCACAACCTTAAATGAATTTAGGAATGTTTTGTGATAGTAATCAAGTTAAAAAAAAACCTGCACTGTTTTTGAAATCTGTAAATTAAAAAAAACACATAATCATTAGCATTTTTTGGAGCACTATGAGTGCAGTATATTTTGTCTTATCAATAACAGTGTCTGGTTGTCAGATCTTGCTAATAGGAAATAACTTGCAGTCTGTTATTGAAAAACAGTAACTGTTACAATAAGTATTACAAGTAACAGTGTAAACTGTTTAATGTATCATTTTAAATATCACTAAACATTAGATGTATTTGTTTATTACATCATAATACACTTCAACGTATTTAACTGTTAATATATTGGCTTATCTTTGGCATAACTATATGCCGTAATGCAGCCCTTTCATGTTCCCAGCATAGGGGATGCAAAACTCCTTTTCAGACCAATTCATGTTAAAAATAATCTGCCACAAGTAAAGACAATAAACAGAAGTGTTTTAAATCCTGCACCTAAAGAACAGAGTGTAATGCATTGTTACTGAACTTACTGGAGCATTCAGTAAAGAGTTTGTTGGACATTAGAAGACACAGAGGTGCATTATTCTATTAAGGGCAAACAAAAGGGATTTAACCTGTTTTTTTTTTTTTGAACCAAGTTTCTTTTCTTGATCATATCAATTACAGAGCATCCTCTCTAAAAAAATAAAACACGTTCAGGAGAAAACACCATATTCACAATTGAAACCATGAAAATGGGTCAATTATCAGGGATTTTTTCTCCCGCCAAAGTCAGTCACTTTACACTAGGACAAGCTCGTACTCTCTTTTACTAATCTCAAGTATATTAATGAACCACTCTAAGACATCCTGACATAATTTTAACTAGATCGGAGCATCTTCATAGTTTTCGTCTTTTTCACCTAAAAAGTGAAAATTTAGGCCTCTTGCCAGAACAGTTATACATCAGTACGATATATTACACAGTATATTATAATGTACCGTAATTACCAGAACCATCACAGCTATAGATCAGTACTATGTATTATACAGTATATTATAACGTACAGTAATTACCAGAACCATCACAGCTATGGATCAGTACTATGTATTATACAGTATATTATAATGTACAGTAATTACCAGATCCATCACAGCTATAGATCAGTACTATGTATTATACAGTATATTATAATGTACAGTAATTACCAGATCCATCACAGCTATAGATCAGTATAGGGATGCCAATCCCGGGGCATTTTTCAATCCCGGGATCCGGGATTGAAAAATGCTCAATCCCGGGATTCCCGGGATCCCGGGATTGGCATCCCTACCTGTGCTGCATATTTGTGGATACCCACCCCCACACCGGCCGACCCGCACATTTACTTACATTAGCGGGCGGCCGGCCGGGAGTGGTTTCGGAGGTGCATGGTGCCTCCAGGCTCGTGCACCTCCTTCTTAGCAGGCAGGGCAGGCCGGAACGAAGAGGCAGGGCAGGCCGGAAAGGAGGCGGGTGGGCGCTCGTGCTGAGGAGACTAGAGGGGGCGGGCACAGGAGAAGGCTGCGCAGCGTGACCTCTACTGTCACGCTACGCTGGCCACACGCAGAGGTCAGGATTCGGGAGCCGGGCAGCGTCTGAGCGAGTGCTCAGACGCTGCTCGGCAAAGGACTGCGCATGCGCAGTCTAATCCCGAAATCCCGGGATTGGATATTCCAATCCCGGGATTGAAATCCCGCACTTTTTGAGGCCAAATCCCGGGATCCCGCCGATCCCGGGATTGGCCACCCTAGATCAGTACTATGTATTATACAGTATATTATAATGTACAGTAATTACCAGAACCATCACAGCTATAGATCAGTGCTATGTATTATACAGTATATTATACTGTACAGTAATTACCAGATCCATCACAGCTATAGATCAGGTACTATGTATTATACAGTATATTATACTGTACAGTAATTACCAGATCCATCACAGCTATAGATCAGGTACTATGTATTATACAGTATATTATAATGTACAGTAATTACCAGAACCATCACAGCTATAGATCAGTACTATGTATTATATAGTATATTATAATGTACAGTAATTACCAGAACCATCACAGCTATAGATCAGTACTATGTATTATACAGTGTATTATAATGTACAGTAATTACCAGAACCATCACAGCTATAGATCAGTACTCTGTATTATACAGTATATTATAATGTACAGTAATTACCAGATCCATCACAGCTATAGATCAGTACTATGTATTATACAGTATATTATAATGTACAGTAATTACCAGAACCATCACAGCTATAGATCAGTACTATGTATTATATAGTATATTATTATGCAGTAAATGTAGCACAACTCACCGTTATATTGCCATAATGGAGAACACAGGTAAAGAAAGACTCTTATTTATACAGTGTTCTTAATTAATGTGTAATCAATTAAGATGTAACTATGTGGATAAGAAAGTAACAGAATTACATCACCCAGAAACTTTTGCCTTTGGGATTTAATCACAAAGTTTACAGATACATTGGCAAAACTTTTCTTTTTCAATCTCTACTTGTCAGCATTACTTTGCAGTTTAGTTTTGTTATACAGTAACAATGTGGCATTAATTATAGTCAATATACTGCTAAATATTTACAGGATGCAAACTATATTTCCTACATTATGGCGTTTACTTACTAAGATGGGAGTTCTATTGAAGATGAGATGTTGCTCATAGGAACCAATCAGAAACTACTTCATATTTATTTAGCACCTTCTATACAATAATAGATCAAATAATAGAATCTGATTGGTTGCCCATAGCAACCACCCATCTTATATAAACCCCTATGTGTGTGTTCATATAATATTGAGTTTTTTTACAATATTTTTTTATTAGCATATTTAAGTAAGTTTAAGAAATAAATTTATATGCATACTGGAATGTAATCTATGATCAAATCAAAATGAAATCAAATGGAAATTGAACGCATTGGATTTAAATTAGATACCGATGCGCGGCCCTGTGGCATCAAAATGGAATAGAAAAGTAGACTGTGCAGGCAAGACCATATAGTACAGATTGGTACTATATAGGCTAAATTGAATTTGTACGATCCCTGTTCGATCTCAATGGAATTGGGATTGAATAGAAAAGGAACCACACCATGTGTAAACCCCTTAGGGAGTGTACACTCCCTGATTGGGAGATATCTTATGTCTTTGTAAGTTCCCATGATCCGAACACTTATTGGGCTTAATTTGCAGGAGAAATTTGTTCTCAAAATGGCCAAAACCATGCTGCACTGCAGGTGGGGAAGATGTGCAGAGCATAGGCGAATCTAGGGGGTGGTCCGGGGGTGCACAGGACCACCCATTAGCCCATTTTGTAGCTGAGGGATGGGGCTTTCCAACAAGCCCAGTCCCGTGTCTCTAGCCCTCTGGGAACCGGAGATACGGCCAGGCAAAGCTGGAACGTTTTCCCTATAGGATAACATGGGACCCCCACCCAGTTCAACGGCTGCCAGTTCCCCCTTCGGCATCACTGAAGCTCAAGGTTGATCTCAGTCGAACCCAAATCGCTGGGCCTTCAATCTGATACCAGGCTGGATCTATATGGATTAACTGGTTCCAGGGATATTGAGGTTAAACCGTTTTTTTCTTTTTCATTTCTTAAATGTAATTTCATGACTGTTTATGTTCTTTGAGGGCAGATTTCTCTGGAACCAAACAGCCCAGTTTAACGGGACCAAAATCATTCGAAGCCAACTCAAAAGTTCTTCAATATGATACTGGTCTCATGTACATGGGTCAGTTGGTTCCAAAGATATAGCTGGTTTGTTAAAGGGGGGTAGGGAGAGGAGAGTGGTTGTCTCTCCCCCTCACACCAGAAAATGCAGGGACTAGGCTGGTGTATAAAGGGTCAGCCTGGGAATGTCCCTGCATGATCCTGGGACCATATTCCCGGGTAAATCCCTGCATTTTCTGTTGTGAAAGGGTTATTATTTCAAAGGGGCATTACGGTGTGCAGCATCATGTGTAAGCGGCATTATGTGTGCAGCATCATATGTAAGAGGTACTATAGTGCATGGCAACATGTGTAATGGGTACTATGGTGCGCGGCATCATGTGTAATGGGTACTATGGTGTGCGGCATCATGTGTAATGGGTACTATGGTGTGCGGCATCATGTGTAATGGGTACTATGGTGCGCGGCATCATGTGTAATGGGTACTATGGTGTGCGGCATCATGTGTAATGGGTACTATGGTGTGCAGCATCATGTGTAATGGGTACTATGGTGTGCGGCATCATGTGTAATGGGTACTATGGTGCCATCAAGCATGAACCCCCTAGCAATGAGCACGTAGGTAAGCAGCACTTATGTGGCAAATATGTAATGGGCATTACGGTTTGTTATATAGTATGTAATGGGCATCATGATATGTGGCACAATGTGTAATGGGCATTATGGTGTGTGGACTTATGTGTAATTGGCATTACAGCGTGTGGCTTTATGTGTAATGGGTATTACAGAGTTTGCTAAAATGTGTAATGGGCATTACTGTGTATGGTCTAAAGTGTAATACCACACCCCTTTTTGTGATGCCACGCCTCCTTCCCATGAGGCCACGCCCCCTTTTTGCCGCGCGGCTATGCCGCGCAAAGGTCCCCCTGCTATTATGTCTAGATCTGGGACCACCCATTACCATAATTCTAGATTCGCCTATGGTGCAGAGAGAGAGTTAGATCTGGGTGGGGCGTATTCAAACTGAAATCTAAATTGTAGTGTAGGAATAAAGCAGCCAGTTTTTACCCTGCATGGATAAAAGTAACTCACCTGCAAAAGAAGGCCGGCAATGTCAAATGAAAAAGTGGTTTGAGCAGATACCTACAACCTGTTGCACAAGGGGAGGACACATAACTTCAAGACACCACTTTGTTTCTCAACCAAATATCATATTTGATGTCCGTTCAGGAAAGTTCTTCCTGTCTAACATCAACATTTTAAGCCTTTATACCAATGTACAGTACACTGCAATAAGGGGTTGAACTCCCTCTGCATACAGATGCCAAGTTGACTCCATGCATCAAAAGAGGTTGAAATATCAAAGACTGGTGGTGAAAATGGACATTTCACCCACAACTGCTACACATTTCCTAATTATGAAGCCTAGCAGTTTCAGTTGTCTTTGTTGTACCCACCCACCACCGGCAAATTTTTTTTTTATTAAACATGTACTTACATGAAACACTACTCATGTAGTATATTTTTATACGGTCACCATGTGGACTTATATGTCTGGGTAAAACCACTTGCAAATTTAAGGAAAGCACTGCAGGGCTACCTGTCTGGCCTTGGAAGGGAAGGCTTGTGACCATTCAGTGGCCAGACACTTTAAATAATTTAATTGAAGGTTACACAAGTTTAGTACCATTAAATACAAAATGATTGATTATGTATCCATAAATTTGAGTGTGAAAACAAGCAATTCTCTAGTCTTATTTTTATGGTTTTTTTTTATATTATATCTATTAGACCCTGGCTGTCTGCCTGGCACTACATGTTCTCCTCGGGTGTACAGGTATAAATATCTCACATGTATACACTCCTCTCCAAGCCTTGAAAAAGATAGGACCTCATATCGAAACGCGTTGGCAAGGAGAGGAGAATCTACTGTATGCTGTGGTGACTTGGAGTGTGTCTTATATCGGTAACCAGTCTGGGGTGAATGGCCATTGCCCCATACACAGGTACCGTATTTTTCCATCTTCTGCTCCAGTCGTTTTTCTGTTTGATATACTCAATAAATGTATTGAAAAACTACCACTGAAAGGAGTCCTTTTCCTCTTTAATTACATGCTGAGATGAGAGATCGTTTTTAAGCCTGGGAAGTTTTAAGGAGGACTAGGAAAAGATACCCTTATATACCTATATCCAATATTGTCCTTGTGAGTATGGTATGCTTACAATTTTAAAGCAACTTTATACACTTGTGGTGACCCTGGATGCCTGTTTAAAAGAAACCGCTACACATCTGGTATAGATTTTTTTTACTGTGAGTACGGTACACATCAGAGATCCCACCCCTTTGTTGTTAGTGGAAAAACACGGTTCTTTCACAAATAAATCTACATATGACCCATTCCTCTGTTTTTATATATCAACATCGGTGTTGAGGGAAAATCTGGTTTGGAGCGATTCTGAAATAGACACTCCAAAAAAAGATACATTTATGTGAGGTTAAACATCTGT
This sequence comes from Crinia signifera, assembly GCF_055691185.1. NCBI lineage: Eukaryota > Metazoa > Chordata > Amphibia > Anura > Myobatrachidae > Crinia > Crinia signifera. The sequence continues at coordinate 25,609,734 of NC_139223.1, forward strand.
TCCATCAGTGAGTACTGGTACGCAGTTATTCTGGGTGCGGCTTAATCACATGTGGTGGACCCTGAGTGTGTGGCAAAGAAACCTTTATACACCGACACCCCTACTTCTTTCGTGAGTGGGGTACGAATTTGGGATATATACCCTTCTCTGTGTCCCAAGTATAACTAAGAGAGAATTCATACAATGTATTTTTTCTTTTTTATATAAATACACCGCACAGATTTCAAACGGAGGTGGGATTCAATTTGTGTGAAATCGACTCTACATCGCCCCTGGTCCATTTCTTCCGAAACAATCAGCCAAACCAGGGATTGAGTGGTGATCCCGATCTTTCGGACCCGGCTGAAGTAGAGAATTTTTTGCGCCTTGGGATTAACTTTTTCTGTATTTGTTTCTATATCTATAAGTACAGTTTACTTTATCCATTTTCAAATGTATTGACTACTCTCCCAGACGCTGTGATGCAATCCATTTTTATCCTTCTATCTTTCACCCATTAGGGGTGATAGAGCCAAGACCTTTCTCCAAACGGAGGCATGCCGAATCCATGCCCTTAACTCTGTCCATGCATATGGACTTATTGAAAAGCTCAATCTGAATTGTTTCCTCTAATGCAACAGTCCCCTTACTGCTCTTCTTTTATGTATCAGTACAGTGATGATCTGTAACTGTACTACAGTATAGGCTTTTAGTCCTTGCACCGGCATTTGTGTTATTGTTATATGTTTCATATCACCTAGCACCTGCCCTGCCCCCTCCTGACATCACAGAGGGGGCGACCCAGCACAGGTCAGATGCCCGGATGAAGCAGGAAGTCCTTGTGCACTTGATGATGTTGGTGAAGGGGTAAAGGTAAGATTTTTGTAATAATTTCTTGACTCCTAATGAAAAATTCTGCAATGAATTTAAAATGTTGAGACCAGCTCTGCTGTCTGCTTCACATTATTTACTACTTATGAGTAATAAAAAAGTATACTGTATTTTCCACCATGGAAGGCACCCATGATGCTGTGTGAGGAGAGTGCTGAGCACATGGACTGTTTATATATGTAAGAAGCGTACCACTGTCAACCTGATCGAAAAACAAAGGGATGTCATTGTTTACTCTACATGGATTTCTCCAACGCATTCCCTGTTTTTCTTACACCAATAATTTGGTGGTACAGGGTTTTTTTTTAAATTATAGGTGCAAGCAGGAGATGTATTTGGCCCAAAAACATTGGGACATTTGTGACATGCAGAAATTGCATGCAGGATATTGCACCCCCTGTCAGAACAGCTCAGTATGCCCTGCCATCAACTAAAGCACATTGTATATGCTTCAGAGGAAGGAGTAACAGTAAAAATCCATCCAGATCTATACAACAAGCCATGACATTTGGAGGGAAGGGGGAATGTACCTTAGTTCAGCACAGTGGATAGTATGTGTGCAAGGTGCTTAAACCCGTCAAAGTAGCCACCTGTGAAGTGTGTTCCAACACTGCTAGCTGGAGTCAATCAAGCATATGGAAAATCACCTGGAGAAACTGAAGGAGAAGATGAAACAAAGCAAATCTGCTAAGAATGCCAGACTTTAATTTGCATCACCAAGATCAAAGGGTTGCCAATATTTTAAAATTGGAACATTGCATTTTGTCAACTGTGCTCGATCCTAGCTTTAAGTTCTTTTTTTTTTTTAATTAACTAGCTTAGAAGTTATCCTCTTAAGCAAGGGTTTTCTTATGCACCAACCATAAACTAATTTGTAGACTTAAATAAGTATGTTATGAAGCTAACCTTACAAAAAGGTTACTTAAAAAAAGAAACAGTATCATACACAGGACATTTCTGGGCTACAGGCGCTCTTTTCTTTCTATTTGTTCTTTTTCTTCTCTTTCTTTTCCTTATACTTTTTCTTTTCTTCTTTCATTTTTTATACTGCATTCGTATGTATACTGATTATACAAACTGATAATACTGTATTTTTGTCATTTCTATATTGTATAGTAAACAACTGTTTTGATTACAACCGGTCTGTATTTATCTGATATTCTGATTGTAATATACAGTATACTGTATATTGCTATTGTCATTAAAATGTTAAAACTCAAAAACATTTTGAAAAACAAATAAAAAAAGAATCAGGCATGCAGTAGTTAACACTTATGAAATAGGCCATAACAACTCTCAACTAAAAAAATAGCTCTAAATATTACCCTCCTGACTGCAAAAGCCAAATTGAGATGTTCTATGAACTAGTTAAAAATGTCATATGGAAATATGTTCTCTAATAAAATTAAGTCTAACAGTAATTACAATTTGTACTTTAAACATATGATACAAGAGAAAGTAAAAGTGTATTTGAATTCAATATTAATAGCCGAATAAGGTAAAGTTATAGCTAAATTACATAAAATATGTTGACAAAAACAGTTATCTTCATTTTAACAGTGGGCATTTCAAGAATTGAAAAACAAATATACTGTATTCACAATTCTGTAGACCAAAAATGACCTGCAGTGAGAAGGCAGATTTATAACAACAATTAGACATATAAGGGGTATATTCACTGTCAGGCGGAGGAGGAATATATTCCACCAGTTTGCTGATTTACATCAGCTTGTCTGGCGGAATATATTGAGCCAGTTTCATATTCCAGCTATTCAGAATGCTTTCCTAGCAGAAAGCATTCTGGTCGGATTGGCGGAATACCAAACAGGCATTCCACCTGATAGCACCTTACCCGCTGCCCAGCATTCTGACAGCAGTATTCAGAGCGGGACCTGGCTTGAAGTGAATGTTAATGAGCTGGTCCCTGTTCCATCACTGCTAGGGATAACAGCGTTGACAGCCGCACATACTGTAGGTGTGCGCACATTGCTGTGCCCACCCTTATGACCACCTCTGCCGCTAGCAATGCCAGCAATACCTTGAACCAAAGACTTTTGCTTTTTAGAACTGTATTCCATTTAAAGAAGTGCCCATCAATCAATTATGTGTATTTGCATTGTTAAATGTACTAGACCATTGTCATATCACTACACACCTGTGTCAGCCATATATGTTTATGACTGTATTTGCATGTACTGTTGAGATTATGGTGTGGCTAAGACACTTTTTATATTGTAGCGAGTGCCAATAGTTGACGGAAGACACGCCTGATTGGCGGTGTTAGACACCCCCAATAGGTGGAGCTACACACACCCCTTTGACAGTGCACCCCCTAATAAAATGTGCTGCGCACGCCTATGCAGCCGCATAATGAATGAGCGGGGACCCGCTCATTAATATTCGCTGCACAACCAGGAGCTTCTTGCCTGTGTCCTGTCCCCGCGGCTGCTGCAGCTCCATCCCTGCCTGTCCCTGGCATTCAACCTCTGCCCAGAGGCAGGAGCTCCACCCCCCACCCACAGGTGCTGCATGACTGCCACTCTCCACCTGCACGAGCTCTCCCTCTGCCCAGCCACTGGAGCTCCATGACTGTCCTCCCTCAGCCAGGCTGTGGGAGCTCTTTCCCCACTCCGCACAGCCACTTGTCCCCCTCTGCATGGCTGCAGGAACTCTCTGACCGCCCCTCTTTGCCCGTGGGAGCTCCGGCCACTGGAGCTCCTTGACATTCTCCCTCAGTCCGGCTGTAGGAGCTCTGTCCATGCCCAGCCGCTACAGGGACATTACTGTGCATAGGCTATAAGGGGCTTTCTCTCTGAGGAGGTGGGGGGCACAGTGCGCACACTGCCAGCAGGGGCATGTAGTGCAGTGTGAGGCTGGGACATCACTCGGTGCACGGTCCTGTGAAGCAAGCAGGTAATCTGGGGCTGGAGGTGTGCTGCAGAGCACTGTAACTCCTGTGTAAGCTGTCTTATACAACACCTGTGGGTCACATCCTCTCCGGGTCATACACTCGGCCGTCTCTTCCTTGCCTCCTCCCTATAGGGAGTTTGCCGATGTATTCTCCAAAAAAGAAGCTGATACTTTGCCCCCTCACTGCGCTTTTGACTGTGCCATTGACCTGATTCCTGACTCCCGGCTGCCCAAAGGGAGGCTTTATGCCTTATCGGTTCCTGAATCCCAGGCTATGGACAGTTATATCAAAGAAAGTCTCGAGAAAGGGTTTATTTGTCCCTCTAAGTCACCGGTAGGCGCAGGTTTTTTCTTTGTAGAAAAAAAGGACGGGTCACTTCGCCCGTGTATTGACTTTCGAGCTCTTAACAAAATAACTATCAAGAATTCTTATCCATTACCTCTCATTTCAGTCTTATTTGATCAGATTCGTGAAGCAGTCATCTTTTCAAAAATCGATTTAAGAGGTGCATATAACCTCATCAGAATTCGCCAGGGTGATGACTGGAAGACCGCGTTTAATACCCATTCTGGCCACTATGAATACCTGGTGATGCCGTTTGGACTGGCCAACGCGCCTGCGGTCTTCCAAGATTTCATCAATGAGGTGCTTCGGCCATTCTTAGGAACTTTCGCAGTGGTGTACCTGGACGACATTTTAATTTTCTCTTAGAGTCTTTCCGAACATCGCCGACATGTTTGTATGGTCCTCCAAAAACTACGAGAGAACCAATTGTACGCTAAATTAGATAAGTGTGAATTTGAAGTCTGTCATATCTTTTTTTTAGGGTACATCATCTCACCCAAGGGTTTTTCTATGGATCCATGTAAAGTTCAGGCTATCCTATCTTGGGCTCGTCCTACCAACCTTAAAGCAGTCCAAAGATTTCTGGGCTTTGCGAATTATTATCGTAAATTTATTCGGTCTTTTTCTCAGATTGTTGCTCCCATCGTTGAGCTTACCCGCAAGGATGCCGATCCCGGTCATTGGTCTCCATGGGCTATCAAATCCTTTGAATTATTAAAAAGGGCCTTTTGTTCTGCTCCCATTTTGCATCATCCGGATCCCAGTTTCCCATTTATTGTTGAAGTGGATGTCTCGGATATTGGGGCCGGAGCTGTTCTTTCTCAAAAGAATAGTTTCGATCAGAAAATTCATCCTTGTGCCTACTTCTCCCGCAAGTTTTCCTCGGCCGAGAAGAATTATGATGTGGGGAACCGGGAGTTGCTGACTATAAAGTGGGCGTTCGAAGAGTGGCGCCATTGGTTGGAAGGTGCAAAACATGTCATCACAGTGATCACGGATCATAAAAACCTGGCCTATATCGAGTCAGCCAAAAGACTTAACCCACGCCAGGCACGATGGGCATTGTTTTTTACCAGGTTTCGTTTTCTCATCACCTTCAGACCCGGTCCCAAAAACATTAAGGCTGACGCTCTTTCCCGGAGTTTTTTAACCAGTCTCACTTCTAATTCCAGCGAAACCCCTATTCTCCCGTCTTCCATCATCCATGCCGCTGTTGCCCAGGACTTGGCGTCCCGTGTCATCGCCTCTCAATCCTTGGCTCCCCAGAACACTCCACAGAACTACAAAAACTGGTCATCAAGGACTTCCATGCTAGCAGACTCGCCGGACATCCTGGCATAACCAAGACCCTTGAACATTTGTCCCGTGCAGTTTGGTGGCCTGCCATGAAACAGGGTGTCTCTCGTTTTATTTCTTCTTGTCAGACTTGTGCCAGACATAAGTCTTCGCGACTATCGCCTGTGGGTCAACTTCTGCCATTGTCCATTCCAAAAAGGCCATGGTCTCATATGGCTATGGACTTCATTGTGGATCTTCCGTCTTCTTCTCATTATACCACCATCTGGGTCACGGTGGACCGTTTCAGTAAAATGGCACACTTTGTCCCTTTGCGCAAGCTTCCCTCAGCCAGGGAATTAGCTCAGTTGTTTGTGACACACATCTTCCGGCTGCATGGCCTCCCTGACAATATTGTCTCTGATTGGGGTACACAGTTTGTGGCTACGTTTTGGAGACGGTTTTGCTCTGTGTTGGGGATACAACTCAATCTCTCCTCAGGGTATCACCCACAGTCCAATGGGCAGACCGAGAGAGTAAACCAGGCGTTGGAACAATATTTACGTTGTTTTGTGTCCAAATGCCAGAGCAATTGGGCGGAGCTGTTACCCTTGGCTGAGTTCGCCTATAACAACGCCTATCATGTGGCATCCAAGAAGTCTCCTTTTTTGTGCAATTTCGGATTTCATCCCAAGTGTAATTCGTTTGATGTCCCCATGGATACTTCTTGGTCTTCTTCCTCTGCAGTTGCTCTCCTTGGAAGAAGGTGCATCTCGCCCTTAGACAGTCCGCAGCACGTTCCAAGATATTTTTTGACAGACACAGAAGACCGTGTTCTTTCCAAGTTGGACAAAGAGTCTGGCTGTCAACTCGACATGTCAAACTTCGTCAAAGATGTCCCAAGTTGGGACCCAAGTTTATCGGGCCCTTCCTGATTACCGAACAAATCAATCCGGTGGCGTTCAGGCTACGGCTACCCAGGTCTTTAAGAATTAATAGCGTCTTTCATTGTTCCCTTCTCAAACCTGTTTCAATTAATTCTCGCTCCTTGCCCCTCCAAAGTCGCAAGCCCCTTATTGTTCAGGGACACAAGAAATTTATTGTTGAACGTGTCTTGGATTCCAAAGTGGTCCGGGGGAAACTTAAGTTTCTAGTCCATTGGAAGGGCTTTGGGGACAAAGAAAGGTCGTGGGTGCCGGATAGGTTTCTTCACGCGCCCAGGTTAAAGGCTGAATTCTTTAAGAGGTTTCCGTCCAAACCCGGTTCTGAGGGTTTGGTGACCCCTCCTCAAGGGGGGGGTACTGTTAGGAGCAGCTCTGGTTGCGCGGCTCCGGTAATCCGTGGGCGACGCGCCCCGGTTGTTGCTAGGTGGCCGGGACGCCGTCGCATCATTCCCTCTGTGCTTCCGCCGGAAGCGGGTGCAAGTAGCGCTGCTCCGGCACTTCTGACTCCAAGCGCCCCGGCTGTTGCTAGGCAGCCGGGACGCCGCCGCGTCATCAGCCCCGCACTTCCGCCGGACGTTGACGCGCACTCAGTGGTGTTCTCACAACTCCTTCCTCCCCTGCCGCAACGGTTGCCTAGGTGGCGGGGGACGCCACGCGCCCGCGGGAAAGCGGGGACAGTCTGCAGCTGATTTGCAGCAGCTGCGGGGGACGCCTTTTTGGCGCCCTATTTAAACTCCCGGGCACCACTCTCTGACGCCGGTGATAGTTCTTCCTTGCTTGGTCAGAGTGCTCCCGGTTCCCTGGTTCCTGGTGGTCTTGGCTCCTGTCCTGCTTCCAGCATTCCAGTATCTGTTCCTGCGTTGCTGCTGAGGATTAACCCTTCCCGTTCCGTATCTACCTCTCTCAGATAAGTGGGGGTTATCCTCATCTCATTTGTTCCTGTTCATTCTAGTATTATTTTCATACCATCCTTGAGTATTGTTACTCCTGTATGCCATTTAGTGTTAAGTACCATCTTTTGAGTATTGTTACTCCTGTACATCTATATTGTTCTTATACCATCATTTGAGTATTGTTACTTCCACATATCTCTGGAGTATTGTTACTCCCAGTGCCTTTAAGTGGCAAGTTCTATCATCTCCTAGTCTAGTGAGTCCTCGCCTGTGGTTGTAGTTAGTAGTTCCCCTTGTCCTCTGTTGGCCTTGACGGGCGCGTTGTCACAAGTAAGACCTGGTGGCATCGGGGGCAGAGCCTGACTAACGGGCTCTGTCGAACGCGGCTATTATAGGTGAAGTCTTAGCCCTTGCACGTGTCCGTCAATTCTATCCGGAGGCAACGGAGTTAGGGTTGGCGGGGACTCTACGGATCCTAACACCTCCTTATCCGTGGATGTATGGCTCGGATAGAGTTGTACCAATACAAAGGAGAGGAATATATTTAGTGAAAAGCAAAATTGCTTAGAAGTGATTGGTGATAAGTGGTGATCTGCTGCCACCATGTGGTCAAAAGTTAAATAACACCCAGTTGTAGTGTTTAAAGTGAGAAACAATTATGAATGAATGACTCACATTAAACAGGGGTCCGTTAGCATCAGGGACCCCTGTAGCCTTTCAGGGTTTGGGTACCTTCAATACAAAAAACCTCCCACCCAGGGGGGTAAGAAAAAGATAGTGTAGTAACGTTTTAAAAGGATTTTAAATGAAAACAAAAGACAGGTAATGGACTCGTACAATTTAAACAAAGTATAAAAGCTTATCTGAAGTGTGCCTCAAGCACAATGGAGGGTGGAGATTAGTGTCCAGGGTGACCAACGCGTTTCATCCCTTTTCTTATGTTTGGGACTTCATCAAGGGTCATATGACCTATTATATCTGCCAGGGGTTGTTTATTTCAGCCAATCTCTGTGTACCTTGACAGCTTCCTAAACCCTTGTGTGCAAGTAACTGAGTCCTATTTAAAGTACACCAATGATTTGTTGAAACGATTATTATCTTTGAACCAAGTGGATCCGGGTCTAGTTTTATGTACAGCAGATGTGGTGAGTCTGTACACCTGTATTCCCCACCATGGCAGTACATAGTCACCTGTATTCCCCACCATGGCAGTGCATAGTCACCTGTATTCCCCACCAGGCAGTACATAGTCTCATTAAGGAAAACCCACATTATACAGGCTGGATGGTTGCTGGATGAAATATCAGAAGTATATACATATATATATATATATCAGAAGTATATATACATATACTTCTCCTGAGGAAGCTGCTGAATGACGTAGGCGGAGAAACGCGTTGAGAGGGGACTTTCAGGCTGATATTTCATCCAGCAAACCGGATTGATCTCGGATATGACCGCAGTGTGGGCGGTCGGAGAAATTCGTCGCTGAAATTACAAGCCACCTATACCCCTGGATTACAATAAGTATAACCACAATACTAATGTGCACATGTTTGTGGGGACTTGAACTCTGACCTTTCTAAACCTACTAACTGGCTCTGCTAATAAGTAATGAAGATCTGCAATTGCATGCCTAACAAAATTAACCAGTTCTAATACTTAGGGGGGAGTTCTTGTTATATGTTTGTGTGTCTTGTGTGTCAAATTGGCCAAACTATTGTATTTTAATGTATTCATTTTATTAAATATTTCCTATATTTAGTACAGCGCTGTTCCTATCTTTCTTTTTTGGTTCTATGAATTAAAAGGGGTTTTGGTAATACCCCTACAGGCTCAGCAGCAGTACCGAATATATAAATCAGCGCTCAGTATCATTGGGCCTTATTTTGGTTCATTCTTTCTGACAAAATCCTTCTTAGATGGACAAAACCATGTGCACTGCAGGGGGGGCAGATGTAACATGTGCAGAGAGAATTAGATTTGGGTGAGTAATTTTGTTTCTGTGCAGGGAAAATACTGACTGCTTTATTTTTACACTGCAATATAGATCTCACTTTGAAGTAAAACCCCACCCAAATCGAATTCTCTCTGCACATGTTACATCTGCCCCACCTGCAGTGCACATGGTTTTGCCCATCTAAGAAGGATATTGTCAGAAAGAATGAACCAAAATAAGGCCCATTGTGTGGAGTTTTGGTTGCATTTCCAAAAGACTCCTGAGTGCCGCGTATTCTTCTTCTACTATATATATATATATATATATATATATATATATATATATATATATATATATATATATATATATATATATATATATATATATATATATATATACTGTATATATAAAAAAATTTAAAGTGAAAAAAAAGTAGCCCTGACACTTCAATGCCGTTTATGGCATTTTCCTCAAGGGCCCATGTTGTATAACTAATAGAAAGAATATATATATATATATATATATATATATATATATATATATATATATATATATATATATATATATATATATATATATATATATATATATATATTCCAAAGACAAAAAACCTTACGGTTTTACATGTCCCATTAAGGCTTCTTACACATGATCTGGCATTTCTGAAACCTGTTGTAACTCTTCCACTCAAACGCCAAAAAGCAATGAAATTACGATCATTAAGGCTGACGCCTTAATGGACGTGTTCCTTGCGCAATACAGATATGGTACGCCATCACAGCCTGTGGGTAAGTGCAGATTCAGCACTCTCACAGAGTGAGATTGCTGTCACTCACACAATGGTGGAGCTGCTAATTCACAGATATGTGTGCTCATTGGAATACACACATGCAGTCTATGCAACTGAAGGTCTGAGCAGTAAACAGAGCCGAGAGGATGGGGAAAAAGTGGTGTTGATTGGGGTAGGAGGCAGTGTGGTGCAGATGGGGAGGAATACAAATGTGTAGATGGTAGGAAAGCTAAGCAGCACTGATGGGGGACTAACGAAGCAGATGGGTGGAAAACTGTGGCACGAATTGGGGAAGGTAAGGCAGAGTGATGCGATTGGTTGGGAAACAGAGGAGCAGTTGTAGGAAAGACAGCACTGATGGGGGAGGGGGTTCGGAGCAAAGGGGATAAAGGGAAAACAGAACAGCGTAGATGGAGAGGGGAGACAGCAGTACAGATTTCAGGAAGGAAACTGTCATGGATGAGGCGGGCAGAGCAGCATGGATGGAGGGGGAGACAGAGTATCGCTAATAGAGGGGAAGCCAGTGGCACAGATAGAAGGGAACAGTGGCATCTGTGTGGAAAGACAGGGCAGGGCAGATGGGAATAGACACATTGTTGTGGATGAGGGAATCCACACAGCAGTAGGTATCGGGGAAGACAGAACAGCATGAAGGCGTACGGGAGAAGAAAGTGTAGATGCATAGTAGTTGGGAGTATTATAGTTTTTGCAATTATGAAAGATGTTTTTGGTAACTGCATGTGAATACTAAATGAAATGGATATAGGTAGTGAGTGTGAAAGATGTTGGACCCTCAGTGGGATAGTTCTAGTAATAGTGTTTATTCTAGCACCCACTATCTTTGAAAACCCATGCAGTTCCTCTACCCTGTCTGGGGTGTTGCTGTCTGCTGTAGTGTTTCTAGCACAGGTCTGGTTTGCAGTGCTGATATACAGATCACACTAGAAGCACTACAGCAGACAGCTACACCCCAGGCAGGGAAGAGGAACTGCATGAGTTTTCAAAGATGGCGGGTGCTATAATGAACACTATAGTAACTCAGTGGGCTAGACAGTTTTAGATGATTGCAGGTACTTATTAGGATGAGTGAGCCACATAACTGCTCAGACCTTCAGTTGCATAGACTGCATGTGTGTATTCCAATGAGCACACAAATCTGTGAATTAGCAGCTCCACCATTGTGTGAGTGACAGCAATCTCACTCTGTGAGAGTGCTGAATCTGCACTTACCCACAGGCTGTGATGGCGTACCATATCTGTATTGCGCAAGGAACACGTCCATTAAGGCGTCAGCCTTAATGATCGTAATTTCATTGCTTTTTGGCGTTTGAGTGGAAGAGTTACAACAGGTTTCAGAAATGCCAGATCATGTGTAAGAAGCCTTAATGGGACATGTAAAACCGTAAGGTTTTTTGTCTTTGGAATTTCATAGGTTTTTTTTAATTTATTTTTTTTTATTTGAAATTTTAAATTTCAGTGAAAGAATACAATTAGATTTTTTAAATGTTTAATGATAACACACCCCTGGCAATGAGCATTACCCCTGGCCACAAGAATAACAAACCCCTGGCATTGAGTATGACACCCGTCCCAGTGCATGAAACCCCTGTCAACAGGCAAGACATCCATCCCAAGAAACCCCTGGCAATGAGCATGACACCCAGAGAGTAGAAGCTTTACTGTAGGGCATTGAAGGAGGACAATGTACACACGGGGTACACATAGGGGGGGCAGAGCTTACGCACGAGGGGCACAGCGTACACACGGGGGGCACTGGGGGGGGGACTGCAAACACCTGGGGGGACTGTGTACACACGGGGGGCACTGCGTACACATGGGGGACTGTGTACACATGGGGGGGGCACTGGGGGAGGGACTGCGTACACATGGGGGGCACTGGGGGAGGGACTGCGTACACATGGGGGGGCACTGGGGGAGGGACTGCGTACACATGGGGGGGCACTGGGGGAGGGACTGCGTACACATGGGGGGCACTGGGGGAGGGACTGCGTATACACACAGGGGCACGGCATACACACACAGGGGCAACAGCATACACACAAGGGGCACCGGGGACGATGACAGTGTGCACACGGGGGGCACGGGGGGACAGCGTGCAAATGGGGGCCACTGGGGGGACAGCATACACACGGGGGGCACAGGGTACAGCATACACATGGGAGACAGCATACACAAGGGGGCACAGGGTACAGCGTACACACGGGGTCACTTGGGGGCCGCATACACACAGGGGGGGCACTGGGGGGGGGACAGCATACATATGGGGGGGCACTGGGGGGGGGGACAGCCTACACACGGAGGGGGGGGCACTGGGGGGAACAGCATACACATGCGGGTGCACTGGGGGAGACAGCATACACACGGGGGGAGGGGACTGAGGAGGACAGCGTAAACACAGGGGGGCACTAGGGGGGACAGCGTACACACGGGGGGGACTGTTCATATGGGTCGCACTGGTGGGGACAGCGTACACACGGGTGCACTGGGGGGGGAGCGTACACTCAGGGGCACTGGGGGGACAGGGTACATACAGGGACAGTGGGGGGACGGATTTACCTTAGTGCAGCTGCAGTACAGGGGGGGACAGAGTACACACGGAGGGCACTGGGGAGACAGCATACAAACGGCGGGCACTGGGGGGGACAGCATACACACGGCGGGCAGTGGGGGGGGGGCAGGGTACATACAGGGACAGTGGGGGGGGACAGGGTGTGCACAGGGATAGTGGGGATAGGGGAAAGGGTACACACAGGGACAGTGGGGGGAAGGATTTACCTGGGTGCAGCTGCTCCTCTGATGGCCCGGGTGGCTGCTTTCTGTCTTCTGGATGGCGGAGGCAACTCAAGGCCGGGGCTTCACCAGACTGTTAGGCCGCAGGCTGTGGAAGCGCCTGAACCTGGTCCCGACGAGTCCCGGCGGCAGCATGAAGAGGACAGAGTCTGTGCAGGAAATATAACAACAACAACAACATCAACAATGCGTACACACGGGGGGCACTGGGGGATGGGGGGGACAGCGTACACACGGGGGCCAATGGGGGGGCCGGGACTGCGTACGCACTGGGGGCGGGACAGCGTACACGGGGGGCACTGGGGGTACAGTGTACACATTGGGGAGCACTGGGGGGGGGTTTGAGGGGACAGCGTACACATGGGGGGCACTGGGGGGGGCAGCGTACACACGGGGGGCACAGCGTACACACGGGGGGCACTGGAGGGGGACAGCGTACACACGGGGGCACAGCGTACACATGGGGGGGCCTTGGGGGGACAGTGGACACACGGGGGGGCACTGGGGGGACAGCGTACACACGGGGGGCACTGGGGGGACAGCGTACACACGGGGGGGCACTGGGGGGACAGCGTATACACACGGGGGCACAGCTTATACACACAGGGGGCACTGGGGGGACAGCTTATACACACGGGGGGCACTGGGGGGACAGCGTACACACAGGGGGCAATGGGGGGGGGGCGTACACATGGGGGGGCACTGGGGGGAAAGCGTACACATGGGGGGCACTGGGGGGAAAGCGTACACACGGGGGGCATTGGGGGGAAAGCGTACACACGGGGGGACTGGGGGGAAAGCGTACACACGGGGGGCACTGGGGGGACAGCTTACACACGGGGGGGCACTGGGGGGGACAGCGTACACATGGGGGGGCACTGGGGGGACAGCGTACATGGGGGGGGGGCACTGGGGGGGAAGGACAGCAGACACATGGGGGGCACTGGGGGGGAAGGACAGCGTACACACACAGGAGGGGCACTGGGGGGGGGCAGTGTACACACAGGGGGGGAGGCACTGGGGGGACAGCGTACACACGGAGGGGGGGCACTGGGGGGCACAGCATACACATGGGGGGCGCACTGGGGGAGACCGCGTGCACACGGCGGGGAAGGGAATGAGGAGGACAGCATAAACACAGGGGGGCACGGGGGGGTCAGCGTACACACAGGCGGAAGCGTACACACGGGGGGCACTGTTCATATGGGGGCACTGGTGGGAACAGCGTACACACGGGTGCACTGAGGGGGGAAGCGTACACACAGGGGCACTAGGGGGACAGGGTACATACAGGGACAGTGGGGGGAAGGATTTACCTGAGTGCAGCTGCAGTACAGGGGGGGACAGAGTACACACGGGGGGCACTGGGGGGGAACAGCGTACACACGAGGGGGGCACTGTGGGGGATACAGAGTACACACAGGGGCACTGGGGGGGACAGCGTACACACGGGGGGCACGGGGGGGACAGCGTACATGGGGGGCACTGGGGGGGGACAGCGTACACACGGGGGCACTGGGGGGGGGGACAGCTTACACACAGGGACAGTGGGGGGGACGTATTTACCTGGGTGCAGCTGCTCCTCTGATGACCAGGGTGGCTTCTTTCTGCCTTCCCGGTGGCGGAGGCAACTCAAGGAAATGCCTGAATCTGGTCCGCAGGCTGTGAAAGCGTCCCAGTCCAGGCGGTACCATGGGGTGGTCAGCGTCTGGGCAGGAAACAGAATAATAATATTAAAGGCGACAGCGTTCACATGGAGGGGGGGCACAGCGTACACACAGGGGGGCACAGCCTACACACAGGGGGGGGGGCGAACAGCGTACACACGGGGGCGAACAGCGTACACACGGGGGCGAACAGCGTACACACGGAGGCACTGGGGGGTGGACAGCGTACACACGGGGGGCACTGGGGGGCGGACAGCGTACACACGGGGGGCACTGGGGGGCGGACAGCATACACACGGGGGGCGGACAGCGTACACACGAGGGCACTGGGGGGCGGACAGCGTACACACGGGGACACTGGGGGGGGCGGACAGCGTACACACGGGGACACTGGGGGGGCGGACAGCGTACACACGGGGGCGAACAGCGTACACACGGGGGCGAACAGCGTACACACGGGGGCACTGGGGGGGCGGACAGCTTACACAGGGGGCACTGGGAGGGCGGACAGCATACACACAGGGCCACACTGGGGGGTGGACAGCGCACACACACGGGGGGACTGGGGGGCGGACAGCGCACACACGGGGGGACTGGGGGGCGGACAGCGCACACGGGGGGACTGGGGGGCGGACAGCGCACACGGGGGCACTGGGGGGGCGAACAGCACACACGAGGGCACTGGGGGGCAGACAGCGTACACACGGGGGCACTGGGGGTCGGACAGCGTACACACACGGGGGCAAACAGCGTACACAAGGGGGCAAACAGCGTACACAAGGGGGCAAACAGCGTACACAAGGGGGCAAACAGCGTACACAAGGGGGCAAACAGCGTACACAAGGGGGCAAACAGCGTACACAAGGGGGCAAACAGCGTACACAAGGGGGCAAACAGCGTACACAAGGGGGCAAACAGCGTACACAAGGGGGCAAACAGCGTACACAAGGGGGCAAACAGCGTACACAAGGGGGCAAACAGCGTACACAAGGGGGCAAACAGCGTACACAAGGGGGCAAACAGCGTACACAAGGGGGCAAACAGCGTACACAAGGGGGCAAACAGCGTACACAAGGGGGCAAACAGCGTACACAAGGGGGCAAACAGCGTACACAAGGGGGCAAACAGCGTACACAAGGGGGCAAACAGCGTACACAAGGGGGCAAACAGCGTACACAAGGGGGCAAACAGCGAACACAAGGGGGCAAACAGCGAACACAAGGGGGCAAACAGCGAACACAAGGGGGCAAACAGCGAACACAAGGGGGCAAACAGCGTACACAAGGGGGCAAACAGCGTACACAAGGGGGCAAACAGCGTACACAAGGGGGCAAACAGCGTACACAAGGGGGCAAACAGCGTACACAAGGGGGCAAACAGCGTACACAAGGGGGCAAACAGCGTACACAAGGGGGCGAACAGCGTACACAAGGGGGCGAACATCGTACACAAGGGGGCGAACATCGTATACAAGGGGGCGAACAGCGTACACAAGGGGGCGAACAGCGTACACAGGGGGGCACTGGGGGGCGTACAGCGTACACAGGGGGGCACTGGGGGGGCGGACAGCGTACACACAGGGGCACACTGGGGGGTGGACAGTGTACACACGGGGGGACTGGGGGGAGGACAGCGCACACACTGGGGCACTGGGGGGCGAACAGCACACACGGGGGCACTGGGGGGCGAACAGCACACACGGGGGCACTGGGGGGGCGAACTGTGTACACACGGGACACTGGGGGGCGGACAGCGTACACACGGGGGCACTGGGGGGCGGACAGCGTACACACGGGGGCACTGGGGGGGCGGACAGCGTACACACGGGGGCACTGGGGGGGCGGACAGCGTACACACGGGGGCACTGGGGGGGCGGACAGCGTACACACGGGGGCACGGGGGGGCGGACAGCGTACACACGGGGGCACTGGGGGGGGGGGGCGGACAGCGTACACACGGGGGCACTGGGGGTCGGACAGCGTACACACGGGGGCACTGGGGGTCGGACAGCGTACACACGGGGGCACTGGGGGGGGGCGGACAGCGTACACACGGGGGCACTGGGGGCAAACAGCGTACACAAGGGGACAAACAGCGTACACAAGGGGGCAAACAGCGTACACAAGGGGGCGAACATCGTACACAAGGGGGCGAACATCGTATACAAGGGGGCGAACAGCGTACACAAGGGGGCGAACAGCGTACACAGGGGGGCACTGGGGGGCGTACAGCGTACACAGGGGGGCACTGGGGGGGCGGACAGCGTACACACAGGGGCACACTGGGGGGTGGACAGCGTACACACGGGGGGACTGGGGGGAGGACAGCGCACACACTGGGGCACTGGGGGGGCGAACTGCGTACACACGGGACACTGGGGGGCGGACAGCGTACACACGGGGGCACTGGGGGGCGGACAGCGTACACACGGGGGCACTGGGGGGGCGGACAGCGTACACACGGGGGCACTGGGGGGGCGGACAGCGTACACACGGGGGCACTGGGGGGGCGGACAGCGTACACACGGGGGCACTGGGGGGGCGGACAGCGTACACACGGGGGCACTGGGGGGGGGCGGACAGCGTACACACGGGGGCACTGGGGGGGGCGGACAGCGTACACACGGGGGCACTGGGGGTCGGACAGCGTACACACGGGGGCACTGGGGGTCGGACAGCGTACACACGGGGGCACTGGGGGGGGGCGGACAGCGTACACACGGGGGCACTGGGGGTCGGACAGCGTACACACACGGGGGCGAACAGCGTACACACGGGGGCGAACAGCGTACACACGGGGGCGAACAGCGTACACACGGGGGCGAACAGCGTACACACGGGGGCGAACAGCGTACACACGGGGGCGAACAGCGTACACACGGGGGCGAACAGCGTACACACGGGGGCACTGGGGGGCAAACAGCGTACACAGGGTGGCACTGGGGGGGGCGGACAGCGTACACACAGGGGCACACTGGGGGGTGGACAGCGCACACACGGGGGGACTGGGGGGCGGACAGCGCACACATGGGGGCACTGGGGGCGAACAGCACACACGGGGGCACTGGGGGGCGAACAGCGCACACATGGGGGCACTGGGGGTGAACAGCATACACACGGGGCACTGGGGGTTGAACAGCGTACACACAGGGACAGTGGGGGGGATGGATTTACCTGGGTGCAGCTGCTCCTCTGATGACCAGGGTGGCTTCTTTCTGCCTTCCCGGTGGCGGAGGCATCTCAAGGAAGCGCTTCAATCTGGTCCGCAAGCTGTGGAAGCGTCTCAGTCCCGGCGGTACCATGGGGTGGTCAGCGTCTGGGCAGGAAACATAATAATAATATTAAAGGGCACAGTGTTCACACGGAGGGGGGAACAGCGTACACGCGGAGGGGGGGCACAGCGTACACACGGGGGGGGGGGCACAGAGTACACACGGGGGGGCACAGCGGACACACGGGGGGCACAGCGTACACACGGGGGGCACAGCGTACACACGGGGGGGGCACTGAGGGGCGATAGCGTACACACATGCGATGCGACCGACGCGATTACTGCGTATTCCCATAGGGAACAATGTTAAATGTCCCAATTGACCCGATTTTCCATAGGGAACAATGTTAAAAGGCCCACAGAGGCCAAATGGGCACCCTGAAGTGTGAAATGGCCCCCCCAATTGTTAACGCCACCCCACGATCAACATCAACCCGAAGCGTGGCGAGCGCAGCGGTACGCGTCCTACGACCTTTTCATACCCCCACTATCCACGTCGGCGCGGAGTTGAGAATAGAAAGTGTGGCGAGCCACCGAGCCCGAAGCGTGGCGAGCACAGCAAGCCCCGCGAGGGGACGCGGATACCTTCACAGGTATCCGCGTCCCCTCACGGGCTTCACAGGTATCCGCGTCCGCTCGCCACGCTTCGGGCTCGGTGGCTCGCTGCGCTCGCCACACTTTCTATTCTCAACTCCACGCCGACGTGGATAGTGGGGGTATGAAAAGGTCGTAGGACGCGTACCGCTGCGCTCGCCACGCTTCGGGTTCACGTTTATACTTGGGGGGTGGCACGGGGGTGCATTTAAGCATTTTAAGCACCCATTAGGGTGCTTATACAATTTATAATCGCATGTCATCCCATTGTATGGCATTGTATGCCATATTCAATGGCATACAATTTTAAAATTGTATGCCATTGTACAATATCGGGCGATATCGCGTCGCATCGCATGTATGGCTTGCGATGCGATGCGATGAAAAAATCGTGCAACTGATTATCGGGGCGCCGTGCTAGCAGAGCCGGATTAACAATGGGCCTGATGGAGCTAAAGCTCCAGGACCACTCTCTAAATAGGCCCATTTTGTAGCTGAGGGTCAGGGCTTTCCAACGAGCCCAGCCCCGCGTCTCTAGCCTCCCGGGAACCGGAGATACTGCCAGGCAAAGCTGGAACGTTTTCCCCATAGGATAACATGAGACCCACAAATTCCGACTCCCACCTGGTTCCAACAGCATCACAGAAGCTCAACGTTGATCTCAGTCTAACCCAAATTGCTGGGCCTTCAATCTGATACCAGGCTGGTCCATATGGGTTCATTGGTTCTAGAGATATTTCGTGTAAACCGATTTTTTTTTTTAAATGTAATTTCATGGTTGTTCATGTTGTTTGAGGACAGATTTCTCTGGAACCAAATGGCCCAGTTTCACAGGACCAAATTCATTTGAAAATAATTTGAATCCCTCATGTAAATGGGTCAGTTGGTTCTGAAGATATAGCTGGTTGTTAAAGGGGGAAGGGTAGTTTTCTCTCCTCCTCACGCCAGAAAATGTAGGAACTAGGCTGGTGTAAAAGGGGCCAATCCGGGAATGTCCCTGCATTATCCTGGGTCAATATTCCTGGGTAAATCCCTGCATTTTCTGGTGTGAGAGGGGTATTATATCAAATAGCTGGGACCTACATTGCTCTGAATACAGCTGGGCAGCCCCCTGCTCTCTGTCCGGCTGTCAATGGCTGTCATTTCTGCCTGGCGGTGGCTGTCTCTCAGTTACCACAAGCATGTATTCCCCCTTGGCAATGAGCATGTAATCCCACATGGCAATGAGCATGGAAACTCTGGCAATGAGCATCGAACCCCTGGCAATGAGCATATAGGTAAGCAGCACTAATGTAGCATAATTTTTAATAGGCATTATGGTGTTTGGCTTAATACGTCATGGACATTATGGTGTGTGGCTTAACATGTAATGGATATTATGGTGTAATTTTTAATGCACACCTTTGGCGCGCAATGCCCGTTTATGAATCATATTGTGCATTATTGCTCAATCTGTTTGGTATAGTGTGTATTTTGGCTCAATCCATGTGGCAGAATGTGAATTTTTACCTTAATCTGTGTGGCATAACGTGAATTTTGACTCAATCCGTGAACCATAGTGTGAATTTTGGCTCAGTCAGTGTGAATTTTTTTCTCATTCCACGTGGCATAATGTGTAAGAGTATAAAGGGGTGTGTACAGTATAAAGGGGTTACTATTGTGTTTCATGATTTGTCTAAGGGATATATGGGGTCTGGTATGATATGCTGGCGGTTGAAATACCGACGCCGGACTCCTGACCGCCGCAATGCCGACAAGGGGGGGCTGTGGATCGCTCCCCCTTTCGGGTTCGCTGCACTCGCCAAGCAGAGGGCACGGTGCCTTGCTACACTCGGCACACTATTTTATTCTGACTGGAGTGCCGCCTCACCCCGCAAGTATTTTAGGACATCGGCATCCTGCGGGTGCACCTTTGGATATCTCCCTGCATTTTTCCTATGTCAGCCCCCTGCTTTTTCCAGGCATATGTAATTAGTTGAAAGTATTTACAAAAATAGAGACACACCCATGAGCAGACCACCCAACCAGAACACTGGTCACGCCCCCCCACATTATTAGGTGCTGGCCACAACCCCTATTATTGCACATAATAGGCCCTTGATCATTTTCAGCTCCAGGCCCATTTAGACCTTAATCTGGCTCTGCGTGCTAGTACACAAGTACCCATTGCTCTGTTCCTGGACTTCCCTCATAATGTATGATTGCCATCACCTGTTTCACACAGGTTAATTGATAAGAAAGATGCTTCAACACAGGTAATAGCAATCATTAATTAAGGGAGAAGTCCAGAAACAGAGCAATGTGCCCCTCCTGGAGAGGGTCATGTTGGAAGGTATGCTTTAATCTGGGACACACATTAATTACACAGGTTCTATGGCTGGCTTTCACCTGGTTTTAAACTGCCACAGAACCTGTGTAATTAATATGTGTCCCGGATTAAAGGGATGAGTTGGTCACCCTACTGCCAAGCCACAGCTGGGCATGTGTATGAAACTATAGGAACCTATATGAAACTATATGCAGGCCAGGCTGTGTCTCGGCAGCACGCCCATCCATTACCCCCTGGAGTTTTATTTCATGGTCCGTAGCGGCAGTACTGAAACAGTGTGACAGATGGGCAAAAGCGGTGGGCTGCCCCAGCTGTCTTCAGAGCGGGTTCGTGGCTGTTTGAAACCTTGCGCCAGGTCACCAGCCACCGGAGCTCCTATTGGCTGGTGGCCTGGCGCGAGATTTAAAACATCTGCGGACCCACTCTGAAGACAGCCGGGAAGCCCACAGCTCTCTGCACGGCTGTCAGACTGCTACCCCCTTGGCAGCAAGCATAAAACCTCCTTGGAATCGAGTATGACACCCATGGCATCAAGCAGGAAGCCACTAGATGCCAGGGGCATCATAATAAAAGTTTTATTAGCAGGTTAAACCCTATGAGTGCGTGGGCATGTGTAGATAGATAGAGCTGATGTCAGTGCTGGCAGGGTGGGTGTGGATTCAATGTTAGACAGCACTTAGGTCGACAAGCATTAGCTCGACACCATTGGGTCGACATGCAGTAAGGTCGACATGGCTTAAGGTCGACATGTGCACTAGGTCGACATGGGGAAGGTCGACAGGTCACAAGGTCGACATGGGGTTTTTCACAGTTTTTTGTCGCAAATGTCGACACATGGACACAGGTGGAGTTGAACTGCAGCCCCTCGCAACGCTCGCTTTGCTCGGCACACTATTATAATCTTACTCCACGCCCTAGTGGATGGTAGGGCATGAAATACCGCCTGTCACTACATGCCGGCTCAAAAAGCAGTGAAAAACTCCATGTCGACCTTGTGACCTATCGACCTTCCCCATGTCGACCTAGTGTACATGTGTACCTTGTCCCATGTCGACCGTAAGTCATGTCGACCCAACGGTGTCGACCTAATGCTTGTCGACCTAAGTGCTATCTGACAAATGACCGCTTCTTTCCTGGGTCAGGAGGTTCTACCGTCACTGATGGGTTGGTGGGTGGGGGGGGGGGCATACAGCTGTCTGGTCAGTGATAGTGGGGGGGGGTGGTGCAGCTGTCAGATCAGAGCAGTGATGGGGGGGTGTCTGAGAGCTGGTGTGTGCGCAGTGTGCAGCTTACTCACTGACAGGTTTAGCAGCGGCATGGACCTGGCTGGAGCAGGATGGCAGTGGCAACGAGGATCCTCCTAGACCCAGCAGCTGGAGGAGCTCCATGGCAGAGTCAAGGACCTTGCTGGAGCAGGACAGCGGTAGTGGTGTGGACCCTCCTGCGTAGGAGAAGGAAGAGAGAAAGATGAGAAGTGGGGGGGGGACAAAGGGAGAGAGAAAAATATGAGGGACAGAGAGGGTGACAAGTGAGGTGGCAATGGGTCAGGTGACGTGGGGCAAGGTGGGTGATGAGGTGAGAGCGGTAGTGTTGGCGAGGACGAAAGCTGGTGTAGTGACAGACAGCAAGAGTGGGTGTGGTGGTGGGGGGTGGTGTGACAGCAGGCACGGGAGAGTAAGGTGCCGGCAGACGAGATGGGGTGAGGTGATGGCGGGCAAAGGGGGTAAGGTGGCAGCGGACGAGAGGGTGTGAAAGTGGAGTATGCGGTAAAGTGACAACGGGGGATGCAGGGATGGACAGCAGGGACAATGACAGAGGGGGACACAGGGACAGTAACAACAGGCACAGTGACAGCGGGGGATGTTGAGGACAGTGACCGCGGGGGGATACGACAGCAACAGAAGGGGACTTAGGGACAGTGGGTACAATAACAATGGAACACAGTGACAGAGGAGGACAAGGGACAGTGACAGAGGGCTACAGCGAGGAACATGTGGGAAGTGACAACGGGGGATGCAGGGGGTTGTGACAGAGGGCACAGTGACAGCGATGGACACGCAGGCAGTGACAATGGGGGACATGAGGACAGTGACCGTGGGGGGTAGTGACAGAGGGGGGGAAAGATAGTCACAACAGCGACAGAAGGAGACTCAGGGACAGCGAGTACAATAGCAATGGAACACATTGACAGAGGAGGACACGGGACAGTGACAGAGGGGAACAGAGTGACTGAGGGGGACAGTGTCATACAGGATATAAGTAGTGACAGCGGGGACACCACTTACTTTCCGTATGGCCTCTCAGGCAGCTCTGTCTCCCGCACAGCCAGGTCCCGGGCGGCCGCTGCCCCACTGCCGGCTCCCAGGCGGCCGCTGTCCCACTGCCAGGTCCCGGGCAGCCACTGTCGCAAAGCTGGGTCCCGGGTAGCCTGCTACCCCACTGCAGGCTCCCAGGCGGCCGCTACACTACAGCCAGGTCCCGGGCAGACGCTGCCCCACTGCTGGCTCCAGGGTGGCCGCTACACGACAGCCAGGTCCCGGGCAGACGCTGCCCCACTGCTGGCTCCCGGGCGGCCGCTACATGACAGCCAGGTCCCGGGCAGACGCTGCCCCCGCCAGGGGATGGGTGGAAGCTGCACCCTGCAGGGGATGGGGGAAGCCGCCGGATGACAGGTGGTGAAAGCTGCAGGGTGATGGGGGGGCGCTGGTGCCGGGGATCGCGCGCTGCGGCGGACTGGGGATGGTTCCGGGGAGAAGTAGGCTGGATACTGTCCGCCTACTTATCAGGCAGTTGGGGTCAGTTTCCCCACACATTTCTGATGTAAGGCTTAAGTGGGTGGAGGACAGTGCACTTCACTGTATATTTACTGCCGCTCCGAGTCCTGCTCCCGCTGCTGCCTTCTCATGATCCCACTGCCGCACCTCTAAGTTCTCCACTGCCACTGCCATCCCTGAGCGTCCGGGGTCCCATAGCAAGCGTACTCCTTTCAAACACTGTGCGCACCTGCAGAAGCCCTAAGCCTATTAAGATGCAATATGGGCTAAGGCCGGCTCTGCTAGTTCAACACCCCCGCTGGCTGCCGTATAGAAAACTTAACATTTTGAATTTCCCGGCAGTGCTTGTGGTGCAGTGAATATATTAGATGACGTCACTCATTTTACAGCTACATCTGGCACAGCACCACGGACCCTACTAATAAACTCTGTAATTAATGTCATGGCTAATTATCACACAGCGACACCCTCACCCACCCTCATAACCACTGCTAATTCCACTTAGAAAACAAAATAATTTCAGTTTGCGAGCAGGGAGTCGGGAGTCGACCATCTTGGTACACTCAAGTGAAGCCACTCTGAGTACACCCCCTCCTTGTGGCTTCTGCGGCTGCGCAACAAGTTGAAACCTCCTATCTCTATAATGGGGGACGTTTCACTAAATTATTAAAAAACTGTACCTATCTGAAAATCCTCAACCCCAAAAGGCACTCCACTGGGACAATATCTACCTAATAAAACAAACCCCAAGTCTCAATTGTTCCTCTACCCTGAGTTATGCCTTCCCAAAAAAACCCTCATAGACTAACATGGGTGACAAGTTGTCATTTCGCGAGTGTCAGAAAAAAACTGACAGTTGGAAGTTTAGATCGCTCCCAATTGGTCATTTTTTAATATTTCGACCTGAAATTTGGCAAGCAGCACCGGTTGACGATTCTACGCGTACATGCCAAATTTCAGCTCAGTACACCTAGTCACTTTTGAGGTGCAGTCCCTCAAACACCATGCCCCCATCCGAAAAGTTCCCTATGGGAAAAATCCGTTCGTTGGATTCAGCCTTAATATAAGGGCACTACCGTGCCCTTATTATATATATATATATATATATATATATATATATATATATATATATATATATATATATATATATATATATATATATATATATATATATATATATATATATATATATATATATATATATACATACACAGGGGGAGCGATTCGGCACTCTATCCTCCAGATAGCAACTGACCCCGGGTGCCGACAGGAATATTAGTATGGAATTCAAAAAAGACACGTCACTCCAGGGGATTTTTCATCTGATGTAATGAAACAAAATGCAGGTGCACAGGTACAGATAGCCAACGTTTCAATACATAAGTATTTTTGTCAAAGCGCCATGTGCCCTGTTAACTAAACAAAACATACACAGAGCCCGCATGGCAAAGGGACCACATATATACTCACCAGCTCAGCCGGACCACTTCCACAAGCCGGATGCACGATACGCTCCACCTCCCTCCGGAGGACGGGGCGCATCCTGCTGACGTCATCCCGTACCCGCTGCTAGGCAACGCTGCGGGACAGGACCCGCCCACCAGTGCTGGCCAGCCAATGGAAACACATGTAAACACTGCAAACACATGATACAACAGGCAGTGTGTAAAGAACGAACAATAAGCGACACATAACAAATAACAGGGAGACTGATAGCTGAGCGCTGAGGGCGCTAAAGAGACTATGGGGAAATTATAAGAAAATTATAAGAAAATGTTCCAATTGAGTCTATCATTCAGTCCAAGCGGTTTGACAGTTTGTAACTTATGGATCCATTTGGATTCCAATTTCAAAAGTTGGCCATCTCTGTCACCACCCCGAAATGACACCGGAATGTGATCAATGAGAATAAACTTGATGTCCGCCACTTGATGGTTGGCCTCCATACAATGCCTAGCCACAGGTTGGTCTGATTTTTTTCTAAGCAGGGCACTGTTTATGGCTGAGCGATGCAGAGCCATACGCTCCCTTACAGTGCGGATGGTCTTCCCTACATAGTATAGTTTGCAGGGGCAAAAAAGTAGATAAATGACATGTGTGGTCAGGCATGTCAACACATGGCGAATGTTAAACACCTGGTCATTATGTGGATGCTTGAAATTTTTACATACAACAAGGTTTTTACATGTTGTGCATTTAATGCACCGGTAGCATATAGGGGCTTTATGTAAAAAGGTGGTATTGATGGTAGAGCCAAAGCCAGTAATGTCAGTGCGCATAACATGGTCTTTTATATTGCGAACCTGGTGTAACATGCCATGGGTTTGAATTGTTGAAGGCCTGGCAATGACCTATCGGATTTAACAATAGGCCACAAGGCATTGGTGGCTCCCTGCACCACAGGACTCGAGGTAGAGAATCTTTGTTTCCACGGAAGTACTTGTGCCTGGGGTTTAACTGAAGGTTGCAGGAGGGTCTCTCGAGGTGTAGCTAGGATCTCAGATTGGGTTTGTCTGAGAGCCTTGAGGTTGTAGCCTCTCTGCCCAAACCGCTGCACAACTTTATTGGTTCTCTCTATCGCTGTGGCTGTGGAGCTAGAGATCCGGGCAACTCGCATCAATTGCGATTTGGGTAAGCCCTTTTTGAGGGGTAGGGGGTGATAACTGGATGCCAGGAGGAGCATATTGCGGTCCGTGGGTTTACAAAAAACTTCAGTACTGATTTTGCAGGAATCGAGCTTCACCAAAACATCCAGAAAGTTGATACAGTTCTCCTGTATATTGATAGTATATTTGATAGGGGATGTGCCAGAATTAATACTAGCTACATAGTTGGTAAGGTATGCAATAGGGCCAGTCCACATAAAGAACACGTCATCAATGAAGCAAACATATGATAATACATGCTGATTGAACTCAGGGACATCCAAGAATTTGTCATGTTCCTCTCTTAACATGAAGATGTTAGCTAGGCTGGGGGCCACGGGGCTCCCCATTGCACACCCACTGGTCTGCTGGTAGAAGTGCCCATCGAACAAAAAATAATTGCGTTCCAAAGTTAACGTAAGTCCAGAAATAACTGATGTTCCAGATCACTGATGTTATTCCTCCTCATGAACTCCGCCACTGCTGCCACTCCTGCTTTTTGGGGGATGGAAGTATATAGGCTACTCACGTCCATTGTAACCAAAACAGTATTGCTGGGTACAGAATCAATTTGGTGAAGACGGTGCAGAAAGGCAGTGGTGTCATGAATGAATGTAGGTTGTTGTTGGATATAAGGCTGTAAAATAATATCAAGAAGCTTGGAAATGGTTTGGTACAGTGAGTTATTAGCGGTAATGATGGGGCGTCCAGGGGGCTTCTCAATACGTTTATGGATCTTGGGAACAGAATAAATCAATGGGACCACCGGGTGTTTCTGGGTGAGCGCCGTGGCCAGTAGGAATTGGTAGGGTCCCTATTGAGTTTAATGTAGGTGGTGACATCATTCAACTGGTTGTAGAGCTCATTTTTGTAGTCTACCAGGTTCTGGATAACGATAGCTCTGCCTTTATCCGCCGGGCGTATGATAATGTGGCGATAACCGGCCAAATCCTTCAATGCCTGTCTTTCAAGCTTGGTGAGGTTCTGGTTGATGGCGGGTGCGGCAGCATTATATTTAATTATGGCTTCGTTGACAAGGCGCGTAAAGGTGGGTATTGACCTATTGGTTGAACTGGGGTCGACTGTGGATTTGGTTCTGGACCTAATGAATCTGGTGAAGGTATCATTCTCAGTGTTGAGAGCTTGCTAATCTTGAAAGTGTTCTTTTAACCTCAGGTTCCTCTCGAAGCGGTATTTATCAATCTCCCACTGGGTGTCATTATGTACATTGGTGGGAATGAAGGACAACCCCTTGTTAAGTACCGATTTTTCGGCAAGTGAGAGAGGATGATCTGAAAGATTGTAAATTAATTCCTCATGAGGGCTCACAATTCGCGAGAGCCTCGCGTTCTGGCCGCTGCGGCGGGTGGCCGTCCTCTTCCGCGCTTTTGTGATGCGGGGACCTGGTCTAAAGGGGCCACTCCCGATGAGGAAGGCTCATCAGAGTCTCTTAAACGGAAATCACTATCCGAGTTGGAGGTTGGGGCATCGCGGGTCTGATTCTCCCGTCTATGGCAATAGTTGTTAGGGCCACCCCTGGTGTAGTTAGGGGGCCTCGAATCACCTCCCATCAACCACCGGTACACCCGGTTATCTTCATAGTCTTTTGTGACAGTGTTGAATTTATTAGATTTGAATGTCCATGGTTGTCTCGAATTTGGTGATTTTCTCTTTTACCACTTTGAGCTCCCGTGCTGACTCTTCAATAACAAGCAACATGAGGTCGTTGCTACACTTATTCAACACCCATGATCCACTTCACACAAAAATCTGGGTTAAAGCGTCCGATAGTGGGTGTATTGCGGACGCGAAATCCCCTTGGGATAAGTTGGGCTCTGAAGTATTTGGATAAAGAGATGCCATGTTGTGAATAGTCAATCTCTCTTTTCTTTAATTGCAATAGCTGGTGGGCAATGTCCTCCAATGTGACATCGACTGATGATTCGTCATCGGTAACATCAAACAGAATTTTATTCGCCTCAGCATCACTAAAACTATGCAAGACCCCTTTGGTGGGGGGCATAGTTCTGCAACCAGTCAAAGGTGTAGGTTCCATGGCAGCAGCAGGTAAATAAGGCCAAGCAGAGGATAAGGGTACAGTAGGTGCCTTTATCCGGTCGGACAGTGGCCCTTATTCTGATCGGTGCGGATTTTTCCGCATGCGGTCGGACCGCCGATGGTTTCCGACTGCGCATGTGCAGAGGTCACTCTGCGCATGTGCAGGCGGTTTCGCCGTATCTATTCTTTAGACGCCGCACAGGGGGCGGAGAGGGGCGTGAAGGGCTACTTAGCCTCATTACCCTATGCATACGCCCCGCGTTTCATGGGCGTTCCCATGCAAACGCAGGGCGTATGCATGGTAATGAAGCCGTGACGCATGTGTAGGGGGCGGGCATCTGACATCGCCGGATGTCAGCTGCCCGCCCCCATACATGATTTCATACGGACAAGTGTCCGTGTGGTCTAGGGTGGCGGGCGCTGGTGGAGCGTGCGGCCCTGCATTCGATGTTCGGCGACCATCAAATGCAGGGGCTGCTCCCAAGATGGAGGAGGCGTATCCCCGTCCACTTTCATGCGGACCGCCACATATCCGCGTACGGACGGAGGTGGCGATCCGTATGGAAGGCGGGGATTCGCCTGCACGGTCCTGGCCGCATATTCTGATCTGGCCGCACAGATCAGAATAAGGGCCAGTGTAAAACTATCCTTGCACAGACAGGGGGAGCGATTCGGCACTCTATCCTCCAGATAGCAACTGACCCCGGGTGCCGACAGGAATATTAGTATGGAATTCAAAAAAGATGCGTCACTCCAGGGGACTTTTCATCTGATGTAATGAAACAAAATGCAGGTGCACAGGTACAGATAGCCAACGTTTCAATACATAAGTATTTTTGTCAAGGCGCCATGTGCCCTGTTAACTAAACAAAACATACACAGAGCCCCCACGGCAGCGGGACCACATATATACTCACCAGCTCAACCGGAACACTTCCACACGCTGGGTGCACGATACGCTCCACCTCCCTCCGGAGGACGGGGCGCATCCTGCTGACGTCATCCCGTACCCGCTGCTAGGCAACACTGCGGGACAGGATGCGTCCACCGACGTCGGACTAGCCCACCAGTGCTGGCCAGCCAATGGAAACACATGTAAACACTGCAAACACATGATACAACAGGCAGTCTGTAAAGAACGAACAATAAGCGACACATAACAAATAACAGGGAGACTGATAGCTGGGCGCTGAGGTCGCTAAAGAGACTATGGGGAAATTATAAGAAAATTAAAGTGTTTCCATTGGCTGGCCAGCACTGGTGGGCTAGTCCGACGTCGGTGGACACGTCCTGTATATATATATACACAAAAAAGTAAATGCCAGGCGCCACATGTGTGACAATTGCTCCGGGTGGGGTACTAGATACTCTCCCCTCAACGGTTAAGCAACATAAAAAAAAGTATATACAGTATGTGTCATTTGGCAATACCTTTCTTGGTATGGGGTGTCAGTTATCCCCTAAGTAGTGAGCCCCGGTAAATGGACGCAAGTAAAAAATGTATAGCTGAGAAGTTAGGGATTCAGTGACAAAGGGGGACAAGAGTTTGAGTGGGGAAAAAAAACAATATACTGTATAAAACCAATGTATTAGGGCAATATTATA
This sequence comes from Crinia signifera, assembly GCF_055691185.1. Taxonomy (NCBI): domain Eukaryota; kingdom Metazoa; phylum Chordata; class Amphibia; order Anura; family Myobatrachidae; genus Crinia; species Crinia signifera. The sequence continues at coordinate 25,639,454 of NC_139223.1, forward strand.
TCGTTGAGGATAAAGACAAAAACATATCTTTTTCAGGAGGAGAGGTCAGAGGCTACCACCAACGCATTTCATCATCAGACTTTTTTCTTTAGCCTCCACGATGTACCATTGCCCTAATACATTGGCTTTGTATATTGTTTCCCCCTCCCCCAAAAAAAACTCTTGTCCCCCCCTTGCCTTTTCTCATGCTTTTTTCTGTTTTAAATGATCCTTTAAAAAAAAAAAAATACTGCCTTTTATTATATCCATTGTCTATATAATAAGTTGAAGAGTGTGTGTGCGTGTGTGTGTGCGTGTCCGTTGCATTGCGGACACACCGTGGCACTCATAGCCACCACATTCAGCAACAAGATACCTCTGTACCCGGTGGTGTGCACCTCGAAGCCGTTTTTGGGAAATTTCACTTAGAAATTTAAAAAACACCAAGTTTTAATTTGCCTTCATTGATGATCTGGGAAAAGGATCGACGATCTGGGAAACCGTGCGAAGGAACAACTCCACACCTGGGGCGAAATGTAATAGGGTGTGATTTTTGGACGAGTTCCAAACTCGCCAGAAATCGCACCTTTAAAAATCGCGTTTTTTGCCGTGAATTCGCATATGTAATGAGATGCGAATTAGCGGCAAAAAATGCGATTTGCCGTGATTTCGGGCGATTTTTAGTCATGAAAATGTGTGCATTTTCAGTCATGAAAATGTGCGCATTTTCATAAATGCGATTTTGTGCAAAAAAAAAAAAGTTTAAAAAAAACGGCGTGGGGTCCCCCCTCCTAAGCATAACCAGCCCCGGGCTCATTGAGCCGGACCTGGTTCCAAAAATACGGGGGGACAAAAAGCATAGGGGTCCCCCGTATTTCTGAAACCAGCCCCGGACTCTTGGACCGGTCCTGGTTCCAAAAATACGGGGGACAAAAAATCTGGGGGTCCCCCGTATTTTGAAACCAGCACCGGGCTCCAACAGCCCGCGGTGTCATGCCACAGCCGGGGGACACTTTTTATACAAGGTCCCCCGGCCAAAACATGAGCACCGTGGCTGGTCAGCCTTGGAGGGGTACCTGGAGGAGTGGGGACCCCCCAATAAAGGGGTCCCCCCCCCAGGCTTCACCCGTCCAGGGCTGAAGCCCGGGGCTGTCACCGGCGTCCGTGGCCAGTGGACGCCGGCCTGATAGGGTTAAATCCATCATACGTTACATTGCTTTATACCGGAGAACTACAAGTGCCAGCAGACCTCCCCCGCATGCTGGGACTTGGAGAACCACAAGTCCCAGCATGCGGGGCATTAATGGGCCCGCTGGGACTTGTAGTCCACCTGTAAAAAGAATGTTTATAAAAAACACACACAGAGAGAAGTAAAAGTTTATTAAACACACACACACACACCTCACTTTTACACCAGCGTTACTTATTATTCCTGGATCCAGCGCTGGTCTGGCTGCTTCACAGCCGGCTCCCCCCGCACTGACAGGCAGCGGGGAGAACCGGCTTTCTCCGTTGCCTCTAACAGCTTCTGTAGTGCTGTTCCAGCGCTACAGAGGCTGAGAGCGTGATTGGCCGATACGTCTCCATGGAGACGCATAGCTCAGTCCTGATTGGCTGAGCTATGCGTCTCCATGGAGACGCATAGCTCTGCCAATCGCGCTCTCAGCCTCTGTAGCACTCGGACAGCGCTACAGAAGCTGTTAGAGGCAACGGAGAAAGCCGGTTCTCCCCGCTGCCTGTCAGTGCGGGGGGAGCCGGCTGTGAAGCAGCCAGACCAGCGCTGGATCCAGGAATGGTAAGTAACGCTGGTGTAAAAGTGAGGTGTGTGTGTGTAATAAACTTTTACTTCTCTCTGTGTGTGTTTTTTATAAACATTCTTTTTACAGGTGGACTACAAGTCCCAGCGGGCCCATTAATGCCCCGCATGCAGGGACTTGTGGTTCTCCAAGTCCCAGCATGCAGGGGAGGTCTGCTGGCACTTGTAGTTCTCCGGTATAAAGCAATGTAACGTATGATGGATTTAACCCTATCAGGCCGGCGTCCACTGGCCACGGACGCCGGTGACAGCCCCGGGCTTCAGCCCTGGACGGGTGAAGCCTGGGGGGGGGGACCCCTTTATTGGGGGGTCCCCACTCCTCCAGGTACCCCGTCCAAGGCTGACCAGCCACGGTGCTCATGTTTTGGCCGGGGGACCTTGTATAAAAAGTGTCCCCCGGCTGTGGCATGACACCGTGGGCTGTTGGAGCCCAGGGCTGGTTTCAAAATACGGGGGACCCCCAGATTTTTTGTCCCCCGTATTTTTGGAACCAGGACCGGTCCAAGAGTCCGGGGCTGGTTTCAGAAATACGGGGGACCCCTATGCTTTTTGTCCCCCCGTATTTTTGGAACCAGGTCCGGCTCAATGAGCCCGGGGCTGGTTATGCTTAGGAGGGGGGACCCTACGCCGTTTTTTTTTAATAAAAACACTTTTACACATTTTTATTAACAGGACCATGCACAGATCTCAATGATCTGTGCATGGTTCTGTCAAATTCGCCTGTCAGAACCTGGTCTATTTTTTTTGCGATTTTTGGTAACATTTACCAAAAATCACACCCTATTACATTTGCGAGTTGTATACTTTATAATGGGAAAACATCTGGATGTGAATTGAAATGTGACTAAAAATCGCACTTCTAAAAGTGCGATTTCGCGATAAAAAGTGCGATTTTTTGACCCAAAATCGCACATGTCCAAAAATCACACCCTATTACATTTCGCCCCTGATTTCTTTGCTGTCATTGAGTATGAATGACACATTCTAACATTATGGTGGAGACTTTAAACAATTAGGAATAAATGAGGATATACATAGACCACCCATCACACACAAATGTACACATTGTACACGTGCACACACACACAGTACACCATAATACGCACACATAGTACACAACACACACATATATACGTAGCGAACTTCACACACTTACACATTGGACAGATACACACAACAAAACACACACATAACACACCACATGCAGTACATCACAAACCCATATACACTACAACACACATCCAAAAACAGTACAACAAACACACAGAACACACACACTTAAACATTGTGCAGATACAGAAACACACACAAACATTGCCAGGATAGGCACAGCACACTACACTACACACACATGTATACGTAGCGCACCTCACAAACTTACACATTCGGCAGATACACACAACACACACACATAACCCACCACTCAGGGGCCTAACTACACTAAGGCAGCCACCGCCACCGCTTGGGGGAGCGAGTGGCAGCGCTGTCTGTGTGGGCGCCGGCATCCAGCACTTTATACTGCCGCTGCCCACCCCGCATCCCCGGCATAGGCGCCGATTCCGGTACAGTCCCACCGACCGTCGAGTCAACTGGTGGCTGGCTCAGCCCACCCATATCAATGCTCGTCTGGCCGGCTCACGATGTGATGTGCTGGCGTCACACCATGCTCTCCCCCGCCCTGCGCTGTACTCCTCCTGAGTCAGTACAGCGCAGGGCGGGGGAGAGCGCGGTGTGATGCCAGCACGTCACATCCCGAGCCGGCAGAGTACAGGAGGAGGCAGGAGAAGATGCAGCCGGGACCCACAGCCACTTGCTGAAGGAGAAGGGGGCACAGGGGCGTAGGGAGGGCGCCGGAAGGTCTGCTCCCTAATGTGATGCCCTGCTTCCCACTGCAGCCTCCACGGGGCAATGGCCGCTGCCTCTACGGTACACTGATTGTCTAAATGATTGCTGTCCTTATCTCTGCTGTCTTTATCTCTCTCTGCTGTCCTTATCTCTCTCTGCTGTCCTTATCTCTCTCTCTGCTGTCCTTATCTCTCTCTCTGCTGTCCTTATCTCTCTCTCTGCTGTCCTTATCTCTCTCTCTCTCTCTGCTGTCCTTATCTCTCTCTCTCTCTCTGCTGTCCTTATCTCTCTCTCTCTCTGCTGTCCTTATCTCTCTCTCTCTCTGCTGTCCTTATCTCTCTCTCTCTCTCTGCTGTGCTTATCTCTCTCTCTCTCTCTGCTGTCCTTATCTCTCTCTCTCTCTCTCTCTCTCTCTCTGCTCTTTCTGCTGTCCCGCTCTCCCATGTCTTTTCTCTTTCTGTTGTCCTTTTGTCTCTTTCCACTCTTAGTGAGTACATGCATCCTGGCAAAATATATATATATATATATATATATATATATATATATATTATAAGGGCACGGTAGTGCCCTTATATTAAGGCTGAATCCAACGAACGGATTTTTCCCATAGGGAACTTTTCGGATGGGGGCATGGTGTTTGAGGGACTGCACCTCAAAAGTGACTGGGCGTACTGAGCTGAAATTTGGCATGTACGCGTAGAATCGTCAACCGGTGCTGCGTGCCAAATTTCAGGGCGAAATATTAAAAAATGACCAATTGGGAGCGATCTAAACTTCCAACTGCCAGTTTTTTTCTGACACTCGCGAAATGACACTTTGTCACCCATGTTAGTCTATGAGGGTTTTTTTGGGAAGGCATAACTCGGGGTAGAGGAACAATTGAGACTTGGGGTTTGTTTTATTAGGTAGATATTGTCCCAGTGGAGTGCCTTTTGGGGTTGAGGATTTTCAGATAGGTACAGTTTTTTTATAATTTAGTGAAACATGCCCCATTATAGAGATAGGAGCTCCAACTTGTTGCGCATGCGCAGTAAATAGCCGCCAGCCCAGCAGGGGGAGTAAACAGAGAGGCTTCACTGGGTGTACAAACATGGCCGACTGTGAAGCAATATTGAGTGCAGTGGGCAGAACCTCCATAAACTGCCTGGACAGCGTTGAGGTACTGGGGGGACAGAAAGTGGGTGGCGCCGGCGACTCATTCATATTCCCTGCTTGGTTCATCCATCTCCCCACAGCCAGCGCCGCCTGCCCGGCTCATAGCCCATGCCTCTCCCTGCCCGACTGGTCCCGCTCCAAACAGCCAGCGCCACCTGCTTGGCTCGTCCAGCTCCCCACAGCCAGCGCAGCGCCAGAGGAGGAAGCGGCACGATGGGTGAGTTGCGGTGAAGGCAGCCCTCCCTGCCTTCACCGGTCCAGACAGAGCCTCCTTGACAAAGCAGGAGCGGTGCCTGGCTCCCTGCCAGCCCCCAAGTCAGGAGCAGTGACAGAAGCCGCCCGCCCGGACCAAGCCGCGCACAGAGCCGCCAGCCGGGAGGGAGAAGACCCTGCAGCCGCCCGGTCACTATCCCACCCTAACCCCCGGACACAGCCACACAGCGTGGCCCAGGACCACTAACCCAGGACAGCCACTCCAGCTACAGGGGGACCCGTCGGAGGGCAACAGACAGCACCAGAGACACAGGGGGGTATCGGAAGGCAGGCAGGAAAGAAAAGTAGGTGCCTCAAGTCCTGGGGCAGGATTTTTCACATGATTTCTGTACGCTTCCCCCCCGTGTGTATGTTGCCCCCCGTGTGTATGCTGCCCCCCCCCCGTGTGTATGGTGCCCCCCGTGTGTATGGTGCCCCCCGTGTGTATGGTGCCCCCCGTGTGTATGGTGCCCCCTGTGTGTATGCTGCCCCCTGTGTGTACGCTGTGCCCCCCGTGTGTATGCTGCCCCCTGTGTGTATGCTGTGCCCCCCCATGTGTACGCTGTGCCCCCGTGTGTATGCTGCCCCCTGTGTGTATGGTGCCCCCTGTGTGTATGCTGCCCCCCGTGTGTATGCTGCCCCCTGTGTGTATGCTGTGCCCCCCCATGTGTACGCTGTGCCCCCGTGTGTATGCTGCCCCCCGTGTGTATGCTGCCCCCTGTGTGTATGCTGCCCCCTGTGTGTATGCTGCCCCCTGTGTGTATGCTGCCCCCTGTGTGTATGCTGCCCCCTGTGTGTATGCTGCCCCCTGTGTGTATGCTGCCCCCTGTGTGTATGCTGCCCCCTGTGTGTACGCTGTGCCCCCCCCGTGTGTACGCTGTGCCCCCCCCCCCGTGTGTACGCTGTGCCCCCCGTGTGTACGCTGTGCCCCCCGTGTGTACGCTGTGCCCCCCGTGTGTACGCTGTGCCCCCCCGTGTGTGCGCTGCGCCCCCCGTGTGTGCGCTGCGCCCCCCGTGTGTGCGCTGCGCCCCCCGTGTGTGCGCTGCGCCCCCCGTGTGTGCGCTGCGCCCCCCGTGTGAGCGCTGCGCCCCCCGTGTGCGCGCTGCGCCCCCCGTGTGCGCGCTGCGCGCCCCCCGTGTGCGCGCTGCGCCCCCCTCCCGTGTGCACGCTGCGCCCCCCTCCCGTGTGCACGCTGCGCCCCCCTCCCGTGTGCACGCTGCGCCCCCCTCCCGTGTGCACGCTGCGCCCCCCTCCCGTGTGCACGCTGTGATCCCCCCCCCTGTGTGCACGCTGTGATCCCCCCCCCTGTGTGTACGCTGTGGTCCCCCAAACACCCCCCCCGTGTGTACGCTGTGGTCCGTCCCCCCGTTTGTACGCTGTCCCCCACCCCCAGTGCCCCCCGTGTGTACGCTGCTCTCCCCCCCAGTGCCGCCCCCCCCCCCCATGTGTACACATTATTGTTGTTGTAATAATAATTATTATTATTATTATATTTCCTGCCCAGACTCTGTCCTCCTCATGCTGCCACCGGGACTCGTCGGGACCAGGTTCAGCCGCTTCCACAGCCTGCAGCCCTAACTGGTGAAGCCCCAGCCTTGATTTGCCTCCGCCATTCGGGCCATGAAAGGAGCAGCTGCACCCAGGTAAATCCATCCCCCCACTGTCCCTGTGTGTACCCTGTCCCCCATCCCCACTATCCCTGTGGGCACCATGTCCCCCCAACTGTCCCCCACACCCCTATCCCTGTGCATACCCTTCCCCCCATGCATCCTACGCCACTCTGCATCCCCCTCCCTGCATCCTACATCCCTCATCCTACACCACCCTGCGTCCCCCCTCCCTGCATCCTCCACCACCCTGCATCCTCCACCACCCTGCATTCTACACCACCCTGCATCACCTCACTGCATCCTACGCCACTCAGTATTCCCCCTCCCTGAATCCTCCACCACCCCGCATCTTACACCACCCTGCGTCCCCCCTCTCTGCATCCTACGCCACTCTGTATTCCCCCTCCCTGCATCCTCTGCCATCCCTCATCCTATGCCACTATGCATCCCCCCTCCCTGCATCCTCCACCACCCCGCATCCTACACCACCCTGCATCCCCTCACTGCATCCTACGCCACTCTGTATTCCCCCTCCCTGCATCCTCCACCACCCCGCATCCTACACCACCCTGCGTACCCCATCTCTGCATCCTACACCACTCTGTATTCCACCTCCCTGCATCCTCTGCCATCCCTCATCCTACACCACCCTGCGTCCCCTCTCCCTGCATGCATCCTACGCCACTCTGCATCCCCCTCCCTGCATCCTACATCCCTCATCCTACACCACCCTGCGTCCACCCTCCCTGCATCCTACGCCACTCTGTATTCCCCCTCCCTGCATCCTCCACCACCCCGAATCCTACACCACCCTGCGTCCCCTCACTGCATCCTACGCCACTCTGTATCCCCCTCCCTGCATCCTACGCCACCCAGCATCCTACGGCACTCTTCGTCCCCCCTCCCTGCATCCTACGCCACTCTGCATCCCCCCTCCCTGCATCCTCCATCACCCCGCATCCTACACTACCCTGCATCCCCTCACTGCATCCTACGCCACTCTGTATTCCCCCTCCCTGCATCCTACACCACCCCGCATCCTACACGACCCTGCGTCCCCCCTCTCTGCATCCTACGCCACTCTGTATCGCCCTCCCTGCATCCTACGCCACCCAGCATCCTACGCCACTCTGCATCCCCCCTCCCTGCATCCTCCACCACCCCGCATCCTACACCACCCTGCGTCCTACACCACCTTGTGTCCCCCCTCCCTGCATTCTACGCCACTCTGTATTCCCCCTCCCTGCATCCTACACCACCCTGCGTCCCCCCTCTCTGCATCCTACGCCACTCTGTATCCCCCTCCCTGCATCCTACGCCACCCAGCATCCTACGGCACTCTTCGTCCCCCCTCCCTGCATCCTACGCCACTCTGCATCCCCCCTCCCTGCATCCTCCACCACCCTGCATCCTACACCACCCTGCATCTATCCTCTCTGCATCCTACACCACTCTGTATTCCCCCTCCCAGCATCCTCCACCACCCCGCATCCTACACCACCCTGCGTCCCCCATCTCTGCATCCTACGCCACACTGTATTCCCCCTCCCTGCATCCTCTGCCATCCCTCATCCTACACCACCCTGCGTCCCCTCTCCCTGCATGCATCCTACGCCACTCTGCATCCCCCTCCCTGCATCCTACATCCCTCATCCTACACCACCCTGCGTCCCCCCTCCCTGCATCCTCCACCACCCTGCATCCTCCACCACCCTGCATCCTACACCACCCTGCATCACCTCACTGCATCCTACGCCACTCAGTATTCCCCCTCCCTGAATCCTCCACCACCCCACATCTTACACCACCCTGCGTCCCCCCTCTCTGCATCCTACGCCACTCTGTATTCCCCCTCCCTGCATCCTCTGCCATCCCTCATCCTATGCCACTATGCATCCCCCCTCCCTGCATCCTCCACCACCCCGCATCCTACACCACCCTGCATCCCCTCACTGCATCCTACGCCACTCTGTATTCCCCCTCCCTGCATCCTCCACCACCCCGCATCCTACACCACCCTGCGTACCCCATCTCTGCATCCTACACCACTCTGTATTCCACCTCCCTGCATCCTCTGCCATCCCTCATCCTACACCACCCTGCGTCCCCTCTCCCTGCATGCATCCTACGCCACTCTGCATCCCCCTCCCTGCATCCTACATCCCTCATCCTACACCACCCTGCGTCCACCCTCCCTGCATCCTACGCCACTCTGTATTCCCCCTCCCTGCATCCTCCACCACCCCGAATCCTACACCACCCTGCGTCCCCTCACTGCATCCTACGCCACTCTGTATCCCCCTCCCTGCATCCTACGCCACCCAGCATCCTACGGCACTCTTCGTCCCCCCTCCCTGCATCCTACGCCACTCTGCATCCCCCCTTCCTGCATCCTCCATCACCCCGCATCCTACACCACCCTGCATCCCCTCACTGCATCCTACGCCACTCTGTATTCCCCCTCCCTGCATCCTACACCACCCCGCATCCTACACGACCCTGCGTCCCCCCTCTCTGCATCCTACGCCACTCTGTATCGCCCTCCCTGCATCCTACGCCACCCAGCATCCTACGCCACCCTGCATCCCCCCTCCCTGCATCCTCCACCACCCCGCATCCTACACCACCCTGCGTCCTACACCACCTTGCGTCCCCCCTCCCTGCATTCTACGCCACTCTGTATTCCCCCTCCCTGCATCCTACACCACCCTGCGTCCCCCCTCTCTGCATCCTACGCCACTCTGTATCCCCCTCCCTGCATCCTACGCCACCCAGCATCCTACGGCACTCTTCGTCCCCCCTCCCTGCATCCTACGCCACTCTGCATCCCCCCTCCCTGCATCCTCCACCACCCTGCATCCTACACCACCCTGCATCTATCCTCTCTGCATCCTACACCACTCTGTATTCCCCCTCCCAGCATCCTCCACCACCCCGCATCCTACACCACCCTGCGTCCCCCATCTCTGCATCCTACGCCACACTGTATTCCCCCTCCCTGCATCCTCTGCCATCCCTCATCCTACACCACCCTGCGTCCCCTCTCCCTGCATGCATCCTACGCCACTCTGCATCCCCCTCCCTGCATCCTACATCCCTCATCCTACACCACCCTGCGTCCACCCTCCCAGCATCCAACGGCACTCTTCATCCCCTCTCCCTGCATCCTCCACCACCCTGCATCCTACACCACCCTGCGTCCCCCCTCTCTGCATTCTACGCCACTCTGTATTCCCCCTCCCTGCATCCTCCACCACCCCGCATCCTACACCACCCTGCGTCCCCCCTCTCTGCATCCTACGCCACTCTGTATCCCCCTCCCTGCATCCTACGCCACCCAGCATCCTACGGCACTCTTCGTCCCCCCTCCCTGCATCCTACGCCACTCTGTATCCCCCCTCCCTGCATCCTCCACCACCCCGCATCCTACACCACCCTGCATCCCCTCACTGCATCCTACGCTACTCTGTATTCACCCTCCCTGAATCCTCCACCACCCCGCATCCTACACCACCCTGCGTCCCCCCTCCCTGCATTCTACGCCACTCTGTATTCCCCCTCCCTGCATCCTCCACCACCCCGCATCCTATGCCACTCTGCATCCCCCCTCCCTGCATCCTCCACATCCTCCACCACCTCACATCCTGCATTTCTCTGCATCCTACGCCACTCTGTATTCCCCCTCCCTGCATCCTCTGCCATCCCTCATCCTACACCACCCTGCGTCCACCCTCCCTACATCCTACGCCACTCTGTATTCCCCCTCCCTGCATCCTACGCCACCCAGCATCCTACGCCACTCTGCGTCCCCCTCCCTGCATTCTACGCCACTCTGCATCTCCCCTGCCTGCATCCTCCACCACCCTGCATCCTACACCACCCTGCGTCCCCCCTCCCTGCATCCTACGCCACTCTGTATTCCCTCTCCCTGCATCCTCCACCACCCCGCATCCTACACCACCCTGCGTCCATCCTCTCTGCATCCTACACCACTCTGTATTCCCCCTCCCTGCATCCTCCACCACCCCGCATCCTACACCACCCTGCGTCCCCCATCTCTGCATCCTACGCCACTCTGTATTCCCCCTCCCTGCATCCTCTGCCATCCCTCATCCTACACCACCCTGCGTCCCCTCTCCCTGCATGCATCCTACGCCACTCTGCATCCCCCTCCCTGCATCCTACACCACCCTGCGTCCACCCTCCCTGCATCCTACGCCACTCTGTATTCCCCCTCCCTGAATCCTCCACCACCCCGCATCTTACACCACCCTGCGTCCCCTCTCTCTGCATCCTACGCCACTCTGTATTCCCCCTCCCTGCATCCTCTGCCATCCCTCATCCTATGCCACTATGCATCCCCCCTCCCTGCATCCTCCACCACCCCGCATCCTACACCACCCTGCATCCCCTCACTGCATCCTACGCCACTCTGTATTCCCCCTCCCTGCATCCTCCACCACCCCGCATCCTACACCACCCTGCGTACCCCATCTCTGCATCCTACACCACTCTGTATTCCACCTCCCTGCATCCTCTGCCATCCCTCATCCTACACCACCCTGCGTCCCCTCTCCCTGCATGCATCCTACGCCACTCTGCATCCCCCTCCCTGCATCCTACATCCCTCATCCTACACCACCCTGCGTCCACCCTCCCTGCATCCTACGCCACTCTGTATTCCCCCTCCCTGCATCCTCCACCACCCCGAATCCTACACCACCCTGCGTCCCCTCACTGCATCCTACGCCACTCTGTATCCCCCTCCCTGCATCCTACGCCACCCAGCATCCTACGGCACTCTTCGTCCCCCCTCCCTGCATCCTACGCCACTCTGCATCCCCCCTCCCTGCATCCTCCATCACCCCGCATCCTACACCACCCTGCATCCCCTCACTGCATCCTACGCCACTCTGTATTCCCCCTCCCTGCATCCTACACCACCCCGCATCCTACACGACCCTGCGTCCCCCCTCTCTGCATCCTACGCCACTCTGTATCGCCCTCCCTGCATCCTACGCCACCCAGCATCCTACGCCACTCTGCATCCCCCCTCCCTGCATCCTCCACCACCCCGCATCCTACACCACCCTGCGTCCTACACCACCTTGTGTCCCCCCTCCCTGCATTCTACGCCACTCTGTATTCCCCCTCCCTGCATCCTACACCACCCTGCGTCCCCCCTCTCTGCATCCTACGCCACTCTGTATCCCCCTCCCTGCATCCTACGCCACCCAGCATCCTACGGCACTCTTCGTCCCCCCTCCCTGCATCCTACGCCACTCTGCATCCCCCCTCCCTGCATCCTCCACCACCCTGCATCCTACACCACCCTGCATCTATCCTCTCTGCATCCTACACCACTCTGTATTCCCCCTCCCAGCATCCTCCACCACCCCGCATCCTACACCACCCTGCGTCCCCCATCTCTGCATCCTACGCCACACTGTATTCCCCCTCCCTGCATCCTCTGCCATCCCTCATCCTACACCACCCTGCGTCCCCTCTCCCTGCATCCTACGCCACTCTGTATCGCCCTCCCTGCATCCTACGCCACCCAGCATCCTACGCCACTCTGCATCCCCCCTCCCTGCATCCTCCACCACCCCGCATCCTACACCACCCTGCGTCCTACACCACCTTGCGTCCCCCCTCCCTGCATTCTACGCCACTCTGTATTCCCCCTCCCTGCATCCTACACCACCCTGCGTCCCCCCTCTCTGCATCCTACGCCACTCTGTATCCCCCTCCCTGCATCCTACGCCACCCAGCATCCTACGGCACTCTTCGTCCCCCCTCCCTGCATCCTACGCCACTCTGCATCCCCCCTCCCTGCATCCTCCACCACCCTGCATCCTACACCACCCTGCATCTATCCTCTCTGCATCCTACACCACTCTGTATTCCCCCTCCCAGCATCCTCCACCACCCCGCATCCTACACCACCCTGCGTCCCCCATCTCTGCATCCTACGCCACACTGTATTCCCCCTCCCTGCATCCTCTGCCATCCCTCATCCTACACCACCCTGCGTCCCCTCTCCCTGCATGCATCCTACGCCACTCTGCATCCTACATCCCTCATCCTACACCACCCTGCGTCCACCCTCCCAGCATCCAACGGCACTCTTCATCCCCTCTCCCTGCATCCTCCACCACCCTGCATCCTACACCACCCTGCGTCCCCCCTCTCTGCATTCTACGCCACTCTGTATTCCCCCTCCCTGCATCCTCCACCACCCCGCATCCTACACCACCCTGCGTCCCCCCTCTCTGCATCCTACGCCACTCTGTATCCCCCTCCCTGCATCCTACGCCACCCAGCATCCTACGGCACTCTTCGTCCCCCCTCCCTGCATCCTACACCACTCTGTATCCCCCCTCCCTGCATCCTCCACCACCCCGCATCCTACACCACCCTGCATCCCCTCACTGCATCCTACGCTACTCTGTTTTCACCCTCCCTGAATCCTCCACCACCCCGCATCCTACACCACCCTGCGTCCCCCCTCCCTGCATTCTACGCCACTCTGTATTCCCCCTCCCTGCATCCTCCACCACCCCGCATCCTACACCACCCTGCGTCCCCCATCTCTGCATCCTATGCCACTCTGCATCCCCCCTCCCTGCATCCTCCACATCCTCCACCACCTCACATCCTACATTTCTCTGCATCCTACGCCACTCTGTATTCCCCCTCCCTGCATCCTCTGCCATCCCTCATCCTACACCACCCTGCGTCCACCCTCCCTGCATCCTACGCCACTCTGTATTCCCCCTCCCTGCATCCTACGCCACCCAGCATCCTACGCCACTCTGCGTCCCCCTCCCTGCATTCTACGCCACTCTGCATCTCCCCTGCCTGCATCCTCCACCACCCTGCATACTACACCACCCTGCGTCCCCCCTCCCTGCATCCTACGCCACTCTGTATTCCCTCTCCCTGCATCCTCCACCACCCCGCATCCTACACCACCCTGCGTCCATCCTCTCTGCATCCTACACCACTCTGTATTCCCCCTCCCTGCATCCTCCACCACCCCGCATCCTACACCACCCTGCGTCCCCCATCTCTGCATCCTACGCCACTCTGTATTCCCCCTCCCTGCATCCTCTGCCATCCCTCATCCTACACCACCCTGCGTCCCCTCTCCCTGCATGCATCCTACGCCACTCTGCATCCCCCTCCCTGCATCCTACACCACCCTGCGTCCACCCTCCCTGCATCCTACGCCACTCTGTATTCCCCCTCCCTGCATTCTACGCCACCCAGCATCCTACGGCACTCTTCGTCCTGCATCCTACGCCACTCTGCATCCCACCTCCCTGCATCCTCCACCACCCCGCATCCTACACCACCCTGCAAACCCTCACTGCATCCTACGCCACTCTGTATTCCCCCTCCCTGAATCCTCCACCACCCGCATCCTACACCACCCTGCGTCCCCCCTCTCTGCATCCTACTTCACTCTGTATTCCCCCTCCCTGCATCCTCTGCCATCCCTCATCCTATGCCAATATGCATCCCCCCTCCCTGCATCCTCCACCACCCCGCATCCTACACAACCCTGCATCCCCTCACTGCATCCTACGCCACTCTGTATTCCCCCTCCCTGCATCCTCTACCACCCCGCATCCTACACCACCCTGCGTCCCCCATCTCTGCATCCTACGCCACTCTGTATTCCCCCTCCCTGCATCCTCTGCCATCCCTCATCCTACACCACGCTGCGTCCCCTCTCCCTCTCTGCATCCTCCACCACCCCGCATCCTACACCACCCTGCGTCCCCCCTATCTGCATCCCACGCCACTCTGTATCCCCCTCCCTGCATCCTAAGCCACCTAGCATCCTATGGCACTCTTCGTCCCCCCTCCCTGCATCCTACGCCACTCTGCATCCTACACCACCCTGCATCCCCTCACTGCATCCTACGCCACTCTGTATTCCCCCTCCCTGCATCCTCCACCACCCCGCATCCTACACCACCCTGCGTCCATCCTCTCTGCATCCTACACCACTCTGTATTCCCCCTCCCTGCATCCTCCACCACCCCGCATCCTACACCACCCTGCGTCCCCCATCTCTGCATCCTACACCACTCTGTATTCCCCCTCCCTGCATCCTCTGCCATCCCTCATCCTACACCACCCTGCGTCCCCTCTCCCTGCATGCATCCTACTCCACTCTGCATCCCCCTCCCTGCATCCTACATCCCTCATCCTACACCACCCTGCGTCCCCTCTCCCTGCATTCTACGCCACTCTGCATCCCCCTCCCTGCATCCTACATCCCTCATCCTACACCACCCTGCGTCCCTTCTCCCTGCATGCATCCTACGCCACTCTGCATCCCCCCTCCCTGCATCAACCACCCCGCATCCTACACCACTCTGCATCCCCTAACTGCATCCTACGCCACTCTGTATTCCCCCTCCCTGAATCCTCCACCACCCCGCATCCTACACCACCCTGCGTCCCCCCTCCCTGCATTCTACGCCACTCTGTATTCCCCCTCCCTGCATCCTCCACCACCCCGCATCCTATGCCACTCTGCATCCCCCCTCCCTGCATCCTCCACATCCTCCACCACCTCACATCCTACACCTCTCTGCATCCTACGCCACTCTGTATTCCCCCTCCCTGCATCCTCTGCCATCCCTCATCCTACACCACCCTGCGTCCACCCTCCCTGCATCCTACGCCACTCTGTATTCTCCCTCCCTGCATCCTACGCCACCCAGCATCCTACGCCACTCTGCGTCCCCCTCCCTGCATCCTACGCCACTCTGCG
Organism: Crinia signifera; assembly: GCF_055691185.1. NCBI lineage: Eukaryota > Metazoa > Chordata > Amphibia > Anura > Myobatrachidae > Crinia > Crinia signifera. The sequence goes on from NC_139223.1 coordinate 25,654,903, forward strand.
TCCCCCTCCCTGCATCCTACGCCACTCTGCATCTCCCCTGCCTGCATCCTCCACCACCCCGCATCCTACACCACCCTGCGTCCCCCCTCCCTGCATCCTATGCCACTCTGTATTCCCCCATCCCTGCATCCTCCACCACCCCGCATCCTACACCACCCTGCGTCCATCCTCTCTGCATCCTACACCACTCTGTATTCCCCCTCCCTGCATCCTCCACCACCCCGCATCCTACACCACCCTGCGTCCCCTCTCCCTGCATGCATCCTACGCCATTCTGCATCCCCCTACCTGCATCCTACATCCCTCATCCTACACCACCCTGCGTCCACCCTCCCTGCATCCTACGCCACTCTGTATTCCCCCTCCCTGCATCCTCCACCACCCCGCATCCTATGCCACTCTGCATCCCCCCTCCCTGCATCCTCCACATCCTCCACCACCTCACATCCTACACCTCTCTGCATCCTACTCCACTCTGTATTCCCCCTCCCTGCATCCTCTGCCATCCCTCATCCTACACCACCCTGCGTCCACCCTCCCTGCATCCTACGCCACTCTGTATTCTCCCTCCCTGCATCCTACGCCACCCAGCATCCTACGCCACTCTGCGTCCCCCTCCCTGCATCCTACGCCACTCTGCATCTCCCCTGCCTGCATCCTCCACCACCCCGCATCCTACACCACCCTGCGTCCCCCCTCCCTGCATCCTATGCCACTCTGTATTCCCCCATCCCTGCATCCTCCACCACCCCGCATCCTACACCACCCTGCGTCCATCCTCTCTGCATCCTACACCACTCTGTATTCCCCCTCCCTGCATCCTCCACCACCCCGCATCCTACACCACCCTGCGTCCCCTCTCCCTGCATGCATCCTACGCCATTCTGCATCCCCCTACCTGCATCCTACATCCCTCATCCTACACCACCCTGCGTCCACCCTCCCTGCATCCTACGCCACTCTGTATTCCCCCTGACTGCATCCTCCACACCCTGCATCCTACACCACCCGGCATCCCCCCTCTCTGCATCCTACGCCACTCTGTATCCCCCTCCCTGCATCCTACGCCACCCAGCATCCTACGGCACTCTTCGTCCCCCCTCCCTGCATCCTACGCCACTCTGCATCCTCCACCACCCCGCATCCTACACCACCCTGCAACCCCTCACTGCATCCTACGCCACTCTGTATTCCCCCTCCCTGAATCCTCCACCACCCCGCATCCTACACCACCCTGCGTCCCCCCTCTCTGCATCCTACGCCACTCTGTATTCCCCCTCCCTGCATCCTCTGCCATCCCTCATCCTATGCCAATATGCATCCCCCCTCCCTGCATCCTCCACCACCCCGCATCCTACACCACCCTGCATCCCCTCACTGCATCCTACGCTACTCTGTTTTCACCCTCCCTGAATCCTCCACCACCCCGCATCCTACACCACCCTGCGTCCCCCCTCCCTGCATCCTACGCCACTCTGTATTCCCCCTCCCTGCATCCTACGCCACCCAGCATCCTACGCCACTCTGCGTCCCCCTCCCTGCATTCTACGCCACTCTGCATCTCCCCTGCCTGCATCCTCCACCACCCTGCATCCTACACCACCCTGCGTCCCCCCTCCCTGCATCCTACGCCACTCTGTATTCCCTCTCCCTGCATCCTCCACCACCCCGCATCCTACACCACCCTGCGTCCATCCTCTCTGCATCCTACACCACTCTGTATTCCCCCTCCCTGCATCCTCCACCACCCCGCATCCTACACCACCCTGCGTCCCCCATCTCTGCATCCTACGCCACTCTGTATTCCCCCTCCCTGCATCCTCTGCCATCCCTCATCCTACACCACCCTGCGTCCCCTCTCCCTGCATGCATCCTACGCCACTCTGCATCCCCCTCCCTGCATCCTACACCACCCTGCGTCCACCCTCCCTGCATCCTACGCCACTCTGTATTCCCCCTCCCTGCATCCTACGCCACCCAGCATCCTACGCCACTCTGCGTCCCCCTCCCTGCATTCTACGCCACTCTGCATCTCCCCTGCCTGCATCCTCCACCACCCTGCATCCTACACCACCCTGCGTCCCCCCTCCCTGCATCCTACGCCACTCTGTATTCCCTCTCCCTGCATCCTCCACCACCCCGCATCCTACACCACCCTGCGTCCATCCTCTCTGCATCCTACACCACTCTGTATTCCCCCTCCCTGCATCCTCCACCACCCCGCATCCTACACCACCCTGCGTCCCCCATCTCTGCATCCTACGCCACTCTGTATTCCCCCTCCCTGCATCCTCTGCCATCCCTCATCCTACACCACCCTGCGTCCCCTCTCCCTGCATGCATCCTACGCCACTCTGCATCCCCCTCCCTGCATCCTACACCACCCTGCGTCCACCCTCCCTGCATCCTACGCCACTCTGTATTCCCCCTCCCTGCATTCTACGCCACCCAGCATCCTACGGCACTCTTCGTCCTGCATCCTACGCCACTCTGCATCCCACCTCCCTGCATCCTCCACCACCCCGCATCCTACACCACCCTGCAAACCCTCACTGCATCCTACGCCACTCTGTATTCCCCCTCCCTGAATCCTCCACCACCCGCATCCTACACCACCCTGCGTCCCCCCTCTCTGCATCCTACTTCACTCTGTATTCCCCCTCCCTGCATCCTCTGCCATCCCTCATCCTATGCCAATATGCATCCCCCCTCCCTGCATCCTCCACCACCCCGCATCCTACACAACCCTGCATCCCCTCACTGCATCCTACGCCACTCTGTATTCCCCCTCCCTGCATCCTCTACCACCCCGCATCCTACACCACCCTGCGTCCCCCATCTCTGCATCCTACGCCACTCTGTATTCCCCCTCCCTGCATCCTCTGCCATCCCTCATCCTACACCACGCTGCGTCCCCTCTCCCTCTCTGCATCCTCCACCACCCCGCATCCTACACCACCCTGCGTCCCCCCTATCTGCATCCCACGCCACTCTGTATCCCCCTCCCTGCATCCTAAGCCACCTAGCATCCTATGGCACTCTTCGTCCCCCCTCCCTGCATCCTACGCCACTCTGCATCCTACACCACCCTGCATCCCCTCACTGCATCCTACGCCACTCTGTATTCCCCCTCCCTGCATCCTCCACCACCCCGCATCCTACACCACCCTGCGTCCATCCTCTCTGCATCCTACACCACTCTGTATTCCCCCTCCCTGCATCCTCCACCACCCCGCATCCTACACCACCCTGCGTCCCCCATCTCTGCATCCTACACCACTCTGTATTCCCCCTCCCTGCATCCTCTGCCATCCCTCATCCTACACCACCCTGCGTCCCCTCTCCCTGCATCCTACGCCACTCTGCATCCCCCTCCCTGCATCCTACATCCCTCATCCTACACCACCCTGCGTCCCCTCTCCCTGCATTCTACGCCACTCTGCATCCCCCTCCCTGCATCCTACATCCCTCATCCTACACCACCCTGCGTCCCTTCTCCCTGCATGCATCCTACGCCACTCTGCATCCCCCCTCCCTGCATCAACCACCCCGCATCCTACACCACTCTGCATCCCCTAACTGCATCCTACGCCACTCTGTATTCCCCCTCCCTGAATCCTCCACCACCCCGCATCCTACACCACCCTGCGTCCCCCCTCCCTGCATTCTACGCCACTCTGTATTCCCCCTCCCTGCATCCTCCACCACCCCGCATCCTATGCCACTCTGCATCCCCCCTCCCTGCATCCTCCACATCCTCCACCACCTCACATCCTACACCTCTCTGCATCCTACGCCACTCTGTATTCCCCCTCCCTGCATCCTCTGCCATCCCTCATCCTACACCACCCTGCGTCCACCCTCCCTGCATCCTACGCCACTCTGTATTCTCCCTCCCTGCATCCTACGCCACCCAGCATCCTACGCCACTCTGCGTCCCCCTCCCTGCATCCTACGCCACTCTGCATCTCCCCTGCCTGCATCCTCCACCACCCCGCATCCTACACCACCCTGCGTCCCCCCTCCCTGCATCCTATGCCACTCTGTATTCCCCCATCCCTGCATCCTCCACCACCCCGCATCCTACACCACCCTGCGTCCATCCTCTCTGCATCCTACACCACTCTGTATTCCCCCTCCCTGCATCCTCCACCACCCCGCATCCTACACCACCCTGCGTCCCCTCTCCCTGCATGCATCCTACGCCATTCTGCATCCCCCTACCTGCATCCTACATCCCTCATCCTACACCACCCTGCGTCCACCCTCCCTGCATCCTACGCCACTCTGTATTCCCCCTCCCTGCATCCTCCACCACCCCGCATCCTATGCCACTCTGCATCCCCCCTCCCTGCATCCTCCACATCCTCCACCACCTCACATCCTACACCTCTCTGCATCCTACTCCACTCTGTATTCCCCCTCCCTGCATCCTCTGCCATCCCTCATCCTACACCACCCTGCGTCCACCCTCCCTGCATCCTACGCCACTCTGTATTCTCCCTCCCTGCATCCTACGCCACCCAGCATCCTACGCCACTCTGCGTCCCCCTCCCTGCATCCTACGCCACTCTGCATCTCCCCTGCCTGCATCCTCCACCACCCCGCATCCTACACCACCCTGCGTCCCCCCTCCCTGCATCCTATGCCACTCTGTATTCCCCCATCCCTGCATCCTCCACCACCCCGCATCCTACACCACCCTGCGTCCATCCTCTCTGCATCCTACACCACTCTGTATTCCCCCTCCCTGCATCCTCCACCACCCCGCATCCTACACCACCCTGCGTCCCCTCTCCCTGCATGCATCCTACGCCATTCTGCATCCCCCTACCTGCATCCTACATCCCTCATCCTACATCACCCTGCGTCCACCCTCCCTGCATCCTACGCCACTCTGTATTCCCCCTGACTGCATCCTCCACACCCCGCATCCTACACCACCCGGCATCCCCCCTCTCTGCATCCTACGCCACTCTGTATCCCCCTCCCTGCATCCTACGCCACCCAGCATCCTACGGCACTCTTCGTCCCCCCTCCCTGCATCCTACGCCACTCTGCATCCTCCACCACCCCGCATCCTACACCACCCTGCAACCCCTCACTGCATCCTACGCCACTCTGTATTCCCCCTCCCTGAATCCTCCACCACCCCGCATCCTACACCACCCTGCGTCCCCCCTCTCTGCATCCTACGCCACTCTGTATTCCCCCTCCCTGCATCCTCTGCCATCCCTCATCCTATGCCAATATGCATCCCCCCTCCCTGCATCCTCCACCACCCCGCATCCTACACCACCCTGCATCCCCTCACTGCATCCTACGCCACTCTGTATTCCCCCTCCCTGCATCCTCCACCACCCCGCATCCTACACCACCCTGCGTCCCCCATCTCTGCATCCTACGCCACTCTGTATTTCTCCTCCCTGCATCCTCTGCCATCCCTCATCCTACACCACCCTGCGTCCCCTCTCCCTGCATGCATCCTACGCCACTCTGGATCCCCCTCCCTGCATCCTACATCCCTCAACCTACACCACCCTGCATCCACCCTCCCTGCATCCTACGCCACTCTGTATTCCCCCTCCCTGCATCCTCCACCACCCCGCATCCTACACCACCCTGCGTCCCCCCTCTCTGCATCCCACGCCACTCTGTATCCCCCTCCCTGCATCCTATGCCACCCAGCATCCTACGGCACTCTTTGTCCCCCCTCCCTGCATCCTACGCCACTCTGCATCCCCCCTCCCTGCATCCTCCACCATTCTGCATCCCCTCACTGCATCCACGCCACTCTGTATTCCCCCTCCCTGCATCCTCCACCACCCCGCATCCTACACCACCCTGCGTCCCCCCTCTCTGCATCCTACGCCACTCTGTATCGCCCTCCCTGCATCCTACGCCATCCAGCATCCTACGGCACTCTTCATCCCCCCTCCCTGCATTCTACGCCACTCTGCATCCCCCCTCCCTGCATCCTACACCACCCCGCATCCTACACCACCCTGCGTCCTACACCACCCTGCGTCCCCCCTCCCTGCATTCTACGCCACTCTGTATTCCCCCTCCCTGCATCCTACACCACCCTGCGTCCCCCCTCTCTGCATCCTACGCCACTCTGTATCCCCCTCCCTGCATCCTACGCCACCCAGCATCCTACGGCACTCTTCGTCCCCCCTCCCTGCATCCTACGCCACTCTGCATCCCCCCTCCCTGCATCCTCCACCACCCTGCATCCTACACCACCCTGCATCCCCTCACTGCATCCTACGCCACTCTGTATTCCCCCTCCCTGAATCCTCCACCACCCCGCGTCCCCCCTCCCTGCATTCTACGCCACTCTGTATTCCCCCTCCCTGCATCCTCCACCACCCCGCATCCTATGCCACTCTGCATCCCCCCTCCCTGCATCCTCCACATCCTCCACCACCTCACATCCTACACCTCTCTGCAATCCTACACCACTCTGTATTTTCCCTCCCTGCATCCTCCACCACCCTGCATCCTCCACCTACCTGCATCCTACGCCACTCTGTATTCCCCCTCCCTGCATCCTCCGCCATCACGCATCCTACACCACTCTGCGTCCCCCTCCCTGCACCCTCTGCCACCCCACGTCCTACTCTCACCCTGCATATTCTCTCACCCTGCACCACCCCCATCTCCAGTTACACACTTGTTATTTAAGGAAGATGGCTGGTGAGTAGGATTTCTTTCAACAGGAACATCACCTGGATACTACTGGACAAGGGGACCAAACTACTAGCAACATAGGTAAGTACCTAAATCATGTCTCCCAACTTTCTGTGCGCCGGACCCGGGACTATGGGGGCATGACCCAGAGGCTCTGTGAGCCTCTAGCCATGCCCCCAATCCCCTGGCATGTGCACAGCGTTTATTCCCTGCTGCTTAGCAGCCGACAGGGGGGACTCCCAACAGCCCCCCCTCAACGCGGGACACTGCCGCCCGCGGGTGGAACAGCGGGACTGGCCCTAATAATCGGGACTGTCCCGCTAAAATCGGGACTGTTGGGAGGTATGTCTATATGAATGGGCTCTGTATGCATTAAAGTTTTATTTTTCAGGTGTGTGTGTGTTTTTATTTAACTATTTGTACTGATGTGGGACTACAGGTCCCAGCAGGCCCTTTATTGCCCTGCATGGTGGGACTTGTGGTTCTCCAAGTCCCACCATGCGGTGCAGGCTTGCTGGGTCTTATAGTTCCACAGCAATACACAATAGTTTGTTCTTTTTTTACATTTTACATCAGCCCGATGGCCACAGCCCACGGCCATCTGGTACAGCCCTGGGCTTCAGCATGGGCAGTTAAGTTCTTGAGAGGGAGTCCCCACTTTCCCAGGATTCCTGCCCATGCTGACCGGTCAGCATGCGGACCGGCCCTTGAGCCAGATAGGCTGTTGGCATCTCCATGGAGACGCCAAAAGCCAATCAGGGCTGAATGCTTCCAAAGCAGACACCCCCCCCAGTCAGTGTGGGGTGAGCTGCTGCAGGACATGAGAGGCAACGTTGGAACCTGGAATTTATAAGTAGAGATGTAAAATTAGTGTGTGTACAATAAACTTTTACTTTTCACTGTGTCTGTGTTTTATTTCAACAATCTTTTTACAGGTGGACTACAAGTCCAAGGGTTCCCATTAATGGCCCGCCGCATGCTGGGATTTGTGGTTCGCCAGGTCCAAGCATGCGGGGGGATGCCTGCTGGGACTTGTAGTTCACCTGCAAAAAGCAATGTTTTGTTTGCGTGATTGTACCATATCAGCCCGGCGTCCACCGCCCAGGGACGCCGAGGACAGCCCCGGGCTTCAGCCCTGGAAGGGTGAAGCCTATTATGGGGGGGGGGGGGGGGTGACTCCTTTATTGGGGGGGTCCCATCTCCCCCAGTGACCCCATCCAGGGCTGACCAGCCACAATGAGCATGATACGGCCGGGGGACCTTACGTAAAAAGTGTCCCCCGGCTGTGGCATGACACCACAGGCTGTTGGAGCCCGGTGCTGGTTCCAAAATATGGGGGGCCCCCAGTTTTTTAGTCCCCCGTATTTTTGGAACCAGAACCGGCCCAAGAGTCCGGAGCTGGTTTCAGAAATACAGGGGAACCCTAAACTTTTTGTCCCCTGTATTTTTGGAACCATGTCAGGCTCAATGAGCCCGGGGCTGGTTATGCTCAGGAGGGGGAACCCCACGCCATTTTTTTTCTCACCCTTTGATTCTCATCTGTATAATTACCAACTAATCATATTTTTATGTCCATTTTTTTATATATTGCAGACTTAATTTAGATATGGAGATCATGATAGAATTCATGTGTACCCTGTCCCCCCACTGTCCCTTTATGTACCCTATGCCCCCGTATGTACGTTGACCCTCCCCAGTGCCCCCCCGTGTGTACGCTGTGCCCCTCGTGTGTATGCTGCCCCCCGTTTTCACGCTGTCCCCCTCCCAGTGCCCCCGTGTGTAAGCTGTGCCCCCGTGTGTACGCTGTGCCCATCGTGTGTTTTCTGTGCCCGACTTGCCCCCCACATGTGTACGCTGTGCCCCTCCCCCTGTGTACATAGTGGGGAAGTACGCGGACACCCCTTCCTGCAAGCCAGCCTCGGGATTCCCAGGATTTGCATTCACGGCGCAAGTCATCATGATTTCTTCAATGTCTCTACTCCTGCACAGGACACATTTCACCCTGCTCTGTGCCGTTCCAGTCCTGGCTGCTGGAGGGGAGCAGAAGAGGAGAACCGCGCGGTGCCAGCAGCAGAAGGTTAGGAAGCTCAGGAGAGTGCACTGAAGAGCTGAGGGGGAAGAAGGCTGCAGGGAACCTGGAACCAGAGGACCGGACAGGATGAATGAAGAGTTGCAGAGAGGTGAATCATCCAGAGTGTCCCCCAGAAGCAGCCTCCTTTGAAGCACAGTGGGCCAGGTTAGTAGCTACTACATACACATTCCACAGCCTATAACCCTACCCACACACACACACCCCCGCAGCCTATAACCCTAACCATACACACCGCGCAGACTATAACCCTAACCATACACACACCCCGCAGCCTGTAACCCTAACCATACACACCCACCCCGCAGCCTATTAACTTAACCATAAACACCCTGCAGCCTACGACACACCATGCACACACCCTGCAGCCTATAACACTAACCATGAACCCCCCCCCGCACAGCCTATAACCCTAACCATACAGACCCTGCAGTCTATAACCCTAACAATACACCTCCCCCCGCAGCCTATAACCCTAACCATGCACACCCTGCAGTCTATAACCCTAACAATACACCTCCCCCCGCAGCCTACAACCCTAACCATACCCACCCTGCAGCCGATAACCCTAACAATACACTCCCCCCGCAGCCTATAACCCTAACAATACACCTCCCCCGCAGCCTATAACCCTAACCATGCACACCCTGCAGTCTATAACCCTAACAATACACCTCCCCCCGCAGCCTACAACCCTAACCATACCCACCCTGCAGCCGATAACCCTAACAATACACTCCCCCCGCAGCCTATAACCCTAACAATACACCTCCCCCGCAGCCTATAACCCTAACCATACACACCCTGCAGCCTATAACCCTAACCATACACACACCCTGCAGCCTATAACCCTAACCATACACACACCCTGCAGCCTATAACCCTAACCATACACACCCTGCAGCCTGTAACCCTAACCATACACCCCCCCCGCAGCCTATAACCCTAACAATACACTCCCCCCGCAGCCTATAACCCTAACAATACACCTCCCCCGCAGCCTATAACCCTAACCATACACACCCTGCAGCCTACAACCCTAACAATACACCTCCTCCGCAGCCTATAACCCTAACCATACACACCCTGCAGCCTGTAACCCTAACCATACACCCCCCCCGCAGCCTATAACCCTAACAATACACTCCCCCCGCAGCCTATAACCCTAACAATACACCTCCCCCGCAGCCTATAATCCTAACCATACACACCCTGCAGCCTATAACCCTAACAATACACCTCCCCCGCAGCCTATAACCCTAACCATACACACCCTGCAGCCTATAATCCTAACAATACACCTCCCCCCCCGCAGCCTATAACCCTAACCATGCACACCCCCCGCAGCCAATAACCCTAACCATGCATACCCCCCGCAGAATATAACCCTAACCATACACACACCCCACAGCCAATAACCCTAACCATACACACACCCCGCAGCCTATAACACTAACCATATAAACCCTGCAGCCTATAACACTAACAATATACACCCCGCAGCCTATAACACTAACCATACACACACACCCCGCAGCCTATAACACTAACCATACACACCCCCCGCAGCCTATAACACTAACCATATACACCCCGCAGCCTATAACCCTAACCATACACCTATCCCCCGCACGCGGCCTATAATCGAAACCATACACACCCCCCCCACCGCAGCCTATAGCTCTAACCATACACACCCCACAGCCTATAAACCTAACTGTACACACACCCCCCAGCATATAAGCCTAACCATACACCTCCCCCCACAGCCTATAAACCCTAATCATGCATACCCCCCCAGCCTATAAACCTAATCATGCATACCCCCCACAGCCTATAACCCTAACCATACACACCCTGCAGCCTATAACCCTGACAATACACCTTACCCCCCCAGCCTATAACCCTAACCATACACACCGCGCAGCCTATAACCCTAACCATACACACACCCCGCAGCCTGTAACCCTAACCATACACAACCACCCCGCAGCCTATTAACTTTACCATAAACACCCTGCAGCCTACGACACACCATGCACACACCCTGCAGCCTATAACACTAACCATGACCCCCCCCCCCCCCCCCGCAGCCTATAACCCTAACAATACACACCCTGCAGTCTATAACCCTAACAATACACCTCCCCCCGCAGCCTATAGCCCTAACCATACACACCCTGCAGTCTATAACCCTAACAATACACCTCCCCCCGCAGCCTACAACCCTAACCATACCCACCCTGCAGCCTATAACCCTAACAATACACTCCCCCCGCAGCCTATAACCCTAACAATACACCTCCCCCCACAGCCTATAACCCTAACCATACACACCCTGCAGCCTATAACCCTAACAATACACCCCCCCCCCCGCAGCCTATAACCCTAAACATTCACACCCTGCAGTTTATAATCCTAACAATACACCTCCCCCCGCAGCCTATAACCCTAACCATGCACACCCCCCCGCAGCCAATAACCCTAACCATGCATACCCCCCGCAGCCTATAACCCTAACCATACACACACACACACACACCTCGCAGCCTATAACACTAAGCATACACACACCCTGCAGCCTATAACCCTAACCATAAACACACACACCCTGCTGCCTATAAAACCTAACCATAACACACACACACACACTGCAGCCTATAACCCTAACCATACACAGAACCTGCAGCCAATAACCCTAATCAAACACACACCCTGCAGCCTATAACCCGAAACATACACCTCCCCCTGCAGCCTATTACACTAACCATACACACCCCGCAGCCTATAAACCTACTTGTTATTTAAGGAAGATGGCTGGTGAGTAGGATTTCTTTCAAAAGGAACATCACCTGGATACTACTGGACAAGGGGACCAAACTACTAGCAACATAGGTAAGTATCTAAATCATACCTCCCAACTTTCTGTGCGCCGGACCCGGGACTATGGGGGCATGACCCAGAGGCTCTGTGAGCCTCTAGCCATGCCCCCAGTCCCCTGGCATGTGCACAGCGTTTATTCCCCGCTGCTTAGCAGCAGACAGGGGGGACTCCCAACAGCCCCCCCTCAACGCGGGACACTGCCGCCCGCGGGTTGGACAGCGGGACAGGCTCTAATAATCGGGACTGTCCCGCTAAAATCGGGACTGTTGGGAGGTATGTCTATATGAATGGGCTCTGTATGCATTAAAGTTTTATTTTTCAGGTATGTGTGTGTGTGTGTGTGTGTGTGTGTGTGTGTGTGTGTGTGTTTTTATTTAACTATTTGTACTGATGTGGGACTACAAGTCCCAGCAGGCCCTTTATTGCCCTGCATGGTGGGACTTGTGGTTCTCCAAGTCCCACCATGCGGTGCAGGCTTGCTGGGTCTTATAGTTCCACAGCAATACACAATAGTTTGTTCTTTTTTTACATCTGCCCGATGGCCACGGCCATCGGGTACAGCCCTGGGCTTCAGCATGGGCAGGTAAGTCCCCACTTTCCCAGGATTCCTGCCCATGCTGACCAGTCAGGGGGAGAATGCTTTGGCAGGGGGGACTTGTATAAAAAGTTTCCCCCCGGCTATGGCATTACCCTGCTTTCTGGCTGGACCCGTGCTGGTTCTTGAAATACGGGGGACCCCTACTCATTTTGTCCCCCGTATTTTGGTAACAAGGACCGGCCCTTGAGCCAGATTGGCTATTGGCATCTCCATGGAGACGCCAAAAGCCAATCAGGGCTGAATGCTTCCAAAGCACACCCTACCACCCCCCCAGTCAGTGTGGGGTGAGCTGCTGCAGGACATGAGAGGCAACGCTGGAACCTGGAATTTATAAGTAGAGGTGTAAAATTAGTGTGTGTACAATAAACTTTTACTTTTCACTGTGTCTGTGTTTTATTTCAACATTCTTTTTACAGGTGGACTACAAGTCCAAGGGTTCCCATTAATGGCCCGCCGCATGCTGGGATTTGTGGTTCGCCAGGTCCAAGCATGCGGGGGGGATGCCTGCTGGGACTTGTAGTTCACCTGCAAAAAGCAATTTTTGTTTGCGTGATTGTACCATATCAGCCCGGCGTCCACCGCCCAGGGACGCCGGGGTCAGCCCCAGGCTTCAGCCCTGGAAGGGTGAAGCCTATTATGGGGGGGGGGGGGTGACTCCTTTATTGGGGGGGTCCCATCTCCCCCAGCGACCCCATCCAGGGCTGACCAGCCACAATGAGCATGATACGGCCGGGGGACCTTACGTAAAGTGTCCCCCGGCTGTGGCATGACACCACAGGCTGTTGGAGCCCGGGGCTGGTTCCAAAATATGGGGGACCCCCAGTTTTTTAGTCCCCTGCATTTTTGGAACCAGAACTGGCCCAAGAGTCCGGGGCTGGTTTCAGAAATACGGGGGAACCCTAAACTTTTTGTCCCCTGTATTTTTGGAACCAGGTCCGGCTCAATGAGCCCGGGGCTGGTTATGCTCAGGAGGTGGAACCCCACGCCATTTTTTTTCTCACCCTTTGTTATCAAACCCTTTTCTTCACAATCCCACTGCCAGCAATTTTGGATGGAGGAGGTGGCGTGGGTGGGACGAGTTAAAATGCTAGTGCAGCCCAGGCGCATCAATATATGATTTAGGATATCCTCCTTCAATGCCCTACAGTAAAGCTTCTACACGCTGGGTGTCATGCTCATTTCCAGGGGTTTCATGGGCTAGTTGTCATGCACTGGGACGGGTGTCATACTCATTGCCAGGGGTTTGAAATTATTGTAGCCAGGGGTAATGCTCGTTTCCAGGGATGTGTTATTGTTAAACATTTAAATAAATCCAATGTTTATTCTTACTGTGAAATTTTAGATTTCTGAATTTAAAAAATAAATTGAAAAAAAACAATGAAATTCCATTGACAAAAAACCTTACGGTTTCACATGTCCCATTAAGGCTTCATACGCATGATCTACCATTTCTGAAACCTGCTGTAACTCTTCCACTCAAACGCCAAAAAGCAATGAAATTACGATCATTAAGGCTGACGCCTTAATGGACGTGTTCCTTGCGCAATACAGATATGGTACGCCATCACAGCCTGTGGGTAAGTGCAGATTCAGCACTCTCACAGAGTGAGATTGCTGTCACTCACACAATGGTGGAGCTGCTAATTCACAGATTTGTGTGCTCATTGGAATACACACATGCAGTCTATGCAACTGAAGGTCTGAGCAAAAGAGAGCTGAGCGGATGGGGTAAAAGTGGTGTTGATTGGGGGAGGAGACAGTGTGGTGCAGATGAGGAGGAATAGAAATGCGTAGATTGTGGAAAGGCTAAGCAGCACTGATGGGAGACTAACAAATGCGGATGGGTGGAAAACCATGGCACAGATTGGGGGAGGTAAGACAGAGTGATGCGATTGGGTGGGAAACAGTGAAGCAGTTGGAGAAAAGACGGAGTGGACCAGATAGGAGAGAGAGAGCAGTACAGATGTAAGGAAACTGTGGCATGGATGAGAAGGGCAGAGCAGCATGGATGGAGGGGGGGACAGTGTATCACTAATAGATGGGGATGCATTGGCACAGATAGAAAGAAACAGAGTGGCATCGGTGTGGAAAAACAGGGCAGCGCAGATGGGAAAAGACACATTGGTGCGGATGAGGGAATACACACAGCAGTAGGGATTGGGGAAGACATAGCAGCCTGAAGGCGTATAGGAGAAGAAAGTGTAGATGCATAGTAGTTGGGAGTATTATAGTTTTTGCAATTATGAAAGATGTTTCTGGTAACTGCATGTGAATACTAAATGAAATGGATATATGTAGTGAGTGTGAAAGATGTTGGACCCTCAGTGGGATAGTTCTAGTAATAGTGTTTATTCTACCACCTGCCATCTTTGAAAACCCATGCAGTTCCTCTACCCTGTCTGGGGTGTTGCTGTCTGCTGTAGTGTTTCTAGCACAGGTCTGGTTTGCTGTGCTGATATACAGACCACACTGTGCTAGAAACACTACAGCAGACAGCAACATCCCAGACAGGGTAGAGGAACTGCATGGCTTTTCAAAGATGGCGGGTGCTAGAATGAACACTATAGTAACTCAGAGGTATAGACAGTTTTAGATGATTGCAGGTACTTATTAGGATGAGTGTGCCACATAACTGCTCAGACCTTCAGTTGCATAGACTGCATGTGTGTATTCCAATGAGCACACAAATCTGTGAATTAGCAGCTCCACCATTGTGTGAGTGACAGCAATCTCACTCTGTGAGAGTGCTGAATCTGCACTTACCCACAGGCTGTGATGGCGTACCATATCTGTATTGCGCAAGGAACACGTCCATTAAGGCGTCAGCCTTAATGATCGTAATTTCATTGCTTTTTGGCGTTTGAGTGGAAGAGTTACAGCAGGTTTCAGAAATGGTAGATCATGCGTATGAAGCCTTAATGGGACATGTGAAACCGTAAGGTTTTTTGTCAATGGAATATATATATATATATATATATATATATATATATATATTTTGTGTGTGTGGGAGGGGGGGGGGGAGGGGGCCACAAATTTTTTAGCAGGGGGGAGCAAAATTTATAGTTACGCCACTGCCACCACTCACAGTACAACACACACCCACATTCACTACAATACACAGCCAAAAACAGTACAATACACAGATCACACACACTTAAACATTGCACAAATACACACGGCACACTACACACACACCTTACGCACTTACACATAGGGCAGATACATGCAGCACACACACACATAACATACCTCTAACAACACAACACACAACCACATTCACTACAACACACAGCCAAAAACAGTACAATACACAGATCACACACACTTAAACATTGCACAGATACACACGGCACACTACACACACACACATTTATACGTATCACACCTTACGCACTTACACATAGGGCAGATACACACAGCACACACACACAAAACATACCTCTAACAACACAACACACACCCACATTCACCATACACACCCAAAAAACAGTACAACATACACAAAACACACACTTAAACATTGCACATATACACAAAGACACAACATACACATACTGTATATACATAGCACACCTCACACACTTACACATTGGACAGATACATGCAACACACACAACCACATACACTACAACACACACACAAAAACAGTACAACACACACAAACACACAGAACACATAAAAAAAATTGACGTTTATTTAACAGTCTGTACCAGCAAATAAAAACTGTACCTAATGTACCGTTTTTTCTTTTTTTCCCATATCCGTCTCTCCAGTCCTCCAGCCTGTCACTGCGCTCCCCAGCCAGTTGCACTGAGAAATCTTTGTCCTGGCCAATGCACCCGTTGATCAATACAAAGTGGGTACACTGCACTCACCCTGTCAGTTGTATGTTAGGCACTGCTCTGCCTTGAGGGTGTCCCAGACTCTTTTGGTTCATAGATAATGTTTGGTCGATGGGCATGAGCACTGCATGTATTCGTTTGAATGTTATGAGTGTAAGAAGTTGAAGAATAAGACTGAGATGAAGATTTGCCACGTTATAGTGTACAATTTACTCAATAAATCGTGAAAAAATATATGTACATAGAAGTACAACCAAGAAATAAAAGTAGGTTTAAAAAATAAATTCTAATTCAAACTGATAATTGTTTGGATGGGTTGGTTGCCAAACAAATCTATAAGTAGAGGGGGTATGGATATAGTGGGAATAATTGATGTTTGGTACACCTACAGGGGGTCCCCAGTTGATGAGAAATTTTCACTACAGTGTCACCGTAGGGGGAAATCAAATTGGGGTTCAGGTGGTCTTTTAGGGACCCCTTTACAATCCTGTTGGTCTCTTCTCCTAAAGCCCACGGTCTCCCTCAGTGAATGACTATCATTAAGGGAGACCGTAGGCTCAAGGAGAAGAGACCTACGGGATTGTAAAGGGTTCCTAAAAGACCACCTGGACCCAAATTGGGAATCCCCTTATGGTGACACTGTGACCATGACACTGTAGTGAAAATCCCATCAAATCAGGACCCCCTGTAGGTGTACCAAACACCAATTATGCCCACAATATCCATATCCCCCTCCACCTATAGATTTGTTTTGCAAACCACCCCCATCCAAACAATTATCAGTTTGAATCAGAACTTATTTTTTAATCCTACTTTCATTTCTTGATTGTACTTCTATGTACACTTATATCTTTTCATGATTTATTGAGTAAATTGTACACTTTAACATGGAAAATCTTTATCTCAGTCTTATTCTTCAACTTCTTACACTCCAAACCTTATCAATGCACCCATTGATGATTGCGATGGCTGGATCGGTGGATTGGCCCGGCTGGTGTAGGGAAGAATTTGGCCCATTGCACCCGTTCCCAGTGGTGCATTGCAGTGGTGCGGGTAGCCTGCGTCGCGTTATGACGTCATGTGGCCAGGCCCGCAGACCTGCTCCCACACTCAGGGGCTGCCCCACTGGTAGAGATGCCCGGTGCATGTGCTTTACAGATCTCCAGACCTCAGAGACTGCTGCAGGCAGGATTGGTGTGGGGGGCGGGAGTGGCAGGGAGCGTTGAATTTTTTATTAATTATGGCGCGGTAAGTAACGCCCACCCCGGTCTCCACGCACTCAGCGCCTTTAATTACACACCCTAGAAACTGTACCATTGAAAGTATAAAAATGGAGGTGTGGCCACATCACTTTCTGATTTTGTACCGATTTCTGACCCTCAGATGTTGGAGGGTTTGTCATAGGTGCTAAATCTCAGGAGTGGATGTAGAATTCATCAACACATACAAGTTATCAACTCAGGATCATTGTGTTTCAAACAACACCACCACACCTGATTTCATTGTCATCATTGAGTATCAATGCAAACACATTCTAACATTATGGTGGAATCTTTAACAAATTACAATCTTAGGTCTTTGGCACAGCATACTGTAAGATTACATTTTTCAGCAATTTTGGAAATAAAAAAACCCCAAGGTTTTCCCAGGCAACGCCGGGCGGGTCAGCTAGTCAGTAATAAAATTGTTTTCTAATTGAGGAATTTTCTTAGTGATTGGCATATTAGACACAGAACCCCTACCCCCTACTTTTATACAGTATATGTATAAATATATACAATATGTACAGTATATATATATATATATATATATATATATATATATACTGTATGTATATATATATATATATATATATATATATATATATATATATATATATATATATAATATAAATATATATATGAACAGAAAGAGAGAGGTACCCCTTCAATGCGCTTAGAAATATAAATAAATAAATAAAGGTGGGCAGCAACCAGGTGTGTCCCCTCTGTTAGTAGGGGATAGAGACAGAAAATTGAACAAAGGGATTGACCCAGTGCGCCCTAAATTACAATATCCACCACCAGATCAATAATAGAATACAGTTATGATACTGTACAGAAATATTTAATACAAATGACTTAAAAAATACAATAAAACACTTTTCATCTGTATTTGTATTAAATATTTCTGTACAGTATCATAACTGTATTCTATTATTGATCTGGTGGTGGATATTGTAATTTAGGGCGCACTGGGTCAATCCCTTTGTTCCATATATATATAAGCAGAGAAGGTGCGGCACTCGGCGATGGTACAGAAATAAATCACGGAGCCATATGATCGGACAACGTTTCAGTTGTATTAAACAACTTTTTTCAAGTCATACATATATACAAAAAGTGAATAACATACCTTTATAGAAGACATGCAAAACCATAGTGAGCAGTGCAGGACGGCGCCGGGCAGGACACAGCGTCAGACCGGGAGCCGCCACTAGTGATGACGTCATTGCGCAGCCGCGTCATTCACGTCAGATCAGTGTACCCTGTCACCATGGGAACTGGTCAGGGAACAGGACAAGAGGACATCAAAGTTAGCATAATAGCTAGAATGCAACAAATTGTACAACATCACATAATTAGCAAACGAAGGCATCGATGTGTATCAGGGCACATATAAATAACAGCAAACAGAAAGCATGGATAATGAATTTAGCGGAAGCACGCATATGACAGCATCTCATTAAGCCCTTTGGGAGCAATAACATCTAATTTATGTATCCACTTAGCCTCACATTGGATCAGTTTAAGGGCACGATTGCCACCCCTGATGGACAGGGGGATAGTATCAATGATGCGGTATCTCAATGAAGATAACGGGTGCTTGGCAGTGGCGAAATGGCGCGCCACGGGTTGTTCACTAGTGCCAGTGGTGAGGGCTTTGCGAATGGCAGAACGGTGGGCTGCCATGCGGTCCTTGAATTTACATTCGGTTTTCCCTACATAGGATAAACCGCAGGGACACAAAATTTGATACACCACGAATGTGGTATCACAGTTGACATGGTGTTTAATTAAAATGCTTTTTCCCGTGTGGGGGTGAGGGAAGAATTTGCCTGCCAGCATAAATTGACAGGTTACACATCCACAACGGGTACAACCCGTGGGCATCGAACTCAGGAATGATTCTGTCTCATGAGCATGTTTAATTTTAGACAAATCTGTTTTAACCAGCCAATCCTTAAGATTCCTCCCGCGAGAATAACATGGCATAAGAGAAGTGTTGGAAAATGGCAGTTGGGGGTCAGACTGAATAACCGGCCAATGTTTTTTTGAGATGGAATTAATGGTGGGAGAAGCAACATTGTATTTGTTAACCCATGGCATTTTGGATGTTTTGGGTACTGCAGTATCTTTCTTCTTAAGCAAAGAATTTTGATTAAACAGCAGAGCTTTCTCTTTGGCCTTGGCAAGATCTGAATACCTGTAGCCTCGTGTAATAAACTTGGTAATGAGGTCATCAATTTGTACAATGGCAGTTACGCGGTTGCTATTGATACGCAAGATGCGAATCATCTGCGAGTATGGCAAACCACGTTTTAAACCAGACGGGTGACAGCTGGAGGATAATAGGGGGAGATTCCTATCAGTATCCTTCTTGAAAAGGGTAGTACTAATGTTACTGTGAGTGAGCGAAACAGTAACATCAAGGAAGTTCATAGTTTCCTGACTTGCTGAAAAAGTAAATTTTATTGGGCAAGAGGAAGCGTTGTGGGCAGCTATCAGAGAGGCAAATGCTTCATGGGATGCAGACCAAATAATAAACACGTCGTCTATGTAGCGACCTAGAAATACAGTGTTCTCCATGATATTGCTGTGATTATAAAAAACATCATCTTCGATAGCATACATTACAATATTGGCATAGCTCGGAGCTGCGCTAGAACCCATCGCACAGCCCCGAGCTTGCCTGTAGAACTGCCCATCATACAGGAAAAAATTGTTGGTGAGGACTAATTCCAATAAATCAATAATCACATTAATCTGATCAAGAGAAAAGGTGCTCCTACGTATCAAAAAACGTTTAGTAGCCTGTAAACCAAAAGCATGGGGGATGGAAGTGTACAAACTTACTACATCAAGTCCAATGAGCCAACAGTTAACGTTCTGCTGGGGTCAAATTAGGATGAATGGGTGGAGGTTTAAGAGTATGTGTAGCGACCTCTTGCTCAACCATTCTTACATAGGTCTTGATGCTAGGATTGTACGACACCGGGTCGAAAGTGGAAGGAGCTTTAAATTGCTGGAGTTGGGAAGGAAGTGGTATCAGTGAAGGAGCTTGAGGCTGGTCTTGAAGTGCAAAAAACTCTTTGAGTTTGAGATTGCGATGCAGGTTAGTGCGTTCCAGGTTCCACTGAAATTGATCAAAAGGGACTGTCGGCACAAATGAAAGTCCTTTATTAAGTAAACTGGTCTCACTGGCAGATAATGTATGTGAAGATAAATTGAAAATTAGCGACTTGTCCCCAGAGGGGGTTTCGGAACACGTTGGTTGCCTCTTGTTCTGTCGACCGCAACGTGTGCGCCGCCTCTTGCGCGGTTTCTGCGAGCGGTCCCTAAAGGGATATGCGTTGCAGAGGCTTGTTCTTGATCCGTGTTTGAACTTGCAGACTCTTGGGAGGACGCGGTGTCAAACTGGTCTTGTTGTCGACGGTTGCGGCGAAAGAAGGGGCGTCTATCCTTGGGGTTCTGTTGGTTGGTGACCCATCTATAGACGGTGTGGCGTTCGTATTCGGTCTCTACTTTAAGGAGTTTCTCCCTTTTGAAGGCAATTAGTTGACGTTTATATTGTGTGATCTGCGTTTGCAGCTTTTCAACCCACTTTTCTTCTGTGTCGGCAATAAGTGACGGCATGTGGGCAGCTTCGAATATTGTGATTTTCTCTTGGAGGGAGGCCAATTCCTTAGCAGAATGATCGATGACCAACAAGATCAAATCGAACGAACATTTGTTAAGTATGGCCACCCAGCGGCGACAAAACTGGGGGTCATACCTGCCAATGGTCGGGCAGTTGCGTATACGGAATCCCAGAGGGATTTTCCTTGCTTTATAATAGTTTTTTGCACTTCAAGACCAGCCTCAAGCTCCTTCACTGATACCACTTCCTTCCCAACTCCAGCAATTTAAAGCTCCTTCCACTTTCGACCCGGTGTCGTACAATCCTAGCATCAAGACCTATGTAAGAATGGTTGAGCAAGAGGTCGCTACACATACTCTTAAACCTCCACCCATTCATCCTAATTTGACCCCAGCAGAACGGTATGCTCTCAAAGCTTTGTCAGAAAATAACAATCTAATTATCCGCTGCGCGGACAAAGGAGGAGGCATTGTCCTCCAGGACATCACTGACTACTGCAGAGAAGCAGAATCCCAATTGGCTGATAGAGAGGTCTATACCTTATTGTCTAAGGACCCCACTCCTCTTTTCAGACGGTCCTTGGCCACCACGCTTAAGCAAGCGGTACAGTCTGGACTCATGACCCAAGCCACCTGTGACATTCTCATCCCT
The DNA here is from genome assembly GCF_055691185.1 of Crinia signifera. Classification (NCBI taxonomy): domain Eukaryota; kingdom Metazoa; phylum Chordata; class Amphibia; order Anura; family Myobatrachidae; genus Crinia; species Crinia signifera. Next base: position 25,676,558 of record NC_139223.1, read on the forward strand.
GCATTTCCTTTGGTTCCTTTGTTTTACACCCTCCCAAAAATCCATAAACGTTTGGACAACCCCCCCGGGCGCCCCATCATCGCCGCCCGTGATTCCCTTTTCCAACCTACCGCAATTTTTTTGGATTCCCTACTGCAACCGTTGATCCAACGTGAGAAAAGCTTTTTGCTGGACACTGGCTCTTTTTTTATCTAAGCTCAAGGAACTGCAACACATCCCTGTTAACTGTTGGCTCATTGGACTTGATGTAGTAAGTTTGTACACTTCCATCCCCCATGCTTTTGGTTTACAGGCTACTAAACGTTTTTTGATACGTAGGAGCACCTTTTCTCTTGATCAGATTAATGTGATTATTGATTTATTGGAATTAGTCCTCACCAACAATTTTTTCCTGTATGATGGGCAGTTCTACAGGCAAGCTCGGGGCTGTGCGATGGGTTCTAGCGCAGCTCCGAGCTATGCCAATATTGTAATGTATGCTATCGAAGATGATGTTTTTTATAATCACAGCAATATCATGGAGAACACTGTATTTCTAGGTCGCTACATAGACGACGTGTTTATTATTTGGTCTGCATCCCATGAAGCATTTGCCTCTCTGATAGCTGCCCACAACGCTTCCTCTTGCCCAATAAAATTTACTTTTTCAGCAAGTCAGGAAACTATGAACTTCCTTGATGTTACTGTTTCGCTCACTCACAGTAACATTAGTACTACCCTTTTCAAGAAGGATACTGATAGGAATCTCCCCCTATTATCCTCCAGCTGTCACCCGTCTGGTTTAAAACGTGGTTTGCCATACTCGCAGATGATTAGCATCTTGCGTATCAATAGCAACCGCGTAACTGCCATTGTACAAATTGATGACCTCATTACCAAGTTTATTACACGAGGCTACAGGTATTCAGATCTTGCCAAGGCCAAAGAGAAAGCTCTGCTGTTTAATCAAAATTCTTTGCTTAAGAAGAAAGATACTGCAGTACCCAAAACATCTAAAATGCCATGGGTTAACAAATACAATGTTGCTTCTCCCACCATTAATTCCATCTCAAAAAAACATTGGCCGGTTATTCAGTCTGACCCCCAACTGCCATTTTCCAACACTTCTCTTATGCCATGTTATTCTCGCGGGAGGAATCTTAAGGATTGGCTGGTTAAAACAGATTTGTCTAAAATTAAACATGCTCATGAGACAGAATCATTCCTGAGTTCGATGCCCACGGGTTGTACCCGTTGTGGATGTGTAACCTGTCAATTTATGCTGGCAGGCAAATTCTTCCCTCACCCCCACATGGGAAAAAGCATTTTAATTAAACACCATGTCAACTGTGATACCACATTCGTGGTGTATCAAATTTTGTGTCCCTGCGGTTTATCCTATGTAGGGAAAACCGAATGTAAATTCAAGGACCGCATGGCAGCCCACCGTTCTGCCATTCGCAAAGCCCTCACCACTGGCACTAGTGAACAACCCGTGGCGCGCCATTTCGCCACTGCCAAGCACCCGTTATCTTCATTGAGATACCGCATCATTGATACTATCCCCCTGTCCATCAGGGGTGGCAATCGTGCCCTTAAACTGATCCAATGTGAGGCTAAGTGGATACATAAATTAGATGTTATTGCTCCCAAAGGGCTTAATGAGATGCTGTCATATGCGTGCTTCCGCTAAATTCATTATCCATGCTTTCTGTTTGCTGTTATTTATATGTGCCCTGATACACATCGATGCCTTCGTTTGCTAATTATGTGATGTTGTACAATTTGTTGCATTCTAGCTATTATGCTAACTTTGATGTCCTCTTGTCCTGTTCCCTGACCAGTTCCCATGGTGACAGGGTACACTGATCTGACGTGAATGACGCGGCTGCGCAATGACGTCATCACTAGTGGCGGCTCCCGGTCTGACGCTGTGTCCTGCCCGGCGCCGTCCTGCACTGCTCACTATGGTTTTGCATGTCTTCTATAAAGGTATGTTATTCACTTTTTGTATATATGTATGACTTGAAAAAAGTTGTTTAATACAACTGAAACGTTGTCCGATCATATGGCTCCGTGATTTATTTCTGTACCATCGCCGAGTGCCGCACCTTCTCTGCTTGTATTATTCTATTTGTGAGGGCACCGGACGCACTATTCATCATTGTTGGGAGTGCCTGACCTGCTATCTTTTATATATATATATATACGTAATCCAGAAATATACATACTGCATACATTATAAAGTGAACAAAATACACACTTAAAATAGAAACGAGAAATATAAAATTAGTAACACTGGGGCTGATTCGAATCCATTTGTCAGGGGACCAATTCGGCCCGAATCTTCGGAGTTTGCGCATGTGCATGCACGGTTATGCGCACGTGCAAACCCCTTGAAGCAAACAGCTTTGGAGAGTTTCACACTCGCCGAGCCAATCGCATCGGGAAGGGAGGGCCGGAGGTGGGCAGGGGGCGAGAGAAGGGGAACGGCCAGCATTTTATGGGTGTCTCCATAAAAACGCTGGGCGTTCCCCTACCAACGCAAGCGTGGCAATGTCTGCTTGGGGCGGCGGCTGATGTCACATGACGTTAGTATAAAGGTCAGCCTAGACTGACTTTTATTACCAGAGGGGAGTAAAATAATTCTATAGTGAGCGATCCATCGAATGATTTATCTCCCAAACGGCCGCATGCGAGGGGATGTGTTAGCTAACACATTCCCTCGCATGTTGCAGATGGGATTCGCCCAGCAGGGGGGAACGGGCATTCGGCCAGGCGGCAGTTGGCATTTCCTTGTTCACTAGCCTGCGAGCATGCGCAGCGTAGCGAACAGGTCTGAAACATGCCCATAATACACAATCATAAAATTGTATCCAGAATATATAAACATATAACTAATAAGAAACAGGGACAATACCACTACTGCAACATAGTGGCCCCCTATAGACAAGGCCAGCAGAGCAGAAGCTCGTCATCCATGACCCGCCAGTGGGCGTTTGTTCAAATGGGGACCGTTGTTTGAACATATCTGTGCATACGCCAGGTGCACGTGGCCACGGCGAACAGACAGTTCGCTGTGTGCATGCACCCAAAGCGGAGGACGGGGGCATGGGGCGGCGACGAATAGTCACGCCCATGGGAACACCAAGCGTTTCATGGGCGTTCCCATGGCATTCCCATGATAATCGGGTTGTGATGTGGGTGCTGGGGGCAGGCAGCTGACATCACAGATGTCAGCTGCCCGCCCACTTCCTCCTGAGGGTGCTCGCAAATGTAAGTGACCTGAGAGTCACTTAGATATGTGTGCATGTTCCACATCATTCGGGGGCGGGCATACCACCATTCGCAGGGTGGGTTCTGGTTGGCTCACAAAGGTGCGAATTGGCATCTGAGCGAATCAACCAGAATAAACCCCCATATTGTATTAAATGTGGTACAGTCACCAGGGAGCCAAGGTATCGCATGCAAGGCTGCATGAGATACCTCAGAGTAGTGCATGGACAGCTTTAGTCTATAACTCTGCCAAACATGTAGAGCAGAATTAAGTTATATTCCATCAGCTGGGGAGGAAGATCCCCATAGATAATATGTTCATTGAGACTGGATGAGATAAGAGCCCCCAACCTAAAGGTCCACTTTCATTTGAGAGATGCTATGGTGTCCCCTATCCTCCTCTGATCCTACTACAGTTTAGAAAATGTATTCAATCTTAAAGGAAAACAAGGATGAAGAAGGTAAGGAAAAATATCTGATGTCATTGAATATATTGTTAGCATCATTGTTGTGTCACTGCTAGATTGTAAGCTCTCCGTAATATTTATTTTCATGATGTCACTATGGAAATAAAATATTGTTTTCAGATTTCATTCCAAATGTATCTTAGGTAAAAAAAAAAATTGGAATTCTTTTGTTTAAATGTTTTGCATTTAACAAATAAGATATTTCATCAGATGATTTTCTGTAATTTAAAAGGTACTAAAAAAAATCTATAACAGAATCCCCCACTGTATCCTCTTGGTCCGCAGCGACATACATTGAGGAGTCTCTAAGACTATTTTCCTTTGGGATCTATTTCTCCATTTCTTACGATAAGAATTAAACATGTTGCATAAATACGTAATTATTCTGTAGCAAATGTTTATTTTTTTTTTAAAAGATGATGTAAAACATTTCACTTTCTGTAGACCTGAAAAAAACATGATGCAACATTACTAAGGACAGGTTATAGAGTTTAGGAAATATAGTCTTACTGTATTGTCTACATTCTATATGTCAACAATGTATTGTTGAAAAGTTTTGAATGTTGACAAGTTTGCTCATAACGCAGACATGTCATAATGCCAACATGCAACCTTGTCAGCATGTTCAAGATGTCATCATTTTTAAAATGTTGACAAGCATGTCTGCATTATAAGAATTTCATTGTTAAGGTTAGGTAAGACTTTTAGGGTTAGTGTTTTGCTGCCATTTGGTTTATGGTCAGGGGTCAATTAGGGTTAACCTACCATTTGTTTAGGGTTAGGCTGCTATTAGAGTTAGTGTAATGGTGCCATTAGGGTTATGGTTATGGTCATGTGGCCAGTAGGGTTAGGCTGCCATTATATTAGGGTTAAGCTGCTATTGGGGTTAAAGTTAGGATTCCATAGTGTTAGACTTAGACTATGGTATTACCATTTCGATTATAGATAATATCAACATATTGGGCATGTCAACAATATATCAGTGTTGACGTTACAGATGCGCAGTCGACATTTTTCAAACACTTCTGATTTTAGAGGATCTGATTCCTGGTTTGGGTCTTGATGCCACACACAGATCCCAACATGAAGCAAAATGTTATGTTCCCTGTGTCTGATCTTGGTGTTTTGGGTTTCCCCCCAATAATTCTTATTATTAAAGTTGACTAATTGTTCCAGCAGTTATATCATATTAGCTATGTTGTGTTACATTAATAATACATACTAGGTGCATGGCCTGCGTGTTACGTACCACCCATCTGATCTGTCTACTAAAAAAAAAAATCTTACTATTATTAATAGCACTATTTAATTGACCACTTGTTCCTGCTTATTATGTCTAATAGAGTTTGTCATATTTTATTCTTAATTTCAATGAAATAATAGTTCCCAGTCATGGTTTTGTCTATAGAAGAGCCAGACCAACCTAGTACCAGTGTTGCAACTTTGGATCATCTCTTCCTCACAAAAAGTGCAGGGTTTTCTTAAAGGGATACGGTCATTGGGTCTATGGATACAGCATGTTGTTCGACAGTCATTAGGTCGACATGCAGGAAGGTTGACATGAGTCTAGGTCGACATGCAGGAAGGTCAACATTAGTCTACGTCGACATGGGTTAGGTCGACAGGGTCATTAGGTCGACATGGGTTAGGTCGACAGTCAAAAGGTCAACATGGGTTTTTTCACTTTTTTTTGATCCCACATGTGCCGACAGTATTTCATGCCCTACCATCCACTAGGGCGTGGTGGGAGAATAAAACCTTGCCCGAAGCATGACGAGCGCAGCGAGAAGCGCGGGAAGTGATTCTGAATGTGAAAACACTGGCTGCACGCTGATTGGCTGAATCGTAGCCAATCAGCATCTGCCCAGTGTTTTCAAACACAGCAGCGCTTCCCTCGCCGCCGCCTGGCAGATGGCGCTAGTTAGTTCCAAGTCACTGCACGGACCCCGTCAACTTAATACACAGCGCCGCAGGGACCCCACGGTTTTCAGACATCGCTGCCGGACCCCTCTGACCGCGCGGCTTGCAGACAGCGGCGCAGGTACCCCTGCTGACCCCCCTGCCCGTTCCTGCCAGCTCCCTGGGCATATGCATGCAATAAATCACATGCGATTTATTGCATGTATAATTTGGCACATCAAGTGCCAAATCATAAGCAGCCTCCCGGGGAGCTGCCGGAGGTCTCTACAGGGCAAACTGGTCCAAATTGTCCTTAGGACAAGTCGGAATAGTGTATGGGGACCTAAAGTAAGATTAAGGTTGTAGATTATGGGGGAAAATTACTAAAATGTGAGTTGTATTTCACATGGGATATTTCTATGGGCAACCAATCAGATATGATTTATCTTTGAGAAGGTGAAAAATAAATAAGAAGTAAATTCTGATTGGTTGCCCATAGCAACATCACATGTGAAATAGAACTCCTATCTTAGTAAATAACCCCTTATGTCTCTTGAGTCTAGCACCAGCCTTTATAGCAGAGCTGCAGATGACAGCCTTGAAGGTGCACCAGGATATTAGAATAGTACTCTCAGAAAGAGATTTAGGGCCTTATTCTAGTTCACTCTTAGATGCAAATTCCTTCTCAGATGGACAAAACCATGTGCACTGCAGGGGGGCAGATGTAACAGATGCAGATAGAATTAGATTTGGGTGAGTTATTTTTTTTCTGTGCAGGGAAAATACTGATTGCTTTATTTTTACACTGCAATATAGATCTCACTTTGAAGAAAAACCCCACCCAAATCTAATTCTCTCTGCACATGTTACATCTGCCCCTCTGCAGTGCACATGGTTTTGTCCATTTGAGAAGGAATTTGCCTCTAAGAGTGAACTAGAATAAGGTCCTTAGTGGCCAGCCTGTTACCAGGCTTGTTACCAACCAAACAAAATTTATGACGCAATCAATGAAGGACAATTTGTGTGCGGGCCATAAAAACCTTTCACAATTGACTCTGAATGGCAGAAAATTCTTTACTGAAGGACTTAGAGGGGCAATGTTTATTTTTATATTCCACTGCTTAAGTTTTCCACTACTACGTCAGATTTAAGTTGTAGATTCCAGGCAGTATTCAATGCTCCTATTTCGCTTTTTTTCGGTGAAGGTTTACTTTTTCTTGGCTAGAAGGCCAGTCCTCTCTCCAAAAATGTACCTCGCACTAGTCAACGCTTCCGGTTCGCCAAAAATAAACAGATAGCTTTGCCCTGTTCACCGTTTGGTCTTCGCTGTTGTTCGCCGTTGTTTTCTTATGTTAAATTGGGGGAACCTCGCCATTTGTGTATTCAATGCTAAAACATAGAATGCTGCTCACTTTTGGTATGCCTCTCCGTTTTGCTCTCGGCATCTTTTTCTGGGTGAACTGAACTTACATACTTATAAAATACATGTTTTTTTATTGGGTGTTTTTTGGTGTCTACAAGTCTATTTTTTTATTATTTGGAGGATCAATATATTTTTATTTCTTTAGAAGCGCCATATTAATTCATTTTTCTTTTTTGTGGTATTTTTTTGTCCCCCCATGATGCATTTTTTTCGCACTGATTATTCTATTAATGATTCGCCTCAGTTATTACCCATGATTCACCTCTTCTTCCTCCCTCCTCCATTTGGCCTTTCAGGAGATACACAGCTTTTCACACATCAGCTGCTTTGGAATGGTTTTTAGGATAATTTGCGTTTTTCTGCATATCTCTGCAATATTTGAACACTGCCTACAAATGGAGCCATTAACTCCTCATTCGCCTCACCATCAGGGGCGGCGAGCAGCTGACATGTTGAATAGTGAGCAGGAGGCATGGCGAGGGGTAGAAAAAAAATGGAGAATGCACAGCGAACGAAAAATGGAGAACATTGTGCCGCGCTCTCCGGAGCATTGAATACACCCCATTGTCTTTTGAATGTAGCACCAGACTCTATAGCAGACAGCCTTCAAGTTGCACCGGTTTATTAGAATAGTAGTGTCAGAAGCAGAATTAATGGCCATAAAGGAAGAAATACTATCAGCAATTTTTTTTTTTATGCAAGAGAAGGGGGAGTGTTAAAGGGGTCCGACAGTCGGGATCCCGACAGTCTTTAGCCCAATGTCGGGATCCCGACTGTCCGGACTCAGACAGCATGGTGAGCGCAACTAAGCCCCTTGCGGGATCGCTGCGCTCGCCATGCTGCGGGCACGGTGGCTCGCTACACTCGGCACCTATTCTATTCTCCCTCTATGTGGTATGACACACCGACAGTCGGGATTCCGACAGTCATTACTCCAATGTCGGAATCCGGACTGCACAGCGGGGGGAGCACAATGAAGCCCCTCTATGGGAGGGAGGGAGCAGGGAGCAGTCGGGATTACGACGTCGGAGTAATGACTGTCGGAATCCTGACTGTCGGGGAGCCGCCCGGCACCCGTTTACTGCAAGGATACTGTATTTGCCCTCTGTTTTTGAAGCACAGAAAAGACCAATCTAAACATAAACAAGTTAATTAGGGCCCTGATTCAGACACATATGCAATTGTCTGAAAATCATAATTTTCAGACAACTGTGAATGTGCGCACACACAAACATTTAAACTGTGATCAAGAAAGAGAAATAATTGTTCCCCCAGCACACTGAATGATATCAGTAACCAGATTTAAACACATAATAATGAAATTCAGAGATCTTGCTTACATATATTTGCAAGTATATGAATAAGGCCTCAGGCCACCATCCAAGCTTCTCTGTGTATTGTGGGTCCCTATTGCTATATCTAGGTACGGAGTGTGGCACTGCAAAAATCAGCATAAGCTAGAAAGCCAGAGCTACAGATGGCGTGCCTCTCAGCCAGCGCCGGGGATTGCCAGAATGTCCCCGCTGGTGATCGCCGGCGGAGAGGCGCTCTATCTGACTGGGATGTGCGAGAGTCTCACAAGCATGCGTGCCCAAGTTTTCTGGCAGGGGGAACTGCCTCCCTACACCCCCCTAACCCTGTCTATCTCCTTGAAGCAGAAATGGGCAGGGTTAGGGGGGTGCAGGGAGGCGGCGGGGACCAGTGGACAGCAGCGGGGAGGCTGCGGGGACCGACGGGGAGCTCTATCAGAAGGGGATGCGCGAGCATCTTGTGCACGCACATCCCCTTCCAGCTGCTGGCAGGGGCTGCTGGTTGGCGATCCGTCTGCCAGATCCCCGCTAAACGAGAGCGGCTCCATCTGTATATTATTATTATTTATTGTAATAATTTTATTTATAAGGCGCCACAAGTGTTTCGCAGCGACGTACAAAGGAACAAAACAGGGAGACAAAACTTGGCATAACATTGAATAAATAACAAAAGTAGAGTACAAATAAAGAGCGCCACAGATCAATACACATTACAGCTTAAATATACAGTAAGTAGTGAGGACTCAATCAACATACAACTAGAGGCTTGAGGCCAATGATGGAGATGGGTAAGCAGGCGAAGATGGTCACTGAGTGTTTGAGTATAGGAGAGCTGTGATGCAGAAGTGATGCAAAAGTAATTAATGTAATAAAAATATTAAATAAATATTGTTAGTGAAGAGAAAGGTAAAATAAAAGTGTTAGGGTAATGATATACTGAATCATAAATTAACTATATATATATATATATATATATATATATATATATATATATATATATATATATATATATATATATATAGAAAAACAGAATATCCAGAGGATATAAATGGCAGCACTCCTGGTAATACTTGTAAAAAAGAGTTTTATTTCACATGTCACCTGACATGAAGTTTAGCATATAATGCTGGGGTACATCTGCAACTGATGGAACTAAGTAGGTACAATAAGACATGGGTCTCAATTCAATGAATGGAACATATTCACCATTATGGCAGTCAACGGAGCCCGTTTCGGCTTATCCAGCCTTCATCCTGGACTGACCCATATATATGAGGACGGGGGCGGCGGCACTCGGCAAATAAATGGACAGCAAGACAGGTTTGAAAACCGACGTTTCAAGGTCCTTAGACCTTTTTATCAAGGTGCTGGTGAGAATACAGTGATGAGAAAACAGCTTACCTATATAACTTGCAGTTCTCCGCCGGTGCTCGCAGCTGGCGTCGGACTGGGCGGCGCTTCAAGATGACGTCATCCCGTCACGGCGCACTAGCCGGGGGCACGAGCGGAGGCCCGACTCTGTGAACCAATAGAATGGCAGTAAATACAAAAAACAATTACAACTGTGCAAAATGGAAAAGCGAACATACAATACATATTGTGACACTCATTAAATGCATACAGACTGCCGATATTAAGAAGTGATAATGACGTGACCTTTAAATGCTGTTGCGTGCAGAAAAATAATACCGTGATTGAACGGATAAGGGTGCAGGATATGGAAAAAATTGTTAAAAAACAAGCTGACTATGCGGGAGTGCAATATATCTATAGCTAAGTTACTAAAAGGATTCTCTGGACTGCGTATATGAGCATGGTTGGACACTTGCTCATGTTGCTTACTATAATCAGCATGTGCTTCATAACGTAAGGCTGATAAGGCTAACACGGGTTACAGATATAGGGCTACTGAGAGGGAATGGGTAGTAGCTGAAATACAGGTATAATGAGGGGGATAATGATCCAGTTTTGGGTTACTGACTGCTAAATAGTACGGTTGTTAGGGTAACAAAAAGGTAGTGGTCCAAAGGAAAGTTGGCCTACTGCTATTGGGTATAATTCTTATAGAAAACAATGGAGGCCAAGATTCTCATTGAGACCACGTGGGGCTAAAGTGTCAAGGGTGTGTATCCACCGACACTCCTTTTGTAGCAGCATGAGTGATCTGTTGCCTCCTCCTCCTCCTCCTCCTCCTCCTCCTCCTCCTCCTCCTCCTCGTGCATGAAGCAGAAAGGCAACTATCTGATATGGACACCTATCAGCTCCTTGATCAAGACCCCACGTTACAGTACAAGCAAGAACTTGACAATATCTTACTCAGCGCCGTCACCAACAAGTTTATTGATTCATCCACCAAGGATGCACTTACTACAGACTTTCCCATCACCCCGCTGCTGTACCTCACCCCCAAAATACATAAGACATTAGTGCAACCCCCGGGCAGGCCTATCATCTCTGCCCGGGGTTCACTCTCTCCCATCTCTATATACCTTGACTCTTTCTTGCAGCCCTGCGTTCAAAATGAGGCAACTTACCTCAAAGATACCAACATGCTTCTGCATAGACTGGCCAACATACCCACCATTCCAGAGGATTGCAGCATTGGCACCATAGACGTGATTAACCTCTACACGTGCATTCCACACTCAGAAGGACTGGAAGCAGTGCTCGCCCTTCTTACGCACAATGCACTTTACACTGGGCCACCCATTGACTTTTTTCTGCAACTCTTGGAACTTACCCTTAAAAGGAATTTCTTTTTGTTTAACGGTAAACATTATTTACAACAGCGCGGGTGTGCGATGGGGTCCTCGGTGGCCCCATCGTTCGCCAACACGTACATGTTTGGCATTGAGAAAAAATTATTCATCAATAATCCGGAAATACAACATCTGCTTAAATTCTATACACGTTATATAGATGACCTGCTCATTATATGGGCAGGCAGCCAACTGTCTTTTGTACAGCTTATTGAGAACCAACTCCCCTGTCAAATTCACGTATTGTTTACATGCCAATTCAGTGCACTATCTAGATGTGAATCTAGAGATCAGCGAGGGGAAAATTAAAACATCATTGTATACCAAACCCACCGATAGAAACACCATTTTGTTAGGATCCAGCCACCACCCTGCACCTCTGATCAGGGGTCTCCCGCATTCACAAATGCTGAGAGCACACAGGATCACTAGCGAGGCCTGTCAAGTACTACCAGCACTTGACAGGATGGCAGATAAATTCTTGCAGAGAGGATACGACAAACAACTAAACCTCCAAACCAAAAACAAAGTAGCATCTCTGCAAAGACATATTACCTTAGCCAGTAAAACCAAAAAAACACACAGCAATAGACATATCTGGGTGAAATCCTTTCATGCCAACAGCACCGATGTGAACCGCATAGCCAAAAAACATTGGCCTATAATACAATCAGACCAAGCTCTACCCTCGTTAAACACCAAAAAGCTCATGAGCTTGTATAAAAGAGGTAAGAGCCTTAAAGACCTATTGGTCCATAACGAGGTCCAATACCCTAACAGACAACTGAATACTTTTCTCGGTACACCTAAATTAGGGTGCTACAGATGCTGTGGCTGCATCACATGTAGCCACCTCATCCCGGGTGACCGTTTTTATCACCCCTATTCGGGTAAACCATATAAGATCCGATACCGACTCGGATGTACCACCAAATATGTAGTGTACCTTATCAGTTGTCCGTGCGGTCGGCACTACGTCGGCAAGACCGACAGGACATTTAAAGAGCGGGCAGCAGCCCATAGATCAGCTATTAAAGCAGTGATCGCCACTGGAAAAAGCAAACAACCAGTTGCCCGGCACTTCGCCGAGGCAAAAAATCCTATGTCCAGTCTACGATATAAAATCATAGACCATGTGCCAGCCCTTTACACAAAAAATGACATAAACTGGCGCTAATGAGAAGCAGCTATGTAGATCCTCTGGAGACTATCCACTTCTCCACAATTTTGAAACCATAGGCAGAGGGGTGTGAGGATAACCAGCGCTAATTGAAGAACTTGCTTTTGAACTGGATTAATCTGAGGCAGGTGAGGATTCTTTAGTGGGTCAGTGGAACCACACTTACTTTTTAATCCTGTCTCGAGTTCACAAAGCAGTTTCTTTAATTCCAAACCATATGGATGCTTCTTCAGCTTTCCAAAACAAACACTTACTTTCTAATTCTTTCTCGAGTGCACACAAAGGTATCTTTAAACTTCCTCTCTCATATATCACAGTGATAGTATGGACATAGGTAGACTTACATTGGTATTCAGTCTCGCGTACCCGTAACAGTTTCTTTAAAGGATTCTCCAGAAGTCTCGGTAGGTGCACAAGATTTATTCATAAACACAAAAGGATAAAATACAGGAAAATCGGGCTGACAGTTCTCCGTCCCCAAACGCTGCAGACGCTAAAGTGGAAAGTCCTTCTAATGCGGTCCCGATCTCCGTCTAAGACGCTGGTGAGTGATACACCAGACTGCACAGCACTCCCGTCAACGCGTTTCGGATTGCTCCTTTATCAAGACGTGCTGTCTTCTTCCTCTCACCAGGTTTTAAACCTGGAGGGCTAGGTCACGTGGTCTTATTTAGCCAATCGTCCGCCATGCCCTGAAATAGTATTTACCCGGCTCTCAATCAAATCCTATAGCAATACAGGCTATAGCTGGTCTAATAAATTACATATATATTATACAAAAGTACTAAACACATAATAAATAACAATTTTATACAAAACTGTAAAATATTCAATTAGCGGGCTAAAAACAATTAGCGAGCTAAAATGCAATTAGCGGGCTGAAATACAATATAATGCACAGCATGTCTTAAAATACATCATAAAAATCAATTCATCATAAAATTAATCCTCAAACAATAAACAATATTCAAGTTATAGAGCCGGGTAATATAAAATGACAAACCAACATAAAAACAAGAATATTAGTGGTGTATTAAAAGCATGAAGTAAAACCTAAAATACAAAATACCACGATTATTCAAATGAACCACTTATACTCGAAGTCTACATTGAGACCTCTGGGGACCAAAGTTCTCAACTCGTATATAGTTTTCATCTCGAGTTTCGCTAAATCCTGTTCAGTATTTTTATTCCTCCAATTTTTATTGCATATCTTAATTCCACAAAAGTTTTTTATGAATTTAGTATCGCAGGAATGTTTTTCTTTAAAGTGGAGAGATACATTATGCAACTCATTGCCTTTTTTAATATTACGTACATGTTCTCCCCATCTTTCCTTCAACATTCTACCCGTCCTGCCCACATATTGGGTACCACATGAGCATTCGAGGAGATATATAGCATTTTTAGTCCCACAGGTGATAAAATCATTTATGGCATATGTTTTATTGGTAACATTTGATTTGTAATGAGTAAGTTTATTCTCTGTCTTACATACTTTACAGAGACTGCATTGGCCGCATCTGTAAAAGCCTTTTGATATAATACGAGAAGGCCTCTTGTCCAATGGTATTGCACTTTTCACCAGCATATTGCGTAAGTTATCAGCCCTTCTATATATAAATCTTGGGCTCGGACCCAAGTGAGGCACCAACACCGGATCTTTAGTTAGTACATTCCAGTGCTTTTTGATTATCTTCTCTATCATGGTATGTTGTGATGTATAGCCAGTAATAAAAGCAACCTCTTTAAACTCATTTTCCTTTTTATGATGATTTTCAGTTAATAGTTCACTTCTTTGTCGAGCCTGGTTGTCTTTAAAGGCTCTATCTACCAGATCAGGGCAGTAACCCTTCTCCAGGAAATTATTTCTCATGGTCCCCGCTTGCTTATTAAAGACTTCCACGTCTGTGCAGTTTCGTCTCAGACGTTGGAATTGTCCTTTAGGGATCCCACGGGTCCAGTTTTTGTGATGGTTACTGTCACATCCTATGTACGAATTGCAATCGGTAGCTTTTATATAATTTTTTGTTTTTATCTGGCCATTCTCCACATAAATTGTGAGATCTAGGAAGTTGATCTCAATATCACTCAGTGTGTATGAAAGTTCAATGTTGTATACATTTTTATTAAGATGTTCACAGAAATCTGTAAGTGATTTATCATCCCCCCTCCACACAAAGAGGACATCATCTATATAGCGGGTCCATAGGACCAAACTGGCAAGCCAGGGATGTCCTGCCCATACCTGCTCATCCTCCCACTTCGCCACTGACCCACTAAAGAATCCTCACCTGCCTCAGATTAATCCAGTTCAAAAGCAAGTTCTTCAATTAGCGCTGGTTATCCTCACACCCCTCTGCCTATGGTTTCAAAATTGTGGAGAAGTGGATAGTCTCCAGAGGATCTACATAGCTGCTTCTCATTAGCGCCAGTTTATGTCATTTTTTGTGTAAAGTATTGTTCATCTATCCAGATTTAAACAGGCTGCTTGAGTTATGTTTAAACACAGAAAAATCTGTGTTGAAAACATAGATAATCTATTCTCTAAAGGGGTAGAAGAAATGCCCTCAGTTAGTGATGAGAATTTAGACAATGTTATGTTAAAAATTGAAAAACTTCTTATCAAAGAAGGTAAATTATGGTGGGAGACGGCAACCTTGGAACGCTATTTAAAAGATCATATTATACCAAGGGGTTTGAGGGTGGATAAACTACCATCATTCACAACAGAAACCGAATCCTTTAAAAATGAATGGCTCACTATTTTAGATCACTGCTCCAATTCACTCATGGAGTTAATCATTAAAGAGAAAGGTAATCAGTTGAGAACCACTGAAAAGGAGGTAGAAGAACTACACACCTTGATTAAACCATATATTAAATCATGGAGTTAATCATTAAAGAGAAAGGTAATCAGTTGAGAACCACTGAAAAGGAGGTAGAAGAACTACACACCTTGATTAAACCATATATTAAATCTACAGAATATAAAGAATTGGAAAAAAACATCATGGTTAAAATAGAAAAAAATGAGAAAGAATTAAAACTTAAGAAATATAAGAAATATCAAAGAGATAAGCAGGATTATGAGAACGGAGATCATTATAAATGGAAATAAAATAAAAAGAAAAGCCCCATTAGTGTGGAAACACCCTCAAAATGTAGCCGTGAAGAACTGAACCCCACTACTAATACGCCATATAGGAGACCCAATAAGATATTCAAGCCCAACCCCCCTAGATTTCAACAACAAACATTTAGGGGACAAAATAATGATCAAGTGTATACTCCAAAAAATTCTATAAGATATCGGAGAAATCAATACAACAATAACCCAGATAATAACCGAAGGGATTACAACTATCACACTAATCAGAGATATAGACCAAATAGGGACTCATCACCCAATACCCATAGAGAGAACCATGGGGATTATACTTGGAAAAACCGCACTAATAATAGAAAAAGAGAAAAAACTCCAGAAAGAGCAGTGATAGACAAACAAAATGACCACCAACATCATTTTTTAGAGAGAAGTTGGAGAAGAACCAATTTCAATTAAAAACTAAATCCTTTGGAAATAATAAAAGGGGAAAAAGGGGAGGTGCCCACCAAAATCTCTCTAAAAAACAACGGAAATCCCTCAAAAATAGGGACAAAAGAGAACTCCCTCTATCCCAGCTAAATGAAAGCGACAACCAAAGAGAGGCTCTTATTGAAGTTGATAATGGTAAAAAAAGTAATATTTTCAACTTAAGTAACTATGTCCTCACGAAGGAAGAGGAAAGTGTCCTTGAAAAAGGCTTAAAATTTTCTCCATCTAATCATGCTAATGAGTATGAGGTGTTTACAGATTTACAAAAGTTTATAAGAAAACTTACTTTAAAAAATTTTTTTGCGGAAACAGAAGAAATTGATAACCCGCCTAATATGGTGGATGAACAAGTTAAAGTGTTTAAAAAGAAATCTACATTTTTTCCAAGGTTTAAAAAAGGCTGTTATATACAGTAGATGTTTTTGAAAGTCTAGTTAAAGAGGATTTAGAGAAAGTGTCACTTCAAAAGGTTCACGATCCCAACTTAACTAGATCACAAAAAAAGGCCATAGAGTCACTAAAGAATAACAATCAAATAGTGATAAAGCCGGCGGATAAAGGCGGCGGAATAGTCATTCTCAATAGGGATGACTATCATACGGAAATTATGAGACAATTAATGGATCAGAGTACCTACAAAAAGTTAAATTTTGATCCTTCCGCTAAAATACAGAAAAAGTTGGATATTTTCATTCACCTGTACTTGACCCAGGATGTTATCACAGAAAAAGAGGCAGAATACCTAAAGGTGGATAATCCATCCATACCTGTGATCTATATTCTGCCCAAGATACATAAATCTACCATAAACCCACCGGGTCGACCTATAGTCGCCAGTATAGGGTCCATCATGTCAAATCTGTCATGTTACTTAGATAATAAGATACAACCCATGGTAAAAATTACTGATTCGTACGCAAAAGACACTATTTCTGTAATTAATAAAATAAGCGCCATAAAATGGGAGTCAGATTTTCGTCTAGTCACAGCTGACGTAAAATCTTTATACACGATCATCCAACATAAAGATGGAATAGAGGCTGTCAAATATTTTTTAGAAAAAGGGGAAACTAATCAGAAATTGATAAATTTTATCACAGAAGGGATTGAGTTGGTACTCACCAATAATTTCTTTTGGTACGAGGGAGAATTCTTCCTCCAAGTAGCGGGTTCAGCTATGGGGGCCAAACTGGCACCAGGGTATGCCAACCTGTTCATGGCGAAGTGGGAGGATGAGCAGGTATGGGCAGGACATCCCTGGCTTGCCAGTTTGGTCCTATGGACCCGCTATATAGATGATGTCCTCTTTGTGTGGAGGGGGGATGATAAATCACTTACAGATTTCTGTGAACATCTTAATAAAAATGTATACAACATTGAACTTTCATACACACTGAGTGATATTGAGATCAACTTCCTAGATCTCACAATTTATGTGGAGAATGGCCAGATAAAAACAAAAAATTATATAAAAGCTACCGATTGCAATTCGTACATAGGATGTGACAGTAACCATCACAAAAACTGGACCCGTGGGATCCCTAAAGGACAATTCCAACGTCTGAGACGAAACTGCACAGACGTGGAAGTCTTTAATAAGCAAGCGGGGACCATGAGAAATAATTTCCTGGAGAAGGGTTACTGCCCTGATCTGGTAGATAGAGCCTTTAAAGACAACCAGGCTCGACAAAGAAGTGAACTATTAACTGAAAATCATCATAAAAAGGAAAATGAGTTTAAAGAGGTTGCTTTTATTACTGGCTATACATCACAACATACCATGATAGAGAAGATAATCAAAAAGCACTGGAATGTACTAACTAAAGATCCGGTGTTGGTGCCTCACTTGGGTCCGAGCCCAAGATTTATATATAGAAGGGCTGATAACTTACGCAATATGCTGGTGAAAAGTGCAATACCATTGGACAAGAGGCCTTCTCGTATTATATCAAAAGGCTTTTACAGATGCGGCCAATGCAGTCTCTGTAAAGTATGTAAGACAGAGAATAAACTTACTCATTACAAATCAAATGTTACCAATAAAACATATGCCATAAATGATTTTATCACCTGTGGGACTAAAAATGCTATATATCTCCTCGAATGCTCATGTGGTACCCAATATGTGGGCAGGACGGGTAGAATGTTGAAGGAAAGATGGGGAGAACATGTACGTAATATTAAAAAAGGCAATGAGTTGCATAATGTATCTCTCCACTTTAAAGAAAAACATTCCTGCGATACTAAATTCATAAAAAACTTTTGTGGAATTAAGATATGCAATAAAAATTGGAGGAATAAAAATACTGAACAGGATTTAGCGAAACTCGAGATGAAAACTATATACGAGTTGAGAACTTTGGTCCCCAGAGGTCTCAATGTAGACTTCGAGTATAAGTGGTTCATTTGAATAATCGTGGTATTTTGTATTTTAGGTTTTACTTCATGCTTTTAATACACCACTAATATTCTTGTTTTTATGTTGGTTTGTCATTTTATATTACCCGGCTCTATAACTTGAATATTGTTTATTGTTTGAGGATTAATTTTATGATGAATTGATTTTTATGATGTATTTTAAGGCATGCTGTGCATTATATTGTATTTCAGCCCGCTAATTGCATTTTAGCTCGCTAATTGTTTTTAGCCCGCTAATTGAATATTTTACAGTTTTGTATAAAATTGTTATTTATTATGTGTTTAGTACTTTTGTATAATATATATGTAATTTATTAGACCAGCTATAGCCTGTATTGCTATAGGATTTGATTGAGAGCCGGGTAAATACTATTTCAGGGCATGGCGGACGATTGGCTAAATAAGACCACGTGACCTAGCCCTCCAGGTTTAAAACCTGGTGAGAGGAAGAAGACAGCACGTCTTGATAAAGGAGCAATCCGAAACGCGTTGACGGGAGTGCTGTGCAGTCTGGTGTATCACTCACCAGCGTCTTAGACGGAGATCGGGACCGCATTAGAAGGACTTTCCACTTTAGCGTCTGCAGCGCTTGGGGACGGAGAACTGTCAGCCCGATTTTCCTGTATTTTATCCTTTTGTGTTTATGAATAAATCTTGTGCACCTACCGAGACTTCTGGAGAATCCTTTAAAGAAACTGTTACGGGTACGCGAGACTGAATACCAATGTAAGTCTACCTATGTCCATACTATCACTGTGATATATGAGAGAGGAAGTTTAAAGATACCTTTGTGTGCACTCGAGAAAGAATTAGAAAGTAAGTGTTTGTTTTGGAAAGCTGAAGAAGCATCCATATGGTTTGGAATTAAAGAAACTGCTTTGTGAACTCGAGACAGGATTAAAAAGTAAGTGTGGTTCCACTGACCCACTAAAGAATCCTCACCTGCCTCAGATTAATCCAGTTCAAAAGCAAGTTCTTCAATTAGCGCTGGTTATCCTCACACCCCTCTGCCCATGTGCCAGCCCTAACCCGAGGAGGCAACAGATCACTCATGGTGCTACAAAAGGAGTGTCGGTGGATACACACCCTTGACACTTTAGCCCCACGTGGTCTCAATGAGAATCTTGGCCTCCATTGTTTTCTATAAGAATTATACCCAATAGCAGTAGGCCAACTTTCCTTTGGACCACTACCTTTTTGTTACCCTAACAACCGTACTATTTAGCAGTCAGTAACCCAAAACTGGATCATTATCCCCCTCATTATACCTGTATTTCAGCTACTACCCATTCCCTAACAGTAGCCCTATATCTGTAACCCGTGTTAGCCTTATCAGCCTTACGTTATGAAGCACATGCTGATTATAGTAAGCAACATGAGCAAGTGTCCAACCATGCTCATATACGCAGTCCAGAGAATCCTTTTAGTAACTTAGCTATAGATATATTGCACTCCCGCATAGTCAGCTTGTTTTTTAACAATTTTTTCCATATCCTGCACCCTTATCCGTTCAATCACGGTATTATTTTTCTGCACGCAACAGCATTTAAAGGTCACTTCATTATCACTTCTTAATATCGGCAGTCTGTATGCATTTAATGAGTGTCACAATATGTATTGTATGTTCGCTTTTCCATTTTGCACAGTTGTAATTGTTTTTTGTATTTACTGCCATTCTATTGGTTCACAGAGTCGGGCCTCCGCTCGTGCCCCCGGCTAGTGCGCCATGACGGGATGACGTCATCTTGAAGCGCCGCCCAGTCCGACGCCAGCTGCGAGCACCGGCGGAGAACCGCAAGTTATATAGGTAAGCTGTTTTCTCATCACTGTATTCTCATCAGCACCTTGATAAAAAGGTCTAAGGACCTTGAAACGTCGGTTTTCAAACCTGTCTTGCTGTCCATTTATTTAGCGAGTGCCGCCGCCCCCGTCCTCATATCCACATAGGAGACGCATCTGCACCCCCTATCTGGCAGGCACCAGCCATTGCTCGGGGCTCTACATATAGCCCAGCACAGCACATTATCCAGGAGTGCCACCTAAGGAACCTATATATATATATATATATATATATATATATATATATATATATATATATATATATATATATGCTAATATATAATACAATGTATGCTAAGATATAATACAGTACAATGTGTAAGAACCATAAAAAAAACCAATGCAATGTAAAGAAACCAAAGACACAGTAAACCATAAATGCAACTAAAAAAATCTTGAGGAGGAAGAAGAACCCCAAAACAGACAAAAAAAGCTCCAAAAAAGTTTTCACAAACAACCTCAAGTAGTAGACTTCAGTTTCAGGAGATAAGTGTTGTCTGGATGTTCCAAGTTGATAGGAGCTTGTCTATGGAAAAGGAAGATACCGGGGCAGCACAGGTGGTGTAATGGATAGCATTACTGCCTCACAGCGCTGAGGTCACCTGTTTGTTCCCCACAATGGCTCTAACTGTGCGGAGTTTGTATATTCTCCCCGTGCTTGCGTGGGTTTCCTCCGGGTGCTCTGGTTTCCTCACGCAATCCAAAAATATACAGATAGGTTAATTGGCTTCCAACAAAATTAACCCTAGAATGTCTGTGTGTGCGTGTACATGTGGTAGGGAATATAGATTGTAAGCTCCACTGGGGCAGGGACTGATGTGAGTGTTCAACTATTCTCTGTACAGCGCTGCGGAATATGTGTGCGCTATATAAGAAACTGTTAATAAATAATACTGTAACAGAGGAAGAGTCATTGTAATCAATGATTAGCTTCAGTGGATTTCCCTACCGGTATTAAGTACATTGAGAGAAAAGGGCTATCTCCATTTGGAAATAGTAAAATGCAGGAAAATCAATGAAAAGTTGTAGACCTCCAAGGACATTAGAGTCTGCGGCAGATGTGGCAGCCTGAAGGATACGTTCTGTGAATGAGAGTATCCTTAGAGAGAGATAATGATATCAACTCAGTGGCGTAACTAACATTTTTGCGCCCCCGCCGATATTGACAGCGCCACCCCGCCTCCCCCTAGACCCCCCACTCGCCCGCTTAAGTACGGTTAATCACCCCCTTACCTAGGGGCGGAGACAGTTCCCAGCCTGCAGGAAGCATGTGCAGCATACTCCAGGCTGTGTGTCCAGCAAGGCCCAAACAGGCACAGAGCATCATGGAGCCTCAGAGGTAACCATAGTATGGGAGGCATGGGTAGCAGCCATGGTGGTCGTGACAGCACCCCCTCCTTTATGAGTGGCCCCAGGACACTCCTTAGGCTTAGCTGGATATTTCCTGTGGAAATTTTTTACAAGATTGGGTGCGTGTACCTCTGTGGCGTTGGTCCATGATCTCTCCTCCAGGCCATAGCCTTTCCAATCGATCAGGTACTGGAGTCTTTTGTACCTTATACGAGAGTCTAGGATGCGAGCCACTTCATATTCCACGCCCCTGTGAGTAAAGACTTTAGGAGATTTGGGGAGACTAGCATGGTATTTGTTTAGAATCAATGGTTTGAGTAAAGAGACATGAAAAGAGTTGTGAACCCTTAAATAATGCGGTAATTTTAATTTGTAGGCAACCGGGTTGATGATCTGCAGAACTGGGAAAGGACCGATGAACCGCGGTGCAAACTTCATTGAAGGAACCCGAAGGCGAAGATTCCGTGTGGACAGCCATACTTTATCACCTACTTTTAAATCTGGTACTGCTCTTCTTCTTCTGTCTGCAAATTTTTTATACCTTTGAGAGGCGTTGACCAAGGATTCCCTGACCTTTCTCGAATGATGATGCAGTTGTTGGAGGGTCAAAGTTACCGCTGGCACAGATGTTGCAGGGAGCCACTGGAAATCAGGAACCTTGGGATGGAAGCCATAGTTAATAAAGAAGGGAGTAGAAGATGCAGACGAGTGATACTGATTATTGTGGCCAAACTCGGCCCAAGGCAACACCTCAACCCAATTATCTTGAGGAGAGGACACATGTAAATGCAGGAATGTTTCTACATCCTGATTGACTCTTTCTGTTTGGCCATTAGATTGTGGATGATAGGCTGTACTAAATTTAAGTCGAATCTTGAGGACTTTACACAATGCTCTCCAGAATTTAGCCACAAACTGAACCCCTCGATCGGACTCAATCTCTTCAGGTAGTCCATGGACTCTGAAGATCTCTTTAATAAACAAATCAGCAAGTTTGGGAGCTGAAGGTAACCCCTTCAGAGGTATGAAATGCGCCATTTTTGAGAAACGATCGATAACCACCCATATGGTACTATAACCATCTGAGGATGGTAGATCTGTAATAAAGTCCATCGACAAATGAGTCCACGGTCCCCGTGGGATTGAGAGTGGTCTCAATGGACCTATTGGCGCTAGATTAGATGATTTATGTTGGGCACAATGAGGACAGGATGCAATATACTCTTGCACATCCTTTTTTAGAGCAGGCCACCAATATTTTCGGGACAATAATTCATAAGTCTTTTGAACCCCTGGGTGCCCGGAGAATTTTGAATCATGGGCCCACCGCAAGACTTGACTCCTTGAATTAGGTCTGACAAATGTTTTACCTGGAGGCACCGATGCTTGCACTGTGGTAGCAGCAAAGGCACTTGGATCCAGAATTGGACTCCCTTCAAAGGATCTGGACTCCTCCTCTGTTTCCCATGACCTAGAAAGCGCATCTGCTTCGCGGTTCTTTACTCCTGGAGAAAAAGACAACTTAGAATTAAATCTGGCAAAAAATAATGCCCATCTGGCCTGCCAGGGATTAAGACATTGTGCATTTTTTCAAATAAAGCAAATATTTATGATCAGTGACAACATTAATGACATGGACTGCCCCCTCCAATAAATAACGCCACTCTTCTAGTGCCATTTTGATGGCCAATAATTCCTGATCCCCTATGGCATAATTTTGCTCAGCCGATGAGAATCTTTTAGAGAAAAACCCACAAGGATGTAACTGTCTGTCACTTTTTGCCTGAGAGAGCACAGCTCCTACACCGATGGAAGAGGCGTCAACCTCCAATGTAAAAGGTAACGTGACATCTGGTTGGGCCAGCACTGGTGTTGTGATGAATTTTCTTTTGAGAGTGATAAAGGCTTTGGAAGCTTCAGGATTCCAGTTGGAGGGTTTGGCACCTTTACGAGTGAGCGCAATGATGGGGGCAACAATTGTAGAAAATCCCTTAATAAATTTTCTGTAGTAGTTTGCAAATCCGAGGAACCTTTGGACCCCTCGGAGAGTATGAGGTTGAGGCCATGACTGGATTGCTTCTACTTTGGCTGGGTCCATTTCTAGACCAGAACCTGACACGATATATCCCAGGAAGGGTATGGAAGGCACCTCGAAAATACATTTCTCCAATTTGCAGAAGAGAAGATTTTTTCTAAGGTGTGACAGTACCTCTCTGACGAATTCTTGATGCTCTTGACGACTGCTGGAAAATATAAGAATATCGTCGAGATAAACCACAACATGTTTGTACAGAAGATCTCTGAATAACTCATTCATATAGGATTGAAAAACTGCGGGAGCATTACTCAACCCAAAAGGCATGACGAGATACTCATAATGTCCATCTCTAGTATTAAAGGCAGTTTTCCATTCATCTCCATCTCGGATGCGAATAAGATTATAAGCTCCGCGTAGATCTAGCTTGGTAAATATACTGGCTCCCTTAATACGATCGAACATCTCTGTGATAAGTGGCAGTGGGTAACGATTTTTGATGGTGATTTCATTCAGGCCACGATAATCGATACAAGGCCGTAACCCTCCATCCTTTTTCTTAACGAAGAAAAACCCAGCCCCAGCAGGAGAGGATGAAGGACGAATGAACCCTTTGGCAAGATTTCCTTTTATGTACTCTGACATTGCCTGAGTCTCTGGCAAGGACAAGGGGTATGTACGGCCTCGTGGAGGATTTTTACCTAGAGTAGGTCGATGGGACAGTCCCATGAACGATGAATAGGTAATTGGTCAGTAGCCTTTTTGCAGAATACGTCAGCGAAGTCTCTATATGAGGAAGGTAACCCTTCTGGGATTTGGAGGGTAACTTGTCGGGATGGTGTCACTGTTTTGAGGCAAACTTGGTGCAGGCAGCACCCCACACCAAGACCTGGGATGAGGCCCAGTCGATACGAGGGTTATGGGCACGTAACCAGGGGAGGCCCAAAACAATTGGGTATGTTGACTTGGGAATGACGAGAAACTGTATTTTTTCTACATGCAACAGACCGATCTGTAGAATCAAAGGCCGGGTTTGTAAAGTGACAGTCTCACCTAATATACGGCTCCCATCCACAGCTGTTAGGTATACTGGACGCTGAAGGGGAACAGTTGGTAATTGCCAACGTTTGACGACATCAGCTGTGATGAAACTTTCCGCCGCTCCTGAGTGCTGGAGTGCTGGTAAATGTCGGAGCTGTTGTTTGATTTGTAGGGATACTTGAAAAATAAAGTCTTTAGTATTTGGAGAGGTGGTAACAACCCCTAACCTTCCCTCTCTCTTACAGGTTAGGTTCTGGCGTTTCCCGGTCTCTTGGGACAAGAATCCACGAAATGCTGTGGATCAGCACAATAAAGACAGAGATGTTCATCATGCCGACGTCTTCGTTCGGCTGAGGACAATTTGAAACGGTTAACCTGCATACAGTAGGAGCAAGTTTCATCTTTGCTCCTTTGCCCATGGCTAGCCATGGCTAGCCATGGCTATTCTATTGTTCTCAGCTGCAATACGTATTGTATTGCAGCTGAGAACAATAGAATAGCCATGGCTAGCCATGGCCAAAGGAGCAAAGATGAAACTTGCTCCTACTGTAGGTTCTTCCGTCGGCAGTGGCAGAGTTTTGGGTATAGGCAGATGCAGACTGGAAGATGCTTGGTTTCTCTTTTGATGTCTCTCTCTGAACCTTAGGTCGATCTTAGTGCACAAGGAGATTAGATCCTCCAACTTGGAGGGCAGGTCTCTAGCCACTAGTTCGTCTTTAATTTTGTCGGCGAGGCCGTTCAGGAAGGCTGCGAGGAAAGCCTCCTCGTTCCATGCCAACTCAGCTGCCAGGATTTTAAACTGGATAAGGTATTGACCCACTGTCCTGGAACCTTGGCCTAGGCACAATATCTCAGTAGCAGCAGAGCTAATTCGACCTGGCTCATCGAAGATAATTTTGAAAGTACTGATAAATCGAGCATAGTCTGACAGCAAGGGGTCTGCTTTTTCCCATAGAGGAGATGCCCAGTTGAGGGCTGAGCCGGTAAGTAGCGATATTACATAGGCAACTTTGGTCCGGTCTGTAGGGAAATACGAAGACTGGAGTTCAAAATGAATTTCTCATTGATTTATAAAACCCCTACAGTTCTTGGGGTTGCCATCGAATTTGGTTGGGGTAGGTAACTGGAGATTAGCTGTGACTCCTGTCGTCGAAACTGTGGGTC
Organism: Crinia signifera; assembly: GCF_055691185.1. Classification (NCBI taxonomy): domain Eukaryota; kingdom Metazoa; phylum Chordata; class Amphibia; order Anura; family Myobatrachidae; genus Crinia; species Crinia signifera. Next base: position 25,702,296 of record NC_139223.1, read on the forward strand.
TAGGCGATGGCGCCGATGTAGGAGTTGACCCTTGATTCAAAGTGGTTTGTATGTTGTCCAGTCTTTTAGACAGGTCCTGGAGGGCATGAAAGATCTGCTCTTGGGCAGCTTCCTGGTGATCCAGGCGGCCCGCAAGTTGTTGAACAGAAGCAGTTCCTTTCTCCTGACCTGATGCTGGATCCATGGAGTCAGTACAAACTGTCACGCTAGCAGTGGCACCAGCTGGAGTGTAACGGAGGTTAGGTGCCTTGATGTAAGGTTTTTGCATAAACGAAAGAAGGGAGTGATGCAATTGGATAAAAGAAAACCAGTTTTAATAAAGATAATGTAATACAGGAGATGAATAGTGGCACAAAGGTAATACTGAATATATGCGATAACCAATGTCAATGATATATAAAAGTTATTGTAAAGTTCGTAATAGATGGAGCACGAGGTTGATATCTGAAGATGGCTTGAAGTGTAGATTGGATAATAAACGTAAACTTGAATAATCAAACTGAAGAATATACTTGGAAAGATGATTGGATTGATGATTAAAGAATTGAATGAAAGATTGGATGATTGGACGATTGGGCAATTGGATGATTGGATGATTGGACGATTGGATGATTGGACGATTGGAATCTGGAAGGAATAATAGCAGGCCTGAATGGCTGTGACCAGGAGGGTTGCAGCTGAAGTGACCAAATATATGAATAAGCCCCCAAGTCGTTGTCAAGGGTTCTCTGTGTATTGGGTGTCTAAATCTTGGTACACACCTGTACAATGATGGGGCCTACACAAGGGGAGATTTTGCTGAGCGATCTGAGTGATGATAGATTACTCAGATCGCTCAGCACACAGCTATGTGTAAGCGTTGTGTGCTGAGCGATCTATCAGGACCAGTGTTGTCCGGTGAGAACATTGGCCCTGGCCGGTGATCTAACTTCATTTATCCAGCATGCTGGATATTGCCCTCTGGGGCCATGCATCACTATCGCTATGGTTCCTACACACAAAGCGATGTAGGGGCATTTTCTAAGTGATCTATTTAGATAGCTTAGAAAATGCATTGAAATCGCCCTTTGTGTAGTTCCCTTAGTCCATCTAGTGAGGGTCCAATATGCTGTAATGATTTATTGTGTACACACTACATGATATACAGTGGTGTAGCTAGGTGCCACGGTGCCCGGAGCAAGGGCATGTTTTGCGTCCCCATCCCCCCTATTTGTAGCAGGCCACATGCCTTAATGCCAATTACACATAAAGCAAAACATGATGCCCATTACATACTATATAGAAAAATTGCAATGCCCATTACATACTATATAACAAACCTTAATGCCCATTACATACTATATAACAAACCGTAATGCCCATTACATACTATATAACACCGTAATGCTCCATTATATACTATATAACACACCGTAATGCCCATTACATACTATATAACACCGTAATGCTCCATTATATACTATATAACACACCGTAGTGCCCATTACATACTATATAACACACCGTAATACCCATTACATACTATATAACACACCATAATGCCCATTACATACTATATAACACACCGTAATGCCCATTACATACTATATAACACACCGTAATGCCCATTACATACTATATAACACACCGTAATACCCATTACATACTATATAACACACCGTAATGCCCATTACATACTATATAACACACCGTAATGCCAATTACATACTATATAACACACACCGTAATGCCCATTACATACTATATAACACACCGTAATGCCCATTACATACTATATAACACATCATGATGCCCATTACATACTATATAACACACTGTAATGCCCATTACACATAAAGCCACATGCTGTAATGCCAATTACACATAAGGCCACACAGTAATGCCCATTACATACTATATAACACACTGTAATGCCCATTACATACTATACAACAAACCCGTAATGCCCATTACATACTACAGTATATAACAAACCATAATGCCCATTACATACTATATAACAAACCGTAATGCCCATTACATACTATATAACAAAATGTAATGCCCATTACACATTATGCCACACATCACGCTGCCCATTACATACTGTACATATATACTGTACATATAACACACTGTAATGACCATTACATATTTGACAGAAGGGGGCTTCATGCTCATTGCCAAGGGGGACTGAAATTGCTTGTTGCCAAGGGGGACTGAAATAGCTGGTTGCCAAGGGGGACTGAAATTACTCCTGGCCAAGGGGGACTGAAATAGCTGGTTGGCAAGAGGGGCTGAAATTGCTCATTGGCAAGGGGAGGGTGAAATGCTGCCACAGCCCACTCCTACATCTGGGCAGAGTGAGCGGAGTGCTGCCCGGCTGTATAGTCAAAACAGATGTGTCTGCCTATATGTTCAAGTCTCCCGCTGGACCACAAGCCAATAGGAGATTGCAGTCCAGCAGCCACCAATGCCGCTCCTGATTGGCTGTTGGACTGCGAGCTCCTATTGGCTCATGGTCCACCAGGAGACTTGAAAATAGAGGCAGACAGACCTGCTTTGTGTCCTGACTCCTGTGCTGCCCGGCAGTGTCTCACACAGCCGATATTGTGAGCCACATCTGGGGGGCGCAGAAGTCAGTGGTCGGGCGGCACAAAAGGCAGAGTTTGGGGTACGTGGCTCTGGCACCCTGTGAACTTTAGGCACCCAGAGCTCGTGCTCCGCCCTTGCTATGCCAGTGATGAATTATTGATGCGTGGGTAATGTTACAGCACCACATCTTACAGTTTTAAATGCAAATAAATACAAATGAAAAGAAAAATAAAGGGCAGATTTGCCTTGGAAAAGTAGTAATGATCAGGAATTGTCTCGCTAGGTATTAATGATCTAATAAATCATCTAAAATGAAGCAACAGACACAGACTCTGGTTGACTTTGTAAGCTGCAAAGATCACAGCTTATTGAGTTCCAGAGTGCTCCCGCCCCCGCCGTATCCACTCGCAACCATGTGAGGGGATGTGTTATAAAACCACATCCCTTGACATGTCCTCGGGACACCCATGAAATGCTGGATGTTCCCATGCCCCATCGCTGCCACCGCTCGTGTCTGGCTCCATCCCACCCTTGTCCGGCTCCATCCTGCCTTCATCCACTACAAGCACCACGCCGACTGGGCAGGTCGGCAAAGGTGCCTGCACAGAAGCCCTGCACATGCGCACATGAGAATATCTGCATGTGCAAAGGGTAGTTTTTTTTTACCTTGTAGAATAACAAAAAAAATTAAATACGCTTACATATGATTCCTTACTTTGTCAAAATGGCAGGAGTAAGCTAGTAGTGCTTCAATGCACTTACACAGATGTGAAATAATTTTAGACTTTAATTTGGTGTATAATTTGAAAATACATAAGACAAATTATAATTAGGCCAAATTTGGGAAGAAGAAGAAGATGATTATTGATAATGATAATATAATGCTTTCTCTCAGGTCTCAAGGTAATCAAAATGGTCTGTACTGTATATGAAAGTTTAGGTGCTTTACCTATGTAATACAAACAACATTGTCATTTAGATGGTAAGACAACATAACTCCATTCAGATATGTCAGGATCCAAGACCTTACAATTGAGGTTACAGTGACAGCCTCAAAAACCACCAAAATGGCCATGACATCTGCTGCCACTTCCCCAAATGATCCCTGTGGATAAATCCTCTCTTTTTCTGCCATTGCAAGGAAATCATATGCAATACAACTGAATGCATGCACAATGGCAACTCAGTATAACATTGACATTGTGAACCTCTCAGAATCAGGTGCAGAGAAGTGAAATTCTGGCTTGATGATAAAAAAAAAATGTAAAAAGTTGAAGCTGACAGAGCAAACCGATGAGACAGATTTCCAAGAATAAAGGATCAGCAGACCAAATTCATAGCTATTAAAAACCATTTGCTAAACTGTAGTTACAGTATCATTTACATTGTGTCATTCAAATATTTTAGACATTCTCCATCACTGCCCCCAGAAGTCTCAGTAGAGCAGATTTCATGTCCTTATTCCGCAGACTGTAGATCAGAGGGTTTATCATGGGAGTGACCACTGAGTACAGAACAGTAAGAACAGGTTCTAGGACAACAGAGTATTCTGATGGTGGCATCAGGTACACAGACATAGATGTTATATAGAACATAATGACAATGGTGAGGTGGGATGAGCAGGTGGAGAAGGCTTTCTTTCTGCCGTCCTTAGATTTTATCTGCAAGATGACCCTGATAATTTTTATATAGGATGTCAAAGTGAACATTAAAGGAAAGATTCCATATATCAAGACATCCACATAGGTTATAATAAAAAGTTCTTCACCGCCAGCACAGGAGATGTGAATCAGAGCTTTATAATCACAAAAGAACTGGTGTATGGTGCGAGACTGACAGAAGGACATGTGTGATGCTGGGATTGTAATCACAAAGGAGTTTAAACATCCTGTTACCCAAGTGCCAGATGACAATAACAGACAGTGTTTCCTGTTTAAAATATTATGATAATGTAAGGGATCACATATAGCAACATATCGGTCATAGGCCATAATGAATATTAGATAAGACTCTGAGAAACAAGCCAAGAAATAAAAGTACATCTGGGTGAAGCATTGTATGAAGGTCACGGTATTATCCCCAGATAGTAACATGTACAGCAGGTTGGGGACAGTAGTGGTTGTATAACAGATGTCTACTAAGGCCAGGTTGCAGAGGAATAGGTACATGGGGGTGTGTAACTGATCATCTTTATATATCACTGTTATTATAATGCCATTAATAAGTACTCCTAATATATATAGGAAGAAAAATCCACATATAGTTGAAAATATATAATTAGATTTTTTGTAAAATGGTAACAAGATGAATCCATTCATGTAGGTATGGTTCTCCATGTCATATCCGGGTTACTCTGTAAAGAAACATACACAGTAAATATTACTAGAACCTATTTTCAAGACTATGAGGATACAGTACCCATAGGACAATCACACAGCTGTAGAGTCTGACACTAGATTGTAAGCTTTATGGCCTAATAAACAATAATCAAAGTGTGTGACAATAGATAACTTGGACTGGATGCTGGCAAAGGTAGACCCAATGAGAATAGCCAGAGTCTGGGGATAACTCGGGAGGATAATACTGAGATACCCTACGGCAGCTTAATATAAGGATCTTCCAATAGACTATGACTGGGTGTGCATTGGATTAGTCTTGAAAGAGTCTGGAAACAAGGAAGCTCCAAGACTGGACTGGATATGACATATACCTCTAAACTGGACGAACTGGACAGGAACTGGTGGATTCTCTAAACTAGACTGCAACCAGTGGTTACTCTGAACTGGACTGGAACCAACAGTGTAGAGCAGAGGTTACCGAACGCGGTCCTCAAGGCACCCCAATGGTCCAGGTTTTAGGTACATCCATGGCTCAGCACAGTTTAAATCAGACTGACTGAGTTACTAATTAAGTCACCTGTGGCTAAGCATGGATATACTTCATACCTGGACCATTCGGGTGCCTTGAGGACTGTGTTTTGGAACCTCGCTCTGGTGTAGAGACAACTGGACTGGTAACACTATGTTCTGATTCAGACCTATTTGCACAGGTCTGAATTTGGCCCCTCCGCCAATGGTTTGGGGCTGTGCATGCACAATGCCGCCAATGCTGGATTAGGCCACTAGTACCCCTGATTCATATTGTCACATAGTAGTTTCTCTTATTTAAAGTACATCATACAGTATTGCCTCTTTGTCACATTAATCATCACAGTAGTATCTATTATACACATTACATCCACAGTAGTGCTGCCCCTTATACATAACGCCTACATTACTAGTGCCACACATAATACACACAGTAGTATTGCCCCTTACATATAATGCCTACAGTAGTGGTGCTCCTTACACATAACTCAAACAGTAGTAGTGGCACACATAATGGCCACAGTAGTAGTAGTTTCCCTTACACATAACAACCACAGTAGTAGTGCCCATATATACGTGGGTACAGAATGAGGCCACTCTCCAGACTGAAGAAATTTTCAAATATTGCTTTTTATTTATTTACGCTGCCACACCATTTGGTCAACGTTTCGGCTCTTAGTTTGAGCCTTTGTCAAGACTTGTGAACAGCCATCAGTGCATACATCTCATGAAATAGACACCTATAGTGGTATACATAAAAATACAAATATATAAGTATCAGTCATCAAGGGATATAACAGATAAATAACTTGTTACTACAGATAGGCAGATAGGATTCATAACAGGGGGATCCATAATAGAGTCTACCCCTTTCAAAAGCTTAATATTAGCATTACATATAAATCAATAGAATAATATTCAGAGCCAAATAGGTCTTATAGCAAACACACATCATCCCTGTCCAACTATCCATAGCTAATAAAGTGCGATGCATATCAAGTATAACAAAAGGACAACGTGAAGCATAAATAGGTTCCATAAATCGGTCAGCGCCAGAAGCTTACCTTGAGGTGAGAAATGACAAGGTGTACGCCATTTGCCGCGTGTTGGAAGCGGCGTGTGTGCTGACAAACAGCCTTCCGTATTTGTTTGTACAGGTGGAATGCATCGCGCTCCCTCTGTGGAACGCATAGTCCTATTTCCGTCTACAACTTCCTGTCACACGGACGCAACTCCGGTCACGTGACTTCTCTATGCTTAAATACTATTGGTGCTCTCATTTAAAAACCTAGATAACTAAGCGGTTGTCTAGATTCCTAGGTCGTATGTCTTATTCATGTTATACATATATTTAATAAGGGGCGAAACATAGCGCCATATATACTCTAGGTGGGGACTATTGGATAATCATCTAAGTTCATATAACTTTGATTAAAAATAAAAAACTTTATATGATGTTATCATTCTGGCATATCTGACACAACTATAGGAACCCAAGGTATGTTTCACATTATCCGCACAATACATCAACCCGTTTGACTAGATACCCATTAATACAAATACATACATATAATACATACATTAATATTAAAAATTATTATTTGAGGATACATTTAAAGACATATAACGGTACTCTTTACTTAGAAGGGCGCCCACGATTTTGATCGTGGGCATCGTTAGTAAAAAATCTCGGGCATCTCGGGCATTGAATGCACTAAAAAATCGGGTGCGATCAACCGACGAGATGCCCGAGATTTCCCATAGGGAACAATGTTAAATGTCTCAATTGACCCAATTTTCCTGTTCAATGCCTCAATTGACCCGATTTTTCCATAGGAAACAATGTTAAATGGGCCACAGAGGCCAAATAGGCACCCTGAAGTGTATAATGGCCACCCGAATTGTTAACGCCACCCCACGATCAACGTCAACCCGATGCGTGGCGAGCGCAGCGAGCCCGCGAGGGGCGGCGGTACGCGTCCTACGACCTTTTCATACCCCCACTATCCACGTCGGCGTGGAGTTGAGAATAGAAAGTGTGGCGAGCGCAACGAGCCACCGAGCCCGAAGCGTGGCGAGCGCAGCGAGCCCCGCGGGGGTACGCGGACAGCTGTGAAGCCCGCGAGGGGACGCGGATACCTGTGAAGGTATCCGCGTCCCCTCGCGGGGCTCGCTGCGCTCGCCACGCTTCGGGCTCGGTGGTTCGCTGCGCTCGCCACACTTTCTATTCTCAACTCCACGCCGACGTGGATAGTGGGGGTATGAAAAGGTCATAGGACGCGTACCGCCGCCCCTCGCGGGCTCGCTGCGCTCGCCACGCTTCGGGTTGACGTTGATCGTGGGGTGGCGTTAACAATTCGGGTGCCCATTATTCACTTCAGGGTGCCTATTTGGCCTCTGTGGCCCATTTAACATTGTTTCCTATGGAAAAATTGGGTCAATTGAGGCATTGAACAGGAAAATCGGGTCAATTGAGACATTTAACATTGTTCCCTATGGGGAAATCTCGGGCATCTCGTCTGTCGCATCGCACCTGATTTTTCAGTGCATTCAATGCCCGAGATGGCCGAGATGGGCGCCCTTCTAAGTAAAGAGTACCCATATAACAATATATCAGGTGTGTGGCCGCCTGGTTTACTCAGTAAATTTTATCTGAAACATTGTATATAGATATGATCACAAAAACACTGCAAGTGAATTGCTTTCATTCAAGCCTTTAGGTGCTATTGTATCGAGTTTAGCAATCCACCTAGCCTCCCTCTGGAGGAGGGCCCGTCCACGGTCACCCCTCCTTTCAGATGGGGGTTCCCAGTCAATAATCATGTATTGTAAAGCTGATATCTGATGGTTTTCTTTAACAAAGTGGACTGCCACAGGTTTATCAGATGCTCCAGTTTTATAAGCTAATTGTATTGAAGATCTGTGTTGCGCTATTCTCTCACGGAAAGTTCTAATCGTTTTTCCAACGTATAAATATCTGCATGGGCACTTTAAGAAGTAAATGACATGATCCAACATGCATGTTAAACAATGACATAATGGAATTTTTTTGCCACTATGTGGATGATTGAAAGATCGGCCTGTAATCAGGGCTCTGCAGGTTGTACACCCCAAACATTTGAAGCACCCAACCTGCTGAGATAGCCAAGTTGGTTAAGATTTTACTGGAGATATGGGCATATTAGGACGCAAGAGGTAATCCTTGAGGTTGCGACCCCGTCTGACACTCAATAGTGGAGGTCTTTTGTCCATTCTTGAAAAAGCAGGATCGGAAGCAAAATTATGCCAATTATTCTTAATGCCTTTTTTCAGGGCTGTATCACATGGGGCACTCAATACCATGCTGGGTGTGCTCCTTTTTTGAATACCCTCGACATTTTGAAGTCGGAATTTCTTCCTGGCTTTCTCCAGGCAATTGTCAACGTCCTGCCTCCTGTACCCACGTTCTTTAAATCTCTGTTGGCATTCCACTAATTGTTCTTCAGCTTTTGTAGGATCGGAATTATTCCGTAATATATGCAAAAATTGAGATATGGGCAATTTAGATTTAAGAGTTTCTGGGTGGTGGCTTGTTGCACACAGCATGGTGTTTCGGTCTGTGGGTTTCCGATACAATGTATAACCAAGTTTACCATCTTTTTAAAATAAAGTTACATCTAAGAAGTTTAACGATGAATTACTAATTTCAGATGTAACTCTGATTGGATGTTCCAGGGCGTTCAAGTGCCCAACCATATCATGGAAGGATTGATCATGCCCCCTCCATAGCAAAATTATATCATCGATAAACCTCTTATAGTATAAAATCTGGGATTCATATCTGGACAGAATGTGCTCATTTTCATATTTTTGCATGAAAATATTTGAGTATGCTGGAGCTAAATTCGACCCCATAGCTGTCCCCGCCAGCTGGATATAATAGTCACCCTGATATAAAAAGTGATTATTACGCAATACCATTCTCAATAATTCCATCATAAATCCAGCTGGCGGGCCGCTATAGGGGTCTTTCAGCATTTTTTCTTCAACAGCATGGATCCCCGTATCATGGGGAATAACTGTATACAACGAACAGACATCAAGTGATGCCAATTTACAAGTATCTGGGATATCGTTTAGTTCTTCAATATCTTTCAAGAGTTAGCCTGTATCACGGAGATAACTTCTAACTTCAATGACAAAAGGCTGCAAAAAATAATCAAGAAACTGGGCTATAGGCTGTAGTATAGATCCTCTTGCAGAAATTATTGGTCGCCCCCGGGGGTCGACCAACTATTTGTGCAGTTTTGCCAACAAGTAGATAAAAGGGCACAATGGGTATTCGACAGTTAGGTAATCACGAATGTTATCATCTATCCAGGACTGTGTGTGTCCTATCTTAATTACCGCATGAACTTCTCTTTTGATCCTAGGCATAGGATTAAAACCCAGCTTCAAATAAGTATGAGAGTCAGATAGCTGTTTTCTGACTTCTGCATCGCATTTTATCGAATCTAAAAGAACCACTGCACCACCCTTATCGGCGTTACGTATAGTAATCGCCGTATTGTTTTTTAAATCACGCAGAGCTATTCTTTCGGCCTTAGTCAAATTATCATACGATACATTCTTATCATTCTCCCCAAGACATTGAGATTAACCATTCTCAGGAAAATTTTTAATACTGATGTTATTTGATGGAGGGTCAAAAGTGCTTCTATTTTTAAATAAAGTATTAGGTGAAATTAGAGGATGGGAATCCCTGTTGTCAAAGAATTCTCTCAATCTTAGTTTTCTCCCCATTTTATGTAGGACCATTTAAATGGGTCCATTTTATTTGTTGTTATTTGATTCCTCAGCCTCAGAAAGCTGGTGAGCAGATAAATTAGATATCAATTCCCTTTTCTTCCCTTTTTGTTTTTGTTCTTTCCTTGCAATCCTCCCCCTTCTTGGGTGAGGTCGCCTATTGCATTTATCCTTGATCTTGTGCCTGCGCCTAAAAAAGCCCCAGATGGTGGTTTTTCACTACCAGAAAAATCCCTATAACAGGATGACGAGTACCGACTGCCAGAACCAGATTGATAACCCCTAGTGCGACCCTGTCGTCTATTACCAGTGAATCTAGGTCGTACTGTTTCACCGGATAACCATCGGTAGACCCCATGGTGTTTGTAATCCATGTCTACACTTTCAAGTTTTTTCCGTTTAAACAAAATTAACTCAGCTTGAAATTTGTCAATCTGGGTCTGCAGTCTTGGTAACCAGTCCTCCTTTTTATCATTCTTCAATGCAGTTAAATGCTCAGTATTATACATTTGAATTTAATTTCTTATTTTTGCTAACTCCATGCCAACCTCTTCAATCACTAAAATTAACAAATCAAGGGAACATTTGTTAAGTACCCCACACCATCGGACGCAAAATGCCGGATTCTTGCGACCGATGGTGGGCGTATTGTTCACCCTAAAACCACGTGGAATTTTTTTCTTCCGAAAATACTCGGATAGAAATTGTCCATGCAGGACCAGCTCCACTTCTCGTCTCCTTAATCCTAATAATTTGTGTCTGCTCAGGTAATTTTTCAAAATCCAAACGGTTAAACAAAACCTTTTCAATCTCATCATCAGTTAGGCTGACCAACTGGTTTTCAGCCTCACTGAGTAAAGCATCATCCAGGATGCCCAAACTATGGGCCATCCTGAAGCAAATGAGCACATTCTGCACAAATACACCAGGCGGCACTATAGCACACCAATTTACTAATAAAGAATATAGTTTTGTTAAAAAGACATTATCCTCATTTATCCTTAGATGTTGCCACTGTTACACATTTTGATGTTTTATAGGTTCAATCTTAAAAATATACTCATTGACTGTTTGAAGGTTTCCAGTGTTAGGGTGCCAACCCAAGGAATATTTTTTCTTATATCCTATTACATTCGGGGGTTGCGGGTGACACTCGCTGCTGAGTCCATTAGAGCTGAGGTGTACACTCAGTTATCCTCACAGAAAGAAAGACAGTTTATATACGTGGGTACAGAATGAGGCCGCTCTCCAGACTGAAGAAATTTTCAAATATTGCTTTTTATTTATTTACGCTGCCACACCTTTTGGTCAACGTTTATTGGCTATGGATAGTTGGACAGGGATTACGTGTGTTTGCTATAAGACCTATTTGGCTCTGAATATTCTATTGATTTATATGTAATGCTAATATTAAGCTTTTGAAAGGGGTAGACTCTATTATGGATCCCCCTGTTATGAATCCTATCTGCCTATCTGTAGTAACTGAACAAGTTATTTATCTGTTATATCCCTTGATGACTGATACTTATATATTTGTATTTTTATGTATACCACTATAGGTGTCTATTTCATGAGATGTATGCACTGATGGCTGTTCACAAGTCTTGACAAAGGCTCAAACTAAGAGCCGAAACGTTGACCAAATGGTGTGGCAGCGTAAATAAATAAAAAGCAATATTTGAAAATTTCTTCAGTCTGGAGAGCGGCCTCATTCTGTACCCACGTATATAAACTGTCTTTCTTTCTGAGAGGATAACTGAGTGTACACCCCAGCTTCAACGGACTCAGCAGCGAGTGTCACCCGCAACCCCCGAATATATATATATATATATATATATACACAGGGCTATTTTGTGCAGGCTCCAGCAGGAACTGAGGCCCTTATTCTAGTTCACTCTTTCTGACAAAATATTTCTTAGATGGACAAAACCATGTGCACTGCAGGTGAGGCAGGTGTAAAACCCCACCCAAATCTAATTATCTCTGCACAAGTAACACCTGCCTCACCTGCAGTGCACATGGTTTTGTCCATCTAAGAAATATTTTGTCTGAAAGAGTGAACTAGAATAAGGGCCTCAGTTCCTGCTGGAGCCTGCACAAAAATAGCCCTGTATATATATATATATATATATATATATATATATATATATATATATATATATATATATATATATATATATATATATATGTTGCTGGATAAAGATGGCACTCATCAGACTTCACATCAATGTTGAAAAAATCTAACTTTTTATTCCATAATATATATATATATATATATATATATATATATATATATATATATATATATATATATATATATATATATATATATATATATATATATATATATATGAAGAAAGGGGTATTGTAGGGCGCCACTTGTGTCCTGAGCAACTGAGTTTGTTTGTATTAAAAAACAGATATACCTTTTTAGAAAAAAGGGTGTCAGCTGACCTCTAGGAAAAACACCTTGGTAAGGGGTGTGGCATAAAAAAAAATACAATGGTTTGAAAAGAGGTCTAAGCGACTACAAATATCTGTGTCAGAGACGTTTTACTTTTAAAACATATAAAAGTTTTATTTAGTACATGTAAAAAATATATAAATATATAAAAAATGCACAGGAGTATTTATATAAGAACAAACAAATACAAGAAATGTCATAAGAAAAAAAACAATAGTAAAAATAGTACTGCCTGCTGACTCCTCCATAGAAAGATAAGTTTGATACCTCTGTATCTTTTATCTATAACTTATTTATCTCCCATTTTTTAGCGATATTTTGGATAGGCATTTTTACTTAGCTTCGCTATTTTTACTATTGGTTTTTTTCTTATGACATTTCTTGTATTTGTTTGTTCTTATATAAATACTCCTGTGCATTTTTTATATATTTATATATTTTTTACATGTACTAAATAAAACTTTTATATGTTTTAAAAGTAAAACGTCTCTGACACAGATATTTGTAGTCGCTTAGACCTCTTTTCAAACCATTTTATATATATATATATATATATATATATATATATATATATATATATATATATATACACATATATGGCATAGATGTAATTGCACAACACTTTTTCATATATCTCTAGTGACTGTGCCAGGTTCAAATTCAAATATCAACACATCCCTGCAAACACACAGGGAAGACCAGCACCAGTCCATGTTTTCAAATATGCAATTAATTGTCCAAACAATTAAGCATATTAAAGTGACACCCAACAGGCTATACTCATCACTACTTGCGTCTCCTCGACAGCCGTTTCGGTGCACAGCACAGCAAGAGGGGTCAACAAACAAACAGCATATGGAGATGCCTATCATAGGGCCTCACACGCCACCTCACCTGTTGCAATCAAAGCTGGCCTCCGACATCCCTGTTACACACTCTGCCGCCAATCACCCCCAGCATACAGCATGGAACCGCTGCACCGGAAGTGACTCCATATAGCCGGAACCACTGCTGTAAGCATTGTGTGATGGGGACAAGCAGAGGGTTCCTGGGTGCCGGAATTAGACCTCTGAACAGCAAGCTCGTTGCATGGATGCCCGTTTCCATTGCAACCTTCATACACTTAAACAATGTACTTATAACAGTACATATCAAAGTGCATAATGGTGAAAAACCATTAAAGTGCTAATAGTGCAAAACAAATATTACAATGATTGCAACAAAATAAAAAAACATGTACATGATGTGAAGACATACTTGACAAAAAAATCAATATCTTAATCAATAACACTAAAAATAGACATCAGTGCAGTGTTGTAAGGAATATCCTCTAACAACCTACTCATACCCAGCAGTATTATATGAACGGTGCCAATGTAAACTCCTCATTAAGCCCATTTGGCTGCATTGCATTCAGTTCATATATCCAAAAGTTTTCTTTTTTAAGTAAACCTTTATGCCTATCCCCCCCTCCTCATTGGGGGCATATGATCAATTGGCATAAAGAGAAAATCTCTAATGGAGTGTCCACATTGTACGAAATGTTGCGCCACAGGCGGAGTGCTTGATTCAATTTTGCTATAGGCTTTGTTAATAGACGACCTGTGCATGCTTATTCATTCCTTAAGAATGCATATAGTCTTCCCAATATAGATTTTACTGCAGGGACATCTGATCACAACATATTTCATCTCACAGTTCATGCAATGTTTTATAGAGTATTCTTTGCCTGTAATTGGGTGTGTGAATTTATCAGACTTGATTATGTGATGACAATTTACACAGCCTGAACATTTAAATGAGCTAGCCTGTCTTGCAAGCCAATGCGCAGGTTGATTGACCTTTGGACTTATATCAGCAAAAAGTCACTTTTTGTTTCAGATTGTGACTACGTTTGTAGCAAAATAAAGGTGGTGTCCGGGAAGTTGTTCACAAAACTGGGTCCGTACTCAAAATATGCCAGTGCCTCATAATCGATGTCTTAATAGACTTGGAGGCCACTGAATAAGTGCTGGCAAAATATAGCCTAACACCACCAGCATCTTTCTGTTTGAGAGTCAAAAACTCATCCCTGCTCAGCTTCAGACACTTGCTCCTGGCTTCATACACCTCTTTAGGATCATACAGCCGATCGATAAACCCTTGGCACATGTCATCTAAAACCCGATCCAGGTCTTCAATGCATGACGTGATGCGCACCGCTCGAAGTAGCTGTGAATATGGTAACCCTCGCTTGAGGGGCTGTGGTTGGAAACTGGTCGCTAATAGCATGGTGTTTTTATCCGTCGGTTTCTTATATAATGAAGTTTTAAATGCTCCATTTGCTACAGTATTTCAATTGACACATCCAAAAACTGTATACTGCTGTAACTGGAGTTACAGGTAAACCTAATATTACCTGGAATGGAACACAAATTCCTTTAGCATATCCTCAGAGCGAGTCCAAACAAAAAATAAATCATCTATGTATCTAACATAACAATGAATGAATTTTGAAAATCTCAAATTAGACATAATGTGCTGTTTTTCCACTTGATACATAAATAAATTGGCATACAATGGGGCCATGTTTGACCCCATCGCAGTGCCATGGCGCTGCAAAAAAAATGAATTATTAAATAAAAAATAATTCTTATTTAAAACCAACTCCATTAACAAAACTAAAAATTCAATGAGTGGTCCCTTATAAAAAGGACTGGTACTGAGGGTATCACGCACTGCACTAATGCCCTCCACGTGTGTAATATTCCTGTATAAACGGGTGACATCAAGGATAAGCAGTATACAATCCCTGATTGGCTGACCAAATGCTTGCAATTTGTTAAGAAAATCCGTCGTGTCTCTCAAAAAGTAAGGACTAGCTTGCACCACAGTCTGCAAGAAAAATTAACATATTGAGATACTGGTTGCCTCAAGGAACCCATAGACTAGATGAGGCACTGAGTGCGTGAAGACCGGGGTGGGCGTTACTTACCTTGCCATAATTAAAATTTCACTGCTCCCTGCCACTGCCACTCCCCTCACTGATCCTGCCTGCAGCAGTCTCTGAGGTCTGGAGATCTGTAAAGCACATGCACTGTGCGTCTCTACCAAACAGTGGGAGCCCCTGAGTGTGGGAGCAGGTCCGCGGCCTGGGAACATGATGTAATGACGCAACGCACGCTACCCGCACCACTGCAATGCACCACTGGGAACGGGTGCAATGGGCCACATTGTTCCCTACACCCGCCGGGCCAATCCACCGATCCAGCCATCGCAATCATCAATGGGTGCATTGATAAGGTTTGGAGTGTAAGAAGTTGAAGAATAAGACTGAGATAAAGATTTGCCATGTTAAAGTGTACAATTTACTCAATTAATCGTGAAAAAAAATATAAGTGTACATAGAAGTACAATCAAGAAATGAAAGTAGGATTAAAACTAATCTTATTAGGGGAATGGAGACTTTAAACTACGAGGAGAGATTAAGCAAGCTGGGACTATTTACACTAGAGAAGAGACATTTAAGGGGGGACATGCTCAACATGTACAAATATATCAGGGGCCAATATAAGGAACTGTCAAACACCCTTTTTTCTGCTAGACAGGAATCTAGAATGAGAGTGCACGAGTTTAGATTAGAAGAAAAAAGATTTTGTTCATCTAGAAGAAAAAATTTCTTTACAGTCAGAACAGTCAAACTTTGGAACTCTCTTCCTGAAGAAGTGGTGTCGGCAGACACTATAAATACATTTAAAATAAGGTTGGATAAACATTTATTGGTTAAAAACATCCATGGGTATGAATAAGTAACAATCTGTCTTTAAAATATCAGAACATACTATACAACAAGGGATTAGCTACTATAAACATAGGTTGAACTAGATGGACGCAAGTCTTTATTCAGCCTCACCTACTATGTAACTATGTAACTATGTAAAAAATAAGTTCTGATTCAAAATGATAATTGTTTGGATGGGGGTGGGTTGCTAAACAAATCTATAGGTGGGGGGTATTGAGTAATGGATATTGTGGGCATAATTGGTGTTTGGTACACCTACAGGGGGTCCTCAATTGATGGGATTTTTACTACAGTGTCACGGTCACAGTGACACCATAGGGGAATTCCCAATTGGGGTCCAGGTGGTCTTTTAGAGACCCTTTATAATCCTGTAGGTCTCTTCTCCTTGAGCCTACGGTCTCCCTTAATGATAGTCAATCACTGAGGGAGACCGTAGGCTCCAGGAGAAGAGACCAATGGGATTGTAAAGGGGTCCCTGAAAGACCACTTGAACCCCAATTGGAAATCCCCCTACGGTGACACTGTAGTGAAAATTTCTCATCAACTGAGAACCCTCTGTAGGTGTACCAAACACCAATTATGCCCACAATATCCATACCCCCTCCACCTATAGATTTGTTTCGCAACCCACCCCCAAACAATTATCAGTTTGAATCAGAATTTATTTTTTAATCCTACTTTCATTTCTTGATTGTACTGTACTTCTATGTACACATATTTTTTTCATGATTTATTGAGTAAATTGTACACTATAACGTGACAAATCTTCATCTCAGTCTTATTCTTCAACTTCTTACATTAATAACATTCAAACAAATACATGCAGCGCTCATGCCCATCGACCAAATATTATCTATGAACCAAAAGAGTCTGGGAAACCATAAAGGCAGAGCAGTGCCTAACATCCAACTGACTAACAGGGTGAGTGCAGTGTACCCACTTTGTATTGATCAACGGGTGCATTGGCCAGGACAAAGATTTCTCAGTGCAACTGGCCAGGGAGCGCAGTGACAGGCTGGAGGACTGGAGAGATGGATATACGAAAAAAAGAAAAAAAAGGTACATTATGTACAGTTTTTATTTGCCAGTACAGACTGTTAAATAAACTGCTAATTCTTTTTCATGTGTTCTGTGTGTTTGTGTGTGTTGTACTGTTTTTGTGTGTGTGTTGTAATGTATGTGGTTGTGTGTGTGTTGTATGTATCTGTCCAATGCGTAAGTGTGTGAGGTGTGCTATGTTTATACAGTATGTGTATGTGTGTGTTTTGTCTTTGTGTATCTGTGCAATGTTTAAGTGTGTGTTTTGTGTGTGTTGTACCTTTTTTGTGTGTGGTGAATGTGGGTGTGTGTTGTGCTGTTAGAGGTATGTTATGTGTGTGTGTGTGTGTGTGTGTGTGTGTTGTGTGTATCTGCCCAATGTGTAAGTTCGTAAGGTGTGCTACATATAAATGTGTGTGTGTGTGTAGTGTGCTGTGTGTATCTCTGCAATGTTTAAGTGTGTGTGTTCTGTGTATTGTACTGTTTTTGGGTGTGTGTTGTAGTGAATGTGGGTGTGTGTTGTACTGTGAATGGTGTGTTATGTGTGTTGTGTTGTGTTGTGTGTATCTGCCGAATGGGTACGTTTGTGAGGTGCACTACTGTATGTATATATGTGTGTGTAGTGTGCTATGCGTATCCTGGCAATGTTTAAGTTTGTGTGTTCTGTGTGTTGGTTGTACTGTTTTTGGGTGTGTGTTGTAGTGTATATGGGTTTGTGTTGTACTGCATGTGGTGTGTTATGTGTGTGTTATATATATGTGGTATATAAAACACACAAATAACACATGACCCTTTCCAGGAGGGACACAATGCTCTGTTGTGGCCTTCCCTCTTAATGTATGATTGCCATCACCATTTTCAAACAGGGTAATTGATAAGAACGGTGCTTCGCCTCAGGTGATACTAATCATAAATGAAGAGAGAAGTGCAGAAACAGAGCAATGTGTCCCTCCTGGAGAGGGTCATGTTGGGAGGTATGCACACGTACACATTGTACACACACACCCACACACCCACATCACACACACAGTACACCATATACGCACACACAGCACACTACTCACACATATACTGTATATGTAGCACACCACACACCAGCGGCGTAACTATAGCACCGCAGCCCCCGCCACCGCGGGGGGGGGGGGGGGGGCGCTGTGCATCTGGGGGCGCCGGGGGCTGCGGTGCTATAGTTAAACCCCCCCTCAATCCCCCGCAGACTTACCTATCGCGCTGGTCCCGGCGGCTCCGTTCTTCTGCTGAGGACCACCACAAAATGGACGCCCCCCATATAGCACACTGTTCTCTGAAACTGTCTGCTGTATGGGGGCGGCCATTTTTTGGTGGTCCTCAGAAGAAGAACGGAGCCGCCAGGACCAGCGCGAAAGGTAAGGCTGTGGGGGATTGAGGGGGGGTTTGCTTTGGCGGTGGGGCGGCGGGGTAGGGGTGCTTGGCGGGGCGGCGATGGGGGGGTGGGCGCCCCCCCCCCCTAACGGCGGTGGGGCGCCCAAAACGTAGCTACGCCACTGCCACACACACTTACACATTGGACAGATACACACAACACACACACACATACATAACACACCACAAGCAGTACAACACACACCCATATACACTACAACACACCTAAAAACAGTACAACACACACAAACACACAGAACACACACACACTTATACCCCTTTTACACCAAAAAACCCGGATCAGACATGGCATTTGGAACACGGATCCAAGCCAAGTTGGATCCAGGATTTGCACCGTTTACACTGTGGTGCCTACCTGCAGTGTAGACGGAGGTGGCACTTGAAGATTACATCATCTCCAAGCGCTGGGACCACGATCATCGCCCTGGGGCAAGCCCAGCACCAAAGTAAGCTGCTGTGCTGCCCCCAGTCCCTGTGCAACCTCCGTCTGCGAGGTGAATGGATGCCGCACACAGACATCCGTTCACCTCCTCCCTGACTCCGCTGATGTCTGCAGACAGCAGTGGAGGCTGTGTGTGACCCCCGTCCAAGCTCCATACTGACCACAGGATGCTGCGGTCTGGAGGTTGGGCTTCCCCCATTTACTGTATGTAAACAGGAGCCGGGTCAGATGAATGTGACAGGTAGCAGGTGGGATGAATGTGACATGTAGTGTGACATAGAGGTGCATGTCCCTGTGTCACCCCGCCATCTCTGTTCTTGCATCACCCTGTCATCTCTGTCCCTGCATAACCCCGCCATCTCTGTCCCTGCATCACCCCGCCATCTCTGTCCCTGCATCACCCCGCCATCTCTGTCCCTGCATCACCCAGCCATCTCTGTCCCTGCATCACCCCGCCATCTCTGTCCCTGCATCACCCTGCCATCTCTGTCCCTGCATCACCTGCCATCTCTGTCCCTGTATCACCCTACCGTCTCTGTCCATGCGTCACCCCGCCATGTGGCATAATGTGAATTTTGTCTCAATCCAGGTGGCATAATGTGAATTTTGGCTCAATCCGGGTGGCATAATGTGAATTTTTGCTCAATCCAGGAGGCATGATGTGAATTTGGCCTTATTCCAGGTGGCATGATGTGAATTTTGCCTCAATCCATGTTGCATAACGTGAATTTTGCCTCAATGTATGTAGCATAATGGGAATTTTGGATCTTTCCGGGTGGTATAATGTGAATTTATTTGCTCATTCTGTGTCGCAGAAGGGGAATTTTGGCTCTTTCCGCATGGCATAATAATTAAGGGGCAAGTGTAAGGGGGTCTACTACTGTTTTGCATAATGTGTACAAGCATGGCACAGTACACTCAAGGACATGCCACCTTACCATACCCCCACTTCAAAATTTCCACTTCGACCATTGCACACACATATTTATACATAGCGCACCTCACACACTTACACATTGGACAGATACAACACACCACAGTACACAAACCCACATACACTACAACACACACAAAAACAGTACATCGCACACAAACACATAAAAATAAATGCATCATAGGTGCTAAATCTCAGGAGTGGATGTGGAATTCATCAACACACACCAGCCATCAAGTCAGGAGTGGTGCGTTTCAAACAACACCACCACCCCTGATTTCATTGCTGGCATTGAGTATCAATGCAAACACATTCTAACATTATGGTGGAGGTTTTAATAAATTACAATCTTGAGCCATAAACGCAGCATATGACAAAATTTTACAGCAATTTTGGAAATTTAAAAAAAAACATGGTTGTCCCGGGCAACGCCGGGCGGGTCAGCTAGTATGAATAATAAGTAAAACGATACAATACACTTAATAGATTGTTATTTGATAGGATAGGATCTTTTAAAAAGCCTCCGATGCACCAAGGAGGAGAAACGCGTCAGTGGAATTAACTGTGGCCATAGAGCATAGCCAGCCGGCACTTTGACTGACAGACCTGAAATTACGGGTGGAGACCGCATTTATAATTTATCAGAATATCAGGTGGAGCAGAGACTGACGCTGCCTCAATATCTGGAGGGCTACCTACTCTAAAAGTTTTTAATAAATTCTATCAGTAACCTTTGCTAATAAAAGGAAATACAGGATTGGGGACAGAGGAACAAATAATCCCTGACAAACTAATTATTAACCTTACTAACCCAATAGGAGACAAAGGACTGGCTATTTTAAAAGCACTATATTGGACTTTTTTCCCTTGTTTTCTTTTCTTTTATACTAACCACCGGCCGGTGTATACACTCTGTGTATTTTATTCATTCATTTATTCTGTTATTGAATTAAAATGTATATATTATTTTCAAAATGATACTGATATTTTGTCGCTTTTGAAGTGTTTGATTGTTAAATAGAACACCCAGTTTTAAGTGCTGTCTTAACCCCTTGGTTTCCAAGATTGTTATTTGGACTTGCGCTAACTAAAGCAGCTCTTATCGATCAGGGCAATATTATAATATGTAAAAAGAGCGTTAAATGGTTAGTGATTTTTACGGAAAAAATTTACAATACATTAGAGTGGTACCTGTGAAAAAAATATATATATAATTAATACAAATGTTTACACCCTTTTGGGGAATACTTGTATTATTGGTATGGAGATAGCCCATGCTCCTATCCCTAGCTCACCCTACGTCACTCCGTTCTCCTGGAGTAACCAGATGGTTCAGCCACCAATGATGGTGGTCCCTTGCTGCCGAAGATGTATGTCCACTGCTGTGAGGCAGTTAGCAGGGAGGCAGGCTGTGTTTAAAACCTGGGCAGAGGACCGTTTGTTATCACCAAAACCGGAAGTCACCGGAAGTCGGCACCGGTCATTGGGAGAAGTGTGGGGAGCAGGAGCGTGCTGGGATTCTCTTCTAGGTCTCCAACACATTTTGTGCAGCCTGAGCACTTTGTCAAGCATGTTGGTTAGATTACCAGATTGTATTTTTAAAGGCAAAAACCTTATTGATAAAACCGGAAGTGATGTCCGGAAAATAGTCGAAAATGTTGGGAACTACATTTTTTCAGCTTTCAACTAGATTCATTTAAAAAAAAGGCTTTTATTGATGCAAAAATAGAAAAAAACTTATAAAAATAATAAAATTGATAAGTACCACTCATTTGTTTATATAAAAATGCATTAAGTTCAATTTCTACAGTATATACTAGGGGTTCCATGCTCATTGCCATGTGGGATTACTTGCTCATTGCCAAGGGGGAATACATGCTCCCGGAAAGTGGAGTGTTTTCACATTGAAAATCTATTTTGTTTCTATTTTCTTTAATTCTCTTAAAAGATCTCTGCCACGCCAGTTCTTTATCACCTTCTGTATTACTGTACATTTAAGGCCTATTTTTGTTTTTCTCGCAGAAGTGATTGGAAACACTATAGGTCTTCAGACCTTTAATGATGTTATAGCTATGTTCAGGAAAACAGAATTTTGCCTTTCTTTTTGTTTGACCAATGTACTGATGTCCACATTGGCATTCTAACAGGTATAGGACTCCCTCGGAATCACAGGAAAGTTGATCTTTAATTTTATATTCTTTTCCGGTTCTGTTTGATTTAAAGGTGGTTATTGGTTTGGTGGATGCTTTATTATTTTTGCATGCTTTGCAATTTAAACATCTAAAAAAAAATCTTTATTTTTCATGAGAGGATCTTTTGTAAAACTGGCGATGAGATGTTGCTTCATGTTTTTAGCTTTTCTGGTAATAGTGGTAATAATGTTTCGTCCAGTTTTAATACCTCCCTTGTGGATGATCTGTTCTATTATTGCAGAATTGATTGTGTACTGTGTAAAGAAGGCAACATACATTTTTCTTGACTCTTTTCTTTGGGTTTATAAGAGATGAGATCTTTTCTTTCATTTTTTCTAATTTTATCTA
This sequence comes from Crinia signifera, assembly GCF_055691185.1. Lineage (NCBI taxonomy): Eukaryota > Metazoa > Chordata > Amphibia > Anura > Myobatrachidae > Crinia > Crinia signifera. The sequence goes on from NC_139223.1 coordinate 25,725,143, forward strand.
ATTGTTGATCTAACAATTTTTCTTTGTATCCCTTCATTAGGAAGTTATTTCTCATCTCTTCACTTTGCAATTGGAATGTCGAGCAATTTCTTTTTACACAGCGAAACTGACCAACAGGGATACTTGTGATCCAATTCTTATGGGGATTGCTTATTGATGGCAGAATATTATTGCCGTTCACCTCCTTAGCATGGATTCTTGTTTTAAATATGTCCTTATTCACAAAGATTTCCAGATCTAGATATACAACTTGTTTTCTACTTGATGTCATGGTGAACTCTAAATTTAGTTGGTTAGAATTGATATACATTTTGAAAATGTCAAGCTGTTCGTCTGTTCCTACCCATACGAAAAATACATTGTCTATATAGCGATACCGTCGTACAAGATGTTCGCTATGTCGGCCTTAAGGCCAAATGAAATCATCTTCCCATTTGGCTACAAAAAGGTTCACATAACTTGGGGCCAGGGGAGTCCCCATGGCCATTCCACACTTTTGCAGGTAGAATTTCCCGTTGTGCCAAAAATAGTAGTGTGACAAGATATAATGAATGTTTTTCATGATAAAATCAATCTGGGAATTTTTAAGTGTTTGATCTAATGACAAATAATGTCTTAAGTGTTCACATCCTTTTTTGTGTGAAATGCAAGTAGATAGCAACTTGACATCGGTTGTGCAGATGATGTACTCTTTTTTCCACTGTAATTGATCCAGAACCTGAAGTATGAATAGAATAGAATACTTTATTTGTTATTAACAATACACTGCAATCAATGCACTGTCAACAAAATTTTCATACAAGTACCTACACAAAAGAACATAAAAGAACAATTCCCATTTCACTTCTTGTCATTTAGCATGCGAACAGTAGATGGAAAAAAGCTTTTTAGCATGCGTTTTGTACGTGCCGGGACACTGCGGAACCGTTTTTTAAATGGCAAAACATCAAAAACCTCATAATTCGGATGATTGGGATCTGCTAAGATACGATTTGCTTTCTTTAGCATTCTGTTATTATAAAGATCACGGGTGCGTGGTAGAGACACCCCAATAATTTTACTTGCAGTTTTTATCACTCGGTCTAACACGGCCTGCTCTGCCGCAGTACAGTTCCCAAACCATACTACAATACACAAGTATGCTTGTTGTGTCCTTTTAATTATTATTTAAAGGACATGACAAGCATACTTCAGGCCACTTCCAGTCACTTACGTTTTCGGCGATAACAAATGTACCTCTCCCAAGGTTACAAACACAGCCTGCCTCCCTGCTAACTGCCTCACAGCACTGCACATACATCTTCTGCAGCAAGGGACCACCATCACTGGCGGCTGAACCATCTGGAAAACAGAGTGACGTAGGGTGAGCTAGGGATAGGAGCACGGGCTATCTCCATACTAATAATACAAATATTCCCCAAAAGGGTGTAAACATTTGTATTAACTATATTTTTCTTTTCACAGGTACCACTCTTTGTACTTAATTTACAATAATGTATAGTACATTTTTTTCAGTCAAAATCACTAACCATTTAGCACTCTTTTTTTAACATATTATGATACAATACGCTTACCCATGATTCCTATGGGGCTTAAAATGAAAATAAATAAGACACTTTTTAATAAAACAGAAGTTCGATTTTTCTACAGGAATTAGATTTGTATCCATTTGTATATTAATGGTCTGCTAGACAAGGCCAAAATCACTGATTGTAATCACTTTCCATCTCCTGTGCATCCATGGTCCCAGGATGAGGGGACAGAGCAACCTGTAGTAATGGAAACACATGATCAGAATGCTCACAGAGTATTTCAAAGAATAAACATTGTAACCTTGTGTAAGAAAATGACCTGTGTCTGATGTGTATGAGAGGACAGGTCTCTATGTGATGTCAGTGTTATGCTCAGTGGCATAACATAGCTTCTGACTTTCAAGCAGCAACAGGGGGGATGCTCCAATGTGTGATGAAGGCGCAATGGAAATTCTGGGGCATGGCCTAACGAAAGGAGGTGTGGCATATACACATAGCTCTCCCGTGAGGCCACACCCCAATTGTTGCCGCTGTGGGGCATGAATAGACGCAGTGCGCATGCGCACAGCATCCATCCACGGGCAACAGTGGGAACTCCCAACTGCACCCCCCCCAGCCACTGCCGGCCCCAGGCAGGACACGGCATTGTCCCCAAAAACTGGTACATTCCCAGGGTAAGCAGGACAGTTGGAAGGTATGTAACAATGGCACTGCGGCCCAATTGGTGGTTTGGAGGAGCTGGTGCTGTGGCGGCAACATGGTCTTTGCAGATTCCAGTTAGTTTGGCTATTTATATGGAATCTGCTGAAAAAAATCCCTCCCAAAATGGCCACCACCTAGGAGGAGACATATGCTTGATGGATACATTCTAGAGGTCATATTGAGTCAGATCAGATTCAGGGTAGTGATATATATCTACAGTATATAGCCTCTGGAAAATATTTATTGCCCCAGGAAATGAGCATACAAGCCACTGGCAACAAGCATGTAACCCACTGGCAAAATACAAAATGCAATGAATATGAAACCCCTGACTGTGAGCATGTAACCCCTGGCAATGAGCATGTAATACCTGGCAACAAGCATGGAACTCCTGGCAACGAACATGTAACTCCTGGGACTGAGCATGAAACCCGTAGCAATAAGCATGTAACACCTGGCAACGAGCATGTTATTCCTGTCAATGAGCATGAAACCCCTGGTAACAAGCATTTAGATAACAAAAAATAATAATAAATGTAAAGGTGGGGGACACAATTTTTTTGTTGTTAGGGGTGCGCAGGGGTGTCGCTGGTTATGCTGTGAGGGGGATCAGCCAGGCAAAATGGACAGCTGAATGGACGAAAAAGCAGGCTCCCCTTTTGTTTTGATGTGCAAGGATCTGGATATGAATAATAATAATAATAATAATAATAATAATAATAATAATAATAATAATAATTGCATTAATATAGTGCTCTATCTGCAGCAGGACTCAAGGCGCTCATTAATATCCTGTATATCCAGCCAGGGCCGGATTAACAATGGGCCTGATGGAGCTATAGCTCCAAGCTCACTCTCAAAATAGGCCCATTTTGTAGCTGAGGGTCAGGGCTTTCCAACGAGCCCAGCCCCGTGTCGCTAGCCCCCCGGGAACCAGAGATACCGCCAGACAAACCTGGAACGTTTTCCCCATAGAATAACATGGGACCCTTTAATTCTGACCTCCACCCGGTTCCAACGGCTGCCAGTTCTCCCTACAGCATCACAGAAACTCGAGGTTGAGCTCAATCGAACCCAAATCACTGGGTCTTCAATCTGATACCTGGTCCATATGGGTTCATTGGTTCTAGAGATATTGCAGGTAAAACTATTTTTTTTTTTTTTTTCATTTCTGAAATGTAATTTGATGGCTGTTCATGTTGTTTGAGGACAGATTTCTCTGGAACCAAACGGCCCAGTTTCACGGGACCAAAATCATTCGAAGCCTACATGTAAATGGGTCAGTTGGTTCCGAAGATATAGCTGGTTGTTTAAAGGGGGGCGGGGTGGTTTTCTCTCCCCCTCACACCAGAAAATGCAGGGACTACGCTGGTGTAAAAGGAGCCAGTCCGAGAATGTTCCTGCATGATCCTGGGACCATATTCCCTGCATTTTCTGGTATGAAAGGGGTATTATTTCAAATAGCCGGGACATGCAGTGCTCTGAATACAGCCGGACAGCCCCCTGCTCTCTGCCTGGCTGTTAATGGCTGTCATTTCTGCCCAGCGGCGACTGTCCCCCAGTTACCGCGAGCATGTATTCCCCCTTGGCAATGAGCATGTAATCCCACATGGCAATGAGCATGGAACCCCTGGCAATGAACATGTAGGTAAGCAACACTTATGTAGCATCATTTTTAATAGACATTATGGTGTTTGGCATAATACGTAATGGAGATTATGGTGTGAGGCTTAACCTGCAATGGGCATTATGGTGTAAATTTTTAATGTGCGCCTTTGGCGCGCAATGCCGCTATTTATGAAGCATATTGTGCATTATTGCTCAATCTGTTTGGTATAGTGCAGGCATGTCCAAACTATGGCCCTGTGAAACTACAAGTCCCATCATGCATTGCCACAGTTTTGCAATTAGGGAATGCTAAAACTATGTCAAGGCATGCTGGGACATGTAGTTTCACAACAGCTAGAGGGCCATTGTTTGGACATGCCTGGTATAGTGTGTATTTTGTCTCAATCCATGTGGCAAAATGTGAATTTTGCCTTAACCTGTGTGGCATAACGTGAATTTTGACTCAATCTGTGTGCCATAGTGTGAATTTTTGCTCAATCTGTGTGAATTTTTGACTCATTCCATGTGGCATAATGTGTAAGAGGCAAGTACAGTATAAGGGGGTTACTATAGTGTTGCATGATTTGTATAAGGGGTATATGGTGTGGTAAACTTAGGTTACCACATAAAAGGTGCTGACATATTGTCTACCAAGTTTCGGCTTTCAGTATTTTTTTATGACTGGAGTGCCGCCTCACCCCGCAAGTCTGTTAGGACATCGGCGTCCTTTGGGTGCATCTTTGGAGTGCACCCGCCAATATATCTCCCTGCATTTTTCCTATGCCAGCCCCCTGCCTTTTCCAGGAATATATAATTAGTTGAAAGTATTTACCAGGGGTTCCCAATCTTTTTCGAATCACGGCACCCTAGAATATCAGAATTTTTCCACGGCACCCGTAGGCCCAAAAATATACATATACAATTAAGTAGATTGTGTTTATATGTGATTCTTAGGATCAGTTATGTGGTAAAGGCAGGATTTGGTTCTGATTGTACACATATTGTATGATTGGCAGCCACCAGCACTGGTTTTGTCCATAAATAATTGATCATAAATCATTTGAATTGGTCCAGGACCACCAACCCGCGGCACCCCTGCAAGTGTCCTGAGGCACCCCAGGGAGCCACGGCACACAGTTTGGGAACCACTGGTATTTACACAAATAGAGACACACCCATGAGCAGACCACCCAACCAGAAAACTGGTCACGCCCCCACATTATTAGGTGCTGGCCGCAACCCCTATTATTGTGCATAATAGGCCCTTGATCAATTTCAGCTCCAGGCCCATTTAGACCTTAATCTGGCTCTGTATCCAGCTACCAATGTAATACAAACAATATTGTCATTCAGATGCTGAGACAATATAACTCCATGCAGATAATACATTTATCGTATCAGTTACTTTGGAGACTAAAGAAGAAAAATATGTATATAATATATTTGTGTGTATACTATAGGATATATTAGGTATACTCCATATGGTGTAATCACCATTTTAAAAAGTGATATTATAAAAAAAAAAAAGGACAATCGCTTGTCCAAATCTATTTTACATTTACCCTTTTCCATAATCCATATCACCCAACCATCCCGATAAACGCGGGAACAGGCAAGCCTATCATACTATTTAAGTTCTACATGCATAACCCTCTGAGGCACTTATGTATATTATTTAGCTTCCCTTCTGGACATGTAACTTGGTGGGACTGCTATGCTATTACTGGTGCCTGTCCTTGTGTTTCCCTCCTATATCCCTATAAATTGTAAGCTTGCAGCAGGGCCCTCCTACCTCCAAGTCTGTCTGTTGTTACCCAGTTTGTTTTATCACTGTCTACTATTGTAAAGTGCAACGGAATCTCCTGCGCTATATAAGAAACTGTAAATAAATAAATAAATACATTTTAAAAAGTGATATGAAAAAAAAAGAGGACAATCGCTGACAAATAAAAAAAAAAAAACACTTGTCCAAATCTATTTTAAATTTACCCTTTCTCTTACTGATATTCCATAATCCATACCGCCCAACCATCCCGATAACCGCGGGAACATCCCGGTTTTTGGGAACGTTCCCATCCCTCCGGCGGCTGTCAATGTCCCGCTTGGGGGGGGGAGGCAGGGGGGATGTCAGTTGGGAATCCCCCATAACTGCTGGCCATCGGTAAATAGACGCTGTGCGCATGTGTCTATCCCCGCAGCCTGTGACCCTCCTCGGCTTAGCTAAAAGTTGGGAGGTATGATAATCATACATCTGATATATAATTATAGAACACTGTATATTCAGCATTAAGTAACACATTGTAATATTTAATAATTTCTTAAAGTTCCCAGATATCGATGTATTTCACATTGTTTTCACCATCGGTATAGAGCTTTTTGCAAGCATAATATCCTGTGCAATCGGCGTCTTCATACATCATGGTGATTCCTACAGAGATCCTCATAGCCTACATAGGAAATATTCCTCTGTATATTATATTTAACTTGTTATAAACTCCTGATACTTTTACAATCGCACATTCAGTATGATAGCAATAAGCCTTTTATATATGGGACTTTGGGGAAGATTTATTAAGTCTGGTGAAGTGATAAAGTGTAAGGTGATAACAATGCAGATAATCAGCTCCGAATTGCCATTTTTTCAAACCCAATCTGTAACATGACAGTTAGAAGCAGATTGGCTGGTGCGTTATCACCTTCCACTTTATTACAGTACTTCACAAGATCTATCTGCATCTATATATGTAATGTACAGTACATAGTGTTAAAATACTGTATTTGTAAATACAATGTTTTGATACCATCACAGCTATAGATCAGTACTATGTATTATACAGTATATTGTAATGTACAGTAATTACCAGAACCATCACAGCCATAGATCAGTACTATGTATTATACAGTATATTATAATGTACAGTAATTACCAGAACCATCACAGCTATAGATCAGTACTATGTATTATACAGTATATTATAATGTACAGTAATTACCAGAACCATCACAGCCATAGATCAGTACTATGTATTATACAGTATATTATAATGTACAGTAATTACCAGAACCATCACAGCTATAGATCAGGTACTATGTATTATACAGTATATTATAATGTACAGTAATTACCAGAACCATCACAGCTATAGATCAGTACTATGTATTATACAGTATATTATACTGTACAGTAATTACCAGAACCATCACAGCCATAGATCAGTACTATGTATTATACAGTATATTATAATATACAGTAATTACCAGAACCATCACAACTATAGATCAGTACTATGTATTATACAGTATATTATAGTATACAGTAATTACCAGAACCATCACAACTATAGATCAGTACTATGTATTATACATTACATTGTAATGTACAGTAATTACCAGAACCATCACAGCCATAGATCAGTACTATGTATTATACAGTATATTGTAATGTACAGTAATTACCAGAACCATCACAGCTATAGATCAGTACTATGTATTATACAGTATATTGTAATGTACAGTAATTACCAGAACCATCACAGCTATAGATCAGTACTATGTATTATACAGTATATTGTAATGTACAGTAATTACCAGAACCATCACAGCTATAGATCAGGTACTATGTATTATACAGTATATTGTAATGTACAGTAATTACCAGAACCATCACAGCTATAGATCAGTACTATGTATTATACAGTATATTATAATGTACAGTAATTACCAGGACTATCACAGCTATAGATCAGTACTATGTATTATACAGTATATTGTAATGTACAGTAATTACCAGATCCATCACAGCTATAGATCAGTACTATGTATTATACAGTATATTGTAATGTACAGTAATTACCAGATACATCACAGCTATAGGTCAGTACTATGTATTATACAGTATATTGTAATGTACAGTAATTACCAGAACCATCACAGCTATAGGTCAGGTACTATGTATTTTACAGTATATTATAATGTACAGTAATTACCAGAACCATCACAGCTATAGATCAGTACTATGTATTATACAGTATATTGTAATGTACAGTAATTACCAGAACAATCACAGCTATAGATCAGGGACTATGTATTATACAGTATATTATAATGTACAGTAATTACCAGATCCATCACAGCTATAGATCAGTACTATGTATTATACAGTATATTGTAATGTACAGTAATTACCAGAACCATTACAGCTATAGATCAGGGACTATGTATTATACAGTATATTATAATGTACAGTAATTACCAGCACCATCACAGCTATAGATCAGTACTATGTATTATACAGTATATTGTAATGTACAGTAATTACCAGAACCATTACAGCTATAGATCAGGGACTATGTATTACACAGTATATTATAATGTACAGTAATTACCAGAACCATCACAGCTATAGATCAGTACTATGTATTATACAGTATATTATAATGTACAGTAATTACCAGAACCATCACAGCTATAGATCAGTACTATGTATTATACAGTATATTATAATGTACAGTAATTACCAGAACCATCACAGCTATAGATCAGGTACTACGTATTATACAGTATATTATAATGTACAGTAATTACCAGAACCATCACAGCTATAGATCAGGTACTACGTATTATACAGTATATTATAATGTACTGTAATTACCAGAACCATCACAGCTATAGATCAGTACTATGTATTATACTGTATATTGTAATGTACAGTAATTACCAGAACAATCACAGCTATAGATCAGGGACTATGTATTATACAGTATATTATAATGTACAGTAATTACCAGAACCATCACAGCTATAGATCAGTACTATGTATTATACAGTATATTATAATGTACAGTAATTACCAGAACCATCACAGCTATAGATCAGGTACTACGTATTATACAGTATATTATAATGTACAGTAATTACCAGAACCATCACAGCTATAGATCAGGTACTACGTATTATACAGTATATTATAATGTACAGTAATTACCAGAAGCATCACAGTTATAGATCAGGTACTATGTATTATACAGTATATTATAATGTACAGTACTTACCAGAACCATCACAGCTATAGATCAGGTACTATGTATTATACAGTATATTATAATGTACAGTAATTACCAGAACCATCACAGCTATAGATCAGTACTATGTATTATACAGTATATGAAAATGTATAGTAATTACCAAAACCATCACAGTTATAGACCAGGTACTATGTATTATACTGTATATTATAATGTACAGTAATTACCAGATCCATCACAGCTATAGGTCAGTACTATGTATTATACCGTATATTATAATGTACAGTAATGACCAGAACCATCACAGCTATAGATCAGGCACTATGTATTATACAGTATATTATAATGTACAGTAATTACCAGAACCATCACAGCTATAGATCTGTACTATGTATTACACAGTATATTATAATGTACTGTAATTACCAGATCCATCACAGCTATAGGTCAGTACTATGTATTATACCGTATATTATAATGTACAGTAATTACCAGAACCATCACAGCTATAGATCAGGGTCTATGTATTATACAGTATATTATAATGTACAGTAATTACCAGAACCATCACAGCTATAGATCTTATACTATGTATTATATAGTATATTATAATGCAGTAAATGTAGCACAACTCACCGTTAGATTGCCATAATGAAGAACACAACAAAAGCCAGACTTTTATTTATACAGTTTTGGTTTCTAATCTATTTGTAATCAATTAAGATATTAACATGAGGATAATAAAATGCTAGAATTACATCACCCAGAAACTTTTGCATTTGGGATTTGATTACAAGTTTGAGATAAACTGGCAAAACTTTTTTTTTTTTTACTTCTACTTCTGACCTTTCATTTGCAGTTTTATTTTCTTATAGATTAACACTGTGAAGTCAAAATACTCATTTACAGAATTAAAATTATATTTCCCACTTTACTCTGTTTATATAATATTGTTTGTAAATATTTATAATAGAATAAAGGGTACTTGTGTATTTTGGCGGCGCCCATCGCATCGCATACCATAACGCATGCGATGGTATGTGATGCGACGCGATTTCGTTCCATAGTGTGCGATGGCATACAATTTTCAAATTGTATGCCATTGTACATGGCATACAATGCCATACGATGCGATAATGGGTGCTTACAATGTTAAATGCACCCCCACGCCACCCCCCCACTATAAACGTGAACCCGAAGCGTGGCGAGCGCAGCGAGCCCGCGAGGGGTGGCGGTACGCGTCCTACGACCTTTTCATACCCCCACTATCCACATCGGCGTGGAGTTGAGAACAGAAAGTGTGGCGAGCGCAGCGAGCCACCGAGCCGGAAGCGTGGCGAGGGGACGCGGACACCTTCACAGGTATCCGCGTACCCTGGCGGGCTTCACAGGTGTCCACGTGGCGAGCCACGCGAGGGGACGCGGACACCTGTGAAGCCCGCCAGGGGACGCGGATACCTGTGATGGTATCCGCGTCCCCTCGCGGGGCTCGCTGCGCTCGCCACGCTTCGGGCTCGGTGGCTCGCTGCGCTCGCCACACTTTCTAACTCCACGCCGACGTGGATAGTGGGGGTATGAAAAGGTCGTAGGACGCGTACCGGCGCCCCTCGCGGGCTCGCAGCGCTCGCCACTCTTCGGGTTCACGTTTATAGTGGGAGGGTGGCGTGGGGGTGCATTTAACATTGTAAGCACCCATTAGGGTGCTCAAAAGCACCCTTTAGGGTGCTTATACGATTTTTCATCACATAGGGGGTCAAAATCGCATCGCATCGCATGCCATCGGGTACATGGCATGCGATGCGATGCGTTCATCGCACGATGCTGAAATCGGGCGCCGCCAAAATACACAAGTACCGAATAAAGAATAATAAATAGATTTATATGCATGCGGAATAAAGGTGTCCACTTTTATTGCTGATTTGTGTAGATCTGTTACAGCTAAGGGGAGGGGTTTGGGGGATGAGTTACTGGTGTAGCAGAACAGCATACCTCCACATGAAGGATCCGGTCCAGGTAACATATGCAGGGAAACTGATGTGATCAGGGTTGGGCTGATTAGCAGCACCTGTGCTCTCCTGATATAAGGGATTCCAGGGCAGAGGGTCATAGCTGCCTAAGTGATAGGCCAGTGTGTTGGCTACGGTAGGGACCACAGTAGGGACCACAGTAGCTTTCTCAAGTGTTTGTACTATTGTCAGAAACCCCGGTGTGCGTTTGCATCTGCGCACGCATCCGCGTTCTTACCCACTCACTGATGTGTCTAGCGGTGCAGCCAGGCCCCTGTCCTGTGCCGTCCCCTGGTACTCTTCATGGCAGGATCTGAGTGGCACTAGCCTGAACTCTTGCCAGCATTCCACGCTGGAACCAGGCCAGGCCCACGCCACATGGGCACCACCATGTCACCTCTGACAATCACATGACTCTGTTGTCCAATGATTTCCCTGTGACCTTGCTACTCTGACCTGTGCACGGACCCATGTGACCAAAGGTGTACACAGTTACTTCCTGGACTTAATCATACCTCCCAACTGTCACGATTTTAGAGGGACAGTCCCGATTTTCGGGTCCTGTCCCGCTGTCCCACCCGCGGCAGGCATTGTCCCGCTGCGGGGGGGTGGCAGTTGGGAGACCCCCCAATCTAGTAGAATAGACGCTGTGCGCATGCACACAGCGTCTATTCTCGTATGAAAATGAGGTTGCGGCTAATTAGCATAAGCCGCGCCCTCATTTGCATACGCCCCGCCCCCTTCAGATCAAAAGTTGGGAGGTATGACTTAATTGCTGCTGCGGCTTGCAGCCAATCACAGGCCACCAGGGGGGATATAGCTGAGGCCTCTGACCCATTTTCCCTGCCTTGAACAACTTGTCTGATTCCTGTGTATATCCAATCCTCAGCGTTCCGAGGCTCCAGGATCGTCTTCAGAATCTCTGTGGTTACCCTGTGCAAATCCCTGTGCAATCTGCTGCTGTCATCTGCTGCTGATAACCAAGCTCCCTGGCTCTCCTCACCTGCCAGGTTACCTTCCTCACTGTCTACCATCGCCAGCTCCCAAGGGAAGAGGATAGAGCACTACAGCTTCCCTTAGCAGAGTTTGCCACTGCCCTTAAAGGGCCATTCCATCTGTGACTCCCAAGTCGTCACAGGTGTCTACTCTGCAGTTCCTGTATCTCCCAGGTCAACAATCTCCTGTCGACTCCCAGGCTGTCAACTCCCGTGTCAAGTCCCCGGTTGTCAACAAGTTCCTGTAGACTCCCAGGTCATCAACAGCCATGTTGGCTCCCAGGCCGTCAACTCCCGTGTTGACTCCTGTGTCATCATAGAGCTCTCGTCGACTTCCATGTCGTCAATTTCCCTCCAGCTCCCAGGCTGTCTACAGTGCCATGCATAGGCGAATCTAGAAATATGCTAATGAGGTCCCAGACTATACATAATGGATTTGCACATGGCTTAAAAGAAGTGTGGCCTCATTTTCGGGGCATGGCTTACCTTCACCCCGAACTTGTGGTCACTTCAGTGTGGCCCCACAACCCCACCCCAAACCACCATTCCACCAACGTATAGGGCTCATTTATGCTACCATACGGCATTGTGACCCATTAAGTTTGCATAATAAATATTACATGTGTTGCACGCCGCCGTCCGGGATCCCCAGCACCCAGATGGACGGCGGATGTGAGGCAGAGTGATGCGGCTAGGGACGTTGCCGGGCAGCGTCCCAAGCCTCGCTCTGAGGCCGTGCTTCAGGGTGTTGCTAGGCAACGTCCCCAAACTTCCGCCCAGCGTCCGGGAATGCGCGCGCCTGATGTCAGGCAGGCGGCGCAAGTTTTAAATAAATAGCCGGCGTCTGCTGGGCACAGACGCCGGTTATAGCTTCCAGCTAATATACCCGGTCCCCTGCATCAGCATTCAGTAGTCCTGTGCCCTGGATCTTTTGTTCAGCCTGGTCCCGGTCTCTCTGCCTCCTGATTGGTGTTCCTGCCTTCACCGTCCTGTGTCTGTTCCTGCGGCTGATCCACACTCTCCATCTTCCTAGTGGGTCACGTAAGTGCTCCAGTGGAGCCCGGTGATTCTTTCCTTTTGCTCCGTAGCCTACCGTGGCTTAGCTTTTTAGGGCAGTTTTCTGCCAGCATGTTTCGGGGGGGGGGGGGGGGGTATTTTGGGCTTCGCCCCTCCGTGGGCCCATTGTTCTTCCCTTTCTTGTTATTTCTTTCCAGTTCCCTTCAGGATTTCCCCTCAGCCTGCCTCCAATAGCTCCATCTAGGCAGGGATTCCCTCTTCCATCCCGGTCCCTGCTTTTGGGAGTCACAGTTTGTGTGGTATCTGTTTGGAGATTCCCCTCCGTCTCTGGTGTCTGCGACTAGGTCGCAATCCCGTCTTGGGCCTGGTGCCGGCAGTCAGGGGAATTTTCCCAGCTAGGCCCATTAGTTAGACTGTCCTCTTGAGCTACCCCTTGGCGATCGCTCACCCCTTTTCAATACCTAAGACCTAGCTGCATCATGGTTGGAGCAGGCATAACCCACTCCTTCGGACGCGGCGGCCACAGGTGAAGCCTAGCTCTGCAGGGGTTTGCCATCTGCCCGGGGGACTCAATAGAGTTAGAGTAGGATTCGCTGCGGCCATCCTAACCGGCGGTCATGGCTACGGGCTCACGCCTGAACTCCAGACTCTAGTATCCAGCAGTTTCTCCCTGCGCCCAGGCGGGCATCGTAACAACATGTGCAATATACCTTGTCTTTCTCCACATTGTATTATACTAACATGGGAATAGAAACAGCAGGCACAGGCCTTTTTGTGTAATATACTTTATCTCTATCCACCCAGGGGCGGATCCAGGATAAAATGACAGGGGGGGGCACCATGATAAAAGAGGGGTTAGGTGGGGGAGATCCGGTGTTAGTGGTGCCAGTGTACATGCTAAGAGAGAGGCAGAGAGAGGGTGGGAATGGGATTAAAAATAGGCCCTGGCATTTCAATTCTGCAGGCCCACCATGGCGACAAAAGTGAAGGACGTAGTTGTGCGCACGCCGAAGGCGTGCTCCGGAAAAGGGGGTGTGGTCACTCAACAGTGGGTGTGTCCTTGAGTGTAGTGTGCAACATCACATACAACTTCTACACATTATGCAACAAAATACTAGACCCCATTATACTTGCCCCTTACACATGATACCAAATGGAATGAGCCAAAATTCACATAATGCCACATGGATTGTGTCAAAATTCACATAATGCCACATGGATTGTGTGAAATATCACATAATGCCACACGGATTGAGCCAAAATTCACATAATGCCACATGGGTTGAGCCAAAATTCAAATAATGCCACATGGATTGTGTCAAAAGTCACATAATGCCACACGGATTGAGCCAAAATTTACATAATAACACACGGATTGAGCCAAAATTCACATAATACCAAATGGATTGAGCCAAAATTCACATAATGCCACATGGATTGTGTCAAAATTCACATAATGCCACACGGATTGAGCCAATTTCATAAAATGCCATACGGATTGAGCCAAAATTCACATAATGCCACATGGGTTGAGCCAAAATTCACATAATGCCATACGGATTGAGCCAAAATTCACATAATACCAGGCGGATTGAGACAAAATTCACATAATGCCAGGCGGATTGAGACAAAATTCACATAATGCCACACAGATTAAGCCAAAATTCACAATACACTTCATAAACAGGGACATTGTCGCATTAATCATTAACACCATAATATCCATCCATCCAATACCTAGAGTACGGAGTACAGTTCTGGGCCCCACACTATAAAAAGGACATCATAGAATTAGAAAAAGTCCAAAGGCAAGCAGCAAAGCTTATTAGGGGAATGGAGAATTTAAGATACGGGGAGAGATTAAACAATTTGGGACTATTTACATTAGAAAAGAGACGTTTAAGGGGGGACATGCTCAACATGTACAAGTATATCAAGGGCCAATATAAGGAACTGTCACACACCCTATTTTCTACTAGAAAGGAATCTAAGACGCGAGGGCATGAGTATAGATTAGAAGAAAAAAGATTTCATTCAGCTAGTAGAAAGAATTTCTTTACGGTCAGAACAGTCAAACTCTGGAACTCTCTTCCCAGAGAGGTGGTAACGGCTGGCTCATTAAATGCGTTCAAGGCAAAGTTGGACAAACATTTACTGGAGAAAAACATCCATGGGTACAAATAAGAAATATAATTTGTCTGTAGAATACCAGAACCTACCAAATCAGCAATGGATATCTATACCAGGTTGAACTAGATGGACGCAAGTCTTTTTTCAGCCTTACCTACTATGTAACTATGTAACTATGTAAGTTACACGCCATTATGTCCATTATGTATTATGCCAAACACCATAATGCCTATTCAAAATTAGGCTACATAAGTGCTGCTTATCTTCATGCTCATTGCCAAGGGTTCCATGCTCACTGCCAGTTGCCATGTGGGATAACATGCTCATTGCCAAGGGGGAATACATGCTCGTGGTAAATGGGGGACAGCCGCCGCCAGGCAGAAGTGATAACCACTGACAGCGGCAGAGCCTGGCTGTATTCAGAGCACTGCAGGTCCCGGCTATTTTAAATAATACCCCTTTCACACCAGAAAATGCATTCCCAGGCTGGCCCCTTTCACACCAGCCTAGTCCCTGCATTTTCTGGTGTGAGGGGGAGAGAAAACCACCCATCCCCCCCTTTAACCAGTTATCTCATTTAGGGGCAGATGTATGAAGGGTCGTTATGGGGGAGAAGGGGTATCAGCGCACGTTATGTGCACTGATACCGCTTCTCCCCCATGTATGAAGCAGCCAGCGTGCGGTACAGGACAGAGGCGCTATGCGCCCCTGTCCATATCGGCGCTGCTATCTAAATGATAGCAGGCCGAATGTATTAACGGTCAGCATCGCTGACCGTTCCGCATGCTGCCGTTTTTGGCTTCGCCAGCATCAGGCTGTCGAAGCCCTATCTAAACAGCAGGGACAGCGCTGTCCCTGCTGTCAGCTGTGGGCTGCGCTGGGGATCTCGCGTAAGTAGCGAGATCCCGCGCATGCCCAGTGCAGCCGGCCGGGGGACAGGAGACAGCGCATCAGTGTAAACTGATGCGCTATCTCCAGGAGGGGACATCGCCGGAGGGGGGAGTTAGCGCTCCCCCGCTTCGGCAGACAAGATGTTAATACATCTTGTCGATGTCCCTTCCTGCTTCGCCTCGTTAATGAGACGAAGCAGGAAGTATTATAGCGGCGCGATAAGCGCTGCTATAATACATTTGCCCCTTAACCGGCTATATCTTCAGAACCAACTGATCCATTTACATGAGACAAGTATCATATTGAAGAACTTTGAGTGGGCTTTGAATGATTCTGTTCCAGTGAAACTGGAACGTTTGGTTCCAGAGTAATCTGCCCTCAAAGAACATGAACAGCCATGAAATTACATTTAAAAAATAATAAAATCAGTTTACATGCAATATCTCTGGAACCCATTGACCGATATGGACCATCCTGGTAGCATGTGATGTCGGGGGGGGGGGGGGGACTGGCAGCCGCCAGAACCGGGTGGGGGTCGGAATTGACGGGTCCCATATTATCCTATGGGGAAAAAACATTTCAGCTTTGCCAGGTGATATCTCCGGTTCCCGGGGGCTAGAGACACGGGTCTGGGCTCGTTGGAAAGCCCTGGTCCTCAGCTATAATGACAGGCGGGCATGTGCCAAGGTGCCCCCCCCCCCTGAATCCGCCACTGTCTCCACCTTTCATCATGTTTGCTTAGCATTAAAAAGAAAGAGCAGGCACTTGCATCTTTGTCACACATCTCCCTCCCAACACTACGCTTCCTCAACCCATCCACCCAGATTCCTCCCCATTCCCCTCCACACCCCAACCTGCAGGATTCAGTCCCTATGGGAGCATACAGTATAAGTAAAAAAAAACAGGGCCAGGAGGGGGGGACAGATTACCGTTTTTTTGTGAGTTTTAAGGCCAAGGCAGGGCACTGGGCAGAACACTGGGCAGGGCACTGGGCATGCAGGGCAAGGCAATGCACAAATAACACTCACTGCTGCACTTACCGGTGCCCAGAGAAGTCAGGAGTGGACGGAGTCTCAGGACAGGACTTAGACTGTCAATCCCCGCTGCCGCTTGACCCTGCAGACAGTGCTGGCTGCTGCACACACGTGCTAGTTGCAGCAGCAGCATATAGAGGAGGGAGGGAGGGAGGAGGACAAACGGAGGGAGCCGCCCAGGGTGCTCCTGCTCTGCAAAGGGAGGAGCTGCTTGCAGTCAGGCATGCGCATAGCCCTCCCTTGGCCATGTTTTTGGATGTAAAAAATGGGCAGCGGTGCACCGCCGGACCACCCCTTAGATTCGCTTATGGTGCCATGTCAGCTCCAAGATAGTCAATACTCCGGCTCCTAGGCTGTCTACAGTGCTGTCCCAGTCCCCAGGCCGTCAACCCTCCGTGTCAGCTTCCTAGTCATTGACTATTCATTGGCTCCCAAGCCACTGGCATCTCTCTGGTCTCCCAGGACAGCGCAGACCAAAGCTCCAAGTTCCAAGTTGCAAGCTCACTGCCACTAGTTACTGTCCATCTCCAGTGACTGGCCAGTTAGCTGTGAAGAACTCAGGTTAGAGGGCTGCGACCTCACCACCGAATGCAGCAGAGTACAAACATCCTTGGGGGGGTCCCTGGTGAAAACCGTTGGTGGTGTTAGACTCCGCAAATCTGACCAGATTCTTGTCAACTCCCCCCACACCTAGCTGTGCCCACGGTGCCAGTGATCCTCCTATGAACTTTCCTTATCTTAAGCCTCCCGTGTTCCAGTTCCCAGCATCCTCCACTGGGCCACTGCTGCCAAAGCCGGGAACACCAGAGACTTGAGCCATGACAACTTTGCTGTGACATCTGTATTCTGCAATGCTGTAGCCTGTAACGATTCTTGCTGTGGTAACTGGTATGCTGTTTACCTGCTAAAAAATAAAGAAAAGACTTTAAATGATCCAGTGTATGTGCCTCCTTGTCACATTTGGTGCCCAACATGGGGCCATACAGCAGGAATCTAAAACAGCAGGGAACCTCGAGCAAGACAGCTACCTGTGTTTAAACTGGAAAGTTTTTTTTATTATTGTGTTGTTGTTTTTTGGGGGGGGGGGGGGGTATTGGTTGGTTACACACTGTGTAGCTGGCCTGGGACCAAGAAAAGGGTGTCTCTAAGGAACTGGTTGGCCTATTCAAACCTCCTCAGTTGGTGCCTATAGTGGAATAACAGGGCAGATTTAAAAGAGGGATGTGTAAAAGGCAGCCAGTCATCCATTGCACCATTATAAAAAATGTTTTGGGCATTTTTTCGTTAAGTAGTCAGCAAAGCAGGCATGTGTCCTCTTAGTCTGTTTTGTATGTCGCATGTTAAATTAAGACCCCTAGTCTTGCCCTTGGAAGGGAAATGCCTGGTTAATATGGAGGAATAACTGAGAAAGTTTGCTGAAATGGCAGCTGGGCAGCAGAATATGGCTGAAAAACAGCAGCATCTCGCTAATGAACATAACCCAGATACAAGGCCAATAAGCTCAAATTCAGATGTTGTATAAAGAGCTAAAGGAGATGAGGAAAGGTGGGCAGGATAGGGAGAGGCTACCGAGGCTCACCTCAGCTAATGACATACAGGCATTTCTTTGCGCATTTGAGTGCATGGCCATGCGTTTGGGATGTCCCGGCAGAGGAATGGTCTGACAGGCTGCTCCCTGTTGAACAAGGGTCACAGACAGACTATGTGGATATGCCTGTGGCTGACTCATGCTCCTGCTCTGACCAGGGCCCCAGCAAAGCGCAAGAATTCGATGACTGGTGGCTGGAGGTCTCTGAGCCTCCCAGGATCTTGCTGGTCAAACTAGCATAGCTGGGCAAGTCCTGGTTGCAGCCAGACAAAAACTCTGCAGTGAAAATTGTGTAGATAGTCACACTGGACCAGACTATATGAGTGTTAGACCACTCGATGCAGCAGTTGGCCCTTCAGGCTGACCCCAAGACATTTAGAGAGCTACTGTAGCAGTGGTAATTGAGGGGCACCTGACCCTAGGAAAATTGAGGCCAGATCAGGGTTTGTGTCAGTACAAAAGACTAGAAATCAGGTCCTGGTGATTAACCCCAAGGCTCCACCTCCCAAGCTATGCTATGAATGCAGCAAGCCTGATCATGTACGATGGGACTGGAGAAAACAGGAAGATTCGATGGATTGCAGTGCAGAAAAGGCTATTTTCGGGAATGCCCAGTGCACCAGAAGAGAGCCCCTTGGCCAGAGTTTAGGGCTCCACTATAATTTCCGGACTCCCTATAATTTTCGTGGCTTTGAGCAAATTAGTATAGATGTTAAAGGGCCACAGGAAAATCTGCTCAAGGGCACCAATATATAATAGTTGTAGTGCATTATGCCACTAGATATCTGGAGGCTATACCCCTGAAAATATAAAATTATTGCCACTATTGCCACTATTGCCAGAAAGCTTCTAACACTTTATACCCACCTGGGGATACTGAAGGTCTTAACGGACCAAGGTATCAATTTTGTTTCCAAATTTATGAAGGATTTATGTCAGTGGTTAGAGGATTATCACCTCAGTATACCACCCACAAACAGATGGCCTAGTAGAAAGATTTAATCAAACCCTTAAACAAATGATAAAAAAGACAGTGTCTCAAGAAAAACAAGACTGGGATTTGTTACTACCTTATTTGGTGTTTGCAGTCAGATAGGTACCCCAATACTCTACTGGATTTAGTCCCTTTGATCTCCTCTATGGGAGATAGCACAGAGGGATTCTAGATTTATTAAAAGAAGGGTGGGAACAACAACCTTATCAGGATCCTAACATGGTTCAGTTTGTGTCCCAATTGTACGGTCATCTTAGTCAGATTGCAAAACTCATGAACACATAGAAAGGGCTGAACAATGTCAAAAACGATATAATGAAGTCACTGCAGTCAACCAGCCCTTTAAACCAGGAGGGAAGGTGTTACTGCTTGTACCCACTACAGAAAGTAAGACGCAATGGCGGGACCCTTATGGTGGGAGGACCGGTCAATTACAAGGTTCGACAGGAGGGTAGAAGAAGCAAGGTAGTATTCTACCATATAAACCTGTTAATACCTTGTGCCAGTCAGCTCTCTTTTGTAGCAAAAAGGTTCCAGAATGCCAGGTACCCATTAAAGTCACACTTAGTCCTGATTGGTTTAGGGGAAACCCAGTGACGGACGTCTTGGGGATTCCCGTGACGCACCTCACTGGGATTCCACTTATGCGGCTCCTCTTGTCCAGGGGTACAGGACATGCATATTTTTATGTCAACCCTGGACCCTCTACTGGAGAAGTGGACAGGAACAGCGTGGGAACCAGGCATGGTGAGTTTGTGTGATTGAGTGTGTGTTTACATTAGGGATGTGCACCAGGCACTTTTTGTGTTCCGTGAAACACATTATTGACCTCAATATCATTAATTTCCACTCATTTTAATGATCATCATTTTCCCCATATTTTGCAGAAGGAACCTTCTACACTGCTCACTGACCAGGTTCCCAGCTGCACTAAAAACTCTTTCAGAATATACACTGGAGGGGGAACAACTCAAGTAAAATAGAGCCAGTTTCACAGGGGCATCCAACCTGCTTTTTTGTCCTGCCAGTACAGGTAAGGACTGTCTGACATGTCTACTTGACACTTGTGTGTCCTAAAATGAATGAAATCCAATAGCAATTGAAATGTATTTAGCTCTTTTAAGAGCTGTAATGTACCCAGTTTAAATGCACGCTGCAGGTTCAGAATCAGAGTGCCGTGTACTCACGCTGAAGATCTCAGCTTGTATGGGCATCTGACTAGAGATGTGCGGGCTCGGATTCCTCAGATCCGAGCCAGCACGGACGTCATCAATCCGGGCCCGGATACGAGCAGCGCTCGGCGCTTCCCGCCTTACTCGAATCCGGGCGCACGGGCAAAACGTCATCGCCCGGCGTCGGATTCTCGCGAGATCACGGAACCCTTAAATTCCGCAACCTCGCGCCGCCATCTTCACTCCAATCTCGGAGAAGGGTAGGGAAGGGTGTGCTGCTGCTGTGTGTGGTCTCTGCTGGGGCCCGTGCTGCTGTGTACTGTGTCTCTGCTCAGTGATCAAGACATCACCATTGCAAGGATGACTGGTGCTGTTTTCTGTCTCTCCTTTGTGCTGGGGCCTGCCTCTGCTGAGTCTGCTCCTGTATAGTCAGTCACAGTGTGATAGTCCACTGGTGCTGCTAGTGCCACTGCCTGCCCTGCACTGCCTAGTGTCTGCTGCAGTCTGCTCTCTGCTGTTGCCACTGGCTAGTGCCTACCAGTACCTATTGCAGTATATAATTCCAGTGTGCTGTTGCCCCTGGCTATCAGTACCTATCACAGTATATAATTCCAGTTTGCTGTTGCCACTGGCAGTGGCTACCAGTATTTTATTTATTGCAGTATATAATTCTAGTCTGCTGTTGCCACTGGCTACCAGTATTTATCGCAGTATATAATTCCAGTCTGCTGTTGCCGCTGGCTACCAGTATTATTTATCACAGTATATAAAAATCCAGTCTGCTGTTTCCACTGGCTACCAGTATTTATCGCAGTATATAATTCCAGTCTGTGACCACTGGCTACCAGTATTTTATTGCAGTATATAATTCCAATCTGCTGTTTCCACTGGCTACCAGTACTATCAGTCCAGGGGTGCCCACATGTGTGCTGTATCCATCCAGGGGTGCCCACATGTGTGCTGTATTTGTCCAGGGGTGCCCCTATGTGTCCTGTATCAGTCCTGGGGTGCCCGCATGTGTGCCGTATAATTCCAGGGGTGCCCCATGTGTCCCATATCAGACCAGGGGAGCTGCCCTTTTTTTTTAATGAAAATAAAATGAAGGTGTTTTTTTTTTTTTTTTTTTTTACTGCAAGGGCTGTTAAATGCGCTGTAGTCCAGGGGTGAGCCAAGAGTTCTGTATAATTCATGGGGTGTTGCTAAGTAAGGTGTGCTGCTCTTTTTTATAATTAAAAGAATACACATTTTTATTTTTACTGCAGGAATTTGTCTGCCGTATAATTCCATGCCTGCCGCCATGTGTGCCGTAACAGTCCAGGGGTGCCGCCATCTGTGCCGTATAATTCCATGTGTGCTGTATCAGGTCAGGGGTGCCACCATCTGTGCCGTATAATTCCTGGGGTAAGCCAAGTCTGCCGTATAATTCATGGGGTGCTGCCAAGTGTGCTGTATTAGTCCATGGGTGATGCTAAGCGTGCCATATAAGTCCAGGGGTGATGCTAGGTGTGCAGTATCAGACTAGGGGGGATGCTAAGTGTGCCATATCAGTCCAGGAGTGATGCTAAATGTGCCATATCAGTCCAGGGGTGATGCTACCTGTGCCGTATCAGTCCAGGAGTGATGCTACCTGTGCCATATCAGTCCAGGGGTGATGCTAGGTGTGCCGTATCAGACTAGGGGGGATGCTAAGTGTGCCATATCAGTCCAGGGGTGATGCTAAATGTGCCGTATCAGTCCAGGGGTGATGCTACCTGTGCCATATCAGTCCAGGGGTAATTCTAGGTGTGCAGTATCAGCCTAGAGGGTATGCTAAGTGTGCCATATCAGTCTAGTGTTTGTGCCGCACACTTGTGTGGCTTATCATAGTTATCCAGCTACCTCGGTGCAACCTTTTGCCCTAAAAACAATATTGTAAGGTGTGAGCTGTTCAGAATAGACTGTAAATGAGTGGAAATGAATGTTATTGAGGTTAATATAGCGTAGGAGCAAAATAAAATAAAAATTCTGCGATTTTAGCAGTTTTTATGCTTTTTTAACAAAAAAATCAGAACCCAAAACCCAAGAAATCCAAACACAAAACACTTAGGAGGTGTTTTGGCAAAACCCATTAGAACCCAAAACCTCAAGGTAATCAGAACCTAAAACCCAAAACCCGAAAAGTGGCCGGTGCACATCTCTACATCTGACCCGTAACACCGCAACAATTGCCAATACTGTACGCATATGAGAAGTGGTTAAGGTCGCACCACATGAATGCGAGAGTACTAATCGTATATACTGATTGGACTAGATTACGGCAATAGCCAAGATTGGAGGCAATTTTCATAAAACTGCCTGTTTGGTTTAATAAATGCAATTATACAAATCTCTTTAATAACCAAGGATATTTCTGTGTATCATAAAATAAACTAAAGAACGCACCCCCTGACTGTTTATATACGCAGCAATATATACGCAGCAATAGCAGCAATAGCATGTTTGATGTATAACACAGAGTAATAATAACAGTTGTAGTGTGTTCTTAACGGTGCAACATTGTATTTGTATTCTGCCACACAATTAAGAAATGTTATAATATAACAAAAAGAATGCGAATTGTCCCTCTGGTTACAGAGACCCTGTAAGCCTGCAACAGTTGCTGGATAAATAAAACCATCAGAGACGTTAAAAAACACACACGATATTCCCACACGTGCTGTTTTAACACAAACACTGTCTCACTTGTCTGTTTATGTTTGTATGTGTTCTTTTAATATTTTTCGCTAAGTTTTTAATAAGACAACATTAAAAGTTACATCTTCCTGTGCAATTGATTTTCTTGAGGTGCATCGCACTAAAGACACACCTTTTCTTTCCTTAAATAATGACTCATGTCTACTTGGATGCTGTCACCAAAGTAATCCTCCACCACAGAAATGGGAAGGTCCGGCATCGCAACCACCCACACCCTTGGACTCTCCTTGGGGATTTGCAATACCATGTCTTTAGAAGGCTGAGTTATTTGCTGTCTTTTTGTTGACAGCTTAACTCTCTTTATATTTCTAGGGGGGTAAGGGGGGATGAGGAGGAGGTCTGTGATCATTGTGTAAAGCTGGACCACTAGTCAAGAACATAGGCCAGGGCCTTAGCCGTTCCTTGCCACACCGTGTGGTAAATGACATATTGGCAAGCCTACGTTTCTTACCTTTTGACTGATGACCTAGCCATTGTCGGCCTAATGCTTGTGTTCACCATCCACCCATGTTGACCTTAGCCATGACGACCTATTTCTTGTGTCAACCTAAATGTCTTTCCAAAATCTCACCGTGTACACCCCTTAACATTTTTGCAATGTACGATTTTGACTATGCAATTTCTCTTGAACTCCCCGGACCCCAGAACCATCCAATATTGACTGTATTGTCTTGAGATTTTGAATATGGATGATTTTGACTATACTGGAAGACTAGACTTTATACAATATAGTCAAAAATGGAGGTACTTGTGTAGTTTCACGGCGCCAGTGTTTGATTATTAATCCAGAAAGCTGTGTTTAATATTTCTTTGAAAACAGTTAAGTGTTTGCAGGCACTGAAGATTCAGGACTAGTAATGCCCCTAATCGGACTAGTCTCAGAGATAGAATCAATGATGAGGTTGACCTGGAAACTAGCAATGTTACTGGCACTGGAACTAAACCAGTTGTACAGGACCCATTTACTTGAGCAGACACTGATATTGACCAGCTATACTGGAATGGTCAGTTTCAGAAGATGCTGGGATTGAGCCAGCTATAATGGAACTAGCAGTTTGAACAGGTGCAGGTCTAAAGACAACAAAGAAGGAAACTCCCAATACATTACATCCCTAGCTGACTGTTGATTGGCTGCTGCATCCCTCCAGATTCTCATTGGTGGTGCAGCAGTCTTTTGAGGAAAACCAAAATGGCTTTAAACAGTCACTGGGGCTGTCACAGTAGGTTTTTTTTTTTGTGGCTCCAGATGAGATACTTGGTGAGAGCAGACCTGGATTTCGGAACCTGGGATATCACTACTTGATAATATGTTTATTCGTGAATGGACTGTACTTGATGAAGATGCAGTAATGTGGTAGACCAGCGGGACCGTATAATAACCAGCCAGACTGAAGTGGACTTGCTGGACATGCGGAAATGCAGAGAAGACAAACTGGACCAAAGGAATAACCAGACAGACTTTAAACTGGAACCATTGCAGAGTTTCCCACATTGGCAGATTCCAGGAGCTCAGGGGGGTACAGTTAGGGTTAGGTTGCAGGAAGTGGGCTTACTGTTAGGAATTTAGAAAAATGGGTTAGAGTTAGGCTGCGGGGTGCAGAGGGTAGGTTTAGGCACTAGCAGGGAGGGTTAGGATCAGGCTGAAGAGCAGAGCAGGAGGTTAGGCTGCTTGTAGCCCCCTGTGAGAGGAGCAGGAACCAGACCCCTTGCCTGCCCTAGCAGCAGCTGAGGCATCAGGTGGAACCCTTACCGATGCCAAGTATAGGAAATTGTTGGTAGAGGGCAAGCAAAGTCAGTGGTCTAATATCCTGCACCCATACCAAACCTGCTTCGCAGCGAGGCCAGGGAAAATTCACCTAGGGACCCACCAGCGAGGCCCAGGTCACATAACACCCCTGAGACAGCCAGCATACTGATGCACACGGGGTGGGGGGGGGGGGTATTACAGGTAACCAGGTGGGTGGTGGGTGAGATGCAAAGCCTAGGGGTGATACAAGAATCTTGTAGTTCATGGACCATGCTCACAGTGCTAGTCCTAACAAGGGAACTGCGGCAGTCCATGTCGGGAGAGAGAGATGACGGCTACCCATCCAGGCAAGGTACTGACAATTGTCAGGGCACAGCATGGAGACTGTGGCTTGTTGTGACAGCTGCTCTCATGCTGATTTTTTATATGGGGAGGTGTCATATTTGGACGCCATTCTGACGCCAGAAGGGCCTAACGGTACATAATGATTTATTGATAAGTGACCTGCATTTAGCCTGTGTGGTTATGAAGAAGTTGTGAGTGAAAAGATATTCTAACAATCCCTGCAGCAGTAGGACCTCTGCTAAAGGGAAAGATGTCTTTTGATAAATCGAGCAGAGAAACTCAAGGAAGCAGATGGGATCTCCATCCTCTAGATCAGGCATGTCCAACCTGTGGCCCTCCAGCTGTTGTGAAACTACACATCCCAGCATGCCTTGCCATAGTTTTAGCATGCCCTAATATCAAAACTGTGGCAAGGCCTTCTGCGATGTGTAGTTTCACAACAGCCGGAGGGCCGCAGGTTGGACATGCCTGCTCTAGATCTAAAACAAAATGGATTTAAGAATCCAAGCGCAAAACTAAAGGTGTGCAGCTGGGTTACTGTAATGATGGTGTTTTGACACCCACCACCAAAAAATACAGGATATACAAACGAGATTACAGAACCACTAGCGCTCCTTCCTGTTCACAATTGATTGATATGGAAGCGATATTCCAATCAGGTGTATTTTCAGAACCTGAAACCATACAAATTGCCTCCACACACAACCTCACATGAATGAGATATGAGGTGAAATGGAGACAGTTCAGACAGATTGGTGCAATACGTCTGGTATTTAAAAGGTTAACAATTTATTCGTTTAAAAACACTCACAAACATATGAGGTAGATAAGCATGTAAAGCAAATCCCATATGGCAACAACTGCTGGGCTAATGTCCCGTGAAAGTTCTTCTCACCACCAAGATGTCATACGGTGCGGAGTAGAAGGTGTCCGATAGCCGGCTCAGGATACCTCAAACCCGTCGGGGAGATAGCAGCAGCGGAAGTCCACAGCGAGGGATCCAACACACTTTACGCGTTTCGGACACTCAGGTCCTTCGTCAGAAGTGTGTTGATTACTGTCCAGGGATGGGTATTTATACCCATAACAATGTGGCGGCGATTATACTCACTTCCCCGTTCTGGCAACTCCCGGACGTGCGTCACCGCTTGACTTCCGGAAGTAGCTTGCGTGTCATACGTGCGTTCCACCCAGATACCGGACTCTCCGGAAGTAGAGCTTTGTCTCAGCCGCTTTCCGGAAGGCACTCTGCGTGTCATACGTGCGTTCCACGTCTCCGTGGACAGGGGAATCAATGAAGTTTTATTGACACGCTGGCTGCGCTTCACAATTACTATATAATATATAATGATAAAGTGATTTAGTGCACACAAATGGATAGAGCGCCACATTTTACATATTAATGGGTAAAAATACTCTAAAAACAATTAGCATATAAAAACGATCTAGAAATGACATAAAAGAATGACATAAAAAAATGACATAAAAAAGCACCTAGCAGCAAAAATGATGGTTGGATTATAGCAGCAAGATCATGTTAAAAAACATTTTAATTCGAAATCGCCATTAAGGCCCTTGGGGATCAAAGTTTTCAGCAGGTGTATCCACTTCATCTCAGCTTGGGATAAGCGTTTTTCTAGATCCCTGCTTCTAACTTTAGGTAGAATCTGCTGAATACCCCAAAAACCTATAATAGCACATTCTTTTTTGTTATGTACCTCCTTAAAATGTGATGGTACGGAATGGGTATCTAGACCCTTTCTTATATTGTATATATGCTCCGCCAACCTTACTTTTAAATTTCTAGTGGTTTTTCCTATATATAGTAGGTGGCATGAGCACTCAATAGCATACACGATATTACGAGAATTACATGTAATGAATTCATTAATGCTATGAGTCTGTCCATTCACAGTAAAATTGATAATCTTGCTGCTGGTGCTTTTTACAGTCTTACACATCAAACAACACCCACAACGGTGAAATCCCTTTGTACGGATGTATCACGGCCGGAGGATCTTGAGGACCCACCTCAGGTTCAGATTCAGGCGAGACTGGGGCGGGACGCCCTTGGAACTTGGCAGGTTGGATGTACGACCTCTGCATATATTTTGGGCAGTGGGTTTTGACGAATACTCCAAAGCGAGGGCGCGGAGTCTAACTGCCCAGCGGTCTTCTCCAGGGACCCCCGCAAGGAAGTTTGGTTTTCGCTGCGTCTGGACAGCAGGTCGCGGCCCCTCACTTGGAGCACCCACGGGTGCCCTAGATGGAGCGGACAGGATGAGCCACTCAGGTTAGGGATCGGGACAGGAGTAGGAAGGTCGTAGGGAGTACCGGGATGTTTTGAGGCAAAAACTGAGATGTGGATGACGTAAACCAGAGAATGCTGACGGAGAAACTGACGACTTGGCCGGATGACTACTGTAACTGAAAATGGCACACTTGGCTTTAGAAGAATAAACGAGAACTGAAAAGGACCAGACTTGGTTTAAACGTAAACTGACAACTTTGTCCAAAAGGCGAGGCTTGAAACTGAAGACTGTCGACACGGCTACAGGAGATGATGACGGAACTGGAATATCAGGATAGCAGGGAGGAACGGGTTAACACACAGGAGCAGGAACAGGATCAGAGCTGGGACAGGAGAGCTGGATCTGGCAGGAGAGCAGGATCAGCAGAACCACACCCAACCAGTGGAGCTGCAGAGAGATGCTGACAGCTGACGAGTTGTTCCAGCAATGAGGCTAAGAGCCTCCTGGAACTTATACCTCAGCCCAGCAAGGTCCGGCCCCCTAGTGGGGGAGGAAGGTATCAAATAGAAGCACTGAGTGCCGATCACGTGACCTGCCCAACATGGCGGCGCCCAGTCCCGGGAGCCGGCGTCTGTGCTGCTGCCGGACCCGCCAATAGACTGGGGAGCCTCCGGACTACCCGCCGCCTGCATCCAGCCAGCCCCGCACCATCACGGCGCCAGGACCGGTGAACGCGGAGGGGTGAGTAGCTGGTGCCGGGCCTGGCACCGCGCCGGGCTGTGACAGTACCCCCCCTTTTAGGAGTGGCCACTGGACACTTAGCTGGGTTCCTGAGGAAGAAACTCTTTACCAGGTTTGGCGCATGAACATCCTCTGCTGGTACCCACGATCTTTCCTCCGGACCATACCCTTTCCAGTCTACCAAGAACTGCAGTCTACCCCGGAGTTGACGGGCATCTAGAATCTTTTTGATCTCAAACTCCACCCCTTTCTGAGTCTTCAAAGCGAGGGATCTGGGAGGAGTCTTCCGAAAACGATTCAGAATCAGGGGTTTGAGCAGGGACACATGAAAGGTGGAGGAGATCTTCAACGAAGATGGAAGCCTGAGTCGGACGGCCACTGGGTTAATTATTTGCGTGATGGTATATGGGCCTATAAATCTCGGGGCCAATTTCATGGTGGGCACCTTGAGTCGCAAATTCCTGGTAGATAACCAAACTCGATCACCCACCCGATATGCGGGAGCAGCAGATCGTCGCATGTCTGCAAATTTTTTGTATTTAACGGAAGCCTTCCGTAGGGCAGAATGGACATTTTTCCAGATGTCCGAGAAGAAACGTAAAGAGGTGTTAGCAGCGGGTACTTCGGTGGCAGGCAATTGAGGGAACTCAGGTACTCGGGGGTGTCTACCGTAAACCACGAAAAAAGGAGTAGTTTGAGAAGAACTGTGGTACATGTTGTTATGCGAGAATTCGGCCCAGGGCAGCAATTCCACCCAATTATCCTGAGACGAGGAGAGGTATAACCGAAGAAAGGTCTCGAGGTCCTGGTTTACCCTCTCGGTTTGCCCATTTGTTTGGGGGTGGTATGCGGTTGAGAACTTTAACTGAATATTAAGAGCTGAGCAGAGGGCACGCCAGAACCTCGCCACAAACTGCACTCCGCGGTCCGAAATGATCTCTTCTGGGAGGCCATGAAGACGAAAGACGTGAGAAATGAACAACTGGGCTAGTGATGGGGCGCTTGGTAAGCCCTTGAGGGGCACGAAATGGGCCATCTTCGAGAAACGGTCGATGATAACCCAAATGGTGTTGAAACCCTCAGCGGAGGGTAAGTCCGTAATGAAGTCCATCGCGAGGTGAGACCAGGGACGGGATGGAATGGACAGTGGGCGGAGTTTTCCGGCAGGGGCCTGGCGAGGTGACTTATGTTGAGCGCACACTGGACATGAGGAGACATAGGATTGAACGTCCTTGCGAAGAGAGGGCCACCAATAAGAACGTCGCAGAAAGTCCAATGTTTTATGAACACCGGGATGACCTGTGAATTTGGACTGATGAGCCCATTTCAGCAGCTTCGGTCTTAATTCAGTGGGCACGAAAGTTTTGCCGGTCGGAGGTGTAGGCAACTGAGTAACCGCAAAGACCATGGAGTCCAGCACTGGTGGCGTTAATCTCTCCTCCTCAGAGGGTGAGAAGGACCGGGATAAGGCGTCTGCCTTGGTATTTTTTGAGCCAGGAAGGAAGGACAATTTGAACTGGAACCGGGTGAAGAAGAGTGCCCACCGGGCCAGGCGAGGATTGAGGCACTGGGCTGACTGAAGGTACAGCAAATTCTTGTGGTCGGTGTAGACTGTAAACGGATGTTGCGCCCCCTCTAGAAGGTATCGCCATTCCTCCAAGGCTAGTTTGATCGCGAGTAGCTCTTGTTCTCCTATGGGGTAGTTACGCTCAGCTGGAGCGAATCTGCGGGAAAAGAAACTGCAGGGATGAAGTTTCCCATCCTCCCCATACTGGGAGAGAACGGCTCCTACTGCCTCGGATGAAGCATCGACCTCAAGAATGAAGGGGTGTTTCATGTCAGGTTGTCTGAGGACAGGTGCTGTAATAAAAGCTTGTTTTAATTTTTCAAAAGCATCTACGGCTGTTTGGGACCAGTTGGCAGGGTTAGCCCCTTTCCTTGTGAGGGCCGTGATAGGGGCGACTATGGAAGAGAACCCTTGGATAAATTTGCGGTAGTAGTTTGCGAACCCCAAGAAGCGTTGAACCGCACGTAGGGTTGTGGGCTTCGTCCAATCTAGAATAGCTGCTACTTTCTCGGGGTCCATCTGTAAACCCTGCCCGGACACAATGTACCCTAGGAAAGGTACGGCAGTCTGTTCAAAGATACATTTCTCCAGTTTACAGTACAATTTGTTCTGACGGAGACGACTTAGGACCTCCTTGACTTGATCCCGATGGGTGTCCAGATCCCGAGAGAAGACCAAAATGTCGTCGAGGTAAACCACAACTGACGTGTATAGAAGGTCCCGAAAGATCTCGTTCACGAAGTCCTGGAAGACGGCCGGGGCATTACAAAGTCCGAAGGGCATTACGAGATATTCGTAATGCCCATCCCTGGTGTTGAAGGCCGTCTTCCATTCATCCCCCTCTCGGATGCGAATTAAATTATAAGCCCCACGGAGATCCAACTTGGAGAAAACTTTAGCACCTTTAATTCGGTCGAAGAGCTCGGGAATGAGAGGCAGAGGATATCGATTCTTAATAGTGATCTCGTTAAGTCCCCGATAATCTATACAGGGACGAAGAGAGCCGTCTTTTTTTTTTACAAAAAAAAATCCGGCTCCCGCGGGGGAAGAGGAGGGGCGAATGAACCCCTTCTGTAAATTCTCGGTGATATAATCTGACATGGCCTGAGTCTCAGTCAAGGATAGGGGGTAAATGCGTCCGCGGGGAGGACTGGATCCAGGTATCAGATCAATAGGACAATCCCACCTCCGATGAGGTGGTAAGATGTCGGCCGCCCTCTTGTTGAATACGTCCAGGAAGGATCTATAGGGAACGGGAACCTCAAATTGTGGTTTAGTCTCGGTATTACAGAGAGGAACTACTCTATTCAAACAAGATTTAGCGCATGAAGAGTTCCAGGAAAGGATCTGCATTGAAGACCAGTCGATCTGCGGGTTGTGTCTTCTTAGCCAGGGAAGGCCTAGGACCATGGAAAAGGAGGCTCGGGGAATGACCAGGAATTCGATTTGTTCCTGGTGGAGTACGCCTACCCGAAGGGTCAAAGGGGTAGTACAGCAGGATATCAGGCCTTGTGGAATGGGGCTACCATCGACTGCGGTTAAGCGGATCGGGGTCTCTAATTCTAATAACGGGATTTTATGTTGCTGAACAAACTCTTGAGACAGGAAATTAGCAGCTGCTCCAGAATCTAATAATGCTGAGACGTTGATGTTTTTCTTGAGGAAGAGCTGAACCGCAAGTAAGGAATCTAGACAAGTCGGAGAGGTTTGGACTTGTCCTAATCGGACCTCTCCGGACCCTATTAGGACCGAGAGTTTCCCGGACGCTTCACACATTGGGCGATTAGATGGCCGGCCTCGCCACAATATAGGCAAAGATTCTCTCGTCGACGTCGCTGCCTCTCCTCGACTGACAGATGAGCCCGGTTCACCTGCATCGGTTCTTCAGGAGTTGGAGTGGGCACAGGAGGAGGACGAGGTACAGGATAGGTACGGGGACGCTCTCCTTTGTTTTTCTCCGTCTGTCTCTCACGGTATCGTAGATCCACCTTGTTACAGAGGGAGATCAACTCGTCTAGAGTCTCGGGAAGATCTCGTGTCGCCAGATCGTCTTTAATTCGCTCTGATAAACCGCTCCAGAAGGCTGAGAATAGAGCCTCTTCGTTCCAACTAACTTCCGATGCTAAAGTTTGGAACTGTACCACGTATTGAGCTACTGAGCGGTTCCCCTGCCGTATGCGCAGGATCTCCATAGCCGAGGAAGTATTGCGTCCGGGCTCGTCAAAGATACGACGAAATTGAGCAATGAAGTCACGATAGTTTGATAGAAGAGGATCGTCCCTCTCCCACAGGGGAGAGACCCAGTCCAGAGCGGTTCCGGATAACAAAGAAACTATGTATGCCACACGTGTCTTGTCTGACGGGAAGAGACCAGGCTGCAAAGTAAAATGGACGTCGCATTGGTTTAAAAAACCGCGGCACTGCTTGGGTGTTCCATCAAACTTGCTTGGAGAAGGCAAATGGAGCTGATTGGAGGCAGAGGATGCGCCAGACTGAGAACGGGCAGAATCAGCTGGAGGCCGAGATGATGCCTTAGGTAAGGATGTCTGTAGAAGATCTTGTCGGTGCGCGATGTCTTGAAGGCCCTGAGCCAACTGCCTCTGTGTATTCTCCAGCCCCTCCAAACGGGCCGCAATCTGCTGAAGTAAATCGGCCCCAATACTGGGTCCTGAGGCGGAATCCATGTGGCTGGAACAAACTATCACGGCCGGAGGATCTTGAGGACCCACCTCAGGTTCAGATTCAGGCGAGACTGGGGCGGGACGCCCTTGGAACTTGGCAGGTTGGATGTACGACCTCTGCATATATTTTGGGCAGTGGGTTTTGACGAATACTCCAAAGCGAGGGCGCGGAGTCTAACTGCCCAGCGGTCTTCTCCAGGGACCCCCGCAAGGAAGTTTGGTTTTCGCTGCGTCTGGTGAGCAGGTCGCGGCCCCTCACTTGGAGCACCCACGGGTGCCCTAGATGGAGCGGACAGGATGAGCCACTCAGGTTAGGGATCGGGACAGGAGTAGGAAGGTCGTAGGGAGTACCGGGATGTTTTGAGGCAAAAACTGAGATGTGGATGACGTAAACCAGAGAATGCTGACGGAGAAACTGACGACTTGGCCGGATGACTACTGTAACTGAAAATGGCACACTTGGCTTTAGAAGAATAAACGAGAACTGAAAAGGACCAGACTTGGTTTAAACGTAAACTGACAACTTTGTCCAAAAGGCGAGGCTTGAAACTGAAGACTGTCGACACGGCTACAGGAGATGATGACGGAACTGGAATATCAGGATAGCAGGGAGGAACGGGTTAACACACAGGAGCAGGAACAGGATCAGAGCTGGGACAGGAGAGCTGGATCTGGCAGGAGAGCAGGATCAGCAGAACCACACCCAACCAGTGGAGCTGCAGAGAGATGCTGACAGCTGACGAGTTGTTCCAGCAATGAGGCTAAGAGCCTCCTGGAACTTATACCTCAGCCCAGCAAGGTCCGGCCCCCTAGTGGGGGAGGAAGGTATCAAATAGAAGCACTGAGTGCCGATCACGTGACCTGCCCAACATGGCGGCACCCAGTCCCGGGAGCCGGCGTCTGTGCTGCTGCCGGACCCGCCAATAGACTGGGGAGCCTCCGGACTACCCGCCGCCTGCATCCAGCCAGCCCCGCACCATCACGGCGCCAGGACCGGTGAACGCGGAGGGGTGAGTAGCCGGTGCCGGGCCTGGCACCGCGCCGGGCTGTGACAGGATGCTTTGTCTGATTTCTGGTTCGATGCTGCTGTGGACTAGTTTGTCCCTTAAAGAAGGTGCTTTTCTAAAAATAAATGAAGGGTGCTGAGGTAGTTCTTTTGATAAAATAGGGTCGGACATTAAGATTTTCCAATTAGCTTTAAAAATTTTCTCAATATCCTATAATCCAACCATCATTTTTGCTGCTAGGTGCTTTTTTATGTCATTTTTTTATGTCATTCTTTTATGTCATTTCTAGATCGTTTTTATATGCTAATTGTTTTTAGAGTATTTTTACCCATTAATATGTAAAATGTGGCGCTCTATCCATTTGTGTGCACTAAATCACTTTATCATTATATATTATATAGTAATTGTGAAGCGCAGCCAGCGTGTCAATAAAACTTCATTGATTCCCCTGTCCACGGAGACGTGGAACGCACGTATGACACGCAGAGTGCCTTCCGGAAAGCGGCTGAGACAAAGCTCTACTTCCGGAGAGTCCGGTATCTGGGTGGAACGCACGTATGACACGCAAGCTACTTCCGGAAGTCAAGCGGTGACGCACTTCCGGGAGTTGCCAGAACGGGGAAGTGAGTATAATCGCCGCCACATTGTTATGGGTATAAATACCCATCCCTGGACAGTAATCAACACACTTCTGACGAAGGACCTGAGTGTCCGAAACGCGTAAAGTGTGTTGGATCCCTCGCTGTGGACTTCCGCTGCTGCTATCTCCCCGACGGGTTTGAGGTATCCTGAGCCGGCTATCGGACACCTTCTACTCCGCACCGTATGACATCTTGGTGGTGAGAAGAACTTTCACGGGACATTAGCCCAGCAGTTGTTGCCATATGGGATTTGCTTTACATGCTTATCTACCTCATATGTTTGTGAGTGTTTTTAAACGAATAAATTGTTAACCTTTTAAATACCAGACGTATTGCACCAATCTGTCTGAACTGTCTCCATTTCACCTCATATCTCATTCATGTGAGGTTGTGTGTGGAGGCAATTTGTATTGTTTCAGGTTCTGAAAATACACCTGATTGGAATATCGCTTCCATATCAATCAATTGTGAACAGGAAGGAGCGCTAGTGGTTCTGTAATCTCGTTTGTATATCCTGCTCTAGATCTATAAAATATGTCCTAAGTATGTTATTCGGCATGTATGTATGGTAAATGTCTTCTCAGGCCAGGAAGACTTCAGGAAAGTAATTTCCCTAGAATCCAGGATGCGATACAGCTCATATCTGGCTTGTGTATCCACAAACAGGTTGTTTACTGACACCAGGGAATCTTTTTTACACATACCAGAATCCCCTCAGGTAGTTATAAGTATAGGTTTGTTTTGATGAGAGGTAATTACTCAGCCTCAAAGGAAGAGTAATTAACCAGCCCCTGCAGGTATGACTAGGAGACCCCATCCGACAGTTGGGATTCCTGAGGTGGGGTCTATGAGTGAGTGTAATTTCAGATCTTAAATATGTGACTCACAGAGAGAAAATTGTTCATTATCGTGGAGTGGGACAGGTCTAGGACCGGGATCTGTGATGTTCCAAGAACCATTAGAGATTCAACGCCGTCCCACAGTCTCCTGCTATGCATTATTGGATTGGTGGGTTTTTATTTGGCTATCTTTATTTTCTTTGAAATTGTCTTTTATCTGTGACTTTAACCTGTATCAATATACTGTACTTTGTAACCTTTTTCTTTTCATATGCCTTTTAGTGGTTCAACTTAAGTTAAAAAAAATCATCAATTAGTTTCGGTATATGTTGTCTATCCATCTCAAGTCAGCTGAAGAATTCTACATAATTTTGTGTGCCAGTGGAAACAGAGCTGCCGGGGATGAGGTCCCAAAAGTACTTTTGTTGGTGGAAAGCGAAGATCGTGTTGAAATAGACACACGCTTCAGTATCCAGTAATGGTGTCACGTGTCAGGGATTTGCAGGTTGGCGTATCTTGGGAATCGCCATGCTTAGGATCATAACACTCAATACAACTGAAATGCATGCGTAGTGGCAACTCAGTATAACATCGACATTGTGAACCTCTCAGAAATTCTGGCTTGATAGAAACATAGAAACATAGAATTTGACGGCAGATAAGAACCACTTGGCCCATCTAGTCTGCCCCTTTTTTAAACATGTTACCTCAAACCATATTTGATCCTTATTTTTTTTGTAAGGATATCAATATGCCTATCCCAAGCATGTTTAAATTGTACTACTGTATTTGCCTCTACCACCTCTGATGGGAGGCTATTCCACTTATCTACTACTCTTTCTTCCTAAAATTTCCCCTGAATCTTCCTCCCTCTAGTTTCAGTGCATGTCCTCGTGTTCTGCTGCTCCTCTTTCTGTGAAGAATGTCTCCCACCTGTACCTTGTTAAAACCCTTGATATATTTGAAAGTTTCTATCATGTCCCCCCTTTCCCTTCTCTGCTCTAAAGTATACATATTAAGATCTTTTAGTCTTTCCTGGTACGTTTTGTGATGTAGGCCATGCACCATTTTAGTTGCCCTTCTTTGTACAGTCTCTAATGTATTTATATTCCTTCTGGTGATATGGCCTCCAGAACTGAACACAATACTCTAGATGAGGTCGTACCAATGACCTATACAGTGGCATTATTACTTCTTCCTTTCTACTGCTGATACCTCTCCCTATGCAACCAAGCATCTGACTTGCCTTCTTCATTGCTTTGTTACATTGCCTACCTGCCTTTGATGATAACAAATTTTTTAAAAAGTTTAAGCGGATAGAGCAAACCGATATCAAAGATATCAGAGAATAAAGGATCAGTAGACCAAATTCATAGTTATTAACAATCATTTGCTAAAATGTAGGTATCATTCACATTGGGTCATTCAAATATTTTAGACATTCTCCATCACTGCTTAATACTTTGTTTGCCCCCCCAGTAGTCTCAGTAGAGCACTTTTCATGTCCTTATTTCGCAGACTGTAGATCAGGGGGTTTATCATGGGAGTGACCACTGAGTACAGAACAGTAAGAACAGGTTCTAGGACATCGGAGTATTCTGATGGTGGCATCAGGTACACAGACATAAATGTTATATAGAACATAATGACAATGGTGAGGTGAGATGAGCAGGTGGAGAAGGCTTTCTTTCTGCCGTCCTTAGATTTTATCTGCAAGATGACCCTGATAATTTTTATATAGGATGTCAAAGTGAACATTAAAGGAAAGATTCCATATATCAAGATTTCCACATAGGTTATAATAAAAAGTTCTTTTCTACCAGCACAGGAGATGTTAATCAGAGCTTTATAATCACAGAAGAACTGGTGTATGGTGCGAGACTGACAGAAGGACATGCGTGATGCTGGGATTGTAAACACAACTGAGTTTAAACATCCTGTTATCCAAGTACCAGATGCCAATAACAGACAGTGTTTGCTGTTTAAAATATTGTGATAGTGTAAAGGATCACATATAGCCACATATCGGTCATAGGCCATAATGAGTATTAGATAAGACTCTGAGGAACAAGCCAAGAAATAAAAGTACATCTGGGTGAAGCACTGTATGAAGGACATTGTGTTATCCCCAGATAGTAACATGTACAGCAGGTTGGGGACAGTAGTGGTTGTATAACAGATATCTACTAAGGCCAGGTTACAGAGGAATAGGTACATGGGGGTGTGTAACTGATCTTCTTTATATATCACTGTTATTATAATGCCATTAATAAGTACTCCTACTATATATAGGAAGAAAAATACACATATAGTTGGAAATATATAATTAGATTTTTTGTAAAATGGTAACAAGATGAATCCATTCATGTAGGTCTGGTTCTCCATGTCATATCCGGGTTACTCTGTAAAGAAACATATACAGTAATTATTACTACAACCTATTTTTAAGACTGTGAGGATACAGTAACCATAGGACAATCACACAGCTGTAGAGTCTGATGCTAGATTGTAAGCTTTATGGCCTAATGAACAATAATCAAAGGATAATACCGAGCTACCCTAGGGCAGCTTAATATAAGGATCTTCCAATAGACTATGACTGGTTGTGCATCGGTTTAGTGCTGAAAGAGTCTGGAATCAAGGAAGCTCCAAGACTGGACTGGATATAACATATACCTCTGAACTGGACAGGAACTGGTGGATTCTCTATACTAGACTGCAACCAGGGGTGAACTCGACTGGAACCAAAAGTGTAGAGACAACTGAGCTGGTAATACAATGTTCCGATTCAGACCTGTTTATAGAGGTTAGTATTCGGCCCCTCTGCCAATGTTTTGGGTCTTTGCATGCACATTGTTGCCAATGCTGGATTAGGCCCCTAGTGCCCATGATTCATATTGTCACATAGTAGTTTCTCTTATTTATAGTACCTCATACAGTAGTGCCTCTTAGTCACATTAATCTGCACAGTAGTATCTATTATACACACTGCCCACAGTAGTACCACTTATACACATTACATCCACAGTATTGATGCCCCTTATACTTAATGCCCACATTAATAGTGCCACACATAATGCCCAAAGTAGTATTACCCCTTACATATAATGCCTACTGTAAGTGTGCCCTTTATTTTTACTTCCACAGTAGTAACATATATATATATATATATATATATATATATATATATATATATATATATATATATATATATATATATATATATATAGACAGTTGGGTTCTCAGGTTGGCACTCTGGTTAAAGATAAAACTGTTCCGGTGCCAGGCACATAATGTGGTTAATAGAAAGCACTTACCCCCTCGCAGAAAGGATTGGAGCCAGCACACGGTAGTAGGTGAAGAAAAAAAGGGTTTATTGCAATTACATCATTGCACAAAGAGACAGCTGCCGACCTGACAGCCGTTTCAACTGCATGTGAGCAGTTTT
The DNA here is from genome assembly GCF_055691185.1 of Crinia signifera. Lineage (NCBI taxonomy): Eukaryota > Metazoa > Chordata > Amphibia > Anura > Myobatrachidae > Crinia > Crinia signifera. The sequence continues at coordinate 25,763,837 of NC_139223.1, forward strand.
CATCAGAGGTGAAGCACACTGCAGCAGAGCAAACATATATACCATAAAATTGCGCCAAAAAACATGTAAATGAGGTCAACCAGACCTCCACTGACCTGGCTCGTCATCTCCATTGAGTGACAGCTGGGAAGGCGGGGGAGGGGCTCTGTGATGCAACTGAATGGGAAACTCCAGAGCATAATCAGCCTAGATGCGGCTGTCTCTGGGGTTCCATGCGCATCATGTGTGCGATGCGGCTGCTGTCACTACTTGTACAGCTGAGCCGCTGGGCGCTCATTGTTGCTGAAGGAGAGGGGAAGGGTGATGCTGCGGGCCGTAAGGGGAAGATCATAGATGCTGCGCTGGCGCTGTCATATCAAGTGGATAGTAGCGTATCATGTTGTGTCCATGTGTCAGGCTGGTTGACCCCAGGGTATAGCATAATACAGGGAAGCATGGATGTACAGCGTCAAACAAACGGCAGGGTCATTAATTGTGCACATAGCCATGTGTTAAAGCAAAAAACACATATTGAAATAAACTGACGACACACAGCGGTGTCAACACCTCTATTGTATATAATGCCTCAAAACTGACGACATTGATGCACATAGCCATGTGTTAAAGCAAAAAACACATGTTGAAATAAACTGACGACACATAGCGGTGTCAACACCTCTATTGTATATATTGCCTCAAAACTGACGACACGCGGCGGTGTCAACACCTGTACCATAAATTGGGGAAAAAAGTACCGCAAATAACACATCAGCACATCATAGTAGGTAGAAAAGCGCACGGCAGCGCATACATCTGATCCCTGAGCACTCAGCGGTGCCCAGAGTTAGCAAGAACCATCACAGCAATACAGGAAAGACATATAAAATAAAATAAAGGGAATCATAAGTCACAGGAAACAACCCATTTTAAAGTCTTCATTGAGACCCAAGGGTGCAAGGCAGTTCAGTCTGAAAATCCACGAGAGCTCCCGCTGGAGTAACATCCTTTCCCTGTCCCCGCCATATTTGAGGGGAGGGATGTGGTCTAGTATAGTACATTTCAGATCCGTGACTTTATGGGATTTATTGAGAAAGTGTCTCGCAACAGGTAAGTTCTTCAAATCACTGTGTATCACATCTGGACTGGTACTCTTCTTTATGGACGATCTATGTTGGTTCAGCCTCTCTTTAAGCATGCGGGTGGTCTTGCCCACATAGACCAATTTGCAGGGACACTGCAGAGCATATATAACAAATTTGCTGTTACAGTCCAGGCGGTATTTAATATTGAAGGTCTCCCCATCTGAGGGATTGGTGAATTTTGTCCCAGTAAGCAGGAACTGACAGTTCACACAGCTGCCACACTTGAACGTACCCTTATTTAGTTTAAGCCAATTAAATTTGGAGGATACCGTGGGGTTTGTGGCAGTCTTGACCAGCATATCCCTGAGGTTAGGGCCTCTACGATATGCAAATCTCGGGGGCAGGCTGAGCTCTTTTGATAATATGGGGTCACTGGCTACCAAGTGCCAGTGTTCATTCATTTTCTCTCGGATGTGTTTCGATGCCACTGTATATGTGCTGACAAAATTCAATCTGGGTGATTTATCTGTGGAAGCCGTGGCAGTAGTGCAAAGCAAGTCCTCTCTGTTGAGTAGGGATACCCTCTCCATTGCTTCTTTGACCTCAGCGGCATGATAGCCCCTCTCCAGAAACTTGTTCTTCATAGTTTCCAAGGCTTGCTTCATAGTATCAGGGTCAGATGTGATGCGCACCACCCGTAGGAGTTGCGAGTAAGGCAGACCTCGCTTGAGTGGCTCAGGATGGAAGCTGGAGGCTAGTAGCAATGTGTTTTTGTCCGATTCTTTGGAATAAATCTTTGTACTGAGGTGTCCTTCATGCAGCATCACAGTGACATCTAGATAGTTGATGAGATTTTGGCTGAGACTGGTGGTGAACCTGATGGTCCCGGGTATAGAATTCAGGTATTGGATGAAACTCAAGAGCTTCTCTTCACCCCCTGTCCAGATCAGGAACAGGTCGTCAATGTATCTCACATACATGACAATGTCTCCACTGTAGGCTGGGTTTCCGATTATGTGCTCCTCCTCATAGGCCGCCATGACCAGGTTGGCATAACTTGGTGCCATATTAGACCCCATGGCGGTCCCTTGGCGCTGGAGGAAGAAACGCCCCTCAAAAAGGAAATAGTTCTTGGTCAAGATAGTTTCAATCAGGAGCAGTAAAAACTCAGCCGGTGGCCCATCATATCTGTCATTGTTAAGTATGGCTTGTCGGCATGCTGCTAACCCCAAAGCATGGGGGATATTAGTATAGAGGACGCCGACACAGGACCAGGGCGACCTATGGGAAGAAGATAGGTAAGTATTAGTATGTGTGGGCTTTGTGTGTAATAAAGTTTTATTTTAAAAGTGTGTCAGTGTGTTTTGTGCACTATTTTTTTAACTGTAGAACTACAAGTGCCAGCGGGCCCTTTAATGCCCAGCAGGCTGGGACTTGTGGTTCTCCAAGTCCCAGCTTGCTGGGGAGGCTTGCTGGCACTTGTAGTGCCACAGTAAAAAACAATAGGTTCATCTTTTTTTTACACCATTTATCAGCTCGATGCCCACCGCCCAGGGGCATCGAGGACAGCACCAGGCTTCAGCCTGGTCAGGTAAGTCCTGGAGGGGGGGGACCCCTTCATTGGGGGGGTCCCCACTCCCCCAGGGCCCCTGGCCAGGCTGACTGGTCGGTAGGGAGAATGTTTTGGCCGTGGGACCTTATATTATAAGTGTCCCCCGGCTGTGACATTACCCTGCCGGCTGGTTGTGCCTGGGGCTGGTTCTTAAAATACGGGGGACCCCTACTCATTTTGTCCCCCATATTTTGGGAACCAGCCCCGGACCTGAAGCCTGGGGCTGGTTGTTAAAAATCGGGGAACCCCTATTTGTCGGGTTCCCTGATTTTTAATTACCGGCCCCGGCTCCTTCAGCCTGGTGCTGGTTTCGGCTGTGGGGGGGACCCCACGCCGTTTTTTTTTTTTAATTTATTTATTTTTCTATTTTTTTACACTGTAGCCTGCACGGATCTGACTGATCCGTGCAGGCTAAAACGCAAATAGAACAGGAAAATGGTGTTCTATTTTCCTGTCGTATTTGCGTGGGTGTTTCACACCACTAAGCAGCCGTATTGTCAGTACGGCTGCTTAGTAAATCAGAAACCACCATTCTTTTGAATGGTGATTTCTGTCGTATTCTATCGATGGTGTAGACATTCGTATTTGTAACTACAAATACGAATGTTCCATCTTTAGGACTACGAATTGTTGTATTTTTGGGATTGTAAATCCCGAAAATACAAATTCGTAAAAAAAAGGTGTATTTCTCCCTACGAATACACCTTTTTTCTACGAATCCATTTTGGTAAATGTCCCCCGTAATTTCAACTTTAGACTTTGATTTTGTACTGTATGAACATGGCTAGGAATAACAGATGCACATGGAAATTTTTTAAAACTATGTGTGCAAACGCTAGAAGCCTAGGAGACAAAATTCCTGATCTAATTGCAATAATGACAAGGGATGACCTAGACATTGTGGCTATCACAGAGACATGGTGTAATGAGAACTATGGCTGGGACATAGCTATACCAGGATACAATTTATTTAAGAAGGACATAATGGGAAGAATCGGAGGAGGGGTAGCAATGTATGTAAAGAAGAGCATAAATGCTACTTTAATACAAAACATTGAAGAAAAAACTGAGGCCCTTTGGGTAACCATGAAAATGGGGAAAAGGACATTATTCGTACTGGGGTCATCTATAGGCCACCAGACCAGGTGCAGGATTTGGACAGGAGCCTATTGCTTGATGTCACTAAAATAGATTTAAAGGGAGAAGTCATAATCATGGGAGACTTTTGCAAGATCATCTACAAGTGGCAAATTTCTAAATTCCCTACGGGGAGCCTCTCTCAAGCAATTGGTGAGGGAGTCTACTCGCAAAGACTCAATATTAGATTTAATACTCACAAATGGTGACAGAATATCAGACATATATGTGGGTGAGAACCTGGGATCCAGTGATCATCAAGCAGTATGGTTTAGTATCAAGGCAGGGTCCAACTCCAGTCACACAAAAACTAAGGTGTTGGATTTTAGGAAGGCTGACTTTGCAAAAATGGGGAGATGTTTAAGTGACTCATTAGCGGATTGGAGGAACTTGAAAGGAGTGCAGGAGAGGTGGAAAAAATTTAAAAGTGCAATACTAAAGGCAACCGACCTTTGTATCAAAAGGGTTAAGAAAAGTACCAGGAAAAGGAAGCCAGTGTGGTTTACTAAAGAGGTATCAACTAGTGTAAAAGCAAAAAAGATGGCCTTTAGGACATACAAGCAGACTCAAAATAATAATGACAAAGAACTGTATCTTGCCAGACGCAAAGAGGCTAAGAAAGTGATCAGGCGTGCCAAGGCACAAGCTGAGGAGAAAATGGCTCAGTCGGTAGATAAAGGAAACAAAACTTTTTTTAAGTACATAAGTGAAAGGAGAAAATCAAATGGAGGAATAATAAGACTGCGGACAGACACTGAGAATTTGGTGGAGGGAGACAAGGCAATTGCAGACTATCTAAATAATTACTTTTGCTCCGTATTCACTATAGAAGGAGAAGGGAAGGGACCACAGTTAAGTTGCAAGGACATTCATAAAAATAAGGTAGATGGAAGTGCATTTACTAGGGAGAAAGTCCTAACAGAACTTTCAAGACTGAAAGTGCATAAATCAATTTGGCCAGATGGAGTACATCCAAGTATACTAAAAGAACTAAAAGATGTGTTGGTAGCGCCATTAACAGATTTATTCAACCAGTCACTAGATACAGGTGCAGTTCCAGAGGACTGGAGAAAAGCAAATGTAGTTCCACTGCACAAAAGCGGAAGCAAAGAAGAAGCAAGTAACTACAGACCAGTGAGCCTTACATCAGTAGTAGGGAAATTAATGGAAAATCTATTAAAATAAAGAATAGTGGAATATCTTAAATTAAACAACTTACAGGATCCAAAACAGCATGGTTTTACTGCAAAAACAAGTCTCATTGACTTTTTTGACTCCGTGACCAAAATACTAGATGAAGGAGGGGCTTTAGATGAGGCATATCTAGACTTTAGTAAGGCATTTGACACTGTCCCACATCGCAGGCTGCTAAATAATCTTGAAAGTGTGGGATTGGATTATAAAACAATTAAATGGATAAGCACCTGGTTGCAGGATAGGAAACAGACAGTTGTAGTAAATGGAGTGCATTCTATGGAGGGACATGTTACCAGTGGAGTACCCCAGGGATCTGTACTTGGACCTGTGCTCTTTAATATCTTTGTTAGTGACATTGCAAATGGTATTGAAGGGAAAGTATGCCTTTTTGCAGATGACACAAAGATATGCAACAGAGTAGACACACCAGGAGGGGTAAATCAAATGACTGATGATCTAAGTAAACTTGAGAATTGGTCAAGAGAATGGCAACTACAGTTCAATGCTAAAAAATGCAAAAGTATGCACTTGGGACTCAAAAACTCAAAGGCTCAATATAGTATCAAGGGTACTATAATGGAAACTACTGAGGAGGAAAGAGATCTAGGAGTCACTATTTCAAGTGACTTAAAGGCAGGGAGGCAATGTAACAAAGCAATGAGGAAGGCTAGTCAGATGCTTGGTTGCATAGGGAGAGGAATCAGTAGCAGAAAAAAAAGGGGGAATAATGCAACTTTATAGGTCATTGGTACGACCTCATCTGGAATACTGTGTCCAGTTCTGGAGACCATATCTTCAGAAGGATATAAATACATTGGAGAGTGTACAAAGAAGGGTAACTAAAATGGTGCATGGCCTACATCACAAAACTTACCTGGATAGACTAAAAGATCTTAACATGTATAGTTTAGAGCAGAGAAGGGAAAGAGGGGACATGATAGAAATCTTCAAATATATCAAGGGTTTTAACATAGTACAGGTGGGAAATTTTCTTCAAAGGAAAAGAAGTAATAGAACACGAGGACATGCACTGAAACTGGAGGGAGGTAGGTTCAGGGGAAATGTTAGAAAGAATTACTTCACAGAAAGGGTAGTGGATAAGTGGAATAGCCTCCCATCAAATGTGGTAGAGGCTAAGCCAGTAGAACAATTTTAACATGCTTGGGATAGGCATATGAATATTCTTACAAAGAAATAAGGATTAAAAAGGGTTGAGTTTACCTGAAGGGTAAAAAAAGGGGCAGACTAGATGGGCTAAATGGTTCTTATCTGCCGTCAAATTCTATGTTTCTATGTAACCATCACAGCTATAGATCAGTACTATGTAATATACAGTATATTATAATGTACAGTAATTACCAGATCCATCACAGCTATAGATCAGTACTATGTATTATACAGTATATTATAATGTAAAGTAATTGCCAGAACCATCACAGCTATAGATCAGTACTATGCAGGGCTATTTTTCAGCAGGCTCCAGCAGGAACTGAGGCCCTTATTCTAGTTCACTCTTTCTGACAAAATATTTCTTAAGGTGCGTACACACGGGGGCGATTTAGTGCAAAATCGCGGGAAATATGGTCGCTGGGCGACCATATTGCCCGCAATGGGAGTGTGCACCGGCGATATATCGCCGGGTGCGCGCTCCCGTTTTTGCCCCTGTGGTGATCGCTGGTCGCAGGAACATGCTCCTGCGACCAGCTGATTACCACTGCCGGGCTCCCCCCGGCAGTTTCTTTTTCATCAGCGACCATCTCTGGTCGCTGATGTAAAGGAGAAGCTGAGCAATATATTGCTCAGCCATATATTGCTCAGCCATATATTTTGTCAGAAAGAGGGCCTCAGTTCCTGCTGGAGCCTACTGAAAAATAGCCCTGGTACTATGTATTATACAGTATATTATAGTGCAGTAAATGTAATACAACTCACCGTTAGATTGCAATAATGAAGAACACAACAAAAACCAGACTCTTATTTATACATTGTGGGTTTCTGATCAATGAGTAATTAATTAAGATGTAATTATGTATATAAGAAAATCACAGAATTAAATCACCCAGAAACTTTTGCATTTGGGATTTAATTAAAAGTTAGAGATAAACTGGCAAAACTTTTTCTCTCTGAACTTTTCTTTGCAGTTTAGTTTTGTTATACATTAACATTGTGGCATTAAGTGTAGTCAAAATACTGCAACTCATTTACAGAATTCAAAAGATATTTCCCCATTATTATATTTATATGATATTGTCTGTAAATATTTATAATCAAATAAAGTTTAATAAATAGATTTATATGCATGTTGGAGTATAAACTACTCATCTATGTCAGAATACACTGAGGAACAAGGGTTAGAAATGTAAGCGGTGTCGAATTTTTATTGCTGTAGATCTGTTAGACGTAAGGGTTGGAGTTTTGGGGATGAGTTACCAGTGTGGCAGGGACAGCATACCTGCAAATGAAGGTACAGATGGAGCCGGCCTAGTTCTTGCACGGGCTGGCAAAAGTATCGATAGCCCTCGCCAGCGGCCAGCCCCTGCTAGGGGCGCGCACACGAGAATCACGCGCCCCGTGGCAACGGAGCTTGCCCCGGGTCCCCATCGCCTCCCCCGCCGGTCCCTTTCGCCGCCAATCCCCCTCACCGCCTCCCCCGCCAGTCCCCCTCGCCACCTCCCCCACCGGTCCCCCTCGCCACGCACGCGCATCCCAGTCCCTATCGCTGGCGCTCGCCAGAGGAGAGGATCTGGCTTGCACCGGCGATGAATAAGGCCGGCTCCATCTGTCATGTGAAGGATCTGGTCCAGGTTTTAGAGCAGCTTCAGGGAAACTGATGTGATCAGGGTGGAGCTAATTAGCAGCACCTGTGCTTCCCTGATATAAGTGTTTCTATGACAGAAGGTCATTGCTCCTGATGGTGGAACAGTTACCCAGGTGATAGGCCGGGGTTGTGGGCTATGGTAAGGACTACTGGAACATACTGAGAAGTTTGTACTATGCTGTGACCCCTGTTCGCAGCAATGCTGTAACGATCCCTGCCTACGTTTAGAGAAATGCAGGATTATTACGCCAACTGGTATTGTCCCCAATATTCATAGGTGAGTGATCTGTGAGAATTCTTGATAGCTTCATATTCCACATGACAGCAATATAGGAAAATATACATGGAGAAATGGATGAAGTGGCATCAAGACTAATTGACAACCCAAACAAAAGTAAATTGAATCCACCCAATGTGTAAGGAAGATAAGCAAAATGCTGGGTGAAACACTGTAGAAATAATGTACAGTAGTTCTAATGACCAATGTTTTAAAAGGTAATTAATGTAAGTCAGTAAAAGTCTCAGTCTGTACGCACAATAGGGTACATTTACTAAGATGGGCATTCCATTAAAGATCTTCCTATAAGAGCCAAAGATTTATGACCTGGATTAAAGTCCAAAGGCCGCTAAATGATAGTGTATGATTTAAGATGAGTAACTTGAGCATTCGGTCTTCTCTTGTCAAGAGAGCTAATCTCATTTGTCTGAGTATGCGCATAACCACCATTAAGCAGAGACACTTGCCGATAAGAAGTATTAGTAGTAAGTTGGATTGCACCCAGCGGCGGCTATTACCATTATGGAGGAGGGAGGCTGCCACAATGCGCTCCCCCCCCCTCTGCCATCCCCGGTGCGCTCTCCGGGCCAGCGTGCTACCTGGTCCACCGCACGGGGCCAGCGCATGCGCAGTATCTTCATGCATACTGCGCATGCGCTGGCCCAAGCCTCCAGGGGCTGCCTTTGTAGCAGCCCCCGGAGGCTTGATCGGGTTTCTGGGTCCGGCGCATGCGCAGTATGGTCCGTGGTACTGCACATGCGCAGAACCCGGTTTGGGGGCTGTCACGCATTTGCGCAGAGAGAGGCATCCCAGAGAGAGGGAACATCTCCCGATGGGATGCCTTGAGAGACTGGCAGGTCGGACTTCCAATAGGAAGTTACTGCCAGTCACAGTGAAGCCAGAGCAGTCTCACAGACTGCATCTGGCTTCACTTTAGGCAGATACGGGTGCGAATTTTACCTGAGGGGGCTGGTAAAAACCGCCACTGATTGCACCACAGCATTGCCTACCTGCAATGAACTGTGAAAGTATGCTTACAGGACACAGTGTAAGAGAAATAGGGGTATATAGTGTTGGGTACAAAGCTAAAATTAAGAATATTTATCAAGAACACACTCATTCCCATTCCCTGTAGCGGAGCTTCCTCATAAGGCAGCACCTCTACAACATACACACAGAGCACACTTGTCACTCCACCATTCAAACCTCAACACACATCCCCTACTCCCATGGCGAGCGCAAAAAAGCCCCTTGCGGGCTCGCTATGCTCGCCACGCTGCAGGCACGGTAGCTCGCTACGCAAGCCACCTATTCTATTCTCCCTCTATGGGTGTCGTGGACCCCCACGAGGGAAAATAGCGGTTGGCAGTTAGGGCACCTGGCTGTCGGCGCTTTGCCAGTCAGGATCCCGATGTCGGTTAAATGATTGTCGGCATCCAGACTGTCGGGAACGCGTCCGGCATCCATTGTCACACGGCTCTGTTTTGCGTCCACTCCTGCCTGCTATTTTCTAAGTTGCCCCCCACCCATTGTAAAGGTAACTGTATACAGTATGTGTGTTTGGAGTGGAGGACACGTGTGTGTGTGTGTGTGTGTGTGTTCAACTGTTGTGAATTTAGGCAGTTCCTCTGATCCCAAATTTATTTAAATGAATGTGAAGTACACATAAGCAGCGCTGTGCAGCAGGTAGTGAGGGCAGTGTCCAGCCTGTTCGGCATCTGCATTGGCATCTCCTCCTTGTTTCCCTCACAGCCTCCGCTGGTGCCTCTGGTCCTCTGACAGCCTCCACTGGTTGCCCCTGGTACCCTCAAAACCACCACTGGAGCCCACCGGATGCCCCTTGCCACCTCGAAGCCACCGCTGGAGTCCACTGGATGCCTACACCCTGCTCATTCATACATTCACTGGAGCCCCGCACCCATCAAGTCTGGTAGGCCTACTGTGTGACTGCTGTCAGTCTTTCATCCCCGCATTTGCTCTCCCTGTGTCCCCTCTGTCACTCTCGCTCTCCCTGTGTACCCTCTGTCACTCTCCTTGTCCTTGTGTCAATACTATCCCTCTCCCTGTTGTCACTCTCTGTGTCACTCACTGTCACTTTGTCCCTGCTGTCACTGTCCCTATGTCTCTGAATTGTGTTATAGTGTGAAATTTGACTTATTATGTGTGAATTCTTGTATCCTTCTCCTAATTTTTCACCTTAGAGGAACTATCGCATAACCCCCTGACTCTCATCTACCATCCAATGCAAGCATGATGGTAGACAGCAGAGATGGGGATGGCGTCTGTTAGCACCTCATCTAAACTCTCTAAACTTTCTTTGTTTCATGGCTCTCTCATTCACTGAATTTTTGCGACCACCCCTGCAATGCCCTATGGTAACAGGGTTGTTTTTCTTTGATTTGGACGAACAGCAGAAGCCCACCTTGACTCACCCCCCTACTGGCACCGGAAACAACCAGACGGGGATATACAGCCATACTTCACTGGATCGCCTGAAATCCACCCGAACTCAGCAGCTAAGCAGTGAAAGGCTGGATCAGTACCTATATGGGAGACCAATAGGGAATATCCGGTGCTGTATCTAACAACTGGGACAGTACGTCTGCCGCTACCGTAAGGGTGTAGTTCCAATATCTTTTTATTCATCCTCTCCCTCCTCTCTCATTGTCCGATTCAACCACGCCGACACCACAGTGTTCGATCTAGTGGTGGTGGTATGTGTCCAGTGTTATAAATGTTTGCTATCCACTAATTACCAGATTATATATAAATAAGGTAATTTAGCAAACATTGTCTAAATCATTTTCACACAAAAATAATCCTAAAGTGATCAGCCGAAAATCGGCAGGATATATTTATGCGTAGACTCTCTAAGTTATTCACAAGGTGTGTCTACATTAGTTCTAAATGCAACCAATTTTAATAAAGCTTACCATTTAAAGTTATATTTATATTATCATCTAACAATCGTTCATCTATATGATTACTTTATAAGCGTGCCCCAAAATACCTTACTAGTTCCCTTTAGTCTTTCTTTCTAGACTATTTCTTTCAGTGTGAATTATGTCTCAAGCCATGTGACTTTTGGCTCATTTTGTGTGGCATGATGTGAATTTTGACTTATTCTGTGTGAATTTTGGCTCAATCTGTGTGAAATTTGGCTCATTCCATGGGTATTATGCATCATTCCATGTGTACATGGTGTGGTACATTACACTTAAGGACACACCCCTTTTGCAAGGCCACTCCCCTTTTATGTGATCATGCCCCCTTTTCTGGAGGGCGAAGACGTTTCTGTTCTTCCATACCCCCACTTCAAAATTTCCACTTCGACCACTGATCACAACACTGAAGAATGGAATGGTCTAGTTCTTAATTCATTTTGTGGTTGATATGAAAGAATTTGGCACTACACAATGGTAATTATTAAAAAAATATATTTACATTCATAAAAATATATAACCTTATAGATCAGACACTATAAACAAATTTGACTGGTCATTAAAAGCTTATATTAATGCCACAAAGCTAGAAACACAGATACAATGGTATTGTATAATAAAATGACAAGCTGTAAAAGGTGGATCTCTATCACATATATATATATATATATATATATATATATATATATATATATATATATATATATGCAGACAAAATACAGAAGGAAGCGCTCCTTAGTGCAACAACGTTTTTTTTGAAAGGCAATCTGACACTTCATAAAAGGTTAAACGAAATACAAGTACTCGTACCCCACAATTCATCAGTGTGGGCTTAAGTACCACATGATATATAAAACATCCATAAGGCAAACGTCACCGTCGGTCTGTGCAGCTAGGGAACCACGCCGGTCACGATACACTGGATGAGCAATTTTTACCAGGATCTTCTAGTCAGCAGCGGCTCTCCCTCTCCCGATCAGTGACAGGTTTAAATTCTAGCGTCTGGTGAGGCACGCCCAAACGCGTTTCGTCGTCATGGACTTCGTCAGTGGGCTGTCTCACCAGATGCACGGCTCACATTTATACATCCCCCTTCATTAGTAATTACATACAGCTGTTCATTAAAGGTCTCACCCATTGAGAGACTTAGACATTGTTCATTTCCAATCATTGTTGATACGTTACATACAGACAAAACATCAGAGAATCACACATACAAAAATATAAATAAAATTACATATAAACAGAAGGTATATACAAGCAAACACCTAATTTGTCTGCACAGTGGTAAGTATTATTAGATTTATCTCCACACATATTCAAACTCAGTGGACATTTCATTGTGGAATCAATTTAGATCTTGTTCCTTAATTCCGGCATTAGAGGTATTTATATTATACCTAAAGGCAAAAGGATAGGCAGTATAGATTAATTATACATTCAAGTCAAATCAGTCTGAGGTGACTAAATTTATGCAATATTAATGTACGCCAAAGAATATCAATGGGTGAGATTGATTCACAGATTTTCAAGACACCTTACATATACGTTTTTACACACTCTTACAAGCAAGTAAATTGAACTGCAGTTTCAAAGAATTTTTAAGTTATACTCCCGCGAGGTGCTCGTACACTGGCACATTACGGGCCCCATCTCCAATCTAGTACATGTGGTTTTCAATATATATACTCTTGGTCTCTCAAACAGCTGACCCCATATTTATCTGTTCTTATTGCACCGCTGCCACAAAAAATCCATATACCTCTAGACCAGTGGTTCCCAACCTGGGGTACTAGTACCCCTGGGGGTACTCTGCAGACCAGTTGGGGGTACTTGAAAATAATATTGGTAATGGCGGAAGATGAAAAAGTCTTTTGATGGCAGAAGAAGACCCATTGCCATGGAGAAGAACCATGTTGTGTCACTTATGGTTCAGTCTTCAGCGTCATCAGCGTCTCATTGTGCTTTTGCCTGACCAGCTGTCCAATGGGAGCTACCCGTGCTGCCCTCAGACATCAGCGATCATCTGCCCCGCACTGACACGGGTGGAAGAAGTAGCGGCATTAATCCTACAGGTGTAAGTGGGAACCCTGGAGACAATACACAGCCAGCGGCCAGACACGGGAGGGCGCGATTCCTGTCTGCTACTCCTTAATATAAGGACATGCATACCGCTCACTTCCACTCCACTCATAAGTACTGTCTATATTTTAAATTGAGAGGAGGGGGGTACTCATCAATGAAAAGCCTAATCAAGGGGTACGGGAGAGAAAAAAGGTTTGGAACCACTGCTCTAGACCATCACCCCGTCGACACATGGAAAGGTAGACATCACCATCACTACATGAATGGATATAACTGCATGGATACTTTTTCTTTTTTTTCAATGCAGTTTCCTGATGGGTAAGCATTAGACCACAGGTCCCTAGGAGATTTTTTCTTCTTATACCCATTTCCCTGTTTCACACGATCGACCTGTACAGAAAAGTGGACACAGTTTTTACCGTGCTCTTTTACTGAAACCTGACCATTCTTCATACTATATTCACAGCTCCAGGTTATTGGGACTCCTTATCTTATATATCATTAATTCAACTGCCAGTGAATACACTTTGTTATACCGCTTCACGTATTATTGATAAAAGGGGTGATTTCAAAATTTTCATTTAATCCATTGGAGATAATGGTGTCAAGGGTCAGGATCCACTGTGTCTCCCTCCTTGTCAGTTGTTTTTCCCTATCTCCCCCTCTTTTATCTTGTGGTACTAGTTCTATTCCTTTAAATCTTAGACCACTTATGTCACCATTATGGTGTTGTAAAAAATGTCTCGGTATACTATGATTCAGGATTTTATTTTTTATATTTCGTGTATGTTCTAATATCCTCAGCTTTAGGATGCGCTTCGTCTTTCCTATATACGTATAGCCACAGGGGCAGGTCAACATATATACCACGTATTTGGAGTTACAATTTATAAATGTCTTGATCGGAAATTTTTTACCCCTCCTGTCCAGAAAATGTTTCGCTCCTTTTTCTCCCAACGGGCATATCTTACACCCCCCACAAGGAAAAATCCTGTGAGCCCCCCCAGAATTGAATTTGGTTCTTTGAGCCTAAGGCAGGGCTGGGCAACACCGGCCCTCCAGATGTTGATGAACTACACATCCCAGGATGCTTTGCATTAGTTTTGCTATGTGGCCATGCTGAAACTGATGCAAGGCATGCTGGGATGTGTAGTCCATCAACATCTGGAGGGCCGGTGTTGCCCAGCCCTGGCCTAAGGGGTTCTAATTTACTTCTTGACACCATAGATTTCAAATTTTTTGCTTTTTTGAAAATTAAGTCAGGTCTATCGGGTAGTTCTTTATTTAGCACAAGGTCGAGCTTCAAAATATGCCAGTTTTTTCTAATGGCATTTTTGATCTCCCTATCAGCAGAGTTATACTGAGTAACAAAGGGACAAAAGATTTTTTTACTGTTACTCCCTTCGCTCGATGACTGTTTGTCCTTATAAACTAGGAGTTCTTCCCTTGGCTTATTTTGAGCTCTCACTTTTGATGATTCTATCAGGGATTGGGGGTATCCTCTCTCAGCAAATCTATTTTCATAGATCTTTGACTGTTCTTCGAACTTTGTGATACTGTACTACTACAATTGCGTCTCAGACGTGAGAATTGCGAAAACGGGATGTTATGTTTCCAGGAGGGGAGGTGACAGCTATTAAATTCCAGATAAATATTTGCATCCACTGTTTTAAAGTGAGTGCTTGTTTCAATTAAACCATTTTCACTTCTAAGACACAGATCCAAAAATTCAAGACCAGTCTCATTTATCGTATGTGTGAATTCCAGATTATAGACGTTATTATTAATTTCCCCCATAAATATCTCAAAATCTGCCACAGTGCCATCCCACACCACCAATATGTCATCTATATAGCGTCTAAGGGTAATAATTCGGGGGTCCTTGTGCCTCTCCAGCATCTCGGTCTCCCATTGGCCCATGTGCAGGTTTGCGAGACTCGGAGCGCAAATACTGCCCATCGCAGTCCCGCAAACCTTTACCTATTATATATATATATATATATATATATATATATTATATATATATATATATATATATATATATATATATACAGACGGAAGGAAAGAGGCGGCACTCTGAGGCTTGTGATAAACAATTAAACGTGTATTGCACACATATCAAGTGATCTACGTTTCGGGGATAGACTCCCCGTCATCAGTCTATCCCCGAAACGTAGATCACTTGATATGTGTGCAATACACGTTTAATTGTTTATCACAAGCCTCAGAGTGCCGCCTCTTTCCTTCCGTCTGTATCTACCGAGCATCGCCTCACAGGAAGGCACCTGAGCCCAGTATTCCCCACGGGGGACCCAGCAGTGCCGGAGCCTCAAGCCGCTGTATATATATATATATATATATGTATATTTAACATTTGGAGTAAGCTATGTATACAGTATATATGTAACTGCTTTATAGAGATCCACCTTTCATAGATTGTCATTGTATTATGCAATACCATTATATCTGTATTTCTAGCTGTGTGGCATTAATAAACTTTTTAATGACTGGTCAAATTTTGATACTTATATGTTAGTTGGGCGCCAACTAAGCTATTTGCTTAGTGGGCTATTCTGCGTAGGGAAATCGCATTGCGTCGCATGGGCCATTTTAGTGTCATGTGATGCGATTTTTAATGTAAATTATTCACTGCTCTGTGTGCCCCCAAGGTATTGCATCGCATCGCACCTGCCACATGCGATCGCATGCGATTTTATAGGGTGTGCGATGCCATTACATTAGGTATACAATAATATGATTGCATGTCCAAAAATAGGTTTTACGCAACCCCCCCCCCACACACAATCCACGCCACCCCAAAGCGTGGAGAACGCAGCGAGCCCCGCGAGTGGCGGCGGAACGCGTCCTCCGACCTTTTCATACCCCCAGTATCCACGCCGGCATGGAGTTGATTTTATATAGTGTGGCGAGCCCGAAGCGTGGCTCGCCACATTATATAAAATCAACTCCACGCCGACGTGGATAGTGGGGGTATGAAAAGGTCTGAGGACGCATTCTGCCGCCCCTCGCCATGCTTTGGGCTCGCGTGGATAGTGGGGGGGTGCGTAAAAGCTATTTTTAGGACATACAATCATATTATTGTATACCTAATGTACGTGTCATCACAAAATGGGGTGTGGTATTACACTTTAGACCATACACGGTAATGCCCATTACACATAAAGCCACACGCCGTAATGCCAATTACACATAAGGCCACACACCATAATGCCCATTACACATTGTGCCACACATCGTGATGCCCATTACATACTATATAACACACCGTAATGCCCATTACATATTTGCCACATAAATGCTGCTTACCTACGTGCTCATTGCTAGGGGGTTCTTGCTTGATTGCACCATAGTACCCATTACACATGATGCCGCACACCACAGTACCCATTACACATGATGCCGCACACCATAGTACCCATTAAACATGATGCCGCACACCATAGTACCCATTACACATGATGCTGCACACCATAGTACCCATTACACATGATGCCGCACACCATAGTACCCATTACACATGATGCCGCGCACCATAGTACCCATTACACATGATGCTGCACACTGTAATGCCCCTTACACATTAAGCCACACATTATGCGTAATGCCCCCACATACCACCACTTGTAGCGTCCCTTAAGCAATGCCACCAAAAGTGCCACTTACTGTAAATTTTTATATGAGCCTTCGCTGCTGCTGCAGGGAGAGATGGAGAGCGATGCAGCTGCTTCTTTGGGGAGAGGAGCAGAGTGCAGCGCAGAGCACGCTCCCACTCCCCTCCTGGTGTCCCCTCTAGCCGAGTGGACATTTGAAATATTGTGCGCGCTGTTGTTGTGCGTGACATCAGGGGAGCACGCCGGGCGCCGGCACCACATGATTAAAGGGGGGGCGGGCTGAGGTGAAAGCGGGGAGAAGAATTGGAGCAGAAGCTGCAGGGGTGACAGTCATTGACAGCTGGGCAGAGAGGAGGGGGCTGCCTGGCTGTATTCAGAGCACTGTAGATCACGGCTCTTTGAAATAATACCCCTTTCACAACAGAAAATGCAGGGATTTACCCGGGAATATGGTCCCAGGATCATGCAGGGACAATCCCAGGCTGACCCCTTATACACCAGCCTAGTCCCTGCATTTTCTGGTGTGAGGGGGAGAGACAACCACTCCCCTCGCCTTTAACCAACCAGCTATATCTTCGGAACCAACTGACCCATTTACATGAGACCAGTATCATATTGACAAACTTTTGAGTTGGCTTTGAATGATTTTGGTCCCGTGAAACTGGGCTGTTTGGTTCCAGAGAAATCTGCCCTCAAAGAACATAAACAATCATGAAATTACATTTAAGAAATTAAAAAAATGGTTTAACCTCAATATCCCTGGAACCAATTAACCCATATGGATCCAGCCTGGTATCAGATTGAAGGCCCAGCGATTTGGGTTCGACCGAGATCAATCTCGAGCTTCAGTGATGCCGAAGGGGGAACTGGCAGCTGTTGAACAGGGTGGGGGTCGTAATTAGCGGGTCCCATGTTATCCTATAGGGAAAACGTTCCAGCTTTGCCTGGCCATATCTTCGGGACGTTCCAGCTTTGCCTGGCCATATCTCCGGTTCCCAGGGGGCTAGAGACACGGGGCTTGGCTCGTTGGAAAGCCCCATCCCTCAGCTACAAAATGGTCTAATGGGTGGTCCTGTGCACCCCCGGACCACCCCCTAGATTCGCCTATGCTAATGTAATGCCATCGCACACCATATAAAATTACATACGATCGCATGCGATTTTGCGGGAGGTGCGGTGCGATCCCCCAGGGCTAAAAGAGCAGTGAATAAATTACATAGGAAAATCCCATCCCATCGCATGCCCCTAAAAATGGCCCATGCGATGCGATGCAATGCGATTTTTCTAAGTTAGCGTACGTATGCTAATTGGGCGTCCAACTAACATATAAGTACCCACATTTTTTATAGTGTATTGTCTGCCTGAGCCATTTTGTTGCTAAGCAACCCCAAACAGCATGACGCTATCTAGAGGGGGGCGGCCGGAGTACACTGAGCAGTATGCTGACTAAAACAGAAAAAAGCAATAGATTAAAAAAAAATAAAAACACAAAAAGGAATGCATGCATAAAGTGACTGGAACAATAAAGACATACTGGGGGGGGGGGGGGGATTTACTAAGCTGGGAATAAGACTTCACATGTGATGTTGCTATGGGCAACCAATCAGATCCTGTCTACTACCTTCTAGAGGGTGCTAAATAAATAAGAAGTAGATTCTGATTGGTTGCCCATAGCAATATCACATGTGAAGTCTTATTTCCATCTTAGTAAGTTTCTCCGATAGTATCTATGCCATTCACAACAATATAATTCATATAGAGTATAAAGAACAAAGAAATCCTGTAAATAGTAAAATGTTTATACAGCAGAAAGCGACATTGTTTATAGCAGAGAGCAGTGCCAGATTAAGCCTTCGGGGGGCCCGGGGTACTTTAGACAGGGGGGCCCCTTTGCACTTGTCATTACTGGCCGCAAACTGCATGGGAGAATATTACACTGTCAAAACACAGAGTTAAGGCAGAATAAACTTGGTCAATGGGTAACTGCAGGGGATATATACTGTATATATACACACACACACACATACTTACCACATGAAAAGCCTGTGTTTGTCCCTCTGCACCTTACTCTGTAGGAGACCTCACAGTCCTAGTGCTGCCTCTGATTAAGAACCCTCCCATGACTAAGCTGTTTCTGCTGCTGTTCTCCATGGTCCTGAGAAGCATGTAATGAGCTCCACCAATCAGAGCTCAGCACAAACCTCTCAGCCTCAGTGTCATGGGACTTAGTCAACTCCAAGTAATGCTCAGCACACTCGTGCAATCAGTGTGCCTTGGCTCCCCATGCTCAGCACCATTAATCATTGTCACATTGGCAGATAGGTGAAGCTTCAGCACTACCCCACTCCCATGAACAAAACCATTAGCTTAAAAAAAATATTTTTTTTTTTGAAAAATAAATGCCAACCACAGGGGGCCCCTAGCTAGAGTGGGGCCCAGGGGCACTGACCCCTTGTGCCTCCATTATAATCCGGCCCTGGCAGAGAGCCACATTATGTATATACTACGGAACATGTTGACAACACAGACCAGGCTATAAAAAAACATTGTAAGCCTAATTGTTCATTAAGCCCTTTTTTTTAAGAAATAATTCAATATGGATGACAATATAATACTCCTCACTGCCAGCACAGGAGATGTTAATCAGAGCTTTAGCATCACAGAAGAACTGGTGTATGGTGTGAGACTGACAGAAGGACATGAGTGATGCTGGAATAGTAATCACAAAGGAGTTTAGGCATCCGGAGATCCAAGAACCAGATGCCAGTAACAGACTGTATTGTTTCCTGTTTATGATATTGGGATAGTGTAAAGCAGTGGTTCTCAACCTTGGTCCTCAGGCTTACTCAGCTGGGCTTCTAGTGGTCGTGATGTTGGATCCCATCTCGCAACATTGGTCATAGTGCTGAGATCACAGTTGCATGCAGGAGGCATCTCTTCTTCTGATACACCTCCTTCGTGCCTTTCTTGGAGATCGAATAACATTCAATGGTGCTTGCATGTGGCATTGAACTTCCACCAGGCTTTGAGACCCATCATAATAGCATGCACCCAAGTTATAGATTTCCAACTCTTTAAATGTCAAGTTACTCTGCACTTACTAAACAGGCAATTACAGCCTTGAATATTTCCAGAGAGTTCAAGAGCACCCTAAATCTGCAATGGGGTAAGCAGCAAAACGCGTTTGATACCCCCCTTCTGCGCTAGCCTGAAGAGCACTTGTCTGAACCAGCCCCCCACACCCTGGGAAATTTGTTACTCTATCAATGACCACCTTGGGGAATCTCCCTCTCTACTCCATCTATGCGGATAAAGACCGTCTCTGAGTAACCTCCAGTGACCACCAGACACTGCCAACTGTCAAGAAGAGAGGTGTATATCTACATGGGAAGCAGCGCTTTCTCAGTCAAATAATTTTTTATATAAACAATAAAATAGATATGGGATTGCCTGAAAGTGTTGGGACCAGCGGCGTCAGCTCCCCTGATGCTCCGTCGGGTCTCGGAGTGTGCGTCCCGGTTGTTGCTAGGCAGCTGGGACGTCAACGTACTTCCGGGCCCGAACTTCCGGCTGCGGTCGCCAGGCAACTGCGACGCAGACCGGCTCCTGTCTCCCCGCTGCCGCAGCGGTTGCCTAGGCAAAGCAGACGCCAGGCGGCCGCCGGCAGGCGGGAAATACAAACACACATGGGGAGTGATTAATCAGAGTGCGGTCCCCGCTCTAGTTGATTGGCCCAGGCAGATATATATACCTTTTCCTTACCTCAGACCGATGCCGGATATAGTGAGTCTTCCTGGTTTCCGGTCGGTCTAGCTATTTCGTGTCTGGCTTCCTGTGGGTCGTTGTTCCGCTGTACCGTTTGTTCCTGTGACACCAGCTGCTGTCGTCCTGAGAACATATCACCATCTTCAGTGTTCCTTATCGCAGAGGCTAGCAGTGGTGCCGTGGTCCTCGAGTGTCCCAGGCTGAGACACCCGTCTCACCGTGAGTCCCAGTGGGACGCCCCTTTGGGTCCTCCCACATTTATCCTTTTATTCTTTAACATCATAGGATATTATTATTGTCATTATTGGTACCAGCGTTTAGCATTGTTGCTATTAGGCATTTCACCTAGCCTATTATATTTTGTTATTGTATTAGATCACTACGCATTGTTGCGTCCACCTATACCTCTCTAGTCTGGTTACAGGGGAATTACCACTGTGTCGCCATCTTCCTGTGTCGACCTTCGGCAGAGGCTCTGAGCTTCCCCGCCGTTTCTGGTGTTAGCTAGTTTTCCCCTTGTCCTCTCCTGGCCTCGGTGGTAGTGTTGTCCATCCCTAAGACCTGCCTGTAGCGGAGTGGGGCGGACCTAATTCGCCCTTCAGCCGAGACGGGCCCAGGTGAAGCCTAGCCTCGCACACTACCATTGATTCCAGCTTGAGGCAACGGAGTTAGGGTTGGTGGGGATACCCTCAGATCCTAACAGAAAGTAAGTTTAACAATGTATTTTATACATATAAAAATGATATGCATTAAAAAATATACACAGTAGACAATAAAATATTTGGGACAGATACTTTCTGTGAAATAACTTCAGTGTGAGCCCAAGGGGAGGTTTCTGGTATAAGTAATGTCCTCTAAATGGCTTATTGATAAGGCTTGTAAATGGCTTTTTTGACAGTCTCACCAATAGTGGGATTTTCCGGCTTGGGTCCTGTGTCCTCACTAAAGTGTGGTTGTGCAGAGATGGTACCGGGCCGCTGGAGGAAGATCTCGGACCTTGTGGTGCTTTTCCAGATGGTGGATAAAGTGCTTGTAGCCAAAATGTTGTTTGGAAGTCCAGCAAATTTTTGGGGACTTGTAGCCTTAGGAGGAGGAAGTCTCTGAACCAGTGTCCTCAACTCTTGGGTCTGCTCACTGTGCCACCGACGCGTTTCACTGAGCTGTGTCAGCTTTTTTTTATATGTATAAAATAAATTGTTAAACTTACTTTCAGGCAAACCCATATCTATTTTATTGTTTATATAAAAAATTATTTGAATGAGAAAGCGCTGCTTCCCGTGTAGATATACACCTCTCTTCTTGCCATATACTCCCAGAGGTTCACTATAAACCTCACCCAAGCAGCTGCTAGAATTATAATTGACACAACTCATACCAGCGCCTAGTTCCCTTTTTCTTTTTTAAAGATAAACCCATTATTGCCAACTGTCATCTGGTCATCTCACCAGTGAGGACTCATCCATCCAATTGGATACAAGTACGGTCTCCATCCTTGGGATTCACAAATGTTCCCCAGATATTTACCAATTGGAGTACAATGTAAAAAGGAGTAGACAGTAAACCTATGACATGGAGTGGAAATTATATCCCAGCAATTTGTTTATGGGCTGAGGTTCCATTTATCTCTGGGGCATATAGGAACAGACATAGTGTGGGTAGGCCTTTAAAAGTTCACACATGATGAATTTGTGCAGAATTTAATAGACATATCACCACAGTAAAGTTTTTCTGTTTTATTGTGTTTTTATTATGTTTTATTGTGTTTTTATTAATTTTATAAATAAACATATGTAATACTTTCAAATACTGTACAGATCATCCAATCAATTCCTTTTTTATTTTAAATCCATTTTTCATTCAGTGCTGCAACGAACCACCAGGTTCATCTTTTTTGGTTTGGTGCACGGCCTTTGAGACCTTGGGCGAAATGTAATAGGGTGCGATTTTTGGACGAGTTCCAAACTCGCCAGAAATCGCACCTTTAAAAATCGCGTTTTTTGCTGCGAATTCGCATATGTAATGAGATGCGAATTAGCGGCAAAAAATGCGATTTGCCGCGATTTTTAGTCATGAAAATGTGCGCATTTTCAGTCATGAAAATGTGCGCATTTTCATAAATGCGATTTTGTGCAAAAAAAAAACAAGTAAAAAAAAAAACGGCGTGGGGTCCCCCCTCCTAAGCATAACCAGCCCCGGGCTCATTGAGCCGGACCTGGTTCCAAAAATACGGGGGGACAAAAAGCATAGGGGTCCCCCGTATTTCTGAAACCAGCCCCGGACTCTTGGACCGGTCCTGGTTCCAAAAATACGGGGGACAAAAAATCTGGGGGTCCCCCGTATTTTGAAACCAGCACCGGGCTCCAACAGCCCGCGGTGTCATGCCACAGCCGGGGGACACTTTTTATACAAGGTCCCCCGGCCAAAACATGAGCACTGGAGGAGTGGGGACCCCCCCAATAAAGGGGTCCCCCCCAGGCTTCACCCGTCCAGCCAATCAGGACTGAGCTATGCGTCTCCATGGAGACGCATACTGTAGCTCAGCCAATCACGCTCTCAGCCTCTGTAGCACTCGGACAGCGCTACAGAAGCTGTTAGAAGCAACGGAGAAAGCCGGTTCTCCCCGCTGCCTGTCAGTTCGGGGGGAGCCGGCTGTAAAGCAGCCAGACCAGCGCTGGATCCAGGAATGGTAAGTAACGCTGGTGTAAAAGTGAGGTGTGTGTGTGTAATAAACTTTTACTTCTCTGTGTGTGTGTTTTTTATAAACATTCTTTTTACAGGTGGACTACAAGTCCCAGCGGGCCCATTAATGCCCCGCATGCTGGGACTTGTGGTTCTCCAAGTCCCAGCATGCGGGGGAGGTCTGCTGGCACTTGTAGTTCGCCGGTAAAAAGCAATGTAATGATATGTATGATGGATTTAACCCTATCAGGCCGGCGTCCACTGGCCACGGACGCCGGTGACAGCCCCGGGCTTCAGCCCTGGACGGGTGAAGCCTGGGGGGGGGACCCCTTTATTGGGGGGGTCCCCACTCCTCCAGGTACCCCGTCCAAGGCTGACCAGCCACGGTGCTCATGTTTTGGCCGGGGGACCTTGTATAAAAAGTGTCCCCGGGCTGTGGCATGACACCGCGGGCTGTTGGAGCCCGGTGCTGGTTTCAAAATACGGGGGACCCCCAGATTTTTTGTCCCCCGTATTTTTGGAACCAGGACCGGTCCAAGAGTCCGGGGCTGGTTTCAGAAATACGGGGGACCCCTATGCTTTTTGTCCCCCCGTATTTTTGGAACCAGGTCCGGCTCAATGAGCCCGGGGCTGGTTATGCTTAGGAGGGGGGACCCCACGCCGTTTTTTTTTGATAAAAACACTTTTACACATTTTTATTAACAGAACCATGCACAGATCTCAATGATCTGTGCATGGTTCTGTCAAATTCGCCTGTCAGAACCTGGTCTATTTTTTTTGCGATTTTTGGTAACATTTACCAAAAATCGCACCCTATTACATTTGCGAGTTGTATACTTTATAATGGGAAAACATCTGGATGCGAATTGAAATGTGACTAAAAAGTGCGATTTTTTACCGCGATTTTCAACCTATTAAATGTGCGATTTTCGGAAAATGTGCAATTTCGGCCATTTTTGACCAAAAAATCGCACATGTCTAAAAAATCGCACCCTATTACATTTCGCCCCTTGTATCTCTGCCCAGGGTCACCTTCTGTTTTCTCATTTTTAAAGGCAATGCCCCAAACTCAAACCTGTTTCTGTGACATGGCGTTATCATCCTACACCTCAACAAGTTGTCAATGAATATTAAAAATGAAACTGTTAAATATATTCAGAGAAACAACCTATCATGGCCCAAAGCATTGATAATTGTGGGGAAGACTAAATATGTCCGATTGTGAAGTACTTTTTGGTTACTGTTTACTTCTCGATTTGACCAGCGCCGAACTAAAGACTTAACTGTGATTTATATTCTCTCAATTAATGAAGCTCTAAAAACAGATCATATGTCTGGGATGAGCACCCAGCCAGCTCCAAATTAAGGGCCTTATTTTGGTTCATTCTTTCTGACAAAATCCTTCTTAGATGGACAAAACCATGTGCACTGCAGGGGGGGCAGATGTAACATGTGCGGAGAGAATTAGATTTGGGTTTTGTTTCTGTGCAGGGAAAATACTGACTGCTTTATTTTTACACTGCAATATAGATCTCACTTTGAAGTAAAACCCCACCCAAATCTAATTCTCTCTGCACAAGTAACACCTGCCCCACCTGCAGTGCATATGGTTTTGCCCATCTAAGAAGGATTTTGTCAGAAAGAATGAACCAAAATAAGGCCCTAAGAAACCTGTTAGGGTACCCAGTTAGATGAGGTGCTTATACACAGCTTTCTCTAATTCCTTCCTTTCAGTAAATATTCTAAATGTTTTTAAAAAATGTAAATACGCTCAATATAAAATTATGGATTTTTTTTTACAAAAAGAATGACCAGCCTCCCATCAGATTCTTACAGCGTCCGCTAATCTAAATGATACACTGTTTAAACAATTTATTACAAAATGTAAACTTATGTGGTTATGAGGTGCGGGATGCCGAACGAAAAACCATGCCTTAAAAATGATTGACACTTTAAAGAAACATGTATAACAAAGTACAAATTTACTTTAGAAAGGTGATTAATGTATTATCAATTGTCTTACTAGGTATAAAATGATCCATCACATCTGAAAAAAAAATCTAAAATGAATCAAGTCAACAGACAAATTATAGATACAAACGTACAATGTAAAAGAAGTTTAAATGATACAATATAATATTAGTTTGTATCACTGAGAAATTTGAAATACAGTAGCATAGATGTAAGCAGGCTTAAAGAAATAGTAAAGCAAATGCTTATTTTGGTACAGAATTACGCTAATGTCCTTTTTGCATTATGTGGGAAAAAGAACAATGAATACCCATGATTCCTCACTTTGTCTATGGCAAACTTACAGGAGTAACCTATTAGTGGTTCTCTACTTATACAGATTAAACCTCATTTAATCATTTCTTATGTTGCCTAAATAAAAATAAATGCAAAAATAAATTATGCACTTTAACATTTACTAGATTTTGTATTAATTAGAATTTTATGGTGTGCTAGACAAGGCCAACATCACTTTTTGTAATCAGGTTTCATTTCTTTTGCATCCGATCCCTGGTCCCAGGATGTGAAGGCAGAGCAACCTGTAGACAGATAAACACATTTTCAGAATGTCCTGAGAGGACAGGTCTGCCTGTGCAATGTCAATGTTCTACTGTGAGGAGAATCAGTCATGCATACTGGATATATTGATGAAGGGAAGAACAGGGTCCTCAAGGGATTTCCAGCTTTATAGGAACTTCCTAGCAACACTAAGGAGGTTATTCTGATCGATGCGTACATTCCGGTATTCTTACGGAGCGGTCCGCACGCCACGCTGTGCAGACATCGTCCAAAGAAACGCCCACCGGACCTCCGCATACGGACTGACTCACACTAGAAGAACAGGGCGTGTTTACGGACGACATCCAAACCTTGCGTGTGCGGTGGACACACACATATTCTGCACGGTCTTACAGCGTATGCACGGTCTTACCGCGTCAGAACGGACGGGAACCTGGCCGTACGCACCGATGCGGTGTATTTACGCAAAAATCACCACTCTTATCTGACCTCCGAAATCGATCACATGACACACTTATGCAATTAGGCAACCTCATTAAAAAGTGTTTGTTTCCTATTGGAATAAATTAAATCCTAATACATACTTAAACACATTACTACTACATTCATTATAGACATTAACCCTTACATCATGTGAACATAACATACATCTATATACAGTATGTACCTTTTGCTAATTAAAAAGATTCTAAACAATTTACACATATACTGTTTAATGTAAAAAAAACACACAGACAACTTCTAACTGTTTACAACTATTTATTTTATGTACAACAACATTTTTAAAATTCAAAAATAAAAATAAAAAATCAAAGTAGCAGGTCTGTCAGGTCCTGCAGATCGGCCAGGACCAGCTGCATGTGTGCCCTAAGACGCACGAGGGCCCCACGGACACCCTCATCTGCTTGGGTAGGCTCATCTGTGGGCATGTTAAAGGGGGGTACAATTAGTAATGATACCACTGGCACCACCTCCTCCTCCACTGGCACCACCTCCTCCTCCACTTCCTCCCCTTCCTTCGGCACCTCCTCCGCCTCCACTTCCTCCGCCTCCCCTTCCTCCATCACCACCTCCTCGGCCATCTCCTCTGTGACCTCCTCCTGGGCCTGGGCCGCCTCTGCCTCCTCCCGGGCCTGCCGTGCTCGATCCCGTGCTGTGTTGGAGAAAAAAAACATTAGTGCCAATTAGGGGTCATTGGGACAGATGTATTAAGCCTTAACAAGCAATAAATGCAAAGGTGATAAGTAGAGATAAATGTCCAGCCAATCAGCTCCTTACTGGCTTTTATCAAACACAGCCTGTAACATGGCAGTTATGATGTGACATTTGGCACATTGTATGCATCACAAACAATACTCCTATGACAATGACATATTATATCCACATTACAGGATGTCAAACAGGAAGTAGCACACATATAGTGTATGCCATGTTTAACTCATGATTAGCCAGGTTACCTTATTGGCTTAAAAAAGGTCATGTATGCAATAATGTACAAATGCCCATTTAATGTGTAAACACTCACATCGCCAAATGCTGGCCCTGATTTGCTGGAGCAAATCTGGCTGTCAACGCCTCAGGTCTGACCATCGTCGCTCCAGCTGAGCGATGGTCCTCCGCACCTGGGTGCGGGCGTAGATTCGGCGGCGGGCCGCAGCATAGGCACTACGCTTCTGGCGATTTGTAATGAATGGGCCCGCACGCCCCAGCCTGGTCTCCATAACGGAGACCAGTGCCCTGAGCTCCGCAGGCGTAAATGGGGCTGCTCTCCCATAGGCCGCCATCTTAGCAATGGCGCAATACAAGCAATCATGTCCTGTAATTGGTTGTTCAGAGTGATATTTGGTATTAACTTTATTGTTCATTTTTACATTAACAGCATTTATGCGCCACAACAGACGGCTAAAACATTGCATCGCAAAACAACACTTGCTGTAGCTTTGCATCGCTGAGCTGACCTTGGCATTTCTTAGTATCTCCAAAACAGACAGGGTGAAAGAAGTTTGATTGTTGCATCTGTCTATATATATATATATACATATATACAGGGCTATTTTTTTGCAGGCTCCAGCAGGAACTGTTGCCCTTATTCTAGTTCACTCTTTCTGACAAAATATTTCTTGGATGGACAAAACCATGTGCACTGCAGGTGAGGCAGGTGAAAAACCCCACCCAAAACTAAAATTTAATTTATAAGAGAACTTACCCCTCCTCCCTCTGTCCTGGGCGCCCACTCCGGAAACCGGCTCCGCTCCCTGGACTCCTTCCTGGGTCAGAATCACCTCCTTCCTCCGGAAGTCTAATTTATAAATTAAATGCACTGTTATCACTTGTTCATCCTGACGAAGGGGACAAGAGCCCCGAAATGTAGATGTCGTTATTAAAACATGGTTACTGTTACTGAACAAGACGCTGAGTGCCGCCTGTCCACCGCCTCTATCTAAAGGATTACAAATCCCACTGGAGGGCAGCGGAGCAAACAAGTCCGTGGGGACATCAGATAGTGCCGGGACACACACAGGTTCTCTCTCTCTCTCTCTATCGCTATCTCTCTCTCTCTCTCTCTCTCTCTCTATATATATATATATATA
Source organism: Crinia signifera (assembly GCF_055691185.1). NCBI lineage: Eukaryota > Metazoa > Chordata > Amphibia > Anura > Myobatrachidae > Crinia > Crinia signifera. Next base: position 25,792,162 of record NC_139223.1, read on the forward strand.
TATATATATATATATATATATATATATATATGGGTCTAGAGCTTTAAGGGCCATACACACTGGCCAATTTTTGTCCGTTCAAACAATTTTCCTGGGGGTGGACGATTTTCCATAGCAGGAAGCTATTCCATCAATGAGGTAGAACCAAATGGTTTCCTAACATCAATTGCACAGCATAACCGGGACACCTGTGAAGGCCCACCACTAGGTTCTGATTGGTCCACGGGCCAGATAGTCGGAGATGACCATCAATGGGTGAAACCACTGATGTTCATCCATTGCTTAGCATGCTGCCATTGATGGTGACTAGCAATATAGTCATCGATAGTGACCATTCATGGTGAGCACACTAATGGCCAACCATACTTCAAATGCTCCTTAGGCTTTTTTTGGCTTCTCCCCAAACAGCCTTTGCCAAGTTTCATTTTTTATCTCTCTCTGAGCACATGTTGCTTTCAGCTGTTAGCTTCTGGGTCCTAAAGTATACCTCCAAACATTAGTGGCTTCCCAGTCAGGGCCAATTTCACTGCTGTTGGGGGCATGGCCAGCAAGGCAGATAATGAAAGGGGTGGGCTTGATGCAAAAGGGGATGAGCTGGAGGTGGGGTTCACCAAAAAGAACTTGAGTGAGGGCAAGGCAATTACGATCACATGATCGTGACCACGCCTCCCGCCATGCAGGCATTGCAAAGCTGGGGGGGGGGGGGGTGGAGCCAAGATGACACAATTCAAAAAAATCTGGACCCCACAGACCCCCAAACTCCCACCAATTGAGGGATGCAGAAGACTGGGGCCATTGTAGGGGACATTCCCAAACTTCAGGATTTTCAGGAGCCTCCGGCCATCCCGGAGGGGTAGGCGAGTATGACTTCAACAGGTTCTTCTCCTACACTTGCACCTTCTCCAAAAGCTCCTCCTTCCCTTATTACTTATTTTTTTATTAGCAGTGTCTTATATAGTGCACACATGTTCAAGAGTGCTTTATAGAGAATAGTTGAATATTCACATTAGTCCCTGGAGCTTACAATCTATATTCCCTACCACATGTACACGCGCACACAGACATTCTAGGATTCGTTTTGTTCGGAGCCAATTAACCTACCAGTATATTTTTGGATTGTGGGAGAAAACCAGAGAACCCAGTGGAAACCCACGCAAGCACGGGGAGAATATACAAACTCCACCACACAGTTAGGGCCATGGGTGGAATTGAACCCATGACCTCAGCGCTGTGAGGCGGTAATGCTAACCATTACAACATCCTGTGCTTACAACTTCTCTTAAATCTCCTCCTCCTGTACTGACAAGTTACCAACAGCTCCTCCTCCTGCAGTTACATGTTCTTTATTAATCACCTTATAAAATCTGCTCTGTCTTCGACATTAGTTACACTCCGGTATTAACCCTAGCATTGCTGTGACACACAGGAGAACTACGGCCATGATGATGTGGACAAGGTTCAGAGGATAAAGCAGCTGTACGAGGATCTAGACCTGCCCACTGTGTACAGAGAGTATGAGGAGGAGAGTTACCAGAGACTGCAGTTCCTCATCTCCCAGCATTCCCATGGGCTGCCCAAAGAGATCTTCCGGGACCTGGCACGCAGGATCTACAAGAGACAGAAATGAGTGTGCACTCAATATATATATACACACATATATATATATATATATATTTGTCCAGAGATCCGCACACTTATCCAGGCAGTGTACAAACATGGGGTGCTCCCCTATGGAAGTCAATTTCCAAATATAGCAACAGGTCCGGGTTTTAAGCCAGAGAGGGCACTCATCACCACAGCAAGTAAAAATATTTAGTCACAGACGATCACATGACATAGTCGACGTTTCAACCCCGAATGGCCTTTGTCAAAACAGGTACAGAGCTTTCCAATGTGTCACCACTGCCAGCCAGGCACATACTGAGACCATCAGGATGTCCATATATACCATAGCCAATCACATATAATCACCAATTACCAATTTCACAAGTTAAGTAATTCTCAGGTGTGGGTACAACCCACCTGTTAACCATGTCAGTACAGCAGAGAGTACTCAGAACCTCCCAGCTCAACCCTATCCAGCCTTTTAGTGATATACATAAAACATAAAACACACAGTAAGTCCATGCATACATCTGATGTTTAGTGGAGGCATTTCAAATACCTTGATCGCTTTGACAGCCAGCAGTGGATCTGATCACTAACGGCGTCTGAGACTGCAGGTGTCCGCCCGCAGCACCCGGACCCGGAAGTGTGTGTTCCAACTGCGTGTCAGCAGCTGGTTGGTCAGAGCAGTACATCTGACAGGCCGTGCAGGCGCCAAAGACAAGGCTCTGCTCTGCGTGTCACCTGCGTTCTGCGGCAGTACATTGGATAATTATGGTCAGCTGACCCGGATCATTCTAAGATCCGGAATATATATATATATATATATATATATATATATATATATATATATATATATATATATATATATATATTTGTAGGGCTGAAGTGGAAGCACATGGGTCTGTGCCAGCTCACTCTCTCTCATATGACTTAACCTTTAACTCTAAATACATAAAGACACTGAGATGCAGATGTTGGCAGATAAACTGTTAGCTATTTATTATATATAAGTTATTATTTTATATGGATGTATGGTGGAAAAGAAAGGACGGTCAGGAATAAGCCATTCAGCCATGCCCAAATACAAGCAGACATTGCAGGTGGAACTTAAATATAAAAGCCACAACATAAGCCAGAAAAAGTTTCCAATCACCTTCCACCTTGTCTTCTTACCCATTTTGGTGAGGACACTGCGACCAGTTGGGTTGGTACAGCCTACTACCAGTCAACGAAGGGAGGACACCTCAACTAAAAAATTATCCCCGTACTGGTGACCTGCAGATTTTTTCCCACCACAAAACAGCCAACGTCAAAACCACAAACTTCAACAAAAGGGAGGGAGGGTTGGAAGCCTGAAAGCAAAGAGGATTTGGCCCTAGCAACCCATCCCCCTAAATAAACAGCTAACAGCACTACGCCCCCTACACTGCTATAGGCTACTAAATTAGTCTGATCAGCACCCACGCCAATCGATGGTCATACCTGTTCTTTGACTAACTGACCCGTGGGTCAATCAGAACCTGGAGGTGGGGCATCAAGGGTCCAGGGGTGGAGCTATGCTCTGTTTCCTGGCCCTTTGGAGAAAAAAAAAAAACTATTCAGTTATGCTGTGCCATCGTTGTAGGAAACTTCCATCAATGGCAAAAGTATACTACTGTACATCAGGGCTGAAACAAGGATTTCTGGTGCACTCCCTTGCAACTATATTATATTATCGTTGAATAAACCTTTCTGAATGGAACAGGGAGTTTCATAACATCTCCGTAATCAGTCTCATTCTCTGTCACAACTCTACACATCCAGAGACGGCCCTTGGTATAGGCAAACTAGGAAAATGGCCGGCTCAGACTAGAGGGTATACGTAGTTTACTAATAGACATGTGCATGGAGCCTGCCTTGTGTGCACAGGCATAACCTAATGTCGGGCACCCCCTAACTGCACCAGGGCCTGAAAGGTCCCAAGTGCCCAAGGCTAATACACATGTAGCTCTCCTTATAATGCTGCTAAATACACATGTATGGGTGCTCAGGGACCCACCAGTCATACTGCCCATGTGCATGTAATGCTGCTATACACACGTGTATGGGCGCTCAGGGACTCGCCAATCATACTGCCCATGTGCATGTAATGCTGCTATACACACGTGTATGGGCGCTCAGGGACTCACCAGTCATACTGCCCATGTGCATGTAATGCTGCTAAACACATGTGTATGGGCGCTCAGGGACTCACCAGTCATACTGCCCATGTACATGTAATGCTTTTATACACACGTGTATGGGTGCACTGGGACTTACCAGTCATACTGCCCATGTACATGTAATGCTGCTATACACACATGTATGGGCGCTCAGGGACTCGCCAGTCATACTGCCCATGTGCATGTAATGCTGCTAAAAACATGTGTATGGGCGCTTAGGGACCCGGCAGTCATACTGCACATGTGCATGTAATGCTGTTATACACACGTATATGGGTGCTCAGAGACCCGCCAGTCATACTGCCCATGTGAATGTAATGCTGCTAACACACGTGTATGGGCGCTCAGGGACCCGCCAGTCATACTGCCCATGTGCATGTAATGCTGCTAAACACATGTGTATGGGCGCTCAGGGACTCACCAGTCATACTGCCCATGTACATGTAATGCTTTTATACACACGTGTATGGGTGCACTGGGACTTACCAGTCATACTGCCCATGTACATGTAATGCTGCTATACACACGTGTATGGGCGCTCAAGGACTTACCAGTCATACTGCCCATGTGCATGTAATGCTGCTATACACACATGTATGGGCGCTCAGGGACCCGCCAGTCATACTGCCCATGTGCATGTAATGCTGCTACACACACGTGTATGGGTGCTCAGGGACCCGCCAGTCATACTGCCCATGTGCATGTAATGCTGCTATACACACGTGTATGGGTGCTCAGGGACTCGCCAGTCATACTGCCCATGTGCATGTAATGCTGCTATACAAACGTGTATGGGCGCTCAGGGACTCACCAGTCATACTGCACATGTGCATGTAATGCTGCTACACACATGTGTATGGGCGCTCAGGGACTCACCAGTCATACTGCCCATGTGCATGTAATGCTGCTATACACACATGTATGGGTGATCAGGGACACGTCAGTCATACTGCCCATGTGCATGTAATGCTGCTATACACACGTGTATGGGTGCTCAGGGACCCGCCAGTCATACTGCCCATGTGCATGTAATGCTGCTATACACACTTGTATGGGCGCTCAGGGACTAGCCAGTCATACTACCCATGTACATGTAATGCTGCTATACACAGGTGTATGGGCGCTCAGGGAATCGCCAGTCATACTGCCCATGTGCATATAATGCTGCTATACACACATGTATGGGTGCTCAGGGACTCCCCAGGCATACTGCCCATGTGCATGTAATGCTGCTATACACACGTTTATGGGTGCTCAGGGACTCACCAGTCATACTGCCCATGTGCATGTATTGCTGCTATACACATATGTATGGGCGCTCAGGGACTCACCAGTCATACTGCCCATGTGCATGTATTGCTGCTATACACATATGTATGGGCGCTCAGGGACTCACCAGTCATACTGCCCATGTGCATGTAATGCTGCTATACACACGTGTATGGGCGCTCAGGGACTCACCAGTCATACTGCCCATGTGCATGTATTGCTGCTATACACACGTGTGTGGGCGCTCAGGGACTCGCCAGTCATACTGCCCATGTGCATGTAATGCTGCTATACACATGTGTATGGGCGCTCAGGGACCCGCCAGCCATACTGCCCATGTGCATGTAATGCTGCTAAACACATGTGTATGGGGGCTCAGGGACTCGCCAGTCATACTGCCCATGTGCATGTAATGCTGCTAAACACATGTGTATGGGTGCCCAGAGACCCAGCAGTCTTACTGCCCATGTGCATGTAAGGAAGGTTATACAAATAGCATCTAGGATCTAATGCTTGTGGTGTGTGAATGAGACTTTGGCGTTAGGCTGCCCAGCTAGCGCTGTAGCACAATGTATATAAAGTAATGGTTCCATCAAAAGATATGGTTCACTCACGAATGACCCATTTATACACCAGATCTGGAATGTCTCACCATGCTCACACTGTCATCCAACTTGTAAGTGTGACCTCAAAACTCATCTCTTAGAAGACTTTCCAACCACTGCACTCTTTAACCCTGGCCCTCAACCAAAGTTAAACTAAGCTAAGGCCACATCTTCAGCGGATAAGAGGAGAGCTTTAGTGCCCAAATGCATCCTTATGTACCTCAATTAATATATATTTCCCCACTCAGAACCTTTGTCTCCAAATTCCAAGTGTGAATTTTACATTCGTCCTTTCAAAAACCTACAAAAATGAATCTTTAATGTAAAATTTTCCTAACGCCCTACATGTTCCAAGCATGTTTCAAGTTTCCTTAATAGAACCTGCGGTGGTCAATCATTTCTCTTCTTCTAGCACATCTCCAGTTCTGTCCTTGGTGCAATAACAGCTACTGTATGATAATCAGGAATAAATAGGTTTACAATAATATTCCTTGAAATAGGGACACTCGTGAATTGCGTAGGTTATATGGGTGGCTGACTTCAAGGCTGAATGTCATCTGGTTTTAGAAATTGTTTAAAATATAAATGTTCCAGTTTAAAGGGATGGTATAGTAAGCCTAAAACCTCATACACACTTGCCAATGGCCACCGCCGCTAATATTGGCATCGGCGGGGACCCGACAGGAGGGGCGACGTCGGCAAGTACACAACTTGCTGATGCTGGATCAGAAGCTGGCAAATATAATTACCGATGTCAAAAAAAGAAAAAGAATTCCTACAAGGGGCTCTCTAAGCGGACTTATTTGGCTTATTCAGCAATCTTTTACCTTTGTTTAGTGTCCCAAGAAAAGTTTATTAAAATTTTACTTTTATTAACTACATCTTTAAAAAAAGACTGCGAAATTTATTAAAATCATTGTGAAAAAAGTGCAAATAAAGTGACAAAAAATATTAAAATAGAGTTGACCGTTGTGTGCGTGTGTTTAATTACAGTTCAATGACTGTCTTGCAACTTTGTGATGATGTTTGATTGTGTCCAGTTACAACTACAGTATGTGTAACAAGCTTCTGCAACTATGTTGCCTTGTATAAGTACACATGTGCCAAGAAGCTATTCAAGGAGTATATGGAAATACAGACAGTTGGATACAGATAAGAAAAAAGAAGTGGACTCACCAAATTCACCATTACTTCCAAAGTGCAGCTGCTAATTAAGGGGTACTCGTTCCCTTAAGTATGAAAAGAACAGAAAAAAATAGGAAGCAGCCTAAAGTAATACATTTATTAATTCATGGGATAAAATAGTAAAAAATAAAAATTAGTAGCACAATATTTCAATATTTCATAAATACCGGCTGGTCGGTATTTATGAAATATTACAATGCCATTACAATGGCATGCGATGCAATGCACTGCATCCGACCTGATTTTTAATTGTACAGGCACCCTGATGGGTGATTACTATATTAAATGCACCCCCATTGTTAATGCCACACCCACTATTAACGCCAACCTTAAGTGTGGCGAGTGCATCGAGCCACCGAGCCCAAAGCGCGGTGAGCACACGCGGAATACATGTGAAGTAATCTGCGTCCCCTCGCTGCGCTCTCCACGCTTCAGGCTCGGTGGCTCGCTGCGCTCGCCACACTATCTAAAATCCACTCCACGCTGACGTGGATAGTGGGGGTATGAAAAGGTCGGAGGACGCGTACTGCCACCCCTCGCGGGCTCGCTGCGCTCGCCACGCTTTGGGTTGGCGTTGATAGTAGGGGTGCCGTTAACAATGGGGGTGCATTTAACATAGTAATCGCCCATCAGGGTGCCTGTACAATTAAAAATCGGGTCGGATCGCATCGGATCACATCGTATGCGTTCGGATCGCATGCGATCCAACCAATACGATGCCCTACGATGGAAACTTGGGCGCCGTGCTAATACACAAGTACCAAACATACTTACTTACTTACATCATTAACTATGTGCACAGTGTCCTCATAAATACCGGCTGGTCGGTATTTATGAAATATTACAATGCCATTACAATGGCATGCGATGCAATGCAATGCAATCCGACCCGACTTTTAATTGTACAGGCACCCTGATGGGTGATTACTATATTAAATGCACCCCCATTGTTAACGCCACACCCACTATTAACGCCAACCTTAAGTGTGGCGAGTGCATCGAGCCACCGAGCCCAAAGCGCGGTGAGCACACGCGGAATACATGTGAAGTAATCCGCGTCCCCTCGCTGCGCTCGCCACGCTTCAGGCTCGGTGGCTCGCTGCGCTCGCCACACTATCTAAAATCCCCTCCACGCTGACGTGGATAGTGGGGGTATGAAAAGGTCGGAGGACGCGTACTGCCACCCCTCGCGGGCTCGCTGCGCTCGCCACGCTTTGGGTTGGCGTTGATAGTAGGGGTGCCGTTAAAAATGGGGGTGCATTTAACATAGTAATCACCCATCAGGGTGCCTGTACAATTAAAAATCGGGTCGGATCGCATCGGATCGCATCGGATCACATCGTATGCGTTCGGATCGCATGCGATCCAACCAATACGATGCCCTACGATGGAAACTTGGGCACCGTGCTAATACACAAGTACCAAACATACTTACTTACTTACATCATTAACTATGTGCACAGTGTCCTCCCGTACTTAGCCTGACGTATGTTTCGCTGTAACGCGTAATCATAGGTCCACATATATATATATATTACCTTGAATAAACATTTCTGAATTCACTACATTACAGTAGTTTCCACTGTTGTGTAAATTTTACTCTCCCAATCTAAGTATAAAAGACAGGAGGGCAGGCAGGCGGCAGGAGTCAGTGACAGTTGCAGAATTTGAAAAAAAATTTTTTTTAAAACACTGCGTGGCCCTCTAATTGGCTGAGAGCTCAGTGTCTTTTTAAAATTCTACAGCTGCTGACCCCTGCCGCCAGCCATCCCTTCTGCACAGCGCTGCACTACACTGATGCCCACTGCCAGCACTCCTGCCACCCACTCCCCGAACCCACCACCTGCCGCCAGCACTCCTGGTGCCCGCTGATTGCTTTGCAGCACATAATATTTATCAATGCAACATTAGACTAGTGGGCCCATGCATTGCGTTGCGTGACCCATTCCACGTGCATACAATCCTACGATTTATCGCACAAATGTAGTCAAAATTTAAGGATTGTATGCAATATTGCCCTAGTGTGTGAGCACCATAAGATGTTCATTGTATAACACAAAGTTACATAAATACAGAAGTAAGACTGAATATCGACTGAACAATACCTGTCTCTCAGCATTTTACATCTAATGATGTACACATAGATAATCAAGAAATAGCAACATCCATGCTTCAGAATGTATCATCAAAGCTTTACTTCTTAGTTGTAGCATTAGAGAAAACACTGCAAACAGTCCAAGAAACAGAAATGCTATAGTGGTTGCATAAACATGTGCACTGTGGGGTAAATGTACTTATCTCCGCATGTATTTCTTTACAAATTCATAAAAATCAGAACGTAAAAATATACAAATTGTATACAACTGTCTATTAGTAAATTATTTGTGGTGTGAAATATATTCGTACCCATTTGATCTTAGTAAATTTTCCCATGTGAATCTAATGCTGAGAAAACTGCATTGTAATTGAAGAGTGAGAAGTTCTGGACATTTAAGTTCAATTGTAATATTGGTCCCCAGATAGGGGGAACTTAATTAATTAATTAAGTGATAAGTGAATCTTGTGCAGAGACAGAAATATGGTGACAGATCAATTGATCCTGAGGTGTTAAAAATAACCACATAAAAGTTTTTTGATATATTAATTGCAGGTGCAACATTTCAGCTGCAATTAGCAAGGTGTGTGTTATCCTATTACAATCAAGAGAATTGCCAATCAAATGTTAAAATCCACAAAAGATTGGACAATTAAAGCTAGTTTGAGGATTGGATGAAGAACAAAAATCCACAATGTATTTTACGTACCACGAATGGAGGCACATTTTATTGCCATCAGTGTCCTAGAGCAGAGAGAGAAAATAGATTTCAGTATGCAGAGGGAAAGCACATTATGAAAAGCAGAAATGAGACAATTATCATTACAGGAACAAGACACTATCAATTATATTCCCTTGATATCCCTAACTGCTAGGCAATAATGGCAATGGAGTCAGTCATTGGAACTCTGGTACAGAAGATTTGGTCACATTGGATATAACATTGTAAAAGCTATAGTACAGAATGGTCATAGGAATGTCAGTGGGAGATACATAGAAACCCATAAAAGTGCTGGAAAGACTGAGATGATGAGGGTGGAGAAACAGGGAATGATTAGACATATGTAAGACATGGGGGCATAAGACTGGAGATACGCAGGGGCATTAGGCTGGAAAGACATCAGGATGATGTGGGGATACACAGGGAGATTTGTATGGAGTGACACAGGGAAGACATGAGGCAGGGAAGACTTGAGGGGGAAAAGGCTGAGGAAAGGAGGAGGAGGCTGGGGAGACCCAAGTTGAATGACTCTGGAGAAACATGGGAAGGAGGAGGCTGGGGAGACACAAGGTGAATGAGGCTGGATAAACCTAAGAGTGATAATGCTAAAAAGTTACAGAGAGATAAAGCTGGAGAGACACAGGGTGGCAACATTAGAACAATAAGACAGAGGGGCAGTAATCTTTATTAAGTCAAGTCATAAATTCTAAAGAACCCATATTACTGGTACACATTGGGCCAAACTAGCAAATACAGATTAATAATGCCAGGGAAGAACTTCCAAAAAACTTTTTTTACTACAGTATGTATTATCTGGCTGAACTGATGTCGTATGATGATGACACTGGCGATAGTCCCAGGTAAACACCATGTGATTGCCTGTATGTGTACTCTCTGACACACCATGTGATTGCCTGTATGTGTACTCTCTGACACACCATGTGATTGCCGGTATGTGTACTCACTTATACACCATGTGATTACTTTTATGTATACTGAACGCTGACACATATGAATATGCAGAATGAATCCTTAGACTAGATGATGTCTGATAAGAGAGGCTCCTTTCTACAGAAGTGCCCAGCTGCAGTGTAGGTAAGTACAGACTCCCACACACAGGGGAGACATAGGGATGGGGACACAGGACACAATGCACTGGTTATTGCAGTGACAGCTGGTGACATGCAGTGGCATAACTACAGAGGGTGCAGGGGATGCAGCTGCTATGGGGCCCGGACTGCATCAGGGGCCCCACAACCGCTTTGTTACACTCACCAGGGAGTGTTGGTGAACCCTAGCAGGGTTTTTCTCGGGAACGCCTGGAGGGTGATGTAATAGATGAAATGGCAGGACCACTATGGATACTGAACTGCAGGTCTTCAGTCGAGAGGCCTCCGGATGTCTTCTGGGTAGCCACCCAGGACACCCAGGTCTAAGTCCACAGAGCACACAAGCGAGCCTTCTTGCCAATAACAGCCCTTTTCCCATAAGACTGTATACATTTATCGGTACTTGTATGCCGCCTGGTCTTACATCAGCAAGTGGCAGTGTAGACTTAACTTCAAGGGCCCCGGGCAGCTACCGGTAGGGAGCGGGAAGCATGGAACTACACTGCCTACATAAACTAACTTAAAATTAAACAACAGGACTTAGAGACAAGAAGGGGTACAAGAAGCAAGGACTGGGATACATAAACTCAGGCTAACGGAGACAGAGCACTGCACAATGACAAAGTGATCAAGACTTAGACAAGGAAGGTGCAATGACTAATAACTAGAATAAATGCAAACGCAGATTATAGAGACACAGACAAACAGTAATAACTAAGGTATATGCAAACACTGAACTGTGTGGCCTAAAGCCACGGCCTAAGCACAGGCCCAAACTGAGAAGCGTACCACACACAGCTAACTATGATTTTTTTATAAACTCCCTGCCAATAAACAGTATAATAAAAGCTAGATGGTACTTGCTTGTAGGGGAAAAGGGAATGAGCAGCCTGGAGGTAGCCAGAGGTAGCTTCAAGAGGTTAACCAGCAGGACTGGATATAACAGCAAGATCAGAGCAGTCTTAAAAACACTTCTATAACCGGCATTGGAGCAGCCCAAATGAATCCCTTATAAAGGCTGCTTCCTGTGTGTCCACCCCTGATTAATAACAGAGAGCAGCTGCATACTACCACAGGTGTACTGGCTAATTACATCCCTGCTGCTGTCTGGCTTCCCCATCGCCTAGGCAACCGCTGGGGAAGAGGTGCTGCTGGTAGGGAGAGATGCGCTGAACATCTAGCAACTGTTGCCGTGACGGACCGGAGGTTCAGGACCGGCAGTGACGCGTCATCCTAGCTGCTTAGCAACAGCCGGGACCAGCACTGCAGGAACCAGCTGCAGCAGGCAAACGCCGCTAATGCAGTCTCTAACACGCGTCCCCTGCACCAAGTTACAAATGCAGTGGTGACACCAGCAATGGGCTATGTGCAGCCCAGGACATGCAGAGGAGCAAGGACAGAACTATGGACATGAAGGCTTTGAATCCCATCCCCTTGTGACCACAGCCACTTCTGCAGGATGAGCCTGTTGGATATCCGCAGTGGTGGTGCCAGTGCGAAGCTCAGTACACAGCCACACTCTGAGCAGCCTGCAAAGGACAGGGGCTGTGGACAAGGAGGCTCAAGCCCACTCTCAGCCACTGCTCTCTCATCACCTTGGACAAGAAGTAGAAAATATGTCTTCTGATCCAGAGGATCATGCAGACCCGATAATGTGTAACCACCACCACCTGCTGACATCAGAGTTGTGCCATCTGCTGTGCTGCAAGGCTACCCGTTCTGATGCAATGCTGATGAATGTGGCTGAGGAAATATATATCAATATAATGCTTTATAATGGAGTGATTGAATGGGGTTTCCATAAGAAGTATCACTTGAAAGAAGATGGAGGACACTAGATAAACTGCTCAGTAGATTTAATGAAGATTTTATGGTACAGTTCATTCAAAGAATGCAATACGAGATCAAGCATACATGGTATACGAAATAAACGCAGACACTTGCTAACTGTAAAGACTTGTAGATATATCAGAAAGTCCAAACTGATAATTACTGTAGTTAGCTGACAAACCTGAAGAAGACTGAAGAGAAGTTGAAGGCTGCAGCTGAAGACTTTGATACTGAAGAAAGAACTGTAGTTAAATATTAGAGGAATGAAGATGGTAGCTTTGGGGTTGAAGAAACTGTAGCTTTGAAGACTGACGCAATAAATACTGCGACTTGAAGACTGTAGAAACAGGACTACGGATTTAAGGCTGTAAACTCAAGAACTGTGGCTTTGAAGACCGTAGACTTGTGGCTTTAAGGCTGTAGAAAGGACACAATGGCTTTAAGACTGTGGACTCAAGAAGGTGAAGCACTGCCAGAACCAGATTAATACCTCACAATGGGTTCAGCATGTCTCCCTGTGGCAACTCGTGGGACAATGTACTCAATGTACATGCAGTGCTGAGAGCAGAACACTAAAAAGGAACAGGAGATCCTTCCTGCATGAAGTAACCTGAAGTACTGGCAAGGTACCTGCGGGCTGAACCCCTTTTAACAGGGGAGACTGCACTGGATTGGTTGGGGAACTGCCATGAGCAGCAATTGTGCAATCCTGGTCTCCAACATGATGGCTCCCAGTACAGGAGACACATGTAGAACAAGGACACATCCACCATACTACCCAACTCTTTGCGGAGGACTTCAGACCGTCTGCATTTCCTACGAAAGAAACCTTCCAGGGTACGTGGGGCAGAATATTAATGTAACTTACCCCACTTATTATATAACTAATAGAAGGAGGTGTGGATTGTTACTGTGCCATTAAAGATACCTTTCAGTGAACACGGGACTGCTTTATTTAATTTAAATGCTTACCTCTCTCACTGTGTTTTGTATCGTGTGTATGTATGTGTGCATGCATATTTATAGTACTTATACACCTATATATAGCACTTACTTGACAGATGCCATGTTGTTTTTCTTCCAGCCACTTACAATGACCACCATGAAGGCATCAGCAGCCCCTGATAATGCCCAGGAGTTTTACAGCTTCTTTGAGAAGGTTGTGCAGGACCTGACAGCTGAGGAACACGGACACCCAGAAATTGGAATTGCCATGTCACGCTTGCGAGAGGTGAGTGAGATCTGTGAGGCTCTGCTCAGCTATCTTCCACTCCCTTCCTGATACCATACCAATGTGAGTGTGTGCTCCACAGGTCCTGGAGTACACTATCCCTGAGGGAAGGTATAATCAAGGGCTGACTGTATTGGCCTCCTTCCAGAAGCTGCTGCCGCTAGCCCTACAGGATGTGGAGACCATAGAGAGGGTCATGGTGGTGGGCTGGTGCGTAGAGCTGGTGAGGACCCAATTGTGTCTGTGATATATGACATCATTACGAGACGCTGTTTCTAACAACCTGTTTTCTGGGTCCAGGCCCTTGCTAGGAGACCAGGGGAAAGAGCACGGTGTCAGTACCACATGGCATGCTGGTCCCAGCCAAGGAGACCAGGAATGCTACCACTTGCAGAGAAGTGCTGCAATGTCAATGTTCCAGCTGGCTCTAAACAGCTGGAACACTCTATAATGCTCTCATACTGTACATGCATCTCCATATGTAATGTGCTTGTGTGTGTGTGTGTGTGTGTGTGTGTGTGTGTGTGTGTGTGTGTGCTTGTGCCTGTGTGTATACAGTCGGGCAAAAAAGTATTTAGTCAGCCACCAATTGTGCAAGTTCTCCCACTTAAAAAGATGAGAGAGGCCTGTAATTTTCATCATAGGTATACCTCAACTATGAGAGACAAAATGAGGAAAAAAAATCCAGAAAATGACATTGTCTGATTTTTAAAGAATTTATTTGCAAATTATGGTGGAAAATAAGTATTTGGTCAAAAACAAACAAGCAAGATTTCTTGCTCTCACAGACCTGTAACTTCTTCTGTAAGAGGCTCCTCTGTCCTCCACTCGTTAACTGTATTAATGACACCTGTTTGAACTCTTTATCTATATAAAAGACACCTGTCCAACACTTCAAACAGTCACACTCCAAACTCCACTATGGCCAAGAGCAAAGAGCTGTCAAAGGACACCAGAAACAAAATTGTAGACCTGCACCAGGCTGGGAAGACTGAATCTGCAATAGGTAAGCAGCTTGGTGTGAAGAAATCAACTGTGGGAGCAATTATTAGGAAATGGAAGGCATACAAGACCACTGATAGTCTCCCTCGATCTGGGGCTCCCCGCAAGATCTCACCCCGTGGGGTCAAAATGATCACAAGAACGGTGATCAAAAATCCCAGAACCACACGGGGGGACCTAGTGAATGACCTGCTGAGAGCTGGGACCAAAGTAACAAAGGCTACCATCAGTAACACACTACGCCGCCAGGGACTCAAATCCTGCAGTGCCAGACCTGTCCCCCTGCTAAAGGCAGTACATGTGCAGGCCCGTCTGAAGTTTGCTAGAGAGCATTTGGATGATCCAGAAGAGGATTGGGAGAATGTCATATGGTCAGATGAAACCAAAATAGAACTTTTTGGTAACAACTCTACTCGTCGTGTTTGGAGGAGAAAGAATGCTGAGTTGCATCCAAAGAACACCATACCTACTGTAAAGCATGGGGGTGGAAACATCATGCTTTGGGGCTGTTTTTCTGCAAAGGGAACAGGACGACTGCTCCGTGTAAAGGAAAGAATGAATGGGGCCATGTATCGTCAGATTTTGAGTGAAAACCTCCTTCCATCAGCAAGGGCATTGAAGATGAAACGTGGCTGGGTCTTTCAGCATGACAACGATCCCAAACACACTGCCCGGGTAACAAAGGAGTGGCTTCGTAAGAAGCATTTCAAGGTCCTGGAGTGGCCGAGCCAGTCTCCAGATCTCAACCCCATAGAAAATCTTTGGAGGGAGTTGAAAGTCCATGTTGCCCAGCGACAGCCCCAAAACATCACTGCTCTAGAGGAGATCTGCATGGAGGAATGGGCCAAAATACCAGCAACAGTTTGTGAAAACCTTGTGAAGACTTACAGAAAACGTTTGACCTCTGTCATTGCCAACAAAGGGTATATAACAAAGTACTGAGATGAACTTTTGTTATTGACCAAATACTTATTTTCCACCATAATTTGCAAATAAATTCTTTAAAAATCAGACAATGTCATTTTCTGGATTTTTTTCCCTCATTTTGTCTCTCATAGTTGAGGTATACCTATGATGAAAATTACAGGCCTCTCTCATCTTTTTAAGTGGGAGAACTTGCACAATTGGTGGCTGACTAAATACTTTTTTGCCCGACTGTATGTGTGTCTGTATGTGTGTCTGTGTGTGTATGTGTGTGTATGTGTGTTAAAGGGTAATCAGGCCTCTTAACCTCCGGGTAAATTATATCCTCATGTCCTGGTGTAAAGGTTGCTGACCCCTGAAATCCTGTCCCGCTGTAGTTCTGAACCTTTTTGGCTGGTTAACCAGCCTGACACCCTGTCCTGCTGTAGTTCTGAACCTTATCTGGTTATCCAGCCTGAAACCCTGTCCTGCTGTAGTGTGGAAGCCAAGTCTGTTATAGTCAGAAGACCTCTGTAGCATTGTTCTAAGGGACTTATGCACATAATTATCACAGCCTCCTTTCCCTAGATGATGATCTTCATGCTGGTGTATGATGACATTATGGATAAGTCTGAGATCCGCCGTGGGAGGCCTTGCTGGTACAAGAAGGTAACATTGCACCACCCTGGTGCAGGCAGCCGTTATCTGGGATCACAGTGTGGTATTGGGTAGATCATTAGGAGGTACAGGTCAGAGCTGGTTGGTGCAGGCGCTAAGTGAGAACTTTCCCTGACACAGGAGGACATTGGCCTTGATGCTATCAATGACTCTTTCCTGCTGGAATCATGTGTATATCGGCTCCTGAGGAAGCATTGCCGTGGACAGCCCTATTACCGGAACCTGCTGGAACTGTTTCTGGAGGTGAGAACTGTACCAGTATCCTGTACTTCCGGATGCATATTATTATTCCTTATACATATCTCTTCTGTGTCACAGACCTCCTATCTGACTGAGCTGGGGCAGACCCTAGATCTAGCAAAGCTGGATCTAGCGGAGTACACAGAGACCAGGTGAGTTCTCTGCTCTTCTGCCCAATGGCACATTCCAGTGGTTGGAGAGAGAGAGAGAATTGCACGGTGGATGCACACCAGAAAGAGGAAATATTTCAACAGGAGGAAATATTCTATTTAAAATGTAACCTTTATTAGTATATTCAAATAAAAAGAAGAGAGAGTTGTCCTGTGCAGATTTTTTAACATATAGGATCTCAAAGGATAGTCTCCTTCTGAGGCTTGTGAAATTTTTAAGAGTTAAAAATTCTTTGACATACATACACAAAACATATACTGTGATGTGCCAATGCACGGAAAATAAAGATTGGAGTTTAAGGGAATGAAAGAGTTTCCCTGGGCTGGTTACAAATGATGCTTGGATTTTATTTGGTCCCTGTGAGAAAAGGGAAGAGATGTATGTGTATCGTCTCCCTTTTTAGGGATTAGGTCACCAGTCAAAAATAATTTTATTACACGTCCCTACTTGGGGATTAGATCTCTACTTGAGACAAGCTTTCCCTACTTGGGGATTAGCTCTCTACTTAAGACAAGCTTTTATTTGATGGATACTTATCCACAATTTAAACATGCTTGGGATAAGCATATTGATATCCTTACAAAAAAATAAGGATCAAATATGTTAAAAAAAAGGGGCAGACTAGATGGGCCAAGTGGTTCTTATCTGCCGTCAAATTCTATGTTTCTATGTTTCTATGTTTCATGTTCTTATTGGATTGCATAGGGGTGATTTATTGATGTCTGAATAGATCTAATGTATTCACTCTCCTATGTCTTCCTTTTTTCCCTGGTGGGTTTAATCAGGGTTTAGCTCTCTCTCAAGGGGCTATTGGTGCTGCCTCGGGTGTATTTTGCAGCTTTATCCCAATTTCCCACTAGTCGTTGGTTTTTGGTGTTAATAAACATATGCGTTCATTGATATGACACCCAAATCACCTATAATAGGTTTGTTAGGGTTCTCTGAGTGAATATTACCAGGCAGTTAATCTATTCACTGAATTCCTGGCCTCCTTTGCCTATTATATTTGGGTGTTTGTCACCATCTAGTGGGTGCTTTCAGAGATGCAAGGTTGGTCTTGAAAAAGCCTTATTAGGTGAAACGCGCGTCGAGCTATCAGAGCACGACCTCTAGCTGCATAATATGATATAAATGTATATGATATGAATTAAGAGAGAAATTAAGGTGTGTGTGTGGGGAGAACCAGCGTGGGTGTTCACCCAAATTGGGGAAAGTAACCTGCGAACCCGCATACAAATAAATAAAGTGTGCATATAAGAATCTAAACATACTGCTGGGATGTGAAAGCACAGGAAATAAATATAAGATAAATCTGTGTGTGTATATAGGGAATCAGTATTAGCACCTACCCAGACAGGGGAGTATAACTAAACTTGCACAGAACCGTAAACCACATAGAAACAAACTTGCAACAAATTTGCAACAAAATTATAAACTGTGGAAATAAAGTGAGAACAAATATGTGCTGAAATTTAATGGGAGAATCACTTATAAAATCCTGAGAAATAGGGGCATAATATCCAGCCCAATAAATTGTTATCTATATGAAAAACAAATATCTAACTGTGGAAATAAAACTCCTTAACAGAGGATTGAAACGAGGCTCCGACTGCCGGTCCAGACAGGGGACCCTCGTTGGAAAATAGGAACAGGAAGTGATAGACCCACTAAACAGCCACAAATAACTAAAAAAGCTATAATCCCACAAATATACATGAAATTTAAATCCAAAGGCGGCATTTGCAAGTGAAAACTACACACAGAAACTGAAAACGTCAGAACTGTTTGTTAAAACTCCCGGTATAATTACTACTAACATGGGTAAGATAACCCTAAGCCTCTGAGGAAGCTAAAAATTCAAACCAAACCCAACACACACCTCTCTCTAGAAAGGGAAATAAGCTGAGCTGGAGGCCAGTTATTGGGAATAAACTGGCAACAGTAATAACCGGCATACATCCCTGCATAAAATACAGTAAAGGAGGAAAACTGGGCTGTAGGCCAATTAAAGGCAACAGTGCATAGACACAACAGACCCAATAAATACTCCTGAAAAATCAAATACAGTGCAGCAGACAACGAGCTCTGACATCTTTTTTTAACATTCTATCTTTTCACATCTTCTCATTTCTTTGTACGAGCACAATGTTTAAATGTATATGATTTTAAATTTCTATTTCACCTAGAAAGAACTAATCCTCTTTTGTTCCTACAAAAATAAAGGAATCAAGACAAAGGGGAACCTTTTAAAAGAAACGTTTATTAAAAGTTACATTTTATTGAATTCATCAATTCAATACAGTAAATACAAGAATAAAAAGTCTTTTTTTGTGTGTGCACTCAAAACAGCGCAACATCTTTCTTGCACAACCTTCTGTGCGACCACAATTTTTTGTATATCCCAGTTACCCTGAGTGGCACCCCCGCAAAAGATATAGAAAAATAGCGGGCAACACAGGTCCAGAAATATTAGTGACCTATTTAGAGTGTGCAGGCAATCTCCCTACCTGTCCTCTCCCCACTTATTTACACATCACAGTATATGTTGTGTGTATGTATGTCAAAAATTGTTTAACTCTTAAAAATTTCACAAGCCTCAGAAGGAGACTATCCTGTGAGATCCTATATGTTAAAAAATCTGCACAGGACAACTCTCTCTTCTTTTTATTTGACTATACTAATAAAGGTTATATTTTAAATAGAATATTTCCTCCTGTTTAAATATTTTCTCTTTCTGGTGTGCATCCACCGTGCAATTCTTTCTCTCTCCAACCACTATCTTGACCATATTGCCCAGATAGCATCCGTCGCCAAACTATACCAATAAAGGCGATTGAAGATTAATCCCTAATTACTGTACAAGGGATATTTTTCCCAAAAAAATTGTGTGCGGACCTCCAACTCCTCTCCCGCCCTTCTCCCTATAATTACTGTACAATGGCACATTCCACCTGACGTGTCTTACGTGTGAGTAATGGGGCAATATGGGACTGCAGGGCAGACCAAATAAGCAGCAGGGATCAGAAGTGTACCTTGGACCTGATATACAGTGCTTGTACAGTAGTGCACATACAGTAGATGCACACTAGTACACACAGAGGCATAGCATAAAGCCATGGCATACAGAGCAAACTCATGTCGTGCTCCCTGCCCATCCCTCATATTTACACAGACACATTGTATCCAACACTATTGATCCCCCATGGTGAATAAACACACATATTGGTCTACACAAAAACAAGACAGCTAGATTCAGCAATTGTCAAATCTACAAATGACATATTTAATCATTGCCCCACAGCTGAAAAAAACAAAATCAAGCATTGATTCCACCAACCCCATACAGTCATACGGCAGATGACCAAGCTCCTGAATGCAGATATATATACAAGTATAGAAGATATACCGTGCCATGAGGCTGCTTCGCTATATCACACTTAGGGTTACCACTCCCAAAAAACACGAATAATACAAAATTGTAGTGGACACTTGTGTGCTGTTTTTCTCTATTTGTGAGATATTGGTTCATGATGGATAATCACATTAGGGTATCAATATCCTTTATGACTGTCCTTTTCCTTTGG
Source organism: Crinia signifera (assembly GCF_055691185.1). Classification (NCBI taxonomy): domain Eukaryota; kingdom Metazoa; phylum Chordata; class Amphibia; order Anura; family Myobatrachidae; genus Crinia; species Crinia signifera. Next base: position 25,812,594 of record NC_139223.1, read on the forward strand.
CCCTATATGCATGAAAAGGTTTCTTTGATACACCAACTTTCCCCATATATTAGGATCTCACCTCAGGTAAGTGCCCTATGTTCCTCAAAAGGTTTCTTTTTGTGGACCAATGTGATTATCCATCAGGAACTAACATCTTTTCTGCTTCTTCCCTTCTTGTATTCTTTTGTGGTATATGGGATCCGATTGTTGAGAATACTTACCGAACGTGAGGAGATGGATTACTGTCACCAGTAGAGAGTGACAGCGCACCTGTGTCCATTGCATTTTTGTGTTAAGCTCCTGAATGTGTTCATTGGCAATAAAATCCACTAGTTTCCAGGTGCATTGTCATGATGGAGAAGGACACCATGGGCCCGAGTTCCTGGAAGGCATCTGAAAATAGCTTCCAGTACTTATGTCAAGAATTGGTTAGCATACTAGTCCCTATTGATAGTGCTTCTACACAGGTAGACACATGTGGTACGGTAGCTACATGAACAGTGGTGGCAATAAAAGGGCCACCATCTGTTTGGCCATGCTGCGCACACGTTGGAATTTCTGTGGCACTTCATTTGGGGTTCATTGAATTGATTGTTGTTTGGTCTTGGGGTTGAAACTGTAGATCCAGGATTCATCTTAAGTGATGACAGACAGAGTTTGAGTAACTGTCACCAAACCTGGCCATCACGTTGTGGCACCGAGACTTTTTCTGCTATCAAATCAGCAGATGGGGCACCCAGTGTGCACAAACCTGACACAGGACAAGCTTTTATGGAGTATCAAGCTGATTGATCCCAATGAGATGTCTATCTCATGGGCCACGGTCACCCCGGTGTCCACCTCAACTACTGTATCTCCCACACAGCAGTTACGCTCTCCTCAATAATGGCAGACACAAGTCAGCCGCAGCACTCCTTGTCTTCCAGTGCTGAAATTCTTCACACACAATAATATAAGATGCTGCTTCCTCTTCTAAAGCAGCTTGTAGTTGATCAAAACTCTCTTCTTGTAGTTATAGCAGATCAGAGCTCTCCAGTGGTCTCTGTTGTGCTCCGTAACGAGTTCCTAAAGAAAGCAAACATGCTAACTTCTTGGGTGTGGGTGAAGCTTATATACGGTTCTGTGCCCTAAAATTTTACAGAAGCTTTAGGCAAAGACTACAGTTTTCATCTAGAAAGTCAGATTTTGTCTACTCTAGCTATCTGCTACCATCCAGAAATTGATAGCACAGGCCTTATACTGTATGTTTGGTATGCCCTGATGCCTGGTTCTCTGTCTGCAGGTATACATCCATTACGAAATACAAGGCGGTTTCCTTGTGCTTCTACCTGCCCATCGCTGCTGCCATGATTATGGTGAGTTTTGTGCTGCAGAGTTGATAATCGTATTACTTTCTTTGAAACTTTGTAAGACAATAAAGCTCTAACAGCTGTGTATAAAGGTGCCCATACACTAATAAGATTTATCTGCAGATCTGGCTGGTTAGAACAAAAACATGGTTATGGATGAGTGACAGTTTTTCAGTTTTCCAGCATTTCCAAGCAAATGGTCAACTGTCATTTGCTCTCATCCATAACCATGTTTTTGTTCCAACCAGACAGATCTGCAGATAAATCTGCGTGTGTATGGCCACCTTAACCACCAAGTAATCTGGTTATAACCTGAGTAACCCGTCCATGTACCCTTATCTTAGGCTGGAATAGACAATGAAGAAGTTCACAAAAATGTCAAAATAATCCACTTGGAATTGGGGAAGTTGTTTCAAGTACAGGTGAGAAAGGGGATTATGGTAGTGATGGGATATTGGGAGAGTTTATCATAGAGTTTTAGTTATGTTCTGTGCTCTCATCTCCTAATATCTGGTAGGATGATTACCTGGATTGTTACGGGGACCCCAATATCACTGGGAAGATTGGAACCGACATCCAGGAAAGGAAGTGTACGTGGCTGGTGGTAGAGGCACTAAAGAGGGTGACTCCTGAGGAGAGGAAAATCCTGGAGGTAAGTGTCATAGTGGGACAGATTCCCCTCCACTTTCCCAGAGAGCTCCACCTCCTGAGATTAACATTTCCCAGACAGCTATGCCTCGTGAACGTACATCTTCCCAGAGAGCTCAACCTACAGTACTGCACTTACACCTTCCCAGAGAGCTCTGCCTACTGCGCTTATACCATACCCACAAGCCCTTCTTCTTGCATTTACACCTTCCCAGAGAGCTCCGACTACTGTACTTATTCCTTCCCCACAGGCTCATCCTGGTTTTACAAAGTTCCAGAGAGATCCGCCTTCTACACGTATACTTTCACCACTGGATCCTTCTCCTACACTTACACCTTCCCCACAGGCTCCTCCTTCTGCACTTACAAATTCCCAGAGAGATCTGCCTTCTACACTTATACTTTCCCCACTGGCTCCTTCTCCTGTACTTACACCTTTCCAGAGAGCTCCACCTCCTACACTTACACCTTCCCAGAGAGCTCCACCTCCTACACTTACACCTTGCCAGAGAGCTCCACCTCCTACACTTACACCATTCCAGAGAGCTCCACCTCCTGCTCTTACACCTTCCCAGAGAGCTCCACCTCCTGCTCTTACACCTTCCCAGAGAGCTCCACCTCCTGCTCTTACACCTTCCCAGAGAGCTCCACCTCCTGCTCTTACACCATCCCAGAGAGCTCCACCTCCTGCTCTTACACCTTCCCAGAGAGCTCTGCTTCTGGTATTTACACCTTTTGCACAGGCTTCTCCTCCTGCAATTACACCTTCCTGAAAATCTTGCCTTCTGCACATATACCTCCCCCACAGGCTCCTCGACCTGAGCTTATACCTCCACCTGAGTTTACAAATGGTACCCCTGTAAATATCTCTTTTTAATTAATTTATGAATCTTAATAGTATATACCTGTATCAATAATTCATAAAAAAAAACTTTTAAATAAAACAATACATAGGCAAAATGATCCCTATAAATTCAAAATCTGGTTCATACGTTTGGCCAATAATAATGTAGAAACGTTTCCAAATTTCTCAGTCCTCAGTTGAAAGAAAGATACCAATTCCTTTTACTCACTCTTTGAAATATATATTGCAGAGGGAGTGGTGATATAATATAGCAAAGTTCCTGAGAATTCAAGCTGATAATGGTACCGAGTTGCAGTTTGCAGACAGCTTCCAGCTACTCCGCCAGTGGAAGTCGCCTGTTGATGTACCGCTGATGGTGTCTTTTTGCAGGGAGTGAGCCGTCTGCCCTCAGCAGTCAGTGTGAGTAGAGAACATTGAACTGCTGGAAGATGGCTGTAATTATGTGCAGTATAAGGCAACTCACCCAGGTGGGTAATATACGCTCAGTAGAAAGCCGGCAGATGGAACAAGTAATAAGCCGATGCAGGATGCAGTCCCAGTGCTTTGTATTTTCTTAGATATACAGTATAAGTGAAAGGAAAAACAAAAAGTGGAGTAATAAGACTAAAAACAGAGAGTGGAAGTCTTCTTGACAGAAACAATGTAATAGCAGATCATTTTAATAATTATTTCTGCTCAGTCTTCACTACTGAAAGAGAGGGGAAAGGGCCACCGTTAAGTTGCAAGTATAGTCAGAAAATGAGGGGGGAGCAAGTATATTTACAGAGCAGAAAGTCAGAACTCTTAAAACTGAAAGTGAATAAATCAATGGGGCCATATGGGACACATCCAAGGATACTAAAAGAGCTTAAAGGGGAGCTGGTAAAACCATTAACAGAATTATTCAACCAGTCACTAATTACAGGAGTAATCTCAGAGGACTGGAAAATAGCAAATGTAGTCCCACTGCACAAAAGTGGAAGCAAGGAAGAGTTAAGCAACTACCGACCAATGAGCCTTACATCAGTAGTAGGGAAATTGATGGAAACACTCTTAAAACAAAGAGTTGTAGAATATCTCAAAACCAGCAATTTACAGGATCCTAAACATCATGGGTTTACTGTGGGGAAGATCATGTCAAACAAATCTTATTGACTTTTTTGACTTGGAGACTAAAGTAATAGATCAATATGGGGCTTTAGATGTAGCATATCTAGACTTTAGTAAGGCTTTTGACACTGTCCCACATCACAGACTGTTAAATAAACTTGAAAGCTTGGGATTAAATTCTAAGATGGTTGAATGGATAAGATATTGGTTGCATAATAGAAAACAGAGAGTTGTAGTAAATGGAGTGCAGTCACAGGAGAGAAAGGTTACCAGTGGAGTACCCCAGTATTTGGACCAGTGCTTTTTATATCTTTATTGGTGATATTGCAAATGGAATTGAGGGTAAAATGTGCCTTTTTGCAATAGGATTCAGTGCTACAGATGGAGCCAGCCTTGTCCTTGCTCAGCACCCGCCAGAACATCCGCCTTGGTGAGCGCCGGCGGACAGGGACTCCATTAAACTGGGATGCGCATGTGTCTCACTGGCGTGCGCGTCCCGGTCTCTCGGTGGCTGGACAGAGGCACCCTGCCCGTCTCTGCTTTAGGGAGATGGACAGGGTTAGGGGGGTCGGAGCGGTGAGGGGGACCGTTGGCGGTGGCAGGGGCGGACAACGGCGGGGAGCTCCGTTGCCATGGGGCGCACGAGCGTCTCAGGCATGCACGCCCCCTGGCGGGAGCTGGTGGCTTGCGGGGTCTGCCGAGATGACAGGGGTTTCATCTGTTTGTTACAGTAGTTGATGTTGCACTCATGGACCAAAAAAATGTAATGATGGGCAAACATCTCAATCCAGAAATATCACAAGTTATCAAGATTCCACATATATCCATAAACTACCATTGTAATAATTATTAGTGATATTAAATGTACTTCATTACTTGGGGCCTGATTCAGATCTGATCGTTAATCTAAAAAGTAGCCATTGTCTGTGAGTAGATAACCACTGCCCATCCAGAAAGAGAGAATGCCTTATGCAAATCTGCAAATGAATTATAAAAATATTACTAATCACTCGCAAATCAGAGAATAATTGAACACTCACATCAGTCCCTGCCCCAGTGGAGCTTACAATATATATTCCCTACCACATGTAGACGCACACACAGCCATCCTAAGGTTAATTTTTGTTGGAAGCCAATTGACCTACCAGTATATTTTTGGAATGTGGGAGGAAACCGGAGTACCCGGAGTAAACCCACGCAAGCACAGGGAGAATATACTAACTCCGCACAGTTGGGGCCATGGTAGGTATCGATCCCATGACCTCAGCGCTGTGAGGCAGTAATCCTAACCATTACACCATCCGTGCTACCCCCTTTATTGTCCAGTATTATTCATTATAATCATTTTTTTTTTTTGGTTATCTCTTTCTGGGATTTAGTTCTCACTTGCAATAAGTTTGGTGCCAGAAAGAAGTGTTTGCTATTTATTTGTTAGCACTGTAAATTTAATTACCTATGGATGGTAATAAACCCGTAATTATTAATATACTCTAATGAGTTTATTTTACAGTGGTTATTTATATATTTCCACTGATTTTCTGGCTTCTATTATCTTTATAATGAATTTATTGCCATCTGGTGTCAGCAATTACATGCAATCTGTTTTTATGTTCATTTCAGTGGACAGGAGTAATGCTTTATTTAATTAGATTGTATCTAAGTCTCCAGTGTTATCCTGTATTGGATGACTTTAACAGTGATTTCACTCCCTCTCACAGAGCTACTATCTTTACTAGTATGTATTTACTGTACTTCACAGCATTATTGAGTAAGTATTTGTACATATAGCATTATTTGCAACATTGTGACAAGTGGTGGTGTTTCACAGGCTGCTTCACAGGTGGTCCTGATGATGAAGCAGCCTGTGAAACACATGTAGACGCCACCACTTGTCATACATACTAGTAAAGATAGTACTTCACAGCATTATTGAGTAATCATTTGTACATATAGCATTATTTGCAACATTGTGACAAGTGGTGGTGTTTCACAGGCTGCTTCACAGGCGGTCCTGATGATGAAGCAGCCTGTGAAACACGTGTAGATACCACCACTTGTCATACACAATCTAATTAAATAAAGTATTACTCCTGTCCACTGAAATGAACATAAAAACAGATTGCATGTAATTGCTGACACCAGATGGCAATAAATTCATTATAAAGATAATAGAAGCCAGAAAATCAGTGGAAATATAAAAATAACCACTGTAAAATAAACTCATTAGAGTATATTAATAATTACTGGTTTATTACCAAGCACTTCATTTAAGAGAAACATGTCCGTATTGGGATTTTCTGTTTACACGAAGTAAGGTGGGTTCCACTGCTCCAACGATTCTTAACACATTTCTGTTTTGTTAGCCACTTGGATATATTATATACATTTTAAATTTAATTTTTTTCAAATAAAACCTTTATAAATACACCTGGTTTTTAAGGAATTTTTTCATCCACACCCCAAATTGTGAAAATAATCCATGATGTGGCGGAGAGCCTACCAGTGCGTATCGGTACAAATGTGTTGATATTCCACTCTAAAGATACTCTTCTGGGTGTATATAATCACCTGACCTCGTAAGTAGGGGTACGCATCCTCCTTTACCAGCCAATGTAAAAAAAAAACTTTTTTGTGTTTGAATTTCTCTGTCTGCCCCGTAAATCTGGGTAAGCTATCCCCGTAATCCCCTTCATCAACCACCCACCCATACACAACTTTCCTATATATTTATTGCCTATTTTCTCTCTGCATATTCAACACTGCGACAAAGGAATGTAATGGGCCAAGTGGTTCTTATCTGCCGTCAAATTCTATGTTTCTATGTTTCTATGTAATCTCGAGCCTATGAAACCAGTGCTACTAGGAAATGGAGATAACATTTAGGATCTTCAACACCCAGGGGTAAATTTACTAAGAAGGCCAATTACGGCCGATCCATAGTATCAACAGGTACGACCACGATCAGCAGAAACAGGATGAAAATATGAATGGAGAATGCAGCATATTTACTAAGCTGCCGTATTCTCCTGATTCGTATTTTCTGATGGTGTTGCCATTCATATTTGGCTACTGGCAGCCAAATACATACAATATGGCAGCATTGCATGGATCAGTAAGATTTGTGCGACACTTCTCTGTATAAAACTAAGTGGGGTACCACCCAGCATTTACCAGCCCCAGGCTCATTGAGCTTGTCCTGGTTGCAGTATGGGTACCCAGTATTTTGTAAACCAGCACTGGGATCAAACAGCCAGCCATGTCATGTCACAGTTCGCGCTGATTGGCTGTTTGCAGCTCCATAGACACCTATGTTAAAAATGTAACATGGGTGGCCAATGGAGCTGCATACAGGAGGGAGGACCACGTGAATTACGTCACAGGAGAATCCCTCAGTCTCAGAGGAACTGAAATCCGGGAGAGGGCTGCCAGCTCAAGAATGTAGAGGACGGACATAATGCAAAATGTGGGGTGGCTGGAGGTGGAGTTCCCCAAAAGGAGCTTGCATTACAGGCATTGCACAGCTGGGGGTGGAGCCAAGATGACACAATTTACTTCACCTGGACCCCACAGACCCGCCGCTTCAGCCTAGGGGGTGATGCGGAAGGCTGGGGCCATTGTAGGGGTCTTGCCCAACCTACAGGGGGGGGGGTGAAGACAACTAACAGGAGCCTTCCAGGTATCCAGAGAGGGTAGGCAAGTATGACTTGCACCTTCTCCAAAAGGTACTTCTCCTAAACTTGTACCTTGTCCGAAAGCTCTTCCTCCTTTGCTTACACCGTCAATTATACAGTATCTCCTCAACTTGTGCTTAAATCTTCTCTTATAGCTCCTCCCCTTGCCCTTACACTTTTATTTTTGGTACTTGTTTCCTAGCACGGCCACAATCGTATGGATCGTGTACCTTTAAGTTAAGGTACACGATCCATACGATGGACCCGATTTCCTTTGAAATCAGGTCCATTTGGCCGGCTAGGACAAAATATCGGGGGCATCGCGTCGGTCGGGACCATTAACAATGGTCACGACGCGACCGACGCGATGCCCCCGATTTCCCCATAGGCTTCAATGTTAAAAAATATTTTAACATTGAAATCGTGTCGGGAAAGGTAAAATATCGGTGGCATTGCGTCGGTCGGGACCATTAACAATGGTCCCGACGCGATGCCCCCGATTTTTCCATAGGCTTCAATGTTAAAATATTTTTTAACATTGAAATAGTGAAAAAATGTGAAAAATGTGAAATGGGCCAATATGACCCATTTCACATTATAGATGTCTCCGTCGTCACCCCACGATAGACGCCAACCCGAAGCGTGGCGAGCGCAGCGAGCCCGCGAGGGGCGGCGGTGCGCGTCCTCCGACCTTTTCATTCCCCTACTATCCACGTCGGCGTGGAGGTGAGAATAGAATAGTGTGGCGAGCGCAGCGAGCCACCGAGCCCGAAGCGTGGCGAGCGGACGCGTATAACTTCACAGGTATACGCGTCCCCTCGCGGGGCTCGCTGCGCTCGCTGCGCTCTCCACGCTTCGGGCTCGGTGGCTCGCTGCGCTCGCCACACTATTCTATTCTCAACTCCACGCCGACGTGGATAGTAGGGGAATGAAAAGGTCGGAGGACGCGCACCGCCGCCCCTCGCGGGCTCGCTGCGCTCGCCACGCTTCGGGTTGGCGTCTATCGTGGGGTGCGGTGTACGCCGTTAAATTTGGGGGGTTGGGAATATTTTACATTGAATCCAATGTAAAACCGGGTCCCAGGGACCCAATTTACATTTCATTAAAAAAAAAATCGGGTCCAAAATCGGTCGGTCGCGTCGATCGCATCGCATGCGACCAAATCGCATGCGATGCGATCGACCCGATTTTTCCGACACGACCACCCCGATGTAAATCGGTGTGGCCGTGCTAGGAAACAAGTACCTTATTTTTAGCTCCTCCTCCTGCAATTGCATTTTCTTTCAAAGCTCCTCCTCCTATGCTTACTCCTTCCCCCAAAGCTCCCCCTCTTCCTCCTTTGGTTACATATCTAAGAGGTGCATGTTCCTCCTGCACCATTGATTACACATGTCCTAGCAGTATTCCTCACACTATCTCCGGTATTAACCCTAGCATTTCTGTGACACACAGGAGAACTACGGCCATGATGATGTGGACAAGGTGCAGATGGTAAAGCAGCTGTTCGACGATCTAGACCTGCCCACTGTGTACAGTCATTATGAGGAGGAGAGTTACCAGAGAATACAGTTCCTCATCTCCCAGCATTCACATGGGCTGCCCAATGAGATCTTCCTGGACATGGCACGCACGATCTACAAGAGACAGAAATGAGTGTGCGCTCAGTGTATATGTAGGGCTGCAGTGGATCCTCAGCACATGGGATAAAGCTCTGTTCATTGGTTGTTTTCCCTGCATAGTAGGTGTCTATGTCCCAGCTCCCAGTCTTGGATTTCCATAACAGCTAACAGCACTATGCCCCCTACACTGCTATAGACTACTAAAATACTGTGATCAGTACCCACACCAGCCCCCATCCTAGAGGTTTATACCACCTTTTCTTATTTCAGTCATTCAGATTCTCTTAACCAGTGCCCTGTTTCCATGTAAGGATGGCCATCAATGTGCAAGCCATCAATACTTGTCATATCGATGGTGATATTGCAAGCAGTCATTGATGGCAGCATCGTATGCAATGCATGACCATTGATGGTTTCACCAATCAATGGTCATACCTTTTCTTTGACTAACTGGGCCGTGGGCCAATCAGAACCTGGAGGTGGGGCTACAAGTGTGTCATGGTTGTAGCTATTCTCTGCTTCCTGGCTCCTTGGGGAAAATTTTCTAAATGTACCTGCACTAGATTATTCTAGAATAAAACGTTCTTAATGCCCTACTATCTGTGACTTTTGCTTCTCCTGCACTCCAGGGAGGTTCATAATATCTCCGCATTCAGGGGGTGATTCTGGTTGACACGCAAATCTGCAACATTTGTAGCTTTGCGTTTCATCTATGCGCTGCCCGCACGCATATGATCCCCGCACACAATATCCCCGCACGCATGTGAATGGATGTTTGACCAACGAATGATTTTGCAAGCACTCACAGGACTAAGACACCTCACTGCCACTTCATGACCGCACTGATAGGTATAAGCAATTTGCCATGCCCGCTCGCACAAAGCGGCTGCACATGCGTATAAAACTTTATGAATATGCGCAGTTGCTGACATGGGAGCAAATGGATCTGAAAAACTTCCTCAGTCTTATTCTCTGTCACCACCCTCCACATCCAGAGGTGGCCCTAGGCCCTAGTAAGATGCTATGCGGTGTGTGACTGGGCCCACGTGCGCCTTTCCCAGCTGCCTATTTTTTTCCTTCCTCTGATGTAATCATCCAGAAACAATCATAGGGCAAACGTGGGGTGTGGAGGGTTAAATAACAGGCGCTTAGGTCTGATGTACTGTATGAATCACTGGTCTTTGTAAATGTCAAAAAATATTTTGGATTTTATTTTGTTTTAAAAAAGCAAATTAATGATAAAAAGACAATTTTCCTTTAAAAAAAAAAACATAAAATACATATAATCCAGCAACTCAGGGTTAAATATCCACAAGGGGTGGGAACAGTGCCGTCTTTCCCATTGGGCTTAATGGGCAGTTGCCCTAGGGCCCAAGTGTTCTAGGGGCCCATCCCAATTGGAAAGACGGCACTGGGGAGAGTGGCTGGAAGGACGTGGCTGGTGGCCGACGAGCCAGGGAGGCGGGAGCAGGTGAGGACAGTACGGGCTGTCGTTACCCTATACACCCGCCCAGCAGTGTGCAGACATATCTCTCTTGGGAGCTGCAGTGGCGGGTGGTGGGCAGCGCTACAGCGGGGATAAGGGTCAGCGCCGCAGCAAGGATCGGGGCAGTGCTGGCGGCTCGGAGCTTGTAGTAGTCCGCAGTGTCCGGGAAGCGATGAGGGAGTGAGCATCGGACACATCAAACACTGCTCTCACAGCCAATCAGCAGCTGGCCTATCTTTTTGAATTATCAAATTCTGCCGCCATTGTCCGCACTATCCGATGCTTACTCACTCAGCGCTTCCCGGACACTGCAGTCTGCAGACTACTACAACCTCCCAGCTGCCGCTGCCCGGACCCTTGCTGCGGCGCTGACCGGATCGGAGTGTCCTCACTGCTGCCCGGACTGCCTGGACCCCACGCTGCAAAGGTACCACCTGCCTGCCCCTATATCCATCCCGGACTTGCGGGGGAAGGGGGGTGGGGGTTACTGCATTTTTTGCCATGGGGCCCAATGAATTTTTTGCCCAGGGGCCCAATATAATGTTAAGACGGCCCTGGGTGGGAAAAGCAGGTAATAGTTCATACCTCCACTCCTGTCCTCACCGTCCTCTCTTTGTAATCAGTGACATAGAGGTCTGTTATCCTCTGCTGCAGCCGTGGTCCCGGCTTCCAGCAGAGTAGACAATTATCATTATTTACAGTTTCTTATATACCGTTGAGCTTTAAAATAGTAGACAGTGATAAGACAAACTGGGTAACAACAGACAGACTTGGAGGTAGGAGGGCCCTGCTGTAGTATATAGTATATAGGGATATAGGACGGAAACGCAAGGACAGGCAACAGTAATAGCATAGCAGTCCTACTAAGTTACAGGTCCAGAAGGGAAGCTATATAATACATAAGTGCCTCGGAGGGTTATGCGTGTAGAACTTAAGTATGATAGGCTTGCCTGAAGAGGTGAGTTTTCGGGGAAAGCTGGAAAGTGTGGAGGCTAGCGGAGAGTCTTATTGTCCGTGGAAGGGCATTCCATAGGATGGGAGCCGCCTGATGAATGTCCTGTTATAGTGAATGGGAGCTAGTGATCCGTGCAGAAGAGAGACGCAGATCTTGTGCAGAGCGGAGTGGTCGAGATGGGAGATATTTTGTGATAATTAGAGAGATATATGCTGGTGCAGTATGGTTACTAGCTTTATATGCTAGTAGAAGGGTTTTATATTGAATATGGTAAGATACAGGCAACCAATGGAGGGACTGGCAGAGTGGATCAGCAGATGATGAGCGTCTTGCAAGGAAGATCAGCCTAGCAGCAGCATTTAGAATGGATTGTAGTGGTGAGAGTCTGTTCTTGGGAAGACCAGTTAGGAGACTATTGCAATAACCAATGCGGGATATAATGAGTGCATGGATAAGAGATTTAGTAGTGTCTTGTGTGAGATATGGTCGTACTTTGGATATGTTTTTTAGATGCATGTAACATGATTTGGAGACAGAATGAATGTGGGGAAGAAAGGACAGTTCAGATTTGAGGATGACCCCTAAGCAACGAGCTTGTGGCGTAGGGTAGATTATCGAGTTGTCAACAGCGATGGAGATGTCACGATGGTAACTGTTCTTGGCTGGCGGGAATATAAGTAATTCCGTTTTGGAAATATTGAGTTGAGTTGGCGAGAAGACATCCAAAATGAGATGGCAGAGAGACATTCAGAGACTCGGCCCAAAACCACTGGTGACAACTCTGGGGTTGATATATAGATTTGAGTAACATCCGCATATAAGTGATACTGAAATCTGAAAGAGCTGATTAGTTTGCCAAGAGAGGAGGTATAGATTGAGAAAAGCAGAGGACCTAAGACTGAGCCTTTGCGGAACTCCGACTGACAGAGGTAGTGAAGAGGAAGTGGAGTCAGAGAAGAGAACACTGAAAGAGCGATCAGATAGGTAAGATGTGAACCACGAAAGGGCTGTATCATTAAGACCTAGGGAGTGTAGTGTTTATTTCAAGTGATATGCACACAGTGTACAACGGTACTGCAGAGATTAACAAGTAGACAAGTGGATTTTTATGTGAGAGGCATTCCATGCAAGAGCTGTCTATGCAGGAGTTATTATCGTACGGCCGGCTTTTGATCCTCCCTGGTCCGCCTGTGATTGAAATGTCTGTTGTAGACGCTGGTTCCCTCCCAGTTTTTTTAAATGTAATGCCGGCTTTGAGCTGTCAGCGCAACAAGTTCCTTGTGGATGCCTTTCTGTTTTGTAAATCTCCGGGGTTAGCTAGATCAAATCAAATAAGATAAAATATTGTAAGGGTGACCACATCCATCCGACTCCAATGCGTTTCAATCCATTGAGGGATCTTCGTCAAGGCTCAGGTGGAGGTGGTCACGCGGTCACCTTTATACCCATAGGTATCTTTTATCCATGTTCCTTATGGGACTTATTTCATATGCCTATTCCAGGGTTCTCTTACAGCTGTCTCATCATTTTTGATCGTTTGTCATGATTGATCTAAAACCAAGGGCAAAGGGCGCCGGAGCCGTGCAGCCTGATCCCCCACTCCCTCCCCCACCCGCTCTCTGCTCTGCTTGGGGGAAGCCGGCTCCATGAGGAGCGCAGAATTGTGATGCTCCCTCTGATCTGTGAAAGCGGAGGAAGGCTGTGGCTGCTCTCCGGCTGCTTTTACAATGTTGCCACTCTGCTCCAGCCTCCCCCCTGCACACAGGTCAGGCAGCCGAGCGTCAGCAGCACAGACTACAGAGCGGCTGTGGCGGAAGCTGACAGGGAGATTTAAAGGCTGCAGCCGCTTCACAGGTTATTGGTAGACAGTAGCTGGGGATTGATGTCACGTTCTAGTGACCAACCCCAGCACGAAAAACAAACTGATCTATCTAACCCAGGAGACCTGGCTCTGCGACCTGTCACAACTCTATTTAACCTCTTGCTCCCTTCCTCTCTCTCTCCCTCCTTCCTCTGTCCCTTTCCCTCCTGACAATGATGCCTGTCATGCTTTCACATCCATTTCAAACCTCTGCCCCCTCTTTCTCACTCCCCTCCATCTCTCAGCCCCTAATCTCTCTTTATCTTTCAGTGCATACAGTGCCTGCAACATTGAGCAATTTTAGTCCTCCTTGGCTATGAGCAATATTAGTCCCCCTTGGCAACGAGCAATTTTAGTCCCCCTTGGCAACGAGCAATATTAGTCCCCCTTGGCAACGAGCAATATTAGTCCCCCTTGGCAATGAGCAATTTTGTTCCCCTTGGCAATGAGCAATTTTAGTCCCCCTTGGCAATGAGCATTTTCAGTCCCCCTTGGCAACAAGCTATTTCAGTCCCCCTTGGCATAGAGCATGAAGTCTCTTGGCATCGAGCATGAAGCCCCTTGGCATCGAACATGAAGCCTCTGACATCGAGCATGAAGCCCCTGGCATCGAGCATGAAGTTCCTAACAATGAGTATGTAGGCAAGTGGCATTACACAGATGTGTAATGGCCATTACAGTTTTATATAGTATGTTATGGGCATGTGTGGCCTTATGTGTAATGGGCATTACGATTTGTTATATAGTATGTAATGGGCATCACGGTTTGTTATATAGCATGTAATGGGCATCACAGTGTGTTATATAGTATGTAATGGGCATTATGGTGTGTTATATAGTATGTAATGGGCATTACGGTGTGTTATATAGTATGGAATGGGCATTATGGTGTGTTATATAGTATGTCATGGGCATTACAGTGTGTTATATAGTATGTAATGGGCATCACAGTGGGGTTTATTCTAGTTCATTCTTTCTGACAAAATCCTTCTTAGATGGACAAAACCATGTGCACTGCAGGGGGGCAGATGTAACTTATGCAGATAGAATTAGATTTGGGTGAGTTATTTTGTTTCTGTGCAGGGAAAATACTGACTGCTTTATTTTACACTTCAATACAGATCTCACTTTGAAGAAAAACCCCACCCAAATCTAATTCTCTCTGCACAAGTTACATCTGCCCCACCCGCAGTGCACATGGTTTTGTCCATCTAAGAAGGATTTTGTCAGAAAGAATGAACTAGAATAAACCCCAGTGTGTTATATAGTATGTAATTGGCATCAAGGTGTGTTATATAGTATGTAATGGGCATTACGGTGTGTTATATAGTATGTAATGGGCATTACGGTGTGTTATATAGTATGTAATGGGCATTACGGTGTGTTATATAGTATGTAATGGGCATTACGGTGTGTTATATAGTATGTAATGGGCATCACGATGTGTTATATAGTATGTAATGGGCATTGCGGTGTGTTATATAGTATGTAATGGGCATTACGGTGTGTTATATAGTATGTAATGGGCATTACGGTGTGTTATATAGTATGTAATGGGCATTACGGTGTGTTATATAGTATGTAATGTGCATCACGGTGTGTTATATAGTATGTAATGGGCATTACGGTGTGTTATATAGTATGTAATGGGCATTACGGTGTGTTATATAATATGTAATGGGCATTATGGTGTGTTATATAGTATGTAAAGGGCATTTCGGTGTGTTATATAGTATGTAATGGGCATTGCGGTGTGTTATATAGTATGTAATGGGCATTGCGGTGTGTTATATAGTATGTAATGGGCATTACGGTGTGTTATATAGTATGTCATGGGCATTGCGGTGTGTTATATAGTATGTAATGGGCATTACGGTGTGTTATATAGTATGTATTGGGCATCACGGTGTGTTATATAGCATGTAATGGGCATCACGGTGTGTTATATAGTATGTAATGGGCATTACAGTTTGTTGTATAGTATGTAATGGGCATTACGGTGTGTTATATAGTATGTAATGGGCATCACGGTGTGTTATATAGCATGTAAAGGGGCATTACGGTGTGTTATATAGTATGTAATGGGCATCACGGTGTGTTATATAGTATGTAATGGGCATTACGGTGTGTTATATAATATGTAATGGGCATTATAGTGTGTTATATAGTATGTAATGGGCATTTCGGTGTGTTATATAGCATGTAATGGGCATCACGGTGTGTTATATAGTATGTAATGGGCATTATGGTGTGTTATATAGTATGTAATGGGTATTACAGTGTGTTATATAGCATGTAATGGGCATCACGGTGTGTTATATAGTATGTAATGGGCATTATGGTGTGTTATATAGTATGTAATGGGAATTACGGTGTGTTATATAGTATGTAATGGGCATTACGGTGTGTTATATAGTATGTAATGGGTATTACAGTGTGTTATATAGTATGTAATGGGCATTACGGTGTGTTATATAGTATGTAATAGGCATTACGGTGTGTTATATAGTATGTAATGGGCATTACGGTGTGTTATATAATATGTAATGGGCATTATGGTGTGTTATATAGTATGTAATGGGCATTTCGGTGTGTTATATAGCATGTAATGGGCATCACGGTGTGTTATATAGTATGTAATGGGCATTATGGTGTGTTATATATAGTATGTAATGGGTATTACAGTGTGTTATATAGCATGTAATGGGCATCACGGTGTGTTATATAGTATGTAATGGGCATTATGGTGTGTTATATAGTATGTAATGGGAATTACGGTGTGTTATATAGTATGTAATGGGCATTACGGTGTGTTATATAGTATGTAATGGGCATCACGGTGTGTTATATAGTATGTAATGGGCATTACGCTGTGTTATATAGTATGTAATGGGCATTATGGTGTGTTATATAGTATGTAATGGGCATTTCGGTGTGTTATATAGCATGTAATGGGCATCACGGTGTGTTATATAGTATGTAATGGGCATTATGGTGTGTTATATAGTATGTAATGGGTATTACAGTGTGTTATATAGCATGTAATGGGCATCACGGTGTGTTATATAGTATGTAATGGGCATTATGGTGTGTTATATAGTATGTAATGGGAATTACGGTGTGTTATATAGTATGTAATGGGCATTATGGTGTGTTATATAGTATGTAATGGGCATTACGGTGTGTTATATAATATGTAATGGGCATTATGGTGTGTTATATAGTATGTCATGGGCATAGCGGTGTGTTATATAGTATGTAATGGGCATTGCGGAGTGTTATATAGTATGTCATGGGCATTGCGGAGTGTTATATAGTATGTCATGGGCATTGCGGTGTGTTATATAGTATGTAATGGGCATTACGGTGTGTTATATAGTATGTATTGGGCATCACGGTGTGTTATATAGCATGTAATGGGCATCACGGTGTGTTATATAGTATGTAATGGGCATTACAGTTTGTTGTATAGTATGTAATGGGCATTACGGTGTGTTATATAGTATGTAATGGGCATCACGGTGTGTTATATAGCATGTAAAGGGGCATTACGGTGTGTTATATAGTATGTAGTGGGCATCACGGTGTGTTATATAGTATGTAATGGGCATTACGGTGTGTTATATAATATGTAATGGGCATTATGGTGTGTTATATAGTATGTAATGGGCATTTCGGTGTGTTATATAGCATGTAATGGGCATCACGGTGTGTTATATAGTATGTAATGGGCATTATGGTGTGTTATATAGTATGTAATGGGTATTACAGTGTGTTATATAGCATGTAATGGGCATCACGGTGTGTTATATAGTATGTAATGGGCATTATGGTGTGTTATATAGTATGTAATGGGAATTACGGTGTGTTATATAGTATGTAATGGGCATTATGGTGTGTTATATAGTATGTAATGGGCATTACGGTGTGTTATATAATATGTAATGGGCATTATGGTGTGTTATATAGTATGTAATGGGCATTTCAGTGTTTTATATAGTATGTAATGGGCATCACGGTGTGTTATATAGTATGTAATGGGCATTACGGTTTGTTGTATAGTATGTAATGGGCATTACAATGTGTTATATAGTATGTAATGGGCATCACGGTGTGTTATATAGTATGTAATGGGCATTACAGTGTGTTATATAGTATGTAATGGGCATTACGGTGTGTTATATAGTATGTAATGGGCATCACGGTGTGTTATATAGCATGTAATGGGCATCACGGTGTGTTATATAGTATGTAATGGGCATTATGGTGTGTTATATAGTATGTAATGGGCATTACGGTGTGTTATATAATATGTAATGGGCATTATGGTGTGTTATATAGCATGTAATGGGCATCACGGTGTGTTATATAGTATGTAATGGGCATTACGGTGTGTTATATAGTATGTAATGGGCATCACGGTGTGTTATATAGTATATAATGGGCATTACGGTGTGTTATATAGTATGTAATGGGCATTACGGTGTGTTATATAGTATGTAATGGGCATTACGGTGTGTTTTATAATATGTAATGGGCATTATGGTGTGTTATATAGTATGTAATGGGCATTTCGGTGTGTTATATAGTATGTAATGGGCATCACGGTGTGTTATATAGCATGTAATGGGCATCACGGTGTGTTATATAGTATGTAATGGGCATTATGGTGTGTTATATAGTATGTAATGGGCATTACGGTGTGTTATATAATATGTAATGGGCATTATGGTGTGTTATATAGTATGTAATGGGCATTTCGGTGTGTTATATAGTATGTAATGGGCATCACGGTGTGTTATATAGCATGTAATGGGCATTATGGTGTGTGATATAGGGGGAAATTTACTAATATGAATTCGTAAAAAATAGGTGTATTCGTAGTCAGAAATACACCTATTTTTTACACATTTGTATTTTCGGGATTTACTATCCCAAAAATACAGCAATTCGTATTCCTAAAGATGGGACATTCGTATTTGTATTTACAAATACGAATGTCTACACCATCGATAGAATACGACAGGAATCACCATTCAAAAGAATGGTGGTTCCTGATTTACTAAGCGGCCGTACTGATAATACGGCTGCTAATTGGTGTAAAACAGGCACGAAAATACGACAGGAAAATACACCTTGATTGTCCTGTCGTATTTGCTTTAAGCCTGCATGGATCAGTCAGATCCGTGCAGGCTTTAGTGTAGAAAAATATATATATTAAAAAAAAAACAGCGTGCCCCCTCCCCCACACAGCTGTAACCATCACCAGGCTGAAGGAGCCGGGGCCGGTAATTAAAAATCAGGTAACCCGACAAATAGGGGTTCCCCGATTTTTAACAACCAGCCCCAGGCTCCAGGTCCGGGGCTGGTTCCAAAAATACGGGGGACAAAATGACTAGGGGTCCTCCATATTTTAAGAACCAGCCCCAGGCCAAACCAGCCAGCAGGGTAATGTCACAGCCGGGGGACACTTATTATATAAGGTCCCGCGGCCAAAACGTTAACCCCCTGACCGGTCAGCCTGGCCAGGGGCCCTGGGGGAGTGGGGTCCCCCCCAATAAAGGGGTCCCCCCCTCCAGGACTTACCTGACCAGGCTGAAGCCTGGTGCTGTCCCCGGTGACCCTGGGCTGTGGTCACCG
Source organism: Crinia signifera (assembly GCF_055691185.1). Lineage (NCBI taxonomy): Eukaryota > Metazoa > Chordata > Amphibia > Anura > Myobatrachidae > Crinia > Crinia signifera. The sequence continues at coordinate 25,831,759 of NC_139223.1, forward strand.
GGCTTATTTTAGTGTAAAAGAATAGATGAAAAACTATTGTTTAAAACTGTGGAACTATGAGTCCCAGCAAGCCTCCCCCGCAAGCTGGGACTTGGAGAACCACAAGTCCCAGCCTGCGGGGCATTAAAGGGCACGCTGGCACTTGTAGTTCCACAGTAATAAAAATAGTACAATAAATACACACTGACACAATGAAAATAAAACTTTAATACATACATAACACACACATACTGATACTTACCTATCTTGATCCCATAGGTAGCCCTCTGTCCTGGTGTCCGGTGTCCTGTGTCGTCCTCCAGGTCCATGTCGGCGGTCCGTGTCGTCCTCCAGGTCCATGGCGGTGTCCGGGTCCGAAGTAATCCATGGTGGAGCTGTGGAAGGAAATCCTACTCACCTGGTCCTGTGGTGAAGATGTCTTCTCTTGGCCCGCTGTAGTCCAGGTAATCTTCATGCTGCCGGCGCTCCCCGCACTCTCCGCATCGCACTGAGGAGAGATGCTGAGATATTTCATACTCGGCGCCTCTTCTCAGGATGATTCTGTTGGCCGCCTAGCGGCCAATCAGGAGCCAAGAAAGTCGGACCGCCGACATGGACCTGGAGGACGACACAGGACACCGGACACCAGGACAGAGGTCTACCTACGGGATCAAGATAGGTAAGTATCAGTATGTGTGTGTAATGGATGTATTAAAGTTTTATTTTAATTGTGTCAGTGTGTATTTATTGTACTATTTTTATTACTGTGGAACTACAAGTGCCAGTGGGCCCTTTAATGCCCCGCAGGCTGGGACTTGTGGTTCTCCAAGTCCCAGCTTGCGGGGGAGGCTTGCTGGGACTCATAGTTCCACAGTTTTAAACAATAGTTTTTCATCTATTCTTTTACACAGAATCAGCCCGGTGGCCACCGCACAGGGCCACCGGGGACAGCACCAGGCTTCAGCCTGGTCAGGTAAGTCCTGGAGGGGGGACCCCTTTATTGGGGGGGTCCCCACTCCCCCAGGGCCCCTGGCCAGGCTGACCGGTCAGGGGGTTAATGTTTTGGCCGCGGGACCTTATATAATAAGTGTCCCGCGGCTGTGACATTACCCTGCTGGCTGGTTGTGCCTGGGGCTGGTTCTTAAAATACGGGGGACACCTAGTCATTTTGTCCCCAGTATTTTAGGAACCAGCCCCGGACCTGGAGCCTGGGGCTGGTTGTAAAAAAAATCGGGGAACCCCTATTTGAAGGGTTCCCTGATTTTTAATTACCGGCCCCGGCTCTGTCAGCCTGGTGCTGGTTACAGCTGTGGGGGGGGGGACCCCATGCTGGTTTTTTTTTTTATTTATTTAATTTTCTATTTTTTTTACACCTTGCAGCCTGCACGGATTTGACTGATCCGTGCAGACTGCCTGTAGGAATTTGTATTAGCGGCATAGGCGAATCTAGAATTATGGTAATGGGTGGTCCCAGATCTAGACACAATAGTAGGGGAACCTTTGCGCGGCGTAGCCGCGCGCCAAAAAGGGGGCGTGGCATCATGGAAAGGAGGCGTGTCATCACAAAAAGGGGTGTGGTATTACACTTTAGACCATACACAGTAATGCCCATTACACATTTTAGCAAACTCCGTAATACCCATTACACATAAAGCCACACGCAATAGTGCCAATTACACATAAGGCCACACACCATAATGCCCATTACACATTGTGCCACACATCATGATGCCCATTACATACTATATAACAAACCGTAATGCCCATTACATATTTGCCACATAAGTGCTGCTTACCTACGTGCTCATTGCTAGGGGGTTCTTTATTGATGGCACCATAGTACCCATTACACATGATGCCGCACACCATAGTACCCATTACACATGATGCCTCACACCATAGTACCCATTACACATGATGCCGCACACCATAGTACCCATTACACATGATGCCGCGCACCATAGTATACATTACACATGATGCCGCGCACCATAGTACCCATTACACATGATGCTGCACACATAATGCCGCTTACACATGATGCTGCACACCTTAATGCCCCTTACACATTAAGCCACACATTATGCGTAATGCCCCCACATACCGCCACTTGTAGTGTCCCTTAAGCAATGCCCCCAAAAATGCCACTTACTGTAAATTTTTATATGAGCCTTCGCTGCTGCTGCTGCAGGGAGAGATGGAGAGCGGTGCAGCTGCTTTTATGGGGAGAGGAGCAGAGCGCAGAGCACGCTCCCACTCCCCTCCTGGTGTCCCCTCTAGCCGAATGGACATTTGAAATATTGTGCGCGCTGTTGTGCGTGACGTCGGGGGAGCACGCCGGGTGCCGGCACCACATGATTAAAGGGGGGGCGGGCTGAGGTGAAAGCAGGGAGAAGAATTGGAGCGGAAGCTGCAGGGGTGACAGTCATTGACAGCTGGGCAGAGAGAAGGGGGTTGCCCGGCTGTATTCAGAGCACTGCAGGTCACGGCTGTTTGAAATAATACCCCATTCACAACAGAAAATGCAGGGATTTACCCAGGAATATGGTCCCAGGATCATGCAGGGACTTTCCCAGGCTGACCCCTTATACACCAGCCTAGTCCCTGCATTTTCTGGTGTGAGGGGGAGAGACAACCACTCCCCTCTCCCTACCCCCCTTTAACCAACCAGCTATATCTTCGGAACCAACTGACCCATTTACATGAGACCAGTATCATATTGAAGAACTTTTGAGTTGGCTTCGAATGATTTTTGTCCCGTGAAACTGGGCTGTTTTTTTTCCAGAGAAATCTGCCCTCAAAGAACATAAAGTGATGCCGAAGGGGGAACTGGCAGCCGTTGAACTGGGTGGGGGTCGGAATTAGCGGGTGCCATGTTATCCTATAGGGAAAATGTTCCAGCTTTGCCTGGCTGTATCTCCGGTTCCCAGGGGGCTAGGGACACGGGGCTGGGCTCGTTGGAAAGCCCTATCCCTCAGCTATAAAATGGGCTAATGGGTGGTCCTGTGCACCCCCGGACCACCCCCTAGATTCGCCTATGATTAGCGGCCGTATATACGGCCAGCTAATACGAATTACTACGACATCGGAGGGTTACAAAGCAGTCGTATATGACTGCTTTGTAAATTTCCCTCCGGAACACGACTTTGCATACAACTGAAACAGTCGTATGCAGTCGTAGGGGAAATACTAATACGAAAAACTAGGTTTTTCATATCAGTAAATTTCCCCCATAGTATGTAATGGGAATTATGGTGTGTTATATAGTATGTAATGGGCATTATGGTGTGTTATATAGTATGTAATGGGCATTACGGTTTGTTATATAGTATGTAACGGGCATCAGGGTGTGTTCTATAGTATGTAATGGGCATTACGGTGTGTTATATAGTATGCAATGGGCATTACGGTGTGTTACATAATATGTAATGGGCATTACGGTTTGTTATATAATAAGTAATGGGCATTACTGTGTGGTATATAGTATGTAATGGGCATTACGGTGTGTTATATAATATGTAATGGGCATTACGGTGTGTTATATAGTATGTAATGGGCATCACGGTGTATTATATAGTATGTAATGGGCATTACGGTGTGTTATATAGTATGTAATGGGCATTACGGTGTGTTATATAGTATGTAATGTGCATCACGGTGTGTTATATAGTATGTAATGGGCATTGCGGTGTGTTATATAGTATGTAATGGGCATTACGGTGTGTTATATAGTATGTAATGGGCATTACGGTGTGTTATATAGTATGTAATGGGCATCACGGTGTGTTATATAGTATGTAATGGGCATTGCGGTGTGTTATATAGTATGTAATGGGCATTACGGTGTGTTATATAGTATGTAATGGGCATTACGGTGTGTTATATAGTATGTAATGTGCATCACGGTGTGTTATACAGTATATAGTATGTAATGGGTATCATGGATGTGTTATAAAGTATGTAATGGGCATTACGGTGTGTTATAAAGTATGTAATGGGCATTACGGTGTGGTATATAGTATGTAATGGGCATCATGTGTGGCCGTATGTGTAATTGGCATTACGGCATGTGGCTTTATGTGTAATGGGTATTACAAAGTTTGCTAAAATGTGCAATGGGAATTACGATGTGTGGTATAATGTTAGGCTGCGCCCCCCTTTCGCTGCATAGGGCCCTGACTACTACAAATGTGGGGGCGCGAAACATGCCCTTACTCCAGGCTCCGTGGCACCTAGCTACACCACTGTCTAAAACTATGTTATATTTATATAAGACGTATTCTCTCATTTTACATGTACATCCTTTGAAGAAAACTAATTTATAATTTTCAAGGGCTAAGGAAAAATTATACCAACTTTGTTTATTTTTAAAGAAATATAAAAATGTAATTGTGATGATAAAAAAAAACACCGCACTTTTTTCCTACATGAACCACTTTAGCTCGTAGTCCCCATTTAGTATTTGGGGATTTAGCGTCTTGAGTTCATAGATCCAGCGCATATCAGCCTGTGCTAAAGCCACTTCTATATTCTTTTTGTGCCAATTGCCCTTCACTTGTTCTATGACTTTAAAACTTATTAATTCATTTATAGAGCAGTTATGTTATTGTTTAAAGTGGGCCGACATACAGTGACTGTCTACCCCATTTCTTATATTCCGGAAGTGCTCTCCTAAGCGGGTGTTTAGAGCTCGACTGGTTTTACCAATATATTGTTTCTGACACCTGCACTGCATCAAGTAAATCACATTTTTGCTGTTGCAGGTGGCGAAACTTTAAATTTTTATGTTCCTTTTTTGTTGTACATGATCCAAAAGTTTCTATTTTACTGCCCTCTGTGTTTCTGCAGTCTATGCATAACCCGCAGTGAAAAAATCCTTGTGAAATAATGTTAGAACATGTATTTTTTGGGCGCTACTGCAGATGTTTGCGGAGATTTTGAGCTTTTTTATATATCATCACTGGTTTCTCTGGTAACATTTTTTGTAATACTGGATCTGACATTAATACTTTCCAATGAAGGTTTACTATCTTTTCTATACCTTTATGTTTATCATTAAACGCTGTTATAAATGAACAAGAAAAGTCTCGTTTAACCCCTTCTTCATTTTTTTATTTTCCTTTTAACAGATCTTGTCTTTTTATTTTGTTTACTTCTTCTAGTGCATTTTTTAAACTTTCCTCTTTATATAGCCCATATTGAAAAATTTCTTTTTCATATGTACAACCTGATTTTCATACACCACCTCATTTTAACAATTCCTTTTAATTCTTTCGAATTGACTAGCTGGAATTGATGCCAACCACCTTGGATGGTGGTTACTGTCTGTCCTTATCAGAGAATTAGCGTCTATCGGCTTTTGGTAATTCTTTGTGAGAAGTTTTCCCTCACTTATATAAATTGTCAGGTCCAGAAAATTGACAGTATTTTCACTTATGTCAAATGTTAATTTGATTCCAAATTCGTTACAATTCAGATGTACACAAAAGGCTTTTAGACGGTCATTTCCTCCTCGCCACACCAAGATGACATCATCTATATAGCGATGGTATGACATGAAACTCGCACCGAGCCTGCTCCAAATATAGGATTCCTCCCAATAATTCATAAATATAATTGCGAAGTTCGGTGCGAATTTTGTGCCCATAGCGGACTCCGACCACTGCAGAAAAAAATTGTTTATAAAGAAGAATTTTTGTTTTTAAATAAATTCTATACCTTCCAGAATAAATTCCTTTGTATCAACAGACATATTTTCTAGTGTTAGATAGTGTTTTACAGCCTCTATTCCTCTTTCATGGGCTATTATGGTATAGAGGGATCCTACATCACCTGTGGCCAACAAATCACCCTCCTCCCACTCTATTTTTTCTAATTCCAACAGAGTTTGGGTCGTATACTTTAGAAAAGATCTGCCCTTTTGGGCTATGGGCTGTAAGAAAAAAAAACTATCATCTGTTAGAGATTAGAGGTGATAGAACCTATCCCCACAACAATTGGTCTTAGTGGGGAAGCCCATATATGACAGGGATTGTGGGGTCATCTATTTTCACAAAGCCCCTCTCTTTTTCGCCTTATGGTGCCCTTGGAAAAATATTTGTCGAGTGAAAAGATTCTTTTTGATATTCTCTGTTGGGTCTTTTCGCAGGGGAAGATACGTGTTTGTATCTTTTAACATCTCAAATACCTTCTCCTCATATTTCATGGTGTCCATCACCACTATCCAGCCGCCTTTGTCGGCGGGCTTAATGGTGATGGCATCATTCTCTTTCAAAGATTTCATGCCAGTATTTTCAGCCTTTGTCATATTACTCTTTACAGCATTTTTTTGGATCATTGCATGATTTTTCTATGTCTGCTGTAACCAATTTTCCAAAGGTCTCCAGGAAATAACCCCTACTATGAACAGGATTAAAAGTGGATTTATCTTGAATTAGTTTCTGCCAACCTCTATCTCGGGTTCCATTTGTGTGGCCTCCTTTTCTTTTTTATCCTTGTAAAATCATTTCTTTATGGAGATTTTTCGCAGAAATTTTTGAGTGTCCGCATACAAATCAAAAGACTTAGGGTGGTTGGAAGGGGTGGATTTGAAACCCTTATTTAACACCTGTTTTTCTGTGTCAGATAGGGTGTATGAACTGAGATTAAATATTTTGGTCTCTTCATACTGTAGATTTGGTTTGTTCTCGTGACGGATTGGCTTTAACCATCACTTTGTGTGCTTTCATCCAGATCTTACTTTTCTCCTTTTTAGATGTAACTCCTCCTCTTTTTCCCTGTATTTTCTTAGGATTTTTTTAATGATAATTAGATTTTTGATTTTTAATTTGAAAAATCACAGGTCATTGTACCGGTCCCAGTGGAGGAACAGGGCAGGGGTTACTACTCCAACCTGTTTGTAGTACTAAAGCCGGATGGTTCAGTATGGCCAATATTAAATCTAAAAACTCTGAACCCCTTCCTAAATGTGTACAAGTTCAGAATGGAGTCTCTGAGGGCTGTAATAGCGAGCCTGGAGGAGGGAGAGTTCCTAGCATCATTGGATGTGAAGGACGCCTATCTCTACATCCCTATTTGGGGCCCGCATCAGGCTTTCCTGAGATTTGTTCTGGAAAATGAGCACTACCAGTTCAGAGCGCTGCCATTCGGTCTGTCCACTGCACCTCGCATATTTACGAAGGTGATGGCAGAAATGATGACTCTGCTGAGGAGGATGGGAATCAACATCATTCCCTACCTAAACGACTTGCTTCTCAAGGCAAGGCCAGAACAGATCCTGATACAGGATATTGTCAGGACCAGAAAGGTTCTGTCGGACCATGGGTGGATTCTCAACATCCCCAAGTCCTCCCTGACACCAAGACGTCGTCTTCTCTTCCTAGGAATGGTCCTGGACACAGAGGAGAAAAAAGGTTTTCTTCCTCAGGAGAAGATTATGGCCATTCGGACTCTCATCTCAGAGAACCTGACCAAGCCTCAGGTATCGATACACCAATGTATCCAGCTTCTTGGAAAAATGGTGGCTACCTTCGAGGTGATCTAGTTTGGACGGTTCCACTCCAGAGTGTTCCAGCTGGATTTGCTGTCCAAGTGGTCAGGGTCGCATCTCCTGATGCACAAGAGAACATTCCTGTCACATCAGGCCCAACACTCGCTCCTGTGGTGGACCCATGCTCCAAACCTGTTAGCAGGAAGGAGATTTGGGATTCAGGATTGGATCCTCCTAACAACGGACGTGAGTCTGTTAGGATGGGAAGCGATGACTCAGGTCAGGTCCTTTCAGGGCCGTTGGACATTGTGGGAGTCGAAGTTACACATCAATGTCTTTTAATTGAGAGCTGTGTACTATGCGATACTGCAGGCTCAAATACTCCTTCACGTTCGGGCGGTTCAAGTGCAATACGACAACGCAACAACAGTGGCATATGTCAACTGCCAGGGAGGAACAAGGAGCAGGTCGTGCATGAGGGAGGCTTCCTAGATTCTATCCTGGGCAGAGATGCACATGACGGCACTCTCAGCCATTTCTATACCGGGAGTGGACAGCTGGGAGGCGGACTTTCTCAGTCGCCACGACCTCCACCCTGGGGAATGGAGCTTAATTCCTCATGTGTTTGCGTCCATTGTTGGGTGCTGGGGTCGTCCACAAATAGACCTGATTCAATCACAAGTCGTCAGGTACTGCTCAAGAACCAGGGATCCTCAGGCAGTGGCCATAGATGCCCTGACAACACCGTGGTCGTTTGCCCTGGTATACCTGTTTCCACCTCCTCCACTGCTGACAAAGTTACTCAAAAGAATACGAAGTCAGGGAGTGGGGGCCATTCTCGTGGCACCAGATTGGCCAAGAAGGGCGTGGTACGCGGATCTTCAGGCCCAGTTGGTGGAGGAGCCTTGGCGTCTACCTCTCAAAAGCGATCTGCTCACTCAAGTACCCTGCGTCTACCAGGACTTAGGGCGGCTTCGTTGGAGGTTGAGTGGCAGATCCTAGCTCATAAGGGCCTTCACGCGTCGATCATATCTATGATGACCCAGGCTGGGTAGCTGGAGACTGCGACCCACTACCACCATATTTGGAGGAAATATGTAGGTTGGTGTGAGGAGAAAGGTTTTCCACCAGCAGAATTTGACCTGAATAGGTTCCTGAGATTTCTGCAGGCGGGCTTGGACTTGGGCCTACGTTTAGGATCTTTAAAGGTCCAAATTTCGGCCCTGTCAATCTTCTTTCAGAAGAAATTGGCTGGTTTACCAGAGGTACAGACTTTTCTCCAAGGAGTACTTCATATTCAGCCTCCTTTTGTTTCACCTACACTGCCGTGGAGCTTGGACGTGGTTCTGACTTTCCTGCATTCGTCATGGTTTGAACCATTGACGTCGGTGGAATTGAAGTACCTCACCCGGAAAACGGTGGTACTTTTGGCGTTGGCCTCGGCTCGTAGAGTCTCTGAGTTAGGGACTCTGTCTTGTAAGAGTCCCTACTTGATCTTTCATGAGGACAGAGTGGAATTGAGAACAAACCCGCAGTTCCTGCCTAAGGTGATCTCTGCATTTCATCTGAACCAACCCCTTGTGGTTCCTTCTGCTTATAATTCAACGGATATTCCGGCATCCTTAGATGTAGTGCGCACTCTGCATATCTACATCCAGAGGATGACAAGAATTAGAAAGACGGACTGTCTTCTTCTCCTTTATGATGCGCAGAAGAAGGGTCGTCCTGCATCAAAACAGACCATTGCTCGGTGGATTCGGGCAATGGTACAACAGGCTCATGTAGTGGCAGGCTTGCCAGCACCTTCTGGACTGAAGGCGCACTCCACTAGGTCTGTCGGCGCATCCTGGGCAGCTGCTCTGGGTGTTTCAGCCTTACAACTCTGCAGAGCTGCTACTTGGTCGGGGCAGCATACTTTTGTTAAATTTTACAAATTTGATGCCCTGACCAAAGAAGATACCCATTTTGGGCAGGCAGTACTGCAGCGGTTAATTCCTTTTCACGTAGTCCTTATGTGATACTGAGCACCCGCCCTGTGCAGGGTCTTGCTGCAGCTATTGATCTGTTGTTTCAGAAGTCCACCTTGTTTTTGGTGGCCTCATTGTTCAGTTTGTTATTTTGGTTGAATGCGGGTGTGCTGGTATAAAACTCACCCCATTTCTTACACATATGTATTTACATAAGTGACAGACAGATGGGGCAGGTCTCATCATTGCAGGGGATGGCAATGGCGACGCCAGCCGCCATCCCCCGCCACCCGCCATCTGTACAGCGAAAGGGGATGTGCGCGCACAAGATGCGCGTGTGTCCCCTTCCGACGGCGCTTCCCCGGGTCACCCGGGGTCCCCACCACCTCCCCGAACCCCCCCTAACCCTGTCCGTCTCCCTGAAGCGGAGACGGACAGGGTTCCCGCCGCCTCGCCGACGGAAACTGAGACGCGCGTGCACGTGAGACGCACGCGCGTCTCAGTCAGATGGCGATGTCTCAGTCAGATGGCGAGCCGGGCTGCTGGCGGATCGCCAGCGGTGACGTTCTGCTGATTCGCCAGCAAAGAAGAGCCCGGCCCCATCTGTATATCATTCCTCTCATATGTTCATCCTCCTTCGGTCACAGTTTTACCTTAACTGGTTTGTGGGCGGGGAATCAGAGGGGAGGAGCCAGTACACCCAGTTCAACGTTATAGATGTGCCTGTCTCCTGCGGATACCCTCTAATACCCAATGTCTAAGATGATTCCCAGTATCCCATAAGGACTTTGTGAAAAGGAATTACTGGTAGGTATTAAATTCCTATTTTTTCCTTTTTTGAATATTGGTACTACCTCTGCTATTCTCCAGTATTTTGGTACCTTACCAGATGAAAATGAGTTCTCAAAAATGTAATACAGAGGGGTTGCTAATTTCTATCTTAATTCTATTAGTACCCCAGGATGAATCCCATCTGGACCTGGGGATTTGTTTGGTTTGATTTTGCTGAGCCGCAATTTTATCTCATCTGCCATGAAAGCAATATTAAGATCTAGCTGGCTTGTCCCATTTTTGGTACCTGTATGCTCCACTGTCTGCTCTTCCCTAGGAAACACTGATGAGAAAAACACATTTAACAGTTTTGCTTTTCTCTTATCCTCTGTATAGATATTACCGTTGATATTGGTTAAAGAGCCTATGTTCTCTTTAATTATTAGATTATGTATTTGAAAAACTTCTTGTGATTGGTGGCTATGCACTCTTCACTTTCCCTTTTAACTACTTTGATTACCCCTTTACAAATTGTATTTAATTCTTTGTACTTACTGAACACCTACTCATCCACGTTATCCTTGTAAAATGTAAATGCTCTTGTCTTATTTTTTATTGCTGTCCTTACTTTTTTGTCCAACCATGATGGCTTTTTCTTATTGAATTTACCCTTATTACCTTTAGGGATATATTTAATAGTTAATGATTCAAGCACATTTTTTAGTGTTTCCCACAATTTCTCTGCATTTTTCCCCTCAAATAACACTTCCCACTTCTTTTAGAGAGTCCTTGATTCGAAGTTTGCTTTCCTAAAATTTTATATTTTAGCCGGTCCCTTATGTTGAGACCATGTTGTGGTCACTGTTTCCTAGATGTTATATTACTTTGGTATATGAAACTAAATCTATATTGTTTGTAATACTAAATCCAATAATGCCTTGTTACGAGTTGGTGTTTCAACCAATTGTGTGATAAACTGATCCTTGAGTAAGTTTAGGAACCCACTGCTTTTTGCTGACTTACTTATCTCATTTGTCCAGTCAATGTCTGGAAAGTTAAAATCCCCCTTAATTAATACCTGCCCCATATCTGCTGATTTTTTATTATTTGGTTTAAAAGTAGAGACTCATCACTTTCATTAATGTTCGGTGGTCTGTAACATATCCCTATTAAATATTATTAGATTTTTTTAATATTTTCAGTTATCTCTACCCACACGGCCTCAGTATTATCTTCAGCTATCCCCGAGCTCATTTCCTTCTCACATGGTTTAAAGTTAGTTCTTAGTTACGTAAAGGCCCACACCCCCACCCCTTCTATTTTCCCTGTCTTTTCTGAAAAGGGTATATCCCTCCATGTTTAAAGCCCATTCATGTAACTCGTTACACCATGTTTCTGTTATACCAATTATATTGTAGTCATCCCTTGTGGCCACGGTTTCTAGTTCCCTAATTTTTCCTGCCAAGCTTCTTGCATTAGCCAGCAAGCATTTTAGTTTACTTTCTCTTTTTATTCCCTTTAAGGGTTGATTGTGTTCTTGATGTGCTACTGATTTCTTACTAAATCTAGTTTTTCTCCATGACACCCCCTTCTCCAACTTCCAATCTCTCGCTTACCTGTTCCTCACTACTCTGTCTTTCACACCCATAGTTTCTATCGGTATCCCCCCCTATGTCTAGTTTAAAGACTCCTCTAACCTTCTAACCATCCTGCCTCCCAGCACTGCAGCACTGCCGCCCCCTTTCCATTCAAGTGCAATCCGTCTCTGCCATATAGATGGATCCTGTTTGAAAAGTCTGACCAGTGCTCTAGGAATCCGAACCCCTCTTTCCTGCACCATCCCTTTAGCCACACATTTAGCTCCATGAGTTCCCTCTGTCTCCCTAGACCAGCGCGCGGCACAGGTAATATTTCTGAGAAAATTACCGCTGGTTCTTTCCCAGCCCCACCCAGTAATCCGTCCAACCGGTTCACAATGTGCTGTACCCGAGCATCCGGAAGACAACATACTGTACGACTATTGCGGTCCTGGTAGCAGATTGCCCTACGTATCCCCTGTGTGTAAGAGTTGGCACTTCCCTACACTGTGATATCTCGGCAACTGGGAACTTCTGCAGAAAGAAGATTCTCCAGGCAGACAGCGTCTAGTCTCAGGAGTTATTCTACATATTTATATGTGTCAGCAATCAGTGCACATACAGGTAATCACATGGTGTGTTACCTGGGACAATCACCAGTCTCATCATCATACAACATATGTTAAGCCAGATAATACATTATAAAAGGAGTTTTGTTAAAGTAAAAATATGATCTTCCCTGGACACACAATTTTGCATTATTAATCTGTAGTTGCTAGTTTGGCCCCATGTATACCAGTAATATGGGTTTCTTTAGAATTGGTGATTTAATAAAGATGAATGTCCCTCTGTCTTTTTCTTCTAATGTTACCACCCTGTGTCTCTCCAGCTTCATCTCTCTGTGCCTCTTCAGCATTATCCCTCTTAGCCTTCTCCAGGCTCATTCACCTCATGTCTCCCCAGCCTCCTTGTCCCTGTGTTTCTCCAGCCTTTTCCCCCAAGGCGACGGGGGGGAGGGGGTAGCAAGACATTATGGGGCCAGCAGGGAGAGAAGCTGGATTGGGGACAGTAATCATATGGGGGAAGGAGAAGGGGGGGAGGCCAGAGACACAGACAATGATCTGGGACATAACGAGGGTATAATCGGGGGTAACTCCCAGGGTGCATCAGGAATGTCATGTAATAAAATGTCATGTAATAACAGTCACGTTACCCCATTACAGTTCTTAAGTACAGATGATCTTAGTACATGGGAAGGAGTGAAGGACAGAGGAAGAATTCCCAAAACTGTAAATAGGTCAGGCAGTGTGCATGGGGGGGAGGGCTGTAGAGAGTCTATTGAAGGGGAGAGGGGAAAGAGGAAGCTAGTAAAGAATACAAATGGGTCTCGGGGTGAAACTAAACATAATGTTAGAGCCATACCTAAAAATAAACATAAATTAAAATGCTTACTGGCTAATGCAAGAAGCTTAGTGAGTAAAATCGGGGAGCTAGAAACAGTGATCAATAGGGACGATTACGACATCATTGGTATTACAGAAACATGGTGTAATGAGATGCACGACTGGGCATTAAACGTGGAGGGATATACACTCTACAGGAAAGACAGGGGAAATAGAAGGGGCGGGGGTGTGTGCTTATATGTAAATAATAACTTAACTTCATGGGAGAAAAAAATGAGCACAGATCTAGAAGAAGACAACTCGGAGGCAGTGTGGGCAGAGATAACCGACAATAATAATAAAACAAAAAACAAAATTATAATAGGGGTATGCTATAGACCACCAAACATAAATGAAAGGGAAGAGTCTCTTCTTTTAAACCAAATCAAACAATCATCAAATCAAAGTCAGGTATTAATTATGGGGGATTTTAATTTACCCGACATTGATTGGGAAAATGAAACATGTAAATCAGCAAGAAGCAATGGGTTCTTAAGCTTACTTAAAGACAAGTTTATTACACAAACGGTAGAAACTCCAACTCGTGATGAGGCACTCTTGGACTTAGTATTAACAAATAACACAGACTTAGTTTCAAACACAAAAGTAATTGAACAATTAGGGAACAGTGATCACAATATGGGTTCACTGGAAATCAACTTCAGTAAATTACATCAAAAAGGATCTGCAAAGATACTAAACTTTGAATTATTCAGGGAAGCCCTTAAAGGAATTGGGTGGGAAATCAAACAAAACTTGTAAGGGGATAATCAAAGCAGCTAAAAAAGCAGCTAAAAAATTATATGAAGAACTCATAGCCACTGAAAGCAAAACCAACCCAAAGAAGTTCTTTAAATACATAAATAGTAAACGTTTAATTAAGGAAAACATAGGCCCATTAACTGATATTAGTGGAAAAAGTGTTACTGAGGACAAGGGAAAAGAAAAACTGTTAAATGAGTTTTTCTCATCAGTATTTACTAAGGGAGAGCAGACAGTGGAACGAACATCTACCACAAACGGAACGAATAAGCCAGATCTCATTGTGGATTTCACGCCAAAGGAAATAATACTGAGGCTAAGCAAACTCAAAACAAATAAATCACCGGGGCCAGATGGGATTCATCCGAGGGTATTAATGGAATTAAGGGATGAACTAGCTACCCCCCTACATTATATCTTTAGCAAGTCACTATCGTCAGGTATAGTACCAAAAGACTGGAGAATAGCAGAGGTAGTGCCAATATTCAAAAAAGGAAGATCCCGCTAATTACAGACCCGTTAGTTTAACATCAATTGTGGGTAAACTATTTGAAGGATTTGTAAGGGATGGTATCCAGGAATATTTAGATCATCACCGTCTACTCAGTACTAACCACCATGGGTTCGTGAAAAATCGTTCATGCCAAACTAATCTACTAGGGTTTTATGAAGAGGTTAGCAAAAACCTTGATAATGGAAATGCTATAGATGTGATTTTCCTAGATTTCGCTAAAGCATTTGATACTGCCCCACACAAGAGGTTGATTAATAAAATGGAGAACCTGGGATTGGGTGAAAATATCTGCAGATGGGTAGGGAATTGGCTGTGTAATAGAGAACAAAGAGTGGTTGTGAATAGTGCCGTATCAGATACGATACCGGTATTAAGTGGAGTGCCCCAGGGTTCGGTTTTAGGGCCCATTCTATTTAAGATTTTTATTAACGATATTGGGACAGGGGTTACTCAGCAATGTATCCATTTTTGCTGACGATACAAAACTTAGCAAAGTCATCATATCATCAGAAGATGTCACCATGCTCCAAAATGATCTTGCAATTCTAGATGAGTGGGCAAAAAAGTGGAAGATGAGTTTCAATGTAGATAAATGTAAGGTTATGCACCTTGGCAGACACAACCAGTGTGCAAGTTACAACCTTAGCGGAGAGGAACTGGGTAATTCCATACTTGAAAAGGATCTAGGAGTCCAAATAGACAGCAAACTGGGATGTAGTGCTCATTGTAATGTAGCTACAAAAAAGGCCAACAAAATTTTAGCACGTATAAAAAGGGGAATAGAAACTAGGGACTCAAGGGTAATTATGCCACTGTATAAAGCATTGGTAAGACCTCACCTCGAATACGGAGTGCAGTTCTGGGCCCCACACTATAAAAAGGACATCATAGAATTAGAAAAAATCCAAAGATGAGCAACAAAGCTTATTAGGGGAATGGATAATTTAAGCTAAGAGGAGAGATTACACAAGTTGGGACTATTTATATTGGAAAAGAGACGTTTAAGGGGGGACATGCTCAACATGTACTAGTATATCAAGGGCCAATATAAGGAACTGTCACACACCCTCTTTTCTACTAGAAAGGAATCTAGGACACGAGGGCATGAGTATAGATTAGAAGAAAAAAGATTTCATTCAGCTAGTAGAAAGAACTTCTTTATGGTCAAAACAGTCAAACTCTGGAACTCTCTTCCCAGAGAGGTGGTAACGGCTGGCTCATTAAATGCGTTCAAGGCAAAGTTGGACAAACATTTACTGGATAAAAACATCCATGGGTACAAATAAGAAATATAATCTGTCTGTAAATATCAGAACCTACCAAATCAGCACTGGATATCTATACAAGGTTGAACTATATGGACGCAAGTCTTTTTCTGCCTTACCTACTATGTAACTATGGGGTAGATTTATTATAGCGGCGCCTATCGCGCCGCTATAACAGTTCCTGCTTCGCCTCATTAGCGAGGCGAAGCAGGAGGGGACACCGACAAGATCTATTAAGATCTTGCCGCCGGAGTGGGGGAGCGCTAACTCCCCCCTCCGGCGATGTCCCTCCTGGAGACAGCGCATCAGTTAATACTGATTCGCTGTCTCCTTCCCCCCCGGCCGGCTCACTGCGCATGCGCGGGATCTCGCTAGTCTCGCGAGATCGCAGCTCAGCTCCAGCAGCAGGGACAGCGCTGTCCCTGCTGTTAGGTATAGGGCATCGCCGCCTGCAGTTGGCGAAGTCGACAGCTGCAGGCGGCGGAACGGTCAGCGATGCTGACCGTTCATAAATCTGGCAGGAGGCAGGGGCGCAGTGCAAAATATCGCCCCTGCGCTATGCCTCCTGCCCCACACCGCCGGCATTAGAGTAAACGCTCGGCGGGTGTGATAGATCAGGGGAAGCGCTATCCCCTGCTATAACGCACGGGGATAGCGCAGATTCCCCTGATCGCCTAGTAATAAATCTACCCCTATGTAACTATGTAAGTCTTCACTGCCTCATACTTTCTGTGTCACTCCATACAAATCTCCTCATTATCCTGATGTCTTTACAGTCTCATGCCCCTGTGTATCTTCAGTCTCTTGCACCCCCCCCCCACCCTCCATGTCTTACCTATGTCTCATCCTTCCGTGTTTTTCCAGCCTCATTGTTGCATCTTTCCAGTTCTCTTATGGGTTTCTCTGTGTCTACCACTGACATTCCTATGACCGCTCTGTACTGGAGCATTTGTACAATGTTATATCCAATGTGATCAACTCTTCTATGCCAGAGTTCCAATGACTGACTCCGTTGTCATTATTGCGTAGCATTGCGGGATATCAAGGGAATATAATTGCTAGAATCCTGTAATAACAATTGTCTTATTTCTGATTTTCCTAATGCACTTTCCTTTGGTAAATTTAAATCGGTGGTCTCTCTGCTCTGGAACACCGAGGGCAATAAAATTTGCCTCCATCCCTGTTGCACAAAATACATGATGGTTTATTGTGAATTTTGTTCTTGATCCAATCCTCAAACTAGCTTTAATTGTCCAATATTTTGTGGCTTTCAGCATTTATTGCCAATTCTCTGGATTGTAGTAGGATCACACTCACTTACCTTTTTGAACCACTCCTCATTGTAGATGAAATGTTGCACCTGAATTGATATATCAACAAACCTTTATGTGGTTATTTGTAACACCTAGATTTGATTGGTCTGTCATTACATTTCTGTCTCTGCACAGGATTCACTTTTTACTTCTTGTAGTTAATTGCCTTGTGACCTATCTGGTGACAAATATTACACTTGAACTTAAATTTCCAGAACTTCTCACTCTTCTATTGTAATGCACTTTTCTCAGCGTTCACAATGTACTTGTTTATGAAACTATATTTGCTTTGCTGTTTCTCAATCTGTTGGCAGTGTTTTCTTTAATGCTACAACTAATATGCAAAGTTTTGATGATAAATTCTGAAGCATGGATGTTGCTATTTCTTCATTATCTATTTGTATATCAGCAGATGTAAAATGTTGAGAAACAGGCATTGTTCTATCTATGTAATCAGTCATACTTCTGTATTTGTAAAACTGTATTATACAATGAACATCTTACATTACCTGCACAAGACCATCATCCTTATATGCATAATGCAAAGCAGTCGACAAGTCTGAGCTGACATCTTACCATAAATTATGGAGTGTACATGTTCCTACACACCTAAGCCTATGTTTCCCATGTCTTTCTTTACATCATCTGGCTTGTAATGTTATTTTCCATGGTATTTTCCTTTTCAATTGTATTTCCATAGCAAATTTCCATGTTGTGTAATTTTTTTAATAAATGATCCCTATTATATGTAATTACTGCATATGTCTGTGCTTTAAATCATTCCCGGTGCAGTAGTTTATACTTGGATTGACAGAGTCAAATATACACAACTGTGGAAACTAATTATAGTGAATGTAGAAATGTTTATTCAAGGTAATTATAGATGCAGGGCAATGCAGGTAAATATTCCAAGGCAAACTTGAAAATACAGATCAACTGAGTACAAGGTAAATTATATCAGACCTGGTGGAATGTCTCAGGCAATGCTGGATATCACAGAGATGGAAAAATAAACAAAGTCCAAAGACATGAATACCAACAGCAGGAATGCAGGTGATCTGACTCTTGAGCAGTGGCAGATTTTACCTATGAGCTGCAGGACTACAGACCCACCAGTAAATCTGCCACCTTGCTCAGCGTCAGTGAAGCCAGACACAGTCCGTGTGACTGCACTGGCTTCACTGCAATTGGCAGTGACTTTGTATTGGAAGTCCTACCTGCCAGTCACAGACACCCATATGGAGGTGTTTCCTCCCTCCAGGACTGCCAGTCCAGGCTGCGATAAGCATAAAGCTGGCTTTCTGTAGGAAGCCACTCCCTGCCTTATCATGCTTCCCTATATGACTTCTATGAGCTGCAGCCAATGCTGGTGATCATCTCTCAGCCTGCTCACTTCACTAGTATGTGAGCCACATAAGAAAGATCTGCCTGCTCTTCTAGGGTGCGGAATCAGGACCCTGCGCACTCCAGCATCATTGCTGGCACTGCCACGCATGTGCATGTATTACCAGCAGATAAGCGATGGGGTGGACAGCATTCCATAGCATCATCATGTACATCATGTACGTATGCACTGAGTGGTTTTCAGGCCAGCAAATTTCATTGTCTGCAAATGCTGGGCAAAATCGCACA
Organism: Crinia signifera; assembly: GCF_055691185.1. Classification (NCBI taxonomy): domain Eukaryota; kingdom Metazoa; phylum Chordata; class Amphibia; order Anura; family Myobatrachidae; genus Crinia; species Crinia signifera. The sequence goes on from NC_139223.1 coordinate 25,850,470, forward strand.
GTGTGTATTGTCCTTAAGAACTGGACGAATATTAAGTTCACCCATGCAGAAAATATGGCCCTTGTTTCTGAGCTTATGAGTCAGTACAATGAGCTCTTTGGCCGTGACTCTGGGAAAGTGTCTGTGGAAGAGGGTTGAGATGGCAGTAAACACTGAGGGGGCCACACACAGTACCGCAGATACATGTTGCAAGAGGTTCTATGACATCAAAAGACTAGTTAAGAATAAGATGGTGAAGGAGACAAGGTCTGCACGGAGGACAGGAGGCAGGACCCCTTATATGGTGATATTTACTGAGTGGTAGGAGCATACAAAGCACCTAATTCCCACTGATGTTATCAACCCTTCAGGTATCATTGACTAGGATGCCCCTTGGCCAGGTGCATAGGAAAATTCTCATATTGTATTATGTATATCATGCTGCACTGACATTCATTTGTATGTGCATTTTTACCTCTTCATATTAATGTCATATGAGAGCCTCAGCCTTGTGTGTGCTCGTTGCTCTCATCATTTGAAAACATACATTATGCAGTGAAGACTAACACAATAAAAAAAATCAGGCAACAATTGTGTGCGTGGTAGGAGTTTCGCCTTTGCAAATTTACATTTGTACCTATTATTTGTCTCTCAGCCACAGCATGTTGCCCCTCTACACAGTCGGTCCATGTGGATGAGGTATTCGTTTTTAACCATTTGTGCTTCATGCTGTATGCTAGTGAATGATGTATTCATACACTATGTATATCTGTTAGCTTGCCCGTCAGCCCCACGGACACCACCAAGGAGGCTGTCAGTCATGTCGCAATTGCCACCTCAACATCTGTTGATGACACCTCCACATCCTCACACACCGTCACCACCTGTGGAAGATGAGATATTATTGCTTTATGTCATTAAAATGTAAAATGTGTCACACACAAACTCAACACAGATTATTATTAAGGTTTGGGTGTTTCAGAGAGCGCTCAATAATATTTTCACAAAACCTAACAAAATATTACAGTTATTAACATAATTATTTATGATACAAAAAAAAAAGACAAAAGTGTAAAATAAATAGTATATATATTAAATTTCAGCACAACCATGGTTAAATCCAAATTATCTTGTTTAAAAAAATTGCTACTATTCAGTACGGACGGTGTGATGGTTAGCATTACTGCCTCACAGCCCTGAGGTCATGGGTTCAATTCCCACCATGGCTCTAACTGTGTGGAGTTTGTATATTCTCCCCGTACTTGCGTGGGTTTCCTCCGGGTACTCCGGTTTCCTCCCACAATCCCAAAAAATATACTGGTAGGCTAATTGGCTCCCAACAAAAATTACCCTAGAATGTCTGTGTGTGCGTGTACATGTGGTAGAGAATATAGATTGTAAGCTCCACAGGGGCAGGAACTGATGTGAATGTTCAAATAAAGCGCTGCGGAATATGTGTGCGCTATATAAAAAACTGTTAATAAATAAATATTTTCATTAACTTTAAAAAAACATCTTGCATTAAGTAATGTAAAATGTGCCCATGTAATGTTAAACACTATAAAGGAATGCCAAAATACAAAGCTTGTGACTATGGCAAACAACAATGTTTGCTGAAATATAGGGGATTATTCTGGTTGATTCGCAAGGCTGCGAATTCGCAAGAAATGCAGAATTACTTTGTCCAGTTTCAAACTAGATTTGTTACATTAATGGAGTCCCTGGTCACACATCATAGCACCACAGAGCTTAACACCACATTAGCTCACCTTTTAGAAGCACGTGGATCTGGTGGTTCACACTAATTCCAACCCTCGTTCACTCCCGCCCTCACAGGTCCTTGCGTCCAAGAAAGGAGCATCAGCTTCCCAGTGGACCATCCACATCTCGAGGGGCAAAGAAGTACAGAGACCTAGACTTGATAATAAAAGGCATGTTAAATTTCCCTTTTTTGCACAGGCAATAACAATGTGGTTTTTGTGTGCAATGGTAATAATGTGTTATGTAATAAATCTTTGTAATAACGAATGGGCCACATGCACCAAGCTTAAAAAAAGTAATAAAACGGAAAGTGATAAACATCCAGCCAATCTGGGCTTAACATATGTTGTATGATGATGAGATTGGCGACAGTCCCAGGTAAACAAGCGGACACACCATGTGATTGCCTGTATGTGCTCTGAACGCTCACACATATAAATATGCAGAATAACTACTGATACTAGATGCTGTCTGCCCGGAGAGGCTCCTTTCTGCAGAAGTTCCCAGTACCAGACAAACCACAGTGTAGGTAAATATGGAATCTCACACACAGGAGATACATAGGGACGGGGGCACAGAACACCTGCGCGGAAAAGGAGGACCCAGCCCACTCTCAGCCACTGTTCCCACTCTCCTGATCCAACGTGGAGAAAGAGGTGAAGAGCCAGCCAGGCCGCAGGGAGATTCAGACTCAGATCCCCTGTCTGCATCCCTGTGCCTCTGGTACCTGCCTGCTTGATCTGTTGCCTCAGCATGCCGTGCTGTATAAAAACTTGCCCCCCCCCCCCCCCAAGAAAAGATGTGCTTTGTCCCCACTCCCCTCCCACACTATACATTGTGCCTCCACTCACCTCACTAAACACTGCACTGTCACTCCCCCCTCTATACACTGTGCCCCACCCCCTCTATACACTGTGCCCTTACTCCCTCTATACACTGTACCCCCATTATACACTGTGCCCTTACTCCCTCTACTATACACTGTGCCCCCACTATACACTGTGCCTCCACTCCTCCTTCTATATACTGTGCCCCTCACTATACACTGTGCCCTTACTCCCTCTATACACTGTACCCCCATTATACACTGTGCCCTTACTCCCTCTATACGCTGTGTCCCCACCTCCCTCTATACACTGTACCCTTAATATACACTGTTCCTCCAACTTCCCCCCACTATACACTGTGTCCCCACTATACACTGTGCTCCCACTCCCCCGCTATACGCTGTACCCCCATTATACACTGTGCCCTTACTCCCTCTACTATACACTGTGCCCCCACTATACACTGTGCTCCCACTCCTCCGCTATACAAATATAGTATAAATGGCTCTACAATGGAAACTACTGAGGAAGAGAGGGATCTAGGTGTCACTATTTCAGGGGACTTAAAGGCAGGTAGGCAATGTAACAAAGCAATGAAGAAGGCAAGTCAGATGCTTGTGTCATAGGGAGAGGTATCAGCAGTAGAAAGAAAGAAGTAATAATGCCACTGTATAGGTCATTGGTACGACCTCACCTAGAGTATTGTGTTCAGTTCTGGAGGCCATATCTCCAGAAGGATATTAATACATTAGAGACTGTACAAAGAAGGGCAACTAAAATTGTGCATGGCCTACATCACAAAACGTACCAGGAAAGACTAAAAGATCTTAATATGTATACTTTAGAGCAGAGAAGGGAAAGGGGGGACATGATAGAAACTTTCACATATATCAAGGGTTTTAATAAGGTAGAGGTGGGAGACATTCTTCACAAGAAGAGGAGCAGCAGAACACGAGGACATGCCCTGACACTAGAGGGAGGAAGGTACAGGGGAAATGTGAGGAAGAATTACAGTACTTCACAGAAAGGGTAGTGGATAAGTGGAATAGCCTCCCATCAGAGGTGGTAGATGCAAATACAGTAGTACAATTTAAACATGCTTGGGATAGGCATATGAATATCCTTACAAAGAAATAAGGATCAAATATGCTTTGAGGTAACATGTTTAAAAAAGGGGCAGACTAGATGGGCCAAGTGGTTCTTATCTGCCGTCAAATTCTATGTTTCTATGTTACCTGTGTAGATCTCATCCTTAAGCAGACTCATCGGTCAAATCTGTACCTACCACCATTGAAGAGAGATACAGAGGGACACTGCATGCCCGAAATTTGGGCGGGTGGCTTAGCGACAAGGGGTGTGATGCTCCTGTGAGGACACACCCAGTTTTTGCCACTGTAGGGGCCTGGCCAGCGGCTCCATGAGCTGCCAGCCATGCCCCCAGCCATTCTGGCTGCAGGAATACACGCTGTGTGCACGGTGTCTATTTATGGATGACAGGAGGAACTCCCAACTGCCCCCCCCCCGCCAAATGAAATGCAATGCAAATGTAACAGCCTCCGAGTTCACCAACCATGCGGAATGGTTGCATTTCTTTTTTACTTCAAGGAAAAATATATATAAATCAAGAGAGCGCACTGTGTTGATCTTTTTATATATTATTTTTACTCAATCAATAATAATAATTCATTTAATACATTATAAAAACAGAAAAAGCAGACAAAAGATATATTTTAAAAGTATGCATTAAGCACTAAAAGATAAATTCAATTAAACATCCGACCATGAACCCTTTAAACCAAACGGTTTAGTAATTAGGAAAATCAATTGAGCCTCAATTGCATCTGAAACAGTTCTTGAAAAGTCAGTATAGCAGTTCCTTTTTGATAATAGATGTTGGTAGACAACTGTTTAATAACAATAAAGCGGTGCTCCTTATGTGAATAATGGGTTATATTACCAGCTGATTCCTGGGGGTAGGTGCGGCGGTGATCTTGTTTCCACACAAACACCCGCTTCTACCGGTGTTGCTCCGATGGTATGGGAGCCGGTACCGGGAGCAGGCATAGTGGTACGGGTCTCAGCTGGTCTGCTAACAACCAGCGTGGCTCTGATGTAGTAAGAGCTAACGCTGGGAGTTGACACGGCTGGAGAAGTGTTGCATTAAACCCGGACGACCAAATGGAAAGGACGTCTGTGCGCACCTGAGCCGAGGACACTGGAGCAATACACCTTTGGATGTTTTGCAGCAGTCCAACAGTTGAGAGCAAGGTGGAAGCAAATTGAGGCAATTTGGGTGATAGTCACGGTCGGGATAAGTTATTATCTATATAGCATATATATATTTAGTGTGCACCTGCAAACTCCTCCTCCTGCTTGCTTTTTCAGGACCAGCAAGGAGAAGCGGCACTCCACGGACTTATGATAAAGTGTCTTTTAATCCATAAGGTGATACTTGTACATCAGAGTCGACGTTTCAAGACCTATTGGTCTTTTCTTCAAGACTGGTACAGTAAAGTGCAGATAGTGCTGTGCAAAGTGACCAAAGGAAACTAATGTGCAGTATTACCTTAAATAGCAGAGAACTGTGAGGTGCAGCGCGCTCCACAGCCGGCGGCTTCCTGCGGTCGCGTGTTCCAGAAGTGCCGGTGACGTCATCCCGCTTGTGTCTGTTCGTCTCGACACAAGCGGGATGACGTCACCAGCATTTCCAGAACAATAGGATCTTAGCTCTGTTACCACCTCTGGCCGTTGGTGGAACATGGTTGATATTAATGGCCCTAATACTGGGAATACTATGCTATTTCAAGGCACAGTGCCTGACCACGGGTTGATCGCTATGTCCAGCACCGAGCACTTGCTTAATAGCTCTACGGTGCTGTGCCATACGCTCCCGAAAAGTTCTCTAGGTTTTTCCCACATAAGATAGCTTGCAGGGGCATGTGAGTATATATATGACATACGATGTAGTACAGGTAACAGCAGTTTTAATATTAATATTTTTGCATGTATGGGGATGTTTGAAAGACTTCCCCGGGGTGAGAGTATTGCACGTCATGCACCCCAAGCAACGGTAACAACCTGTTCTTTGTGTGCTGCTTTTTTAATAGCAATGTCACATCCAATTTGAATACTTTGTCACGTGTATAGCTGGGCAAAAGCTTACAGTTCCTGAGGGAGGGTAAATCATTGTCTGTATTAACAATTGGCCACCAACGTTTAGCATGGCGAATAACTGTATCGGTGTTGGTGGTAAACTTATTTACCCATGGAATGGTGGTCCCCATGTTTTTCTTTGGGAGAGCTACCATGGTGTGCTGTCTAGGAGTGGCTAATACTTTGGCTTTCATCTGGTACTTGTGTATTATCACGGCGCCCATCACATCGCAGACCATAAGGCATGCGATGGTATGCGATGCGATGTCCCCCGATGTCATACAATGTTAAAATTGTATTGCATTGTATATGGCATACAATGCCATACAATGCGATGCGATGCAATTATAAATTATATAAACACCCTAATGGGGGCTTACAATGTTAAATGGACCCCCATGCCACATTGCCACCCCCACTATGAACGTGAACCCGAAGCATGGCGAGTGCAGCGAGCCCGCGAGGGGCGGCGGTACGCGTCCTCCGACCTTTTCATACCCCCACTATCCACGTCGGCGTGGAGTTGATTTTATATAGTGTGGCGAGTGCAGCGAGCCACCGAGCCCGAAGCGCGGCGAGCGGCCGCGGAATACATGTAATACGCGTCCACTCGCGGGGCACGCTGCGCACGCCACGCTTCGGACTCGGTGGCTCGCTGCACTCGCCACACTATTTAAAATCAACTCCACGCCGACGTGGATAGTGGGGGTATGTAAAGGTCGGAGGACGCGTACCGCCGCCCCTCGTGGGCTCGCTGCCCTCGCCACGCTTCGGGTTCATGTTCATTCTGGGGGTGGCGTGGGGGTGCATTTAAAATTGTAAGCACCCATTAGGGTGCTTAAAAGCACCCATTAGGGCGCTTATACAATTTAAAATTGTATAGGGGGCTTAAATCGCATCGCATCGCTGTGCATCAGGTGTATGGCATGCGATGGCATGCGATGCGATGCAATGAAAAATCGTGCGACTTAATATCGGGGGCGCCGTGATAATACACAAGTACCTTTCATCTTAGCTAAATCCTGACGTTCATACTATCATACACTGAGCAATATATTGCTCAGTGTCTCCTTTTCATTAGCAACCAGAGATGGTCGCTTATGAAAGGGAACCTCTGCCGGGGGAGCCGCAGAGGGAATCAGCTGGTCGCAGGAGCAAGCTCCTGCGACCAGCGATCATAAGGGGCTAAAAATGGGAGAGCGCACCCAGCGATTTATCGCCGGTGCACACTCCAATCGCTGGCAATATGGTCGCTCAGCGACCATATTGCCAGCGATATATGCTGAAATCGCCCCGTGTGCACACAGCTTTACGCTGATATTTAAAGCTTAATCACATCAATTAATTAATTACTCATAAGCATTGAGTCTTATTGGCAAGCTTTGCTTTCAATCATGATGTCATCATTCACCCAACATCCAGCTATATTGTTACTAGGGAAAGATTCAGTGGCCTTGGGGTCTACGCATGTGTGGGCTTTCTCAAACACGCTGACAAGCCTGCGCACGCACATTGCGGCTCCCCGCAACATCCTACTGTCTCAGAGCCGGCTTGAAAATCTTCGAAACAGCAGTGTGATCGGACACTATACCACTCCGGGTCCCGGTCCGTAAGTCAGCAGTACCCCAGTTTGGTCTGCTCTACTACACAGTACTATATCTCACAGCTAACCCTGTATCATGTTTTACTGCTAATATTTGTGGCACTTATCAATGCAAAATTATTTAAAAGCCGCAGCACTTGCCAGTGGGAACTCACTTAGTACAAGTGACACCTTCAGTGTCAATTTATTAGAATACACTGAAACACTTGTTCAAATATCTGCAGCACTTGGTAACGTTTGGCACGTGTCAGTGCCAATTGTTTAAAAACCGCAGCATCTGCTAATGATAAAACTCGTTCATTTTAAGTGGCACCCATAGTGCTAACTTATCAGCATATACTGCAACATTTGCCCAAACACTCGCAACATTTGCTACTTGTCAGTGCGAATTGCCCAAAAAACGGCAGCATCTGTCAGTGGTCCTTGCCTATTATAAGGGGCACCTTTAGTGTCAAGTTACCTTAATACACTGTAACTACTGACCAAATATCTGCAGCACTTGTTAGTGTTTTATTGCTTCAATCTGTGACACCAAGACAGTGTCAATCTGCTAGAAAGCACTCAACAGTCAGTGTTAACTGTCTAACAACTACAGCACCTGTCAGTGTGATTTGCATGTATATGGGTCACACCAGATAGTGCTATTTTACTAGAATAACTGCAGCACTCATTAACAACCATTTTCTCTATCATATTGTTCACTCGCCAGTGCTAGTGTGTTTGTTCTGGATTATGTTTCACTACTATTAACCCTACCTGCCCTCCAAACTGGGTGTTATCTCATAGTGCTGTCAATGTGCTTTTCCTGCAATGTCAGCTAGACAACAGGATTGACACTAAAGGGCACTGATAATACAATGAAATGTATTTTCATTGGTTACACTGCCTAAGTGAAATCGCTCATCTCCTGTCCACTACAAAGGAATATCTCCGCTTGTACACGGGGACAGCAGCATTTCACGAAGGGACACAGTGAACCAACCTTTACTATATTCTCCGTTACTCCCTCCCACTCAGAGGTTCTTTCATTCTCGCCAGTTCCATCCTCTGACTCTGCTCTGTCTTTGACATCAGGGCAAGGGGGGTTACCCGCGGCAACAGCAGAAACCTATCTTTCACTCATTTACCATACTCGTGACGCACCCTGAGTCCGCTCAACTACGCATTCACTAAACCATTTGGGCACATACGCAGGTAGCAGCCACCCAGAGTGCACATACAACTCAAGTATCTGCCAACTTACCACTGTCCTTACTTCTGTCTCTTATAATGGTTGCCACACACTAACTACATGGTACTTCTGTTTGCTGGTAAATGAAAAGATAAAGACTCAGACAAACGCCTTGAATTTAATGCGTCATGCGTATGTACCTAAGGGAAATGGCTATTGTAGCAATTATCAGTGATATGTTTCCCATTGCATAAGCCTACTCACATACCAACATCCTTTCCTTTGATTACAGACTGTTAGAATTGTATCAAGACCAGGATAGCATCCGATATTGTATATTCATTACAACTGATACTCGGATATCCTGGGATACAGTATATTTAGAAAGCCCCAATATTTCATTGCTTTCCTACTAAATTGTAAATATTTGTTGTCACCGTCACGTTTGTCCAACTGCATGTTCTATGTTTACTATAATATATTCCTCACTTATTTGAGGTATTTCTTAACACATACCTATTAAAAGTTATATTTCAAATCTAAGGCTTGTGCCCCACCCAGGGAGACTTCTATATGTCCTCTCTTGGACATATTATTTTCCACTATAATTGGATACGGCCACTGTCTGCCCTATAACTGGGTGCTGCTACTGTCTGCCCTATAGCTGGGTGAAGCCACTTTTGCCCTATAATTGAGTCCTGCCACTGTCTGCCTTATAACTGGGTACTATGCTCTTGACTGGTGGATCAGCTTCTCATAAAGGTGGAAGCCCTCCATCCTCTTCGGGCACAGATATCACAAATCCTCAAGTGTGTATGTGGTGGCGCTGTCAGGCTTGACTTTTCCAACACTGTACGTGAAGAGGAGGTTCAGCTGCTGCAAGGGGAGGTAAGGCATACCTTCCAACATCTTAAGTCAGTGGGGCGGGACAGCTGTTGCGTGACTAATTTTTTGGGGGGGCGTGGCCTATCAGAAAGGGGCATGGCCTGTACTGTACGTCTATTAACGGACGACAGGGGGGACTGCCCCCCCATCACCGGGTTGGGATTGTTCGGTCTACAGCAACTGGGTCGACAAGCATTGGGTCGACACCACTAGGTTGACAGGCATCAGGGTCGATATGGGTCTAGCTCGACATGGGACAAATTCGACAGGGTCTAGGTCAACATGGGTGTAGGTCGACAGGACATTAGGTCAACACAAGCATTAGGTCGACATGGGTAAGGTCAACAGTCAAAAGGTCGACATGGGGTTTTTCACAGTTTTTTTACCCAAATGACGACATGGAAAAAATGGGACATTCCCCCGATAAGCAGTTGGGAGGTATGGGTAAGGGTATGGGGTAGGGGGAGAGAGTTAGCTTACTAAAGGATCCCCTGTTGGGATTCTCCGTATCAGAATGCTGGGGTCGGTTCTTTAACTGCCAACATCCCCCCTGCCAGGATATAATATGTATTCCTATCTCCAGCGCCCCCTCTCCCTAGCCAGGCACACGCTGCGCAGTACTGTGTTCTGGGCTGAGGAGAGGCAGCAGCTTGTCCTCGTTCCCACTGCGTGGGACTGTGATCACATTCCTTCCTGGTACATACCAGAGGGATACGGAGAGATTACAGTTTTTTGCATGGTGTAAGCTTGTTCTAAATTCTCATACGCAAGTGGTCTGACCATTGTGATATAAGGATCATGAATGTTTGGACTTTAAAGTTTAAAACATTCAAAGAGAGCACATCTATCAGTATGTATACAGTTTATTATACAATTTCACTTTATGAGAGTGTCCAGATATACTCACAAGCGGTATCTTTCCAGTGTAATGACACAATATTGTCCATTACATTTTATTTTGTATAATCCAAATGAAATTGATTTATATAGTGGGAAACAACAGTCTCAATCCTGTAGCCTTATGGATATGGGATTAAATTGTGCAATTGTACTGTTCCGTTTGCTATATCCGGCATTAATGTACTTGTAGTTCCACAAGCTTTGGAGGGCTGTCTCCCTTTAAATCGGAACCCTAGTGCACAACAGTGTTCATATGGCAGTTTATATGGGTCTTACCGATTAGAGCTGTGTTATAATTTGATGAGCCCTATAACTGCACATCGTCTTGTCTCCCCTCTGACTGCCCGTTGCTGACGATACACTGCGCCATGCATCAATCAGCCCGGCAGGTGCCGGAAGGGAGAAGGTACTGCCCGCTTCACTCTACCTCCACTAAGCCACCTGCTGTATCGCGGTCCTCGGCAACACACACCTATTGCTGGGCAGGTGCCGGATCAAGACGGATTCCTCAGAAGAAAATTTTCTTCAGCCATGGAAAGGGAATCTCCTTTTAATAGGGGGGGGGGGGGGTTCTGACTCCCCCATAGACCCCGCCCTGGGCTGACCAGCCACGGTGTTCATGGTACGGCTGGGGACCTTGTATAAGTGTCCCCCGGATGTGGCATGACACCACTGGCTGTTGGAGCCCGATGCTGCTTCCAGAACCAGGACTGGCTCAATGAGTCCGGGGCTGGTTATACTCAGTAGGGGGCACCCCACACCATTTTCTTTTTTTAATTTTCACATTAACACATTTTTTCTTATTACAGAACCATGCACACATCTCACTTGTCTGTGCATGGTTCTGTCAGATTCGCCAGCCTGGACCTGGTCTCTTGTATTTGAGGATTTTGGTAACGTTACCAAAAATCACACCCTATTATATTTGTGAATTGTATACGTTATAATGGGAAAACATCTGGATGGGATTTGAAGTGTGTGCATTTTCCAACAACCCAAAAAGTGTGAATTATACAGCAATTTGCATCCTATTACATGTGCGAGTTACACAAAACAGACGAACTCGGACATTTGTGGACTAAAAATCTCAAAAGTCAGAAAATCTCATCCTATTACTTGTCACCCACAATGTCTATCGTTCCTGCTCATGCAATAAGTTACTGACAGGGTTAATCATTGAAGAACTCACAATACCTGCTCCGTCCTATGTGCTCCCACCAGTCAAAGCAGCAGCAGCACACATTGAGGAAACATCAGAGGAGGGATAGAGCGATGGTGAAGCATTGAATCCTCACTATTGAAGGATTAAACATCGACCCTTGGACACATTTAACTGACTGCAAGAAAGGCAGGTACCATGGTGAAAGGGGGTGTACTGTGCAGTATGGGGGTGTATACTACAGTGGGATATGTGGTGCTTTGTGTACTGAGGGGAGTATGGGGGGGGGGACTGTGTATACTACAGTGTGATGTGTGGTGCTGTGTGTACTGAGGGGAATATGGGGGGACAGTGTATACTACAGTGTGATGTGTGGTGCTGTGTGTACTGAGGGGTAGTATGGGGGGACTGTGTATACTACAGTGTGATGTGGGTGCTGTGTGTACTGAGGGGAGTATGGGAGGCTGTGTATACTATAGTGTGATGTGTGGTGCTGTGTGTACTGAGAGGAGCAGGGGGGACAGTGTATACTGTACTACAGTGTGATGTTTGGAGATGTGTGTACTGAGAGGAGTATGGGGGGACAGTGTCTACTACAGTGTGATGTAAACTGCTGTGTGTACTAAGGGGTAGTATGGGGGACTGTGTGTACTACAGTGTGATGTGGGTGCTGTGTGTACTGAGAGGATTATGAGGGGACTTTGTATACTAAAGTGTGATGTGTTGTGCTGTGTGTGCTGAGAGGAGTATGAGGGGACTGTATATACTACAGTGTGCTATGTAGTGCTGTGTGTACTGAGGGGTAGTATAGGGGGACAGTATATACTACAGTGTGATGTGTGGTGCTGTGTATTCTGAGGGGTTGTATAAAGGGACTGTGTATACTGCAGTGTGGTGTGATGTGTTATGCTGTGTGTACTGAGGGGAGTATGCGGGGACTGTGTATACTACAGTGTGCTATGTAGTGCTGTGCTGCTGTGTATACTGAGGGGTAGTATAGGGGGACAGTGTATACTACAGTGTGATGTGTGGTGCTGTGTATACGTAGGGGTAGTATAAGAGGACTGTTTATACTACAGTGTGATGTGTTGTGCTGTGTGTACTGAGGGGAGTATGAGGGGACTGTGGATACTACAGTGTGATGCGTGGTGCTGTGTGTACTGAGGGAAGAATGAGGGGACTGTGTATACTACAGTGTGATGTGTTCTGCTGTGTGTACTGAGGGAAGAATGAGGGGACTGTGTATACTACAGTGTGATGGGTTGTGCTGTGTGTACTGAGGGAAGAAACAGGGGGCTGTGTAAACTACAGTGTGATGTGTTGTGATGTGTGTGCTGAGGGGAATATGGGGGACTGTGTATACTACAGTTTGATGTGTGGTGCTGTGTGTGCTGAGGGGAGTATGAGGGGACTGTGTATACTACAGTATGCTGTGTAGTGCTGTGTATACTGAGGGGTAGTATAGGGGCACAGTGTATACTACAGTGTGATGTTGTGTATATTGAGGGAAGAATGAGGGGACTGTGTATACTACAGTGTGATGTGTTGTGCTGTGTGTACTGAGGGAAGAAACGGGGCTGTGTATACTACAGTGTGATGTGTTGTGCTGTGTGTGCTGAGGGGAATATGGGGGACTGTGTATACTACAGTGTGGTGTGTGGTGCTGTGTGTGCTGAGGGGAGTATGAGGGGACTGCGTATACTACAGTATAATATGTAGTGCTGTGTGTACTTAGGGCAGTATGGGGGGCTGTGTATACTACAGTGTGATACTACAGTGTGATGTGTGGTGAAGTGTGTACTGAGGGGTAGTTTAGGGGGACAGTGTATACTACATTGTGATGTGTTGTGTTGTGTGTAATGAGCGGTAGTATAGGGGGACTGTGTATACTACAGTGTGATGTGTGGTGGTGTGTACTGAGGGGTAGTATAGGGGGACTGTGTTTACTACAATGTGATGTCTGGTGCTGTGTGTACTGAGGGGTAGTATAGGGGGACAGTGTATACTACAGTGTGATGTGTGGTGGTGTGTAATGAGGGGTAATATAGGGGGACAGTGTATACTACAATGTGATGTATGGTGCTGTGTGTACTGCAGGGTAGTGTAGGAGGACTGCGTATACTACAGTGTGATATGTGGTGCTGTGTGTGCTGAGAGGTAAGTTCAGGGGACAGCGTATACTACAGTGTGATATGTTGTGCTGTGTATACTGAGGGTAGTAAGGGGGGACTGTGTATACTACAGTGTGATGTGTTGTGCTGTGTGTACTGAGGGGAATATGGGGGGACAGTGTATACTACAGTGTGATGTGTGGTGCTGTGTGTACTGAGGGGAATACGGGGGGACTGTGTATACTACAGTGTGATGTGTTGTGCTGTGTGTACTGAGGGGTAGTATATGGGTAGTATAGGGGGACTGTGTATACTACAGTGTGATCAGGGGTATTATAGGGGGACTGTGTATACTACAGTGTGATGTGTGTACTGAGGGGAGTATGGGAGGACAGTGGAAACTACAGTGTGATGTGTGGTGCTGTGTGTACTGAGGGGAATATGGGAGGACAGTGTATACTACAATGTGATGTGTGGTGCTGTGTGTACTTAGTGGTAGTATAGAAGGACTGTGTATACTACAGTGTGATATGTGGTGCTGCGTGTACTGAGAGGTAGTAAGGGGGGACTGTGTATACTACAGTGTAATGTGTTGTGCTGTGTGTACTGAGGGGAATATAAGGGGATTGTGTATACTACAGTGTGATGTGTTGTGCTGTGTGTACTGAAGGGAGTACGGGGGGACAGTTTATACTACATTGTGATGTGGGGTGCTGTGTATATTGAGGGTAGCAATGGGGACTGTGTATACTACAGTGTGATGTGTGGTGATGTGTGGTGCTGTGTGTACTGATGGGACTGTGTATACTACAGTGTGATGTGTGGTGCTGTGTGTACTGAGGGGAGTATGGGGGGACTGTGTATTCTACATTGTGATAAGTTGGTGCTGTGTGTACTGAGGGGTAGTATAGGAGGACAGTGTATACTACAATGTGATGTGTGGTACTGAGGGGTAGTATAAGGGGACTGTGTATACTACAGTGTGATGTGTGGTGCTGTGTGTACTGATGGGACTATGCATAATACAGTGTGATGTGTGGTGCTGTGTGTGCTGAGGGGAGTATGGGGGGATTGTGTATACTACAGTGTGATATGTAGTGCTGTGTGTACTGAGGGGTAGTATAGGGGGACAGTGTATACTACAGTGTGATGTGTGGTGGTGTGTACTGAGGGGTAGTACAGAGGGACTGTGTATACTACAGTGTGATATGTGGTGCTCTGTGTACTGAGAAGTAGTATAGGGGGACAGTGTATACTACAGTGTGATGTGTGGTGCTGTGTGTACTGATGGGACTGTGTATACTACAGTGTTATGTGTGGTGGTGCTGTGTGTGCTGAGGGGAGTATGGGGGACTGTGTATACTACAGTGGGATGTGTGTGATGAGGGGAGTATGGGGGGCTGTGCATACTACAGTGTGATGTGTGGTGCTGTGTGTACTGAGGGGTAGTATGGGGGACTGTGTATACTACAGTGTGATCAGGGGTATTATAGGGGGACTGTGTATCCTACAGTGTGATGTGTGGTGCTATGTAGCTAAATGAATGTGACTCCATCTGTACTTTAGTGATTGATCTATGGGGTGCCGGACGGGATCCTGACTGTCAAAACACCAACAGCTGGGTTCCCGACGGCCACCCGCTATTTTCCCTTGTGGGGGTCCACGACCCCCATAGAGGGAGAATAGAGTAGGTGGCGAGCGTAGTGAGCCACCACGCCCGTAGCGCGGAGAGCGCAGCAAGCCCGCAAGGGGCTTAGTTGCGCTCACCATGCTATCTGGGTCTGGCCAGTCGGGATCCCGACTGTCGGACCCCTGTTTGAGTTTGAAGAAACTCAGGGAGCCCGAGGTGTGCTCCCACCACCAGTGCTGTGCCTAAACACGTGCATAGGGGTCGTGCGATCGAATGGACCCTCTCCCAAAGGAGAAGGGCCCCGTTTTTCCCCTAACCCCTCTCAACCATAAGGCCGAGAAGGGGAAAAAAGGGATCGGTGGGTCCTCTTCGCCGAAGCTTAGAGAGACCCTCTTTCCTCAACCCCTGGAAGGGTCAGGACGGTGGGTCCTCCGCACCTGAAGGTTTGAAGAGACCCGCATTAGGCTTCCCTCCGCCTTGCTGCTCGGGGTCGCCCTCGAGGGGACCGAAGCTCTCCCCAAAAGGCGAGAGCTTGGGTACATTGGGGAATGGTAGGCCCATAAGGGTCAACCACACAACCCAAAAAAAACAGTGACACACTACAGAAAACAGAAAACGTGAAAAGTGACAAATGTGAGAGGGAAAATAAATAATTAAAGAGACCCCAGCCAGAAGGCCGGGTGGGGGTGTGAAAAATTGTCCTACCCCATCCAAAAGGACGAGGTAAGGACGTGATGCCTAACCTAGAGGGGGAAGTGCGCAGTGCAAGTGCTTACTTGTGCAAGGTGATTTTGGGGATCACCCGTGCAGGTTCAGCACCCCCGAGTTTCCCCGGGGGCACAGTGCAGCCTCGGACTCCAGGCAGCCGGCCAGTCAGCGTCCGACCAAGTGTTTCTCCTGTGAGTTTGAAGAAACTCAGGAGCCCGAGGTGTGCTCCCTACCACCAGTGCTGTGCCGAGTAGATTGGTCCAGGTTGGCTAAGCCACCAGCCTGGGCACAGCGAAAAGCTCAGCCTAGTATCTTAACCCTGGGAGCGGAGAAACACTGAGACTGAGTAGATTGCTCTTCCGAGGGGGTCGCAGCCCCTAAGGGAGTCAGTCGAAAAGCCCAGTGGAGTACCCATTCCCATGCCAGGGGCTGGAAAATGCCCTACGATGGGAACAGAGAAACCTTGGTCGGACGCTGATCGGTCGGTTGCTTGGAGTCCGAGGCTGCACTGTGCCCCCGGGAAAACTCGGGGGTGCCGAACATGCACAGGTGATCCCAAAATCACCATGCACTAGTATTGCACTTGCACTGCGCACTTCCCTTCAGGTAGCGCTTCACGTCCTTACCCCATCCTTTTGGATGGGGTAGGACAATTTTTCACACCCCCACCCTGGCCTTCTGGCTAGGGTATCTTTATTATTTATTTCTCTTCCCCTCTCACGTTCGTCACTTTTCACGTTCCTTGTTTTTTGTAGTTTTGTCACGTTTTTTTGGGTAGTGTGGTCGACCCTTTCGGGCCTTCCATTTCCCCAATGTGCCGAAGCTCTCGCCTTTTGGGGAGAGCTTCGTGCCCCCCGAGCCGCAAGGCGGAGGGAAGTCTACTGAGGGTCTCTCCAAACCTTCGGGTGCGGAGGACCCACCGTCCTAACCCTTCCGGGGGTTGAGGAATGAGGGACTCTCTAAGCTTTGGCGAAGAGGACCCACCGTTCCCTATTTTCCCCTCTTCGGCCTTATGGTTGAGAGGGGTTAGGGGAAAAACGGGGCCCGTCTCCTTCGGGAGATGGCCCACTTCGATCGCACGGCCCCCTTTGCACGTGTTTAGGCACAGCACTGGTGGTAGGGAGCACACCTCGGGCTCCTGAGTTTCTTCAAACATTTTGTCACGGACCCACCGGTCGCCTGCTCCGATACGTCAATCTGAGCAGCTCCGGCCGTGACTGGGGTTCACTCAGGACACTCGGGTCCTTTCCTTAAGGTACACTGCCACCAGCCAAAACCTGATTTTAGCGCCTGAAACTGCGCAAGGGGCGGCTTGGCTCGCCCCTGACCACACAATACAAGATAACAATGGTAACGTTTTCCAGCCTTTCTCTTATGAGGCTAATGAGTCTTAAGAACACAGAACCAGAACTGGGAATATGTATTATTTATTCCTAGAAATACTACAGAGCTTTAGAAAATAGTTACAAGATTTTACAATGATTTTAAAAGTACACACAAGTTTTAAATGCAAATTTCAGAAATAAAATAAAAGGAAAAAAAAGACAGAACCGTATCTTACAATCCTGAAGTGGGGGGGTTCTCCACAAGAAATCTCTCGTCGCCTACAGCCTGCTTGCTAGACCCCCAGGTAGTGACACTGACTATAGGGAGAAAGGTCTTAGTTATACCTTGCAGACTCCCTCATCCCTCCCACCCTTGGGATTTCACTCTTTCCATGCTGAAGGAGTGTGGAAGGTCCCTGGCAATATATCTTCACAGTCTGCTGTTTTCAAAGTGATTGATCCTCCTTCCTTGCATAGCAGACCCACTGATAAGAGATGTGAAGGAAGGGGACACTCTCTAACCTCTTCTTCTGGACCATGGTTTATGAGGGCTCAGATCTTATCTTACATCCTAACTCCGGAGGAGTCCACAGGATGTCACACTGAGGGAATACAGGCCTCAAACTCAAACCAGGGTCACCTACAGTTTACATACAAGACATGTCCTGATTCCAATACTCACAGGAGACATAACTATTACACCAATATCAGACATACATTGATTGAACAGATAATCATAACAGGAGGCATACGTTAATTTGATCGATCACCTGATCTGATCGTTACACCTCCCCCTTTTAAAATGGCGCACAGAGGCGGTGACCCACGTCATCGTCTCATCAGTGCGCTATTAACTACATCACCTGGACAGGTAGCAGTGGTCTCTGTGCTGAGACAGACTGCCACTGATTCTGCTGAATTTGTACAAACACTTCTTATACTTGACGTCTGTCATGGGACTACCGGACGCCATAGCCGTGGCTAGGGTGGGCAATGGGCATAGTCCCTGTCCCTCTCGCAGGAGATGGCAAACTAAAAGCACACAGGTGTCCTCGAACCCATAGTCTGTGAGCACACTGATATAGTGGGAGCTGTGTCCATCCCGGCTGGTATTGACACAGCCCACCACAGCTGTGCGTCGGACTCCTGGACACGGATTCTCCCCTGCAGCTGGCAGTTTGGCCTTACTCACTGAGATCAGTACCAGACCATTCCGCCACACCCCAAACGGCCATCCCCCTGGGACTCGCAGCTCGGCACGTTTAACTATACCACAGGTGTGGGGCATTCTCCCAGCACTATATACAGACTTAAACATGTCTTCCCAGCACCTCTCCTGAGCTGACTGACCCCCCCTCCCCTTCACTGGGGGGAAGGTCCACTCACTCAACACCTCACACCTCATCCTTTTGTGAGGAGATTCGCCCTCTGTGTCTGTGTGTGTAAATTGTGAAGGGGGGCACGTTTCTGCAAGGGGGAATACCAGCAGGTCATTGTCCCCTGTCTTGGGAACATCCCAGCTCAGCTTTCCTGAGGTTAATATAGCTGAGTTTACCTGTGCTTCGCGGGCCCTCCCACCCTTCTGGTTACACACAGCAGCTTCCCTACTAGCCACTGGCTCTATTCCTGACACAACCCTCTCACTGTACCCAGGGGTATCTTTCCCACGTCCCAGGTATGGGGCAGCCTGTGCAGGGTTGATTCTCAGTTCTGCGTGGAAAGCCAAGCTTTCCATGTCAGTCCAGGACACCTTCCTGAGCCTGACCTTCCCTCTCAGACCCGCAGGTTCTGTGGCTGGGGTGGTGCCACTGAGGTTCTCAGGAGAGGCATCCGTTATCCAGTGATGCTGGAAAAATGCACTCTCTGGAGGGTTCTCAGTGTCTGGAGGGAACCCCTGCTGTGTTCCTGTATCTGTTCTTGTGTGGCTACAGTAAGGAGGGGGGTTTGGGGGGAAAGCTGCAGTAAGGGACACTCTCTCCCTATCTGACAGTTCTACAGTGCACACAGGACCCACCGGGTCACTTATTATACCTGGTACCACATTTCCCACAGTAGCGCAAGACATCACATTATCAACAGTAACATCAATATCATAACCTGGGGAGACATCCTGCAATACCTGCAAATTAGCCTGTGCATCTTCCACAACACATGGGGCCCATCCTGCTGGCTTACAATTGCACCATGGCAAACCCGCTATATCTGGATCCCATTGTCTCTGAGCAGGAATGACGTTATCTGAGCATGTTGTCACCAGTAACTTATTGGCAGGTACATGCTCTGCCTGCAACCAACTCAGATCTGTCCCATTTCTGCAGTTAGCGTCCCCGGGCACCATGTCACAACCAGACATCACTGGAGGAACAGGGTTAACTTCTAGCACAGCAACCTTAATGACATCACCATCAGCACTCCTACCACTGGTGAGTGAGGGTGTCTCATTCCCAACTAGATTAGGGCATTCATTTAACCCCACAAACTGGCAAGGATTACCCACTATACCTGTCTCTAACTCACCCTCCACCTCTACCGAAGGTACGGCACTATCACAGATCATCCCAGGGGCTTCACACAAAATAACAACATTGCAATGTTCAGCATGGTTACATACTACCTGAGATGCATCATATGGTTCAGAAGGGTTAGCGACAGATATGTGTGGAGTTAATAAAAGTCCCACATCAGTAGTCCCACACATACTTGTGTGCATACAGTCAGAAAGTCCCATTCCTATTTCCGACATAGTCTCTCCCCTGCATACTTTCACTATGCAGCCAGCCGCTTCCGGCAACAAATCTGGAGCAACGGGAGGGAACATGCTGCTCACATCTTCCAGCAGTTTAAACTGGACCTTGTGATGTGAGGTCTCTGGAACAGGTTCCACACCGATTGTAGCAGGCCCGGGTACCATGTCCATGAGGGAAACCCCGGTAGGCTGTGTCGTTGGTTCCATAGCTGGTGATAGAAGCTGTTCCAGGCGATTCCTTTCAGCCTCTGCCCAGCGGCACTGCTCTTTCCACCATGGAGTATCGAGCTTTTTACAATCATAAGCATATTGCTGCGCTATTTCAAAACAGTCCGTCAGGTCTCTCAGCAGTAACCAAGGAGTCGCATCGGGACCCCAGGTTAGAAACTCACCGCGATACATGCCGAAAACATTGCGCTCATCATTTCGTGCACGGGTGAGCCGCTTGATCATCTCCCAGCGGGAATTGTTGGGGCAGGAGATACCTTGCAGCTGACATTCTGTAGTGAGTTCTTCTGGGCTCATAAGCCTAAACGGATAATCATCACCATATGGGTCAGAATACTCACTGGGCTCTTCTGGTGCTGTAGGGGATTGGTACTCTGCAGTCTCCCTGACTGCCACACATCCTACAGTCTCCCTGGTACTAGCAGAGATGTCACCTCTCTGAGCATCGGTGGTAGTGTCCCGGGCCAGCTCATTACTCACAACCAAGCTGACACTCACTTGGCTTCCTCTGTCTGCTTCCAAGACAGGGAACTGTGCATGACGCGGTCCGGTGAAATTCGCGTCAGCGGTCATTTGGGACCTCTGTCCCTTGTTAGGCTCCCCATGATTGATAACAGAGTCCACATCATGATCCAACACATTATTTACTTCCACAGACAGTAAAAGTTCAGTACGAAGCCCATCTCCTGCTAACTCAGTAGCCACGGCAGATAAAGTCTCACGTAAAGGTTCGCCATCATGATGCCCTGTATCATCCTCCACTGGTTCACCAACAGCGATCAGCCCTCTGAGCCTCACCAGTTCCAACTGGTACTCACGCTCAGCCTGACGCTCTGCAGCCTCCCGTACGGCTTTGCGCTCCGCAGCCTCTCTGTCCACAGTGGCTTTGCGCTCCGCAGCCTCTCTGTCGACAATGCCTTGGCAGAACTGCACCAGCTGCAAAGCGAATACGGGGTTCACATTCTTCAATTGCCTGCTAGCAGCTAGAAGGTCGCTCTGCAGTGTAGACTTGCTGGGTCCAGCAGAAGTGTTTGACCCTGGCACGGCATCGTTTGTACTGTCCAGTGCTGACTGAGCCCCTGGGGTAGGATTGTCCATGGACTGGTTTCCTCCAGCAGCTAGAGTCCGATCGGCATCCACTAGTGCCTGAATCATACGTTTTCTACTCTGGCCAGACCAAGGGATATTCCTCTGCACACACACACGACCGCCAGGTCATCTCTCCTCATCTGCTGGTAATCAGCCATCCTGAGTCTCACACTTGTCAAATAAAATGATAGGAAAGAAAAACAAGAGAAGGGAGGGAACAGAAATTGCATCCACTGTGTGACTTTTAAAACTATAGTAAAGCTCTGAGTTCTGGAAAAAATGTAATTGGGGGCGTGGCCACGGCAGGACGAGAGTGAGGGTGTGCGTCTGAGCTCCCCCGTGCACGCCGCTGCTAAAAGATCCTGCTGCCCAATGGTCTAACGAGCTAAAGCCGAGTGGAGAGTACCTGCCGAGAGTGCCTGCCTGCGGTCCTGTTTTGTGCTTGAGCTCCGGAGCGTTTACCCGGCCGGGTGTGAGACGGCGCGTGGAGCTGGGCGTGCTGGCTGGGGTCCTCACTCTTTGCTGATCCCGCTTCCGGCATCGCCTGTCCGTGGAGCGGGCGCTGGTCTCTGACGTCAGACGCCGCCGGGGATCCCGAAGTGCTGCGGGTGAGAGCCGCGGCGGGCAGGAGAACCAGCGGCGCCCGGCTACAAGGGGCTGCCCCCATGACTATCGCTAGCTTTGCCTGACGACTACAGTGACGTGCCCTCAGCCTAAAAAGCGCTCTTTACGGCCCCTGGCTGCTGCGGGTGAGAGACGCAGCCCCAGGGTGGAAAATCGAAGCAAGGTGGTGGTCGGCTGCTGTGGGGGGGTTCCCTGCCCGGTGTCCAGCGGAGGCCATATATAAGAAAGTGTACCAGGTCCGTGTGAGAGACGGGCTATTTGGCTGGACCCCATACTCAGAAGACCGTTTCCTGAAAACTGTGGGGTTTGAACGGAGGCACCTGCTGAGAGACATATCCGTGGACGAAGATCTGGTGGCGGTGGGTGAGTCCCTGTGGGTATAACCCACTTAAACGTGCCCGGTTTATAAAGACTGTGTACCCAGAAGGGACAATCTATTGCTTGGAGAGCCCTGAGGCTCCCTGCTAGCAGCTGTGGACTTTGAGCGTGGTATTATACGGTGCTAGCCGGGCCAAGTATACTAGGTCTAGAAATCTACAGCTTAAGTACGTGACTGTGTTATTGTGGGCCCGGAGGGTTTACCTGCCGGTGAATTTAGCTTTTTGGTGACTCCCGATAACATCTGGTAGAGTACCAGCACATGACATTAAACCTTGTGTAAATACGGTTCACTAAGTTTGGGCTAAGTATATCAATATCCAGAAACCCATAAAGTGAGTGCGAAACTGAGTAACTCTGTGCCGGAGGGGCTACGTGTAGCTGAATTGTGCATTATGGGTAAAACTGGTCAAAATACGGCGGCGGCCAGATTGGAGAAGTATGCCCGCTCCCAAGCAGGCAGCAGCTCCCAGACCAGTACTCCTCTCTCTACCCCCACGAAGGAGAGTAAAAACCCACCTCCCCCAGAGGTAACATTACAACAAGTCCTTGAGGCTATCAACACTTGTGAAACTCGTTTACTAGAACAAATAAACAAAGTTCAGTCCGATATCACACTCCTTAGGAATGATGCTCAAAAAATTCGTGAGAGAATGACTGAGGCCGAGAACCGCATATCTACAGTGGAGGACATTGTCGGCCCTTTACAGATTCAGGTTAAATCCGTCAGCGATCAAATGTCCGAAATATGCAAGAAAATGTCCGACATGGAAGGTAGACTTAGACGGAATAACATCCGTTTCATCGCCTTTGAGGAACGTATAGAGGGTAATGCCCCTGAAAAGTTCCTGGAGGAGTGGTTATTTCAGATGTGTGGCAACAAGGCCTTTTCTGTTCAATTCGCCATAGAGAGAGCTCATCGAATCCCAGGCCGGCCTCCTCCCCCGGGTGGTCCATCCCGTACCTTGATAGCGAAGTTTCTAAACTATAGGGACCGGGACAGTGTGTTGCGGCTGGCCAGGGAAAAGGGGGATTTTTCCTATAATGGAAGGAGGATCTCGGCCTTTCCGGACTTTCCCTTAGATGTCCAGAAGGACCGTGCAAAATTTAAGGACATTAAAGGTCGCCTTAGAGAGTTGGAATTAAAATATTCCATGCTCTATCCGTCTAAACTGAGAGTGATAGCGGATGGGGCTACGAAATTTTTTTTCACTCCCGGGGAGGCGGCAAGGTGGCTTGATGCCACATATCCGGGCAGGAAACAGGTGGCACTGAGCTAAAATCTTTAAATGAAGTGTCCTGTTTATGTCGTGGTAATATTTTGCATTTGCGTGCTTCAGTTATCTCTCTTCTTGAATAGAGAGAACTTTTTTGGTGAACCCTAAAGGCTATCTGGACAACTGCTCTGGCAGTGCTAGGAGCAAGTTGAGCTCATAATATAAGTCTGTAGGTAAATAATGTGGGGGATTTGAAGTTAGATCATTGTAATTCTGTGGAGGGCGGCAGGGGTGCACGGGGGAGGGCGGGGGTAGATCTCTTTGGTGGCCATTAGTTGATTGCTCTAGGAGGCTACTGTAACTGGAGATAGCTTAAAGGGGTGATTTGTGAGGAGTGGGGGTAGGGTATAGGTATGCCATGGGAACTGGTTATACAGGGTGGGGGAGGGGGGGCGGGGTGGGATGGGTGTCTATGTTTGTCTTTGTATTTGTGTATGTCCGTTCACAGCAAAATTCAGCAGAGTTTGTTCCATATATTGGCATCTGAAGGGCCTAGAAAATTGGCTAAATTGCTGGCAGCCTATGGAATATAAACCCAATGTTGGTCCACTGCATATATATTAAAGAATGTGGCCCATTGGTAAAATCTGTTTTGTGGCCCTATTGGTCAAACTATTGTCTATGTCAGGAAATGTGGGATAATATGAACCCAATGCTGGTCCACTGCATATATATCAAAGAATGTGGCCCATTGGTAAAATCTGTTTTGTGGCCCTATTGGTCAAACTATTGTCTATGTCAGGAAATGTGGGATTTAGGTGGATCTCTTGTGCAGATTAAATGGTTAAATTCTTGACCTGGAATGTCAGAGGTCTGAACTGCAGGGTAAAAAGAGCTCTGGTCTTGAAACAGTGTAGGAGTTTGGACTCTGACATTATTTGCTTGCAAGAGACCCACCTGCCTAAAGAGCGATTGGGTTCTTTAAAACGTCCCTGGATAGGGCATAGCTTCCATGCCCCCTTCTCTTCTTCTTCTCGGGGGGTTGCCTTGCTAGTCAAGAAATCTGTGGTCTTCGATATGGGCTTCGTGAAGATCGACCCTGGGGGAAGATATATTTTTTTGGAGTGTGCAATTGACCATGTACGGTTCTGTATTCTCACAGTTTATATCCCACCACCGTTCTCATACGATGTGGTGAGAATGGCGGTGGAATTTGCAGCATCTTTTCCGGATAATATAGTGATCTGCTTGGGGGATTTTAATAAGGTACCTCAGCCTCACCTGGACAGATGGTATAGGCCTGAGAAAGTAAGTCCTAGGGAAAGTAATAAATTTTCTGAGTTTATAGAGGAGATAGGGTGGAAGGATCCCTGGAGAATCAGGAACCCAGATCGTCAGCAGTTTTCCTGCTATTCTTCATCCCATAGAGTGTTCTCAAGGATCGATTTGATTCTGGTCTCTGAGAATGCCCTTACCAAAATTAGGCATGTAGACTATAGGGCACGGGGGATTTCAGATCATTCTCCGGTCATTATGGAGATTGATCTAGAGATCCAGACAGGATTCAGATATTGGAAACTGCAGGCATACTGGTTGCAACAAATGGGGGAACAGGGGGTGATGGAGAAAATGATAGATGAATTCTTTGAAGGAAATGATGGGTCCTCTACAAATCTTGTTGTGTGGGACGCCTTCAAGGCGTATCTAAGGGGGGTGTTTATTAAAAAGATAGCCTTCCTGAAACTGTCTAGTAGAAAGAGGGCAGGTGAGTTGGAAGAGAAAATGATTAGTCTTGAAAATACCTTCCTGTCTAATAAGACTGATTCAGCAAGGTTGTTGTGGCTGGCTGCCCAAAAAGAGTGGGTGGAGTTTCTCCAGGAGGTCACCTGCCGACGGCTTACCTTAGGGTCAAACAGGTGGTACGCTGAATCGGATCGGACTGGGAAATTTCTGGCACACATTATGAAACAAGAGAGTCCTTCTAACATTATTCCCCTGATCAGGTTAGAATCGGGCCAAGAGGTTACCAATACCCCTAAAATATCAGAACTATTTTCCACACACTTTGAAGAGGTATATAGGTCTAAATTAAGTAGCAGTAATGAAGAAATTTGTCAATATCTGGCAGGGCTGGAACTTCCAAATTTGCTGCCCTCCTCAAGAGATATATTGGAGGCCCCCCTGACAGTGGAGGAAGTGATTGTTGCAGTTAACTCCCTTCCAGGGGGTAAAGCCCCTGGTCTTGATGGCCTCCCTGGGGAGGTGTACCAGAAATACATTGGGAAACTGGGTCCTCAGTTGTTGAGGGTTTTTCAATGTATGGAAAAAGAGGGGTGTATACCGCAGTCTTTAACAGAGGCTGCAATTATTATGATCCCCAAAAGTGGCAAAGAACCGACACGAGTCGACTCGTACAGGCCTATATCATTGATAACGTCAGATGCAAAGATATACGCTAAAATATTGGCAACTAGACTTCAGAGAGTAGTAGATCAGGTGGTCCATCCCGATCAAACGGGCTTCATGGAAGGGAAGTCGACCATGATTAATCTTCGAAGAGCATATACTTACCTTCAGACTGAGGAGCTGAGGGGGTCGGATGCAGTGCTCGCGTCATTTGACGCGAACAAGGCATTCGACTCAGTCGAATGGCCTTTTTTGTGGAGGACTCTGCAGGCCTTTGGGTTTGGGGAAAAGTTTATAAAACGGATCTCATTGTTATATCAAAATCCAAGGGCTCGAGTGACCATCAATGGGTTCACATCCCCCTCTTTCTCTCTCTCCAGAGGGACTCGCCAGGGATGCCCTCTATCCCCTCTGCTGTTTGCAGTGGTGGTGGAGCCTCTGGCGTGTGCATTGAGATCAGCCCTGGGGGGCGAGAACGGGGGTAGGGGAC
This sequence comes from Crinia signifera, assembly GCF_055691185.1. Classification (NCBI taxonomy): domain Eukaryota; kingdom Metazoa; phylum Chordata; class Amphibia; order Anura; family Myobatrachidae; genus Crinia; species Crinia signifera. The sequence goes on from NC_139223.1 coordinate 25,876,860, forward strand.
CTAGCAGGAACTTAGTTTCGTTATATGCGGATGATCTGCTGGTGGGTCTATCGATGCCTGGGGACTTATCTGTGGTAATGCAACTTATACAAGAGTTCGGGGGTTATTCCGGCCTTACAATGAACTGGGATAAATCTAACTATATCCAGCTGGGAATCGAGGATGGGTTGAGCCTAGTTCCCGAAGGACAGCTTAAGAGGGTGGAAAAATTCAGGTATTTGGGTATCTCTTTCACCAGAAACTCAGGAGATTTTATCTCCCAAAATATAATCCCGTATATTAGTTTATTAAAATCTAAATGCCGCAGTTGGTCCAGACTCCAGATATCTCAGATAGGACGGGTTAATCTGGTTAAAATGGCATTATTGCCTAAATTTCTGTATATAGTGCAACATTCCCCAGTTTTTATTGGGGATGAGCACTTTAGGAAGATTAAGAGCATAGTCTCCTCATTTATCTGGCGGGATAAAATGCCTAGAGTAAAAATGGATGTTATGAGCCGGGATAGAGATAAAGGGGGAATGGCCCTTCCGGATTTCAAAATATATTACATGGCCGCTCAGATGGTTCATATATGTGCTTGGGTAAGGCCAGGGGAAGACTCAGCTGAGTTGCGAAGTCTTGTGGAGTGTGTGGATCCTGACTATACACCTCTTCAGAGATTGTTTGTGAGAGGGCTCAGGAGGGATCTCCCCCCTATAATCAGCCAAGCGGTTAAAATCTGGAGATGGTCCTGTAAACTAACAAAAGCAGTTGGTCTCGATCCGGACACTCCAATCCTTTCGCTAACAGGTATGGGGGACCTCAAGGAACAACAAGGAGGGTTAGTGTGGAATACCTACGGGGCTAATACACTGGGCCAATGGTGTCAGGGAGGGGTGCTGAAATCATTTTCCCAGTTGCAGGCAGAATTTAGTATTCCTAAGGCAGTCTTCTTTAGATATCTTCAAGTAAGGAGTGCTATGAATGTAGGGGGCAAGTCCACCAGGTGGGAGGTGGTGGAGGCTCCGTGCAAAACCTTCATTAAACAACTAGCGAAGGGTAAGCGCTTGTCTAAAATGTATCACTTTCTACATTCATTTGTTCAGGCTGAGGAATTAAGGGCTTTACGGGAAAAATGGACCAAGGATATCCCCCAGTTAGATGAAATAGGCTGGAGGGTGGCCTTGGATGGCCCACGTCAAGCAACAAACCTAATGCGGACCCAACAGGTCCAATTCAATATTCTACACAGGACCTATGTAACGCCTGTCAGATTGAAAAAATTTGCTGGGGGTGGGTCTGATAGATGTCCGAAATGTGGAGAAGGGGACGCCACTCTGGACCATTTGGTGTGGAGCTGTAAGATGGTTAGTAGGTTTTGGGATGAAATAATTGAAACTCTGGTCCTGATTGGTGTCCCACGTAATGCCCTAAATAAACTGAATCTGGTCCTTGGGATATGGGCAGAAGGGACAATCCCCCGGGAAATGAAACAGATGGCAAAAAACCTAGCGGCTTTAGCGAAGGTAATAATCGCACGTAGGTGGATGTCCCCTCTGGGACCGCTCCACGGAGAATGGGTTAATTTAGTTAACCAGACTAGTGAATTTGAAAAGTACGTGTATGCATCCCGGGGCTCGAGCTCTAAGTACCTGGGCATATGGGGTTATTGGAACCGGTCAGTAGACCATAGAGTCAATATCAGTGAGAGATTGAATGATTAAGCACTGGTTTCGGGATTAAATTTAAATAATGAGATAATATAGGTGTAGATGCACATATGAGGAGATTTCCTCTCTTACACAGAACGAAGTTTAATAAATTCACTAATAATAGGAAAAAATTTAATTTTTTTTTTTTTTTTTTTTTTTTCACTATCATTTCATAAGATATTTTTACAGTAGGCACGTGATCTGAAATAGGTCCACATTTAAGTGCTAGAGGAGACTCTAGTGAAAATTGTTGTAGGTAGTATATGTACACGGAGATGTCCTTGACACTTTATGATACACTTAGTAATTTTGGAGTACAAATCAATAGATAGTTTAACAAACTGGGTGTTTTTTTTTTTTTTTTTTTTTTGGTGTCTGTGTGTGGATATATATAATTTGATATCTAGGATATATACTCTCTGGACTGAGGGACTTTATGGGTCAAATTTGTTATATTACCCAAGGTATAGGGCCGGGACTATAGTTAGTAGGTTTTTTTTAAAGTTAACTGTGGAGTATGGTCTATGAACAAGTGGAGAAGCCTAAGAAATAGGCCTGGGGGGCCTGGTAGGGGCTTTTTGGAGGGGAGAATGGACGGGGGGATGGAAAGGGGGCTGTGTGCATTGGGCCAGCGGACACTGTTTTGGATAAAGCTGAGTGGTCCTTTGGATGGGAATTATTTTTTTTTTCTTTTTTTGGGAGTTGTGCTGTGAACGTGTCTATGTTTGTTTTGTGTTTTGCTACATGAGGTACTGTTTTTTAAGTAATGAACTGTGTAATGTGAGTACTATGTTGGTACCGAAATGTAACTATGTGTTTTGTATTGTTTTATATTGAAAATTAAATAAAAACGCAATAAAAAAAGCTCTGAGTTCTGATTCTGGTGATGTGGGTATTTCTCACAAAATTCTACCCACACTCACTTAAGTTCTTAAAGAGAAAAATGAATTCTCCACCCCACCGCTTGCCACCAAATGTCACGGACCCACCGGTTGCCTGCTCCGATACGTCAATCTGAGCAGCTCCGGCCGTGACTGGGGTTCACTCAGGACACTCGGGTCCTTTCCTTGAGGTACACTGCCACCAGCCAAAACCTGTTTTTAGCGCCTGAAACTGCGCAAGGGGCGGCTTGGCTCGCCCCTGACCACACAATACAAGATAACAATGGTAACGTTTTCCAGCCTTTCTCTTATGAGGCTAATGAGTCTTAAGAACACAGAACCAGAACTGGGAATATGTATTATTTATTCCTAGAAATACTACAGAGCTTTAGAAAATAGTTACAAGATTTTACAATGATTTTAAAAGTACACACAAGTTTTAAATGCAAATTTCAGAAATAAAATAAAAGGAAAAAAAAGACAGAACCGTATCTTACAATCCTGAAGTGGGGGGGTTCTCCACAAGAAATCTCTCGTCGCCTACAGCCTGCTTGCTAGACCCCCAGGTAGTGACACTGACTATAGGGAGAAAGGTCTTAGTTATACCTTGCAGACTCCCTCATCCCTCCCACCCTTGGGATTCCACTCTTTCCATGCTGAAGGAGTGTGGAAGGTCCCTGGCAATATATCTTCACAGTCTGCTGTTTTCAAAGTGATTGATCCTCCTTCCTTGCATAGCAGACCCACTGATAAGAGATGTGAAGGAAGGGGACACTCTCTAACCTCTTCTTCTGGACCATGGTTTATGAGGGCTCAGATCTTATCTTACATCCTAACTCCGGAGGAGTCCACAGGATGTCACACTGAGGGAATACAGGCCTCAAACTCAAACCAGGGTCACCTACAGTTTACATACAAGACATGTCCTGATTCCAATACTCACAGGAGACATAACTATTACACCAATATCAGACATACATTGATTGAACAGATAATCATAACAGGAGGCATACGTTAATTTGATCGATCACCTGATCTGATCGTTACACATTTGTTTAAAAATTCAAATATACAAAATGTAAATAAATGTGGTACAAAGTAAAGAGATTTATCAAAATAATCTCTGGATTGTTCTTTACAGGGTTTGACACTTGTATAAATTATGTTTGGAAAAAAGGGAATGTGACATGTATTGTCCTGCTAGGAGGGGGAGTCAGACACTGGAGCAATATTGACGGCTTTTAATTAACTGAAACGCACAGGGAAGGAGAGGTGCCCCCTTGGGAGCAGGAGCTGACTTCACTGTCTCCCAGAGTTATGACTTTTGCTATGTGTACTGCAAGGTGATGTGGGTGCTGTGTGTACTGAGCGGTAGTATAGGGGGCTGTGTACACTGCAATGTGTTGTAGGTACTGTGTGTATTGAGGGGTAGCATGGGGGGGCTGTGTATATTACAGACTGGTGTGTGCAATGAGGGGTAGTATAGGGGGTTGTGTACACTGCAATGTGTTGTAGGTACTGTGTGTATTGAGGGGTAGTGGGGGGCTGTGTATACTACAGTGTAATGTGTGGTCTGTGTGTACTGTGAAGTAGTATGGGGGTGTATACTACAGTGTGATATGTGGTGCTGTGTGTACTGAGGGGAGTATAATGAGACTTTGTATACTACAGTGTGATATGTGGTGCTGTGTGTACTGAAGGGAGTATAAGGGGACTGTGTATACTACAGTGTGATGTGTTGTGCTGTGTATACTGAGGGGATATTGGAGGCTTTGTATACTACAGTGTGATGTGGAGTGCTGTGTGTAGTGAGTGGGGCATGGGAGGCTGTGTATACTACACTGTTATGTGTGGTGCTGTGTGCACTGAAGGGAGTATGCAGGGACTGTGTATACTACAGTGTGATGTGTGGTGCTGTCTGAACTGAGAGGTAGTATGGGGGAACTATGTTTACTACAGTGTTATGTGTGGTGCTGTGTGTACTGAGGGGAGTATAAGGGGACTGTGTATACCAGTGGTTCCCAAACTGTGTGCCGTGGCTCCCTGGGGTGCCTCGGGACACTTGCAGGGGTGCCTCGGGTTGGTGGACCAGGATCAATTCAAATAATTTATGATCAATTATTTATGAACAAAACCAGTGCTGGTGGCTGCCAATCATAAAATAAGTGTACATTCAGAAGTAAATCCTGCCCTTTAACACATAACTGAACCTAAGAAGCACATATAAATACAAAATACTTAATTTATATTTTTTGGGGGGGGCCTAGGGGTGCCGTGGAAAAATTCTGAAACTCTAGGGTGCCGTGATTTAAAAAAGATTGGGAACCCCTGGTGTATACGACAATTTGATGTGTGGTGCTGTGTGTACTGTGGAGTAGTATGTGGGGACAGTGTATACTACAGTATACCTCCCAACTTTGAAACAGACGGAGTAGGGACAGATGGATGCGCGAAAATTTCAGGGGTGTGGCCTAACTAAAGGGGCGTGGTCTATACTCACGGCTCTCCTGTGAGGTCACGTCCCCATTTTGATGCTATGGGGGCATGACCCAGAGGCTCTGTGAGCCTCTAGCCATGCCCCCAGCCCCCTGGCTGCGGGAATAGATGCTGTGCACATGCGCACAGCGTTTATTCCCTGCTGCCCAGCAGCCGACAGGGGGACTCCCAACAGCCCCCCCCTCGCCACGGGACACTGTCCCGGTTTTCGTGGACATTCCCGCGGTAATCGGGACTGTTGGGAGGTATGCTACAGTGTGATGTGGGCTGTTGTGTGTACTGAGGGTAGTAATGGGGACTGTGTATACTACAGTGTGATGTGGGCTGTTGTGTGTACTGAGGGTAGTAATGGGGACTGTGTATACTACAGTGTGATGTGGGCTGTTGTGTGTACTGAGGGTAGTAAGGGGGACTGTGTATACTACAGTGTGATGTGTGGTGCTGTGTGTACTGAGGGGTAGTATGAGGGGATTTGTGTATACTACAGTGTGATGTGTGGTACTGTGTGTACTGAGTTGTCGTATGGGGGACTGTGTATACTACAGTGTGATGTGTGGTGCTGTGTGTACTGAGAGGCAGTATGAGGGGAACTATGTATACTACCAGGGCCGGCGCTACCCGCTCAGCACAGCCTGCAAAGCAAAGCAGGTAGGCGCCGGCCCTGAGAGGCGCCACGCTCCCCCTCCCCTCTACCACTACTGCTGCCAGCTGCGGCAGCCTGCGCCTGTCACAATAAATGAGAATAGGCAGCGTAGAATAGGTACCGCATATATAGATTGGGTACAATAGTTCCAGATGCCCCAGTAGTGTGAATGACAGATAGGACGCCGGAACTAACATGCAGCGCTCCCGCTCGGGACCACGAGCATTCCGGATAGGGGAATTTTTCGGTTTTTGGAAAAAAAATTTTAAGGCATACTTACCTGTCCCCTGACGGAGTCTGGTGGTCCCTCGGCATCCACGCAGTCCCCGGGCGTCCACAGCAGGCCTCCGGCATCTTCTCTGGGTCTCCAGCGGTCCCAGGAATGCATTGCGCGGGTGTGCGTGCGCACCGGTGACGTAACCGGCGCGCGCACACTCGCGCAATGCATTCCTGGGATCACTGGAGACCCTGGAGAAGATGCCGGAGGCCTGCTGTGGACACCCTGGGACTTGGTAAGTATGAAAAGAGGGTTGGGGGGGGGAAATTATTCGAATGATTCAAAAAAACACGGTTTTTGGAATAATTCGGATAATGGATGCCCGGATACGGGGTACTCGACCTGTAATACATACGGGCTCTGATTCTAATGGATTCGCTGCTCTGTGTGATTTTTAAAGACTGTGCATGGGTATAAGCATTTATGCACATGTAAAGCCTCTTTGTGCGAGCGGGCACAGCAACTTGATTATTCGACGGCCGCTCGCTCACAGCAGTGTGGGCCGGAGGCAGTGGGCAGTGTGCATTCCCCGGCAATGAGCATGTAACAATGCTATAGGCACCCCTGGGAAATTAGCAAGTTATTCCCCCCTGGGCAATGAGCAAGAAACTCCCCATGAGCTACGAGCATGTAAATCCCCCTTGCAATGTGCATTTATTCCCCAATGGCAACAAGCATGTAATCCCCCTGTGGCAACGAGCATGAAATCACTGGCAATAAGCATGAAACTCCTGGCAAGGATCATGTAACACCCAGGCAACATGATGTAACCCCTGGCAACAAGCATGAAATTCCTGGCAACAGGCATTTAACTTCCTTCAATGAACATGTAGGTAAGCAGGAATTATGTGGCATAATATGTAATTGCAGTGTGCTTTATAATATGTAATGGGCAGTTTGGTGTTCGGCATAATATGTAATGGGCATTTTGGTGTGTGGCACATTATGTAATAGGCATTACGGATTGCTGTATAATATGTAATGGACATTATGGTGTGTTGCATATTATGTAATGGGCATTATGGTGTGTGGCATATTATGTAATAGGGATTATGGTGTGTGGCATATTATGTAATATGCATTACGGTGTGCTGTATAATAAGTAATGGATATTATGGTGTGTGGCATTATGTGGCATATTATGTAATAGGCATTACGGTGTGCTGTATAATATGTAATGGACATGGTGGTGCTGTGTGTACTGAGGGGTAGTAAGGAGGGACAGTGTATACTACAGTGTGATGTTTGGTGCTGTGTGTACTGAGGGAAATATGGGGGACTGTGTATACTATGTAATGTGTGGTGCTGTGTGTAGTTGAAACCATAAGTCCATCAAGTTCAACCATTTACATGACCCATAAAAGGATGTGGTCTATCTGTGATATCCCCACTCAAATTATTTACTGTGTTTAAACTTAGGGCTAAATAATGATTATGTGTTTCCAATATATAATTATCCAATATTGGGCCAGATGTTTCCAGCTTCAAAAAGTGATAAAACGTAGAGTTAAAAACAGCCAGCTTATCGGCTCCTGTCACATTTCAGACTGGACTTTAAATGCCAGTTAGGGGCCGATTGGCTGGTTGTTTGTCACTCTCCATTGTATCACTTTTTGAAGCTAGATACATCTGGCCCCATTATTTTAAAAGGATATTTTTAAGAGACAATTGAAAGCACCCATACACAGTTCCGATTTTGTCCAGATTTCATCCGATATACAACATTGAACCTCTCTTTCCATTTATCTGCCCACTCAATTAGTTTTTTAAATCCCTCTGTAGCTTGGAGACATCCACGTCTATTGTAATCGCCCTGCACAGTTTTGAGTCATCTGCATGAATAAGTTAAACAGTAAAGGCCCTAGCTCCGATCCCTGTGGTACATAGGGTGACCAAATCATCCCTTTAATCCGGGACACATATTAATTACACAGGTTCTGTGGCCGTTTAAAACCAGGTGAAATGGAGTCTTGAGGTGTAGCAGTTTAAAACCAGGTGAACGCCAGCCACAGAACCTGTGTAATCAATATGTGTCCCGGATTAAAGGGATGAGTTGGTCACCCTAGTGGTACACCACTTAATACTGGTATCCACTTTGAAAATGCACCGTTTCCAACCACTCTGTTCTGTCTTGAAGCCAGTTTCTACAAATTTTGCAATATGTATTAATCAGCCTCTTACAGTATGTGGCACAGTGTCAAAGGCCTTTGCAAAATCCAGGTAGACCACATCTACAGCATTGCAAATGTCTTTAGGTTCTTGCTAACTTCCTCATTAAAACTAATAAGGTTTGTTTGGCGCAAACCCCTGCTGGTTAGTACTGATTATCAAAGGTCTACAATTTCATGGATCATCTCTTTTTCCCTTTTAAATATCAGTTCTAATTCTGCTAATCTCCAGTCCTTTGGAACTATACCAGACAAAAATTATTTTTCAAACATGTCATGCAGAGGGTTTGTTAACTCTCCCTTAGTTCCATCAGAACCTCAGGTGATAGAATCACATTGCTTCTACACACTAAAATACAACATAAAACTAGCCTGGGTTGGGATCATTTGGTACAGCATGATGGTCGGCAGTCATTAGGTCAACACCATTAGGTCGACATGGGAAAAGGTCGACATGGGTCTAGGTCAACATGGGAAAAGGTCAACATGGTTCTAGGTCGAAAGGTCATTAGTTCAACAGGTCGTTAGTTCGACAGGTCATTAGTTCGACAATATTTATGTTGACAGTCAAAAGGTCGACATGGGGTTTTTCACAGTTTTTTACCTGAATGTCAACACAGTCAACATGGACACGGTTTCGAGTGCACCGTGCCCTTCGGGCACGGTGCCTCGCTGCGCTCGGCATACTATTTTATTCTCCCACCACGCCCTAGTGTATGGTAGGGCATTAATTACCACATGTCGGCACATGTCAGCTTAAAAAACAGTGAAAAACCCCATGTCGACCTTTTGACTGTCGACCTAGACATTGTCGAACTAATGACCTGTCGAACTAACGACCTTTCGAACTAATGACCTTTCGACCTAGAACCATGTTGACCCTTTCCTATGTCGACCTAGACCCATGTCGACCTAATGGTGTTGACCTAATGACTGTTGACCATCATGCTGTAGACCAAATGACCGCATCGCACTAGCCTACACCCCTACTCAATGCTAAAGACATATTGACCCCATGCAGCTAACTGATTTTACCAGTAAAAGACTGTCTGCAGATACTATTAAAAAGTACCTACATTCTTCAGCACCAAAACCCATTAATCATTTGCACAGTTATACGGCCTACACACATGCCGATATTAAGGCATTTTCTAAGCGATTTTGCTTAGTTTGGCAATGCTGAGGCATCTAATGTCATTTGTCGACATAGATACAAAAAATTTAAAATTAACCCATGTCAACCTTTTACATGTAGACCTTTGATTGGGTCAATCTAATGCATGTCGATCTTTTTGGTGTGTCGACCAATAGTGGTCAACCTAATGACTGTCAACCTTTTTATTGTTGACAAGTCAGCCCCCAACAGGGCTGCATGTGGATAATAATAGCATTTCCCTATGCACTTGATGTTGTCACGATCCATCCCACTATCGGATCCCAAAATGATGTCTCCCATTGTGTGTATTAAAAATGTATACCTTATAATCATTCTTTTAGCTTAAATGTGACCTAGGTAGGGTTGCCAACTCTCCAGGATTTCCTGGATTCTCCCTCAATTGGTGGAAACCCTCCAAGACATTTTTGCAGTCTCCCGGATTCAGGGATTCTCCCGGAATCCGGGTGACTTTGAAAGCCTCCACAGCCTCCCAACTGAGTGTGCACACTGTCAGGGGCGTAGGGAGGGTGGTTCCCGGTGGAACGTGACCTCCGGGTGCCCGAAAGGCCATAGATCAAGCACACTGTGTCTCCAGCACTTGCGAGTTGCTCCCCGCCCCACAGCTCCCTCTACTTCCAGAAATATTTAAACTGAGCCACGGGAGAGGAGAGGACGGAGGAGCACTGTGCAGTAAACAGCTGAGGATGCTGCAGCAGTGCTTCCTCCCAAACTGAGCCTCAGAGGAGAGATAGGCCGGCTGCTACTGTGTATCAGTCCCAGGGCAGAGCCCTCTGTGCTGTCAGCTGAGGAAATGGTAAAGCCAGTGTGAAGGGGGGGATTTGTGTGTGTGGACGGTCAGTGTTTGGGGCAGATATGCATGTTAGAGAAGTGAGGGGGTAGGGAAGGTTGCTGTGAAGTTGTTGACAATGGTGTCAGGGTGAGGGGAGGATGTATGAGGTATCTTTGTATAGGAGTTGTCAGTAGGGGAAATGTGTTATTAAATGTAACAATAGGGACTTAAATACATGTCTGTATTAGAGGCCACGCCCACTTTTCTGAAGAGGTCATGCCGGTTTACAAAGCCATGCCCACTTTTCCGGGAGCGCATGCGCACATGAAGGTGTGGGGGGAATCTCCAGGAATCGAAGCCTGAGGTGGCAACCCTAGACCTAGGACTGGCACAAAATGGCTGACAGGCTGTGTCCTGTGCTTTAGATGGCAAATTCAGTCTTTCTGATAAGCTGCCATACCAGGGTTGTAAATCTTAGTGGGGCTAAATCTGAAGGCCCCCATACACTGTGCGATTTGGGCCCGATTTCACCCAATTCGGACAGATCGGGCAGTGAAATCGGCCCAAGTCGCATGTGCAGATATCCCATCCGACCAGATGCGCGGTCCCGTGCGTTTCAGGTCGGGGTCGGGAGGTCGGACGGGATGCACATAAGATTTGGTAAATCTTATGTGCAGCCTGGAGGCGGGCAGGGGATGCGGCGTATGGGAAGCAGGGAGCTGAGCGGGGCGGGCTGATGCATGGAGCCGGGCAGGAGAGGCTGTGGACTCACTGACCTGGGCGGTGATCGCCGCACGCAGGGAGCCGGGCAGGGGAGGCAGTGGTCCGGGCAGTGAACGCAGCGATGGTACCCAGAGACCCTGTAGCGTGGGGAAAGCCGGACAGCAGCAGGCGCACATAGAAATGAATGGACAGTCAGTGATTGGCTGAGAGCTCTCTCAGTCAGAGAGCTCTCAGCCAATCACTGGCTGTCCATTCATTTCTGTGTGTTTTTTTCTATGTGTGCCCACTGCTGCCCGGCTTCCCCTACATTACCCGGCAATCTTGTCCCCTCGCTGCCCAGTGAGTAAACTGCCTCTGCGTCACAAAAACAGATCTGTATAACTTGCCTGAAAGAGCCAGGATGTCAGATAAAGATCTGAGATCCCTCATAATCCAGATTAGGGGTTGAATTAACATTGTTCAGAGAGAGGTCATTGATGTTCTACCTCCTCCAACAGTACAGATCTCTGATCAGACTTTTCATCCTGTCCAGTTGCATTCCAATGTAAGGAGTTTGTACAAGTCACTTAAGAGAAGTTGAATCATCCTATCATGTAGAAGGATCAATTACTAAAGGCCCCCATACATTAGGCCGACTTGTCCTTAAGACAAGTCGGACCCAATTCTCCTGTGAGCCGCCCGGGAGTTCCCCGGGAGCTCCCCGGGAGGCTCACACACAATTTTTATTGGGTGGATGGATAGCGCACTCTGTGGTGGTATGTGGTGGGATCAGTTGGGGAAGAGGGGGGGGGAGATGGAAGGTGGGATGGGGGAATAGGAGGGGGGGAAAAAGGTAGGGGTGTGGGGTGTAGGAGAGGTGCTGGGTGGGTCACTTGAGTTTCTAAATAACAGTCAGGATGGTTAAATGATAATGATAAAATAAAGATTTTTTATTGAATATAACAATCTTTAGTGGGTGCTCCACTGGGGCTGGTGTCGACACAGTCTAATATTGGGTGTCGATGAATGTCGGAGGACACCCTGCTGTCCCTAATAGGAGCCCTTGTGGGGATTGGGATACCAACAGGTTCCCTTATATCATATGTCCTAAAGGGACTTATGTCTCCTATATGGGATACAGTGGGGTGTATAAGTCTCTGTGAGTGGTGATGGTTGACAGCGTGTAATGCTGGTCAGGAGTCCCGTGGGGATCAGGGTACCAACGGGTACCTTTATACCATAAGTCCAGCGGACTTATGTCTCCTGGAGTCTTATGTGAGCTGTTCAACACCGATGTGTAACATGAAAAGTCCTTAATGGGAGAATTGAAAGCAAGTAGCGGCGTCCCGCACCTTGCTTCTTACCCCGTTCGCTGTAGATGTGTTTTCGCCGTCCTGGGCTCTCTTGGAGTCCAGATGGGTCCCGTGGGTGTTTGGACCGGTGTGGCGTCTGGTGCAGCTTCTCCACTCACAGCGTGTGTGCCGAGTCGCCGGTCTGCTGGAAACGGCGTGTCCCGGCGCACCGCTCGTGACCTCAGCGTGTTCTTACTCGCACGGAGGAGACGGAAGAGTGTGGAGTATGTTGGCAAAGCCTTGTGGGTGTTGTAGTTTTCTTGTCCAACGCGTTTTGGCTATGGAAAGCCTTTGTCAAGGATAATGTCTAAAGATATGGATGGGTTTAAATAGGGTGTGGGGTGGGTCTAATCTTTACACTTAGTGGGAGTGTCTCACGTCCTGCGTACGTCTGGCTGTTAGCGGTTGTCATGGTGATTTTATTGCAGGCATGATTGTGGTCAGTAGCAGTTGTGGAATTTTGGGGGTATTAAAGGATTATGATACTATGATGCTATACTATATGGATCATGTGAAAGTCGTTAAGTAGGTTCAATTAAGTCATGATGGGGGGTTGTGTCATTCTACGTAGTCGTGACTAAGGATTTAAGTCCTGTTGGAGTATAGTTGGTGACTGGTTGGTCCTATCGGGGCATGAATACGGGGGGCTGTTGATGGGTGGTTATTGATGCTATTCACTGTATTGGATTCCCTAATGGGAGGGGAGAGGGGGGGGAAAGGGGGAATTGGGTTGTTTGTCTGTGGGGGGGGGGGGGGGGGGGAGTCAGACAACAGGTACCGCCATGGGGACAAGGTTCGCCCCTAGCTATGCCAACCTCTTTATGAGCAATTGGGAGAGAGAGAACATATGGGAGGGGCATGGCTTTGGAGCGAACCTTGTCCTCTGGCGGAGATATATAGACGATATCCTGTTCATATGGGAAGGACCTGAATCAACACTCACACAATTTCTCTAACACATCAACTCCAACAACCGCAATCTCAAATTTACCACAAACTATAGCACAGAAAAAGTAGAATTTTTAGATCTAGAAATCTATATAGAGAATAACCAACTCAACACCCGCACTTTCCACAAACCCGTTGATATAAACAGTTACATCCTATCCACCAGCAGCCACCACCCCAACTGGATTAAGAGTATTCCATTAGGCCAATTCACCAGAATTAGGAGAAATTGCACCACAATAAAAGACTATCAAACACAAGGACCAGACCTCAAACAAAAATTCAAAGAAAAGAACTACAATACAAAAACAGTTGACGATGCATATGACAGAATACAAGAAACTGAGAGGGATACACTACTAACAAACAAGAAAACTAACACCAAAGAAAATAAGGACGGTCCCTATTTTGTCACACAATACAACAACTCAGCCAACCAAATCAAACACATAGTCAAAAAACATTGGCACATCCTTCTAGAAGACGACACATTGATGGACATCTTACCACCACAACCAAAAGTGGTTTACAGAAAAGCACCTGACATAAAAAAACAGCTAGTATGCAACCACATTCCCCCCGCACAGAAAATACAGCGGAAACTAGATGGTAGTACAATCAACCCAGGATTTCACCACTGCGGTACATGCATGGGCTGTAAAATCTCCAATAGGGGGAACAAAACCAAGAAGACCTTCAGCTCACACACTACCGGTCAAACCTACACAATTAAGGAAGAGATTACCTGCCACACTAAGGGGATTATATATTTGATTGCATGCCCTTGTGGCACTCAATATATAGGTAGGACAAATAGACCGCTCAAAAATCGTATTTACGAGCACATACGTAACATCAGAATTGGATACGAACAACATAGTGTGTCACAACACTTCAAAGAAAAACATAACATGAATCCAGCACTCATGACTTACATGGGCATCAAACAAGTGACCCCCAACTGGCGAGGGGGTGACTTCAACAGAAAAATCAATAAGGAAGAAATAAAGTGGATTTACACCTTAAAAACAATGCAACCTAAAGGACACAACATAGATTTCAATATCAGCAGCATTACATAGGCATTTGACACTCGCCCTGCTAACTACCCGAACCTCTTTTACTTTTTCTTTCCGATTCCCCCCCCCCTCCCTCTGACTCTCTCCCCCCCCCCACGGACAAACAACTCAATTCCCCCTTTCCCCCCCCTCTCCCCTCCCATTAGGGAATCCAATACAGTGAATAGCATCAATAACCACCCATCAACAGCCCCCCGTATTCATGCCCTGATAGGACCAACCAGTCACCAACTATACTCCAACAGGACTTAAATCCTTAGTCACGACTACGTAGAATGACACAACCCCCCATCATGACTTAATTGAACCTACTTAACGACTTTCACATGATCCATATAGTATAGCATCATAATATCATAATCCTTTAATACCCCCAAAATTCCACAACTGCTACTGACCACAATCATGCCTGCAATAAAATCACCATGACAACCGCTAACAGCCAGATGTACGCAGGACGTGAGACACTCCCACTAAGTGTAAAGATTAGGCCCACCCCCACACCCTATTTAAACCCATCCACATCTTTAGACATTATCCTTGACAAAGGCTTTCCATAGCCGAAACGCGTTGGACAAGAAAACTACAACACCCACAAGGCTTTGCCAACATACTCCACACTGTTCCGTCTCCTCCGTGCGAGTAAGAACACGCTGACGTCACGAGCGGTGCGCCGGGACATGCCGTGTCCAGCAGACCGGCGACTCGGCACACACGCTGTGAGCGGAGAAGCTGCACCAGACGCCACACCAGTCCAAACACCCACGGGACCCATCTGGACTCCAAGAGAGCCCAGGACGGCGAAAACACATCTACAGCGAACGGGGTAAGAAGCAAGGTGCGGGACGCCGCTACTTGCTTTCAATTCTCCCATTCAGGACTTTTCATGTTACACATTGGTGTTGAACAGCTTACATAAGACTCCAGGAGACTTAAGTCCGCTGGACTTATGGTATAAAGGTACCCGTTGGCACCCTGATCCCCACGGGACTCCTGACCAGCATTACACGCTGTCAACCATCACCACTCACAGAGACTTATACACCCCACTGTATCCCATACAGGAGACATAAGTCCCTTTAGGACATATGGTATAAGGGAACCTGTTGGTATCCCAATCCCCACAAGGGCTCCTATTAGGGACAGCAGGGTGTCCTCCGACATTCGACACCCAATATTAGACTGTGTCGACACCAGCCCCAGTGGAGCACCCACTAAAGATTGTTATATTCAATAAAAATTCTTTATTTTATCATTAAGATATATTATTTAGAAACTCAAGTGACCCACCCAGCACCTCTCCTACTCCCCACACCCCTACCTTATTCCCCCCCTCCTATTCCCCCATCCCACCTTCCATCTCCCCCCCCCCCCTCTTCCCCAACTGATCCCACCACATACCACCACAGAGTGCGCTATCCATCCACCCAATAAAAACTGGTACTTGTTTCCTAGAACGGCCACAACGATTTAGATCGTTGTGGTCGTAAGATAAAAAATCGGATCGATCGCATCGCATGCGATTTGGTCGCATACGATGCGACCGATCCGATCGACCGATTTTTCACCCGATTTTTTTTTTTTTTTCACCAGATTTGTTTAAATTGCCCCCCCAAATGTTAATAAGTGTGCTAGACCCCACGATAGACGTGAACCCGAAGCGTGGCGAGCGCAGCGAGCCCGCGAGGGGCGGCGGTGCGCGTCCTCCGACCTTTTCATTCCCCTACTATCCACTAGGGCGTGGAGTGAGAATATAATAGTGTGGCGAGCGCAGCGAGCCACCGAGCCCGAAGCGTGGCGAGCGCAGCGAGCCCCGCGAGGGGACGCGTCTAACTTCACAGGTATACGCGTCCCCTCGCGGGGCTCGCTGCGCTCGCCACGCTTCGGGCTCGGTGGCTCGCTGCGCTCGCCACACTATTATATTCTCACTCCACGCCCTAGTGGATAGTAGGGGAATGAAAAGGTCGGAGGACGCGCACCGCCGCCCCTCGCGGGCTCGCTGCGCTCGCCACGCTTCGGGTTCACGTCTATCGTGGGGTCATGGCGGGCACATAAAAAATGTGAAATGGGTCATATTGGCCCATTTCACCTTTTTTATCATTTTTCCCTATGTGAGATGGACTTAATCAAGTCCATCTCATCTTGTGCCATTATAATGGCACAAGACCGACCGATTTCAATGTTAAAAGATTTTTTAACATTGAAGTCTATGGAAAAATCGGGTCAATCGGTCGGTCGCATCGCGGCCGATTTTAATTGGTCGCGACCGACCGATTGACCCGATTTCTGTCAATCAAAGTGAAAAAATTGTAAAAAATCGGCCACATCGTGAGGATCGTGTCCCTTAATTAAGAGCCACGATCACTCACGATTGTGGCCGTTCTAGGAAACAAGTACCTAAAAACTATACGTAAAGGGTTCTGGACAAACCTTAGGATAAGCAGCACCACGCACATAGATCAGGTAGAGCGCAATATACCCAATTTTTTTTCACACAATTTGGCACTTGATGAGCCAAATTTGACATGTGATAAATCGCTTGCGATTTATCACATGTCGGGGCGCAGGGGGCGGCGGTGCTCTCATCAGGGGGAGCAGTGGGGCGGGCAGCGGGTCCCTGAGCGCCGGGGAGTGCTGACCTGGCCGGGCGGTGATGTTCATATATATCAGCAGCGCTGCGGGAGTCGGGAGGGGACGTGGTGCCGGGTGCGGCGAGTGCTGCTGGCTGACCTGGCCGGGCATGTGATAACAAATAGCAGCAGCAGGGACGGGAGAGCTCTCAGCCAATCAAAGAACGGCCGGTCATATGACAGGTATTTTAAAAATCGAATAGCCGCCACTGCGCGTCCCGTCCCCGCTGCTGCTATTTGTTATCACATCCCCGGCCAGGTCAGCCAGCAGCACTCGCCGCACCCGGCACCACGTCCCCTCCCGACTCCCGCAGCGCTGCTGATATATATGAACATCACCGCCCGGCCAGGTCAGCACTCCCTGGCGCTCAGGGACCCGCTGCCCGCTCTACTGCTCCCCCGGTGTCTGCATGCATATGCCTGTCAGGTGGGCAGGCATATGC
This sequence comes from Crinia signifera, assembly GCF_055691185.1. Classification (NCBI taxonomy): domain Eukaryota; kingdom Metazoa; phylum Chordata; class Amphibia; order Anura; family Myobatrachidae; genus Crinia; species Crinia signifera. The sequence continues at coordinate 25,894,119 of NC_139223.1, forward strand.
ATACAGGGAGGTCGGACGTGATCGTATGTACTGACCGTCCGAACTCCCTGATCCGATTTTGGGACGATTTCATCCGATTTCGGCACTTTGTGCCGATAATCGGGTGAAATCGGCCCAAAATCGCAGGTGTGTGATATCTGATCCGATCCGATGCGCGGTCCCGTGCGCATCGGATCAGATCAGATATCACACACCTGCGATTTTGGGCCGATTTCACCCGATTATCGGCACAAAGTGCCGAAATCAGATGAAATCGTCCCAAAATCGGATAGTGTATGGGGGCCTTTAGGGACATTCATTAGTGTCCAGCATGAAAGTGGTTAAAAACTCTGGAAGGTGGGAGGGATGAGGGAATCTGGAGGTATAGGGGGACATTTACCAAAATGGATTCGTAGAAAAAAGGTGTATTCGTAGGGAGAAATACACCTTTTTTTTACGAATTTGTATTTTCGGGATTTACAATCCCAAAAATACAACAATTCGTAGTCCTAAAGATGGAACATTCGTATTTGTAGTTACAAATACGAATGCCCTACACCATCGATAGGATACGACAGAAATCACCATTCAAAAGAATGGTGGTTTCTGATTTACTAAGCAGCCGTACTGACAATACGGCTGCTTAGTGGTGTGAAACACCCACGCAAATACGACAGGAAAATAGAACACCATTTTCCTGTTCTATTTGCGTTTTAGCCTGCACGGATCAGTCAGATCCGTGCAGGCTACAGAGTAAAAAAATAGAAAAATAAATAAATTTAAAAAAAAACGGCGTGGGGTCCCCCCCACAGCCATAACCAGCACCAGGCTGAAGGAGCCGGGGCCGGTAATTAAAAATCAGGGAACCCGACAAATAGGGGTTCCCCGATTTTTAACAACCAGCCCCAGGCTCCAGGTCCGGGGCTGGTTCCCAAAATACGGGGGACAAAATGAGTAGGGGTCCCCCGTATTTTAAGAACCAGCCCCAGGCACAACCAGCCGGCAGGGTAATGTCACAGCCGGGGGACACTTATAATATAAGGTCCCGCGGCCAAAACATTCTCCCTACCGACCAGTCAGCCTGGCCAGGGGCCCTGGGGGAGTGGGGACCCCCCCAATGAAGGGGTCCCCCCCCTCCAGGACTTACCTGACCAGGCTGAAGCCTGGTGCTGTCCTCGATGCCCCTGGGCGGTGGGCATCGAGCTGATAAATGGTGTAAAAAAAAGATGAACCTATTGTTTTTTACTGTGGCACTACAAGTGCCAGCAAGCCTCCCCAGCAAGCTGGGACTTGGAGAACCACAAGTCCCAGCCTGCTGGGCATTAAAGGGCCCGCTGGCACTTGTAGTTCTACAGTTAAAAAAATAGTGCACAAAACACACTGACACACTTTTAAAATAAAACTTTATTACACACAAAGCCCACACATACTAATACTTACCTATCTTCTTCCCATAGGTCGCCCTGGTCCTGTGTCGGCGTCTTCTGGTCCTGTGTCGTCTTCTTCCTCCATGTCGACCGTCGCTGTCGCCGTCCGGATCCGACGAAATCCATTTGGGAAGCTGTGGAAGGAAACCATACTCACCTGTCCCAGCGCGACGTAGTCCAGGTAAGGGTCTTTGCAAAAAAACAAACCGACACCCCGAAACCAGACCGGACTGACGGAGACGCACGGTGTTTACATCGTGCGGCTCCGCCTCCCGAATGCCGCTATTGGCCGCCTTGCGGCCTAGCGGCCAATCAGGAGCCGCTAGGCCAATAGCGGCATTCGGGAGGCGGAGCCGCACGATGTAAACAAACACACGTGCGTCTCCGTCAGTCCGGTCTGGTTTCGGGGTGTCGGTTTGTTTTTTTGCAAAGACCCTTACCTGGACTACGTCGCGCTGGGACAGGTGAGTATGGTTTCCTTCCACAGCTTCCCAAATGGATTTCGTCGGATCCGGACGGCGACAGCGACGGTCGACATGGAGGAAGAAGACGACACAGGACCAGAAGACGCCGACACAGGACCAGGGCGACCTATGGGAAGAAGATAGGTAAGTATTAGTATGTGTGGGCTTTGTGTGTAATAAAGTTTTATTTTAAAAGTGTGTCAGTGTGTTTTGTGCACTATTTTTTTAACTGTAGAACTACAAGTGCCAGCGGGCCCTTTAATGCCCAGCAGGCTGGGACTTGTGGTTCTCCAAGTCCCAGCTTGCTGGGGAGGCTTGCTGGCACTTGTAGTGCCACAGTAAAAAACAATAGGTTCATCTTTTTTTTACACCATTTATCAGCTCGATGCCCACCGCCCAGGGGCATCGAGGACAGCACCAGGCTTCAGCCTGGTCAGGTAAGTCCTGGAGGGGGGGGACCCCTTCATTGGGGGGGTCCCCACTCCCCCAGGGCCCCTGGCCAGGCTGACTGGTCGGTAGGGAGAATGTTTTGGCCGCGGGACCTTATATTATAAGTGTCCCCCGGCTGTGACATTACCCTGCCGGCTGGTTGTGCCTGGGGCTGGTTCTTAAAATACGGGGGACCCCTACTCATTTTGTCCCCCGTATTTTGGGAACCAGCCCCGGACCTGGAGCCTGGGGCTGGTTATTAAAAATCGGGGAACCCCTATTTGTCGGGTTCCCTGATTTTTAATTACCGGCCCCGGCTCCTTCAGCCTGGTGCTGGTTTCGGCTGTGGGGGGGACCCCACGCCGTTTTTTTTTTTATTTATTTATTTTTTCTATTTTTTTTTACACCTTGCAGCCTGCACGGATCTGACTGATCCGTGCAGACTGCTAGAAATAATTCGTATTAGCGGCCCTATATACGGCCGCTAATACGAATCATTACACCATCGGAGGGTTACAAAGCAGTCGTATATGACTGCTTTGTAACTGATCCTCCGGAACACGACTTTGCATACGACTTAAACAGTCGTATGCAGTCGTAGGGAAAATACCAATACGAAAAACTAGGTTTTTCATATTGGTAAATTTCCCCCATAATTGCACTTCTCTCCCCATAGCCTGTGCACATTTCCTGGGGACTTCAGCTATATGCCAGGAATGACCATACCTCCAACTCTGTGAAGGTCCCTCACAGCAGAACTACCTAAGATTGTTATAGTAAGTGTGTTGTGGGTTTTCTGGATCTTTTCCCTTTTATTTTCATTTGAGATTTTATTATACTGTGTATATCTTTAACCCCTTCCCGACATTTGACGTATATATACGTCATGGCCGGGATGTACTTCCCGACACATGACGTATATATACGTCATGACTTTAAACTGTCAGCAGACATGACAGCAGACATGTCCCTGCATGCCCAGGGGGGGCGGCGATGCCTCCCCCCCGTCGGCGATCGCTGTGATTGGCTGTTCAATGTGAACAGCCAGTCGCAGCGTTTTCCTGTGTTACCGGCGAATCAGACGCTCAGTAACACAGGTGTCAATCACCGTCGGGTGTGAGGTGGCATGAGGGGGTCACCGGTGATGACCACACCTCACCCCATCTCACCCCACCTGCCCCCAAGGCTGTGATTGGTCCGTCGGACCGACAGACCAATCACAGCCAAGGCGCGTCATTTAAACTAACGGTGACTGGTCTGAAATTGCGTGCAGAGCGGTCAACGACCAATCTGTCGTGATATACATACCTGATCCTTGCCTGATACTTACCTGATCACCGCTGGTAGCGTGCTGCCAGCAGCTGGATGCTTCCTGGATCTTGTGACTTCCTGTGTCCTGCTGCTGCAGTGTCATAGAGTCACAGATCGTGAGAGATAGTGACAGATAGTGACAGAGAGTGACAGAGAGTGACAGAGAGTGACAGAGAGTGATAGAGAGTGCTATATTTTGTGTCTGCTGCACCCCTTTTGTGCTGATCAGTATATCTGTGCTGATCAGCAACTTTTTTTTTTTTTTTTTATATATACCTGTCAGTTGCACCAAAGGTTGTGCTGCCTGTGCAACTGACTGCTGATCCCCCTGCTACCCCCCCTTTTGTGCTGATCAGTTTAAATTAATTAACTGATCAGCAACTTTTTGGGGGTCCAGGGTTTTTTTTATATATATATACCCTGTCAGGTTGCACCCACAGTTGTGTGCCTGCTGCCCCTCACTGCATCACTGATCTGCAGTTTTTTTTTTTGTTTTTTTGAGAGTGCAGTGGGGTTTTGTTTTTACACCCACGTTGCTTTTGTGGGTGTCCTGTGGCCGCTGATCAGTGACGTACATCACTGAACAGCATTTTTGGCACAGGGTTGATATCATTTTTTTTTCTGCAGTTTTTTTAAATTGTTTTTTTTTTTTTTGGAGAGTGCTGTGGTTTATTACACCCACGTTGCTTTTGTGGGTGTCCTGTGGCCGCTGATCAGTGACGTACATCACTGAATAGCATTTTTGGCACAGGGTTGATATAATTTTTTTTCTGCAGTTTTTTTAAATTGTTTTTTTTTTTGGAGAGTGCTGTGGTTTATTACACCCACGTTGCTTTTGTGGGTGTCCTGTGGCCGCTGATCAGTGACGTACATCACTGAACAGCATTTTTGGCACAGGGTTGATATAATTTTTTTTCAGCAGTTTTTTTAAATTGTTTTTTTTTTGGAGAGTGCTGTGGTTTATTTTTTTTTTAAATTGTTTTTACACCCACGTTGCTTTTGTGGGTGTCCTGTTGCCTTTGAGTGCTGTTCAGTGACGGACGTTACTGACCAACATCTGTGCTCAATTTTTGGCGCAGGACCTTTTTTTTTTTTTTTTTTTTAACCCCTTCAATTTTTTTTTTTTTATTGTGATCAAATTCCTGTATAAAGTATTTTTTTTTCTGCACTACATACACACTACACACTACATACCCCCCGTGTTGAAATAAAGTTTGTACCCCCCCTACACTATACACGTGTTGAAACATTACACTTACAGAAACACAAAAATAAAAATGGCATCCCAAATGTCATCCCAAATGTCATACCAGTCATCCAGAAGAATGTATTCAGCGGAGGAGGCATATGCCATGCTTGCCTCTGACTCTGACACAGCCAGTGATGCAAGCGGGGAATTTGAAGGATTCGTCTTAAGCTCCTCTTCCTCCTCTAGTGATGAGGGACCCCCTCAAAGACGCCCCCGTAGAGCAGCTGAGACCCCCCCCCAAATGATTGATCCCGTATGGACCCCACCACCAGACAATTTTGAGCCCCAGGTTCCTGAGTTTTTGGCCATCCCAGGAATCCAATTTAATTCAACAGGTCTCAGAGAAATTGACTTTTTCAAATTATTTTTCTCTGATGATTTTATAAATTTAATGGTGGACCAAAGTAATTTATATGCCCAGCAGTTTATTGCTCAAAACCCCACGTCATCATTTGCTAGGTGGACCCCTGTAGATGCAGTAGAGATGATGACGTTTTGGGGTCTGGTGTTACATATGGGCATAGTAAAAAAGCCAGAAATTAGGCAATATTGGAGTACAGATGTTCTGTACAGCACCCCATTTTACCGTATGGCCATGACTCGGACTCGTTTTGAGACAATCCTTAAATTTTTACATTACACCGATAATGCACAGTGCCCACCCAGAGATGATCCCACCTTTGACCGGCTATTCAAAGTCAGGCCGGTCATTGATCATTTCAGTGCCAAATTTGCAGAGTTGTACATCCCTGAAAAATGTATTTGTATCGACGAGTCCCTTATACATTTTAAAGGAAGGGTTCAATTCCGCCAGTACCTTCCCAGTAAGAGGGCAAGGTATGGCATAACAATGTATAAACTGTGTGAAAGCACCTCAGGGTACACCCACAGGTTTAGGGTATATGAAGGGAAGGACTCAAGAATTGAACCGCCAGAATGCCCCCCCTCCCTCGTAGGTGTTAGTGGAAAAATTGTCTGGGATTTAGTGCACCCCTTCCTGGATAAAGGTTATCACCTCTATGTGGATAACTTTTACACTAGCATCCCCCTGTTTAAGGCCCTTGGTTCAAGAGGTACAGCAGCTTGCGGTACTGTGCGCAAGAACCAAAGAGGCCTCCCAAAAACGCACATTGCCCAAGTACTGAGAAGGGGTGAAAGCAGGGCACAATCCACCGAAAATATGTTGTTGGTCAAATATAAGGACAAGAGGGATGTCCTTATACTGACAACAATTCATGGAGACAGTACCACCTCCATCCCTGTACGAGATACCAGTACCCACACCTCAAAACCTAATTGTATCCTAGATTACAATAAGTACATGGGCGGAGTGGATCTTTCAGATCAGGTACTGAAGCCGTACAGTCCCCTGCGGAAAACTAAAATCTGGTACAAGAAGCTGGCCGTGTATATCATCCAGATGGCACTGTATAACGCTTACGTGCTATTCCGTTCTACCAGCCAGAGGGGGACATTTATGCACTTTCAAGAGGAAGTCATAAAGGGCCTAATATTTGGGAACCAGCAGGCAGAGGGCCCCAGTACTTCTAGTACTGGCCCCCGTATTGTACCAGGGCAGCATTTTCCTAACGAAATCCCCTCCACTGCAAGAAAGGGCAGGACACAAAAAAGGTGCAAAGTTTGCTATAAAAAGGGAATAAGAAAGAATACTATTTTTCACTGTGAAACTTGCCCCGACAAACCCGGCCTATGTATAAAGGAGTGTTTTAAAATATACCACACATCTATGGATTATTAGGTTCATCATTTCACCGTGCTTCGGGGGTCTTGCTAATGCCACATAGCACCCACCATTCATTCCACCAGAATCTGAGCTGCAAAATCCAAAAATCACTCCTTCCCTTCTGAGTCCTGCCATGCACCCAACTGGTATTTTTTGGTCACATATGAGGCATTGCCATACTCGGGAGAAATTGGGGCACAGATTTTGGGGTGCTTTGTCTCCTTCATTCCTTGTGAAAATGAAAAATTTTGAGCCAGAACTGCATTTATGTGTAAAAAATTTAATTTTTCATTTGCACAGCCCAGTTGTATCAAAATTGGTGAAACCCCTGGGGGTTTGAAATGTACACTATACCCCTAGATGAATTCCCTGAGGGGTGTAGTTTGCAAAATGGGGTCACTTGTGGGGGGGTTCCACTGTATTGGTGCTTCGGGGGTCTTGCTAATGCGACATAGCACCCACCAACATTCCACCAGAATCTGTGCTGCAAAATCCAAATATCACTCCTTCCCTTCTGAGTCCTGCCATTTTTTGGTCACACATGAGGCATTGTCGTACTCGGGAGAAATTGGGGCACAGATTTTGGGGTGCTTTGTCTCCTTCATTCCTTGTGAAAATGAAAAATTTTGAGCCAGAACTGCATTTTTGTGTAAAAAATGTAATTTTTCATTTGCACAGCCCAGTTGTATCAAAATTGGTGAAACCCCTGGGGGTTTGAAATGTACACTATACCCCTAGATGAATTCCCTGAGGGGTGTAGTTTGCAAAATGGGGTCACTTGTGGGGGGGTTCCACTGTATTGGTGCTTCGGGGGTCTTGCTAATGCGACATAGCACCCACCAACATTCCACCAGAATCTGAGCTGCAAAATCCAAAAATCACTCATTCCCTTCTGAGTCCTGCCATGCACCCAAATGGTATTTTTTGGTCACATGTGAGGCATTGCCGTACTCGGGAGAAATTGGGGCACAGATTTTGGGGTGCTTTGTCTCCTTCATTCCTTGTGAAAATGAAAAATGTGGAGCCAGAACTGCATTTTTGTGTAAAAAAAATAATTTTTCATTTTCACTGCCCAGTTGTACCACAATTGGTGAAACCCCTGGGGGTTTGAAATGTACACTATACCCCTAGATGAATTCCCTGAGGGGTGTAGTTTGCAAAATGGGGTCACTTATGGGGGGGTTCCACTGTATTGGTGCTTCGGGGGTCTTGCTAATGCGACATAGCACCCACCAACATTCCACCAGAATCTGAGCTGCAAAATCCAAAAATCACTCCTTCCCTTCTGAGTCCTGCCATGCACCCAAATGGTATTTTTTGGTCACATGTGAGGCATTGCCGTACTCGGGAGAAATTGGGGCACAGATTTTGGGGTGCTTTGTCTCCTTCATTCCTTGTGAAAATGAAAAATTTTGAGCCAGAACTGCATTTTTGTTTAAAAAATGTAATTTTTCATTTGCACAGCCCAGTTGTATCAAAATTGGTGAAACCCCTGGGGGTTTGAAATGTACACTATACCCCTAGATGAATTCCCTGAGGGGTGTAGTTTGCAAAATGGGGTCACTTGTGGGGGGGTTCCACTGTATTGGTGCTTCGGGGGTCTTGCTAATGCGACATAGCACCCACCAACATTCCACCAGAATCTGAGCTGCAAAATCCAAAAATCACTCCTTCCCTTCTGAGTCCTGCCATGCACCCAAATGGTATTTTTTGGTCACATGTGAGGCATTGCCGTACTCGGGAGAAATTGGGGCACAGATTTTGGGGTGCTTTGTCTCCTTCATTCCTTGTGAAAATGAAAAATTTGGAGCCAGAACTGCATTTTTGTGTAAAAAAATTAATTTTTCATTTTCACTGCCCAGTTGTACCACAATTGGTGAAACCCCTGGGGGTTTGAAATGTACACTATACCCCTAGATAAATTCCCTGAGGGGTGTAGTTTGCAAAATGGGGTCACTTGTGGTGGGGTTCCTAACTTTTAGCATCTTATGGTGCCTAGAAACCTACATGGTGCCTAAAAAATAATCTCATAAAAAGGAGGCTCCAAAATCAAGTAGGTGCTCCTTCTATTATGAAGCCTGTGGTTTGGTCAACGTGCACACTAGGGCCACATATAGGATATTTATGAAAACAAAAGAATTGGGGGAATCAATTTTTAGTCACATTTCTCTAGTAAAATCTACTGTGTTCCTTAGAAAAATGTATTAAAATTGAAAATCTGCAAAAAAAAATGAAATTTTGAAATTTCACCTACACTTTGTTTTAATTCCTGTGAAACACCTAAAGGGTTAACAAACTTCCAAAATGCTGTTTTGAATACTGTGAGGGGTGCAGTTTTTGAAATGGCATCATTTATGGGGGTGTCTCACATACAAGTCCCTCAAAGTCACATCAGAACTGAACTGGTCCCTAAAAAAATCAGTGCTTGAAATTTTCTTGAAAATTTGAGAATTTGCTATTCATATTTTAAGCCTCCTAGTGTCCAAAAAAATTAAAAGGAGGCTGAAATAATGATGGCAACATAAAGTAGACATATGGTCTATGTTAGTTATTAACTATTTTGAGTGGTATGATTATTTGTCTCACAAGCAGAAAATTTAACATTTTGAAAATTGCTAAATTTTCAATTTTTTTACGACATTTTGGTATTTTTCACAAAAAAACACAGACTGTATCGACCCAAATTTACCACTAACTTGAAGTACAATGTCTCACGAGAAAACAATCTCAAAATCACTGGGATAAGTAAAAGCAAAAAAAAGTTATCCCCACTTAAGTGATACATGTCAGATTTGAAAAAAAAGGGCTCTGTCAGGAAGGCAAAAACATGCTGCGTCAGGAAGGGGTTAAATATATATATTTACATAGAAACATAGAATTTGACGGCAGATAAGAACCATTTGGCCCATCTAGTCTGCCCCTTTTTTAATCATCTTTGTAAGCATTTTTGTAATTACAGCTCTGAAGTATTCTTGGAATAAATAATTCATAATTCCAGTGCTGAATCAGTGTTCTTAGGATAAACGCCTAGGGCGGTTTATGCTACAACCTTTTTATCACTGGCGTAACTATAGCACCGCAGCCCCTGCCACCGCGGGGGGGGGGGGGCGCTGTGCATATGGGGGCGCCGGGGGCTGCGGTGCTATAGTTACACCTCCCCCCAATCCCCCGCAGGCTTACCTATTTCGCTGGTCCCGGCGGCTCCGTTCTTCTGCTGAGGACCACCACAAAATGGCCGCCCCCATATAGCACACAGTTCTCTGAAACTGTCTGCTGTATGGGGGTGGCCATTTTGTGGTGGTCCTCAGCAGAAGAACGGAGCCGCGGGGACCAGCGCGAAAGGTAAGGCTGCGGGGGATTGGGGGGGGTTGAATGGGCGGCGGGGGGGGCGCCCCCCTAACGGCTGGGGGGGGCACAAAACGTAGCTACGCCGCTGCTTTTTATATTGTATTGTGTGGTCAGGAGCGAGCAAAGCGTACCTTGCGCAATTTGGAAGCGCTAAACCAGGCTTTTATATAGAGGACCCGTGTGTCCAAAGTGAACCTCCAGTCATGGCTGGTGCTGTTCAGGTTGACGTAACTGGAGGAGCGACCAGTGGGTCCGTGATATCCTTCATCACACTTGTACACTTAATATATATAACTCCCAGTTCACCGATGTCATGTTGCTTTTTCACCAGCCTCGTACAATGGCAGCCTCCAATAATTTCCAGGAGTTTTCCAGCTTCTTTGAGAAGATAGTGCAAGACCTGACAGCAGAGGAACAGAGGCACCCAGAGATTGGGATTGCCATCTCACATTTACGAGAGGTAAGAGATCTGTGAGGCTCTGCTTAGCTATCTTCCACTCCCTTTCTGATACTGTACCAATGTGAGTGTTGGGAATGTTGTTGATATTGCAGATTTTTATAGGCACACACCAGCGGATGACTCACCCTATGAACAGCTCAGTTACTTCACCGGTGGTGTTGGTTTATGTAGAAATAGCAAGAACTACCGTACTCACTGTTACATGTACACTGGTAATGTAAATGAGCTGAGCAGAGTCGGGTTTCATACAACTCTCCAGTTGTTGAGTGTGATAGTGTTGCAGGAATGCTAGGACAAAATGTATCACCAGCAAATCTAACATGCACTAAGGACAGCCCACTGAGTAACGCTCGGCGGGGCTGCCCCCTGCAATCCCTCCCAATTAGAGGCACGGGTGATGTATGACTAGCCTCCTAGGCATACTTTGCCCGTTAACCGCACCGGCTGCTTCACCTGCCCAGGGTTAGCATTGTCCTATCTCCACTGTAGGGACAATGCTAGCCCTGCTGCTGGCTCCAGGCTGCGCCGAGATCTCGCGCATGAGCAATGAACCGGCCGGGCAGGCAGAGACAGCGCATCAGTGTGCAGTGATGCGCTGTCTCCAGGTGGTGGAGACGAAAACATTAATTTGTTGAAACGTTGCTGTATTGCTTCTCACTAAAGATTTGGATTATATTTAAGCTGGAGTGCTGCTTTTTTCTTGCTTGTTGTATACCGCTGCTGCGGATTGCGGGCACCTGCTGAAGAAACAGTTTAGAGTGTGGCTGTGCTGAACCATCTTGTGGACTATATATATATATGGAGAGTGTTGAGTCCCTGTATTTGTATTTATTAGAGCATGTGGTCACAGGCCACTTCACCCCAACCTGGGAATGGCGAGTGCTGCTTGCACCCCATTCGCAGGGATGGCGAGTGATGTGGTACTCTGTATGTGTATATATATATATATATATATATATATATATATATATATATATATATATATATATATATATATATATCGAGAACAGACTCCTGTTTCGCGCCACAGAATTAACAGTTACTATGTGGAGGCTGCCTAACTTACAAGATCCCCTGTTGGATGGGGGATAGAGGAAGTATGGAGTACAGTCGTAAGATGGCGCCCCTTGTGTTGATCTTTGTTATTAGACCAACAAAGCCTTATGATAATTTCTTAAAGCATATAAAATAACGTCCATAAGTTTTCAAATATTTATTAAAAAGTCTCTTGTTCCACACAATGGTAGCAGTAAATTAACTAATAAATCTATCAAACCCATAATAATTAAACTTTTTAGTGGGGTGATTTAAATTTTGGTGAATAAACCTATAATTCTACATACTATTAAAAATTAATCCTTAATTACGTGTCTTTACAACACTGTATATTAATTTGGGTCTTATAGTGTATGATATCTTACTAAGTTGGAAAATAGGTTTAATCATCCATTATTTATATAGATATCTGATAGGTTTGTTGCACAAAGGAATGTCCTAATTTGCCGTAATTTGTGAAAACCTTCATTAATAACTTCCAAATTATTATTATTTTTTTTTTAATTTATTTTTTTATATGCAATCTGCTGTAGAAATGGATATGTAAACCAATGTGTATTTCTGCTGTTTCGCCTCTGTTCACCTGCTCTCACCTCCACTTCCGGATATTTCGTTCTTCCTCTCTACACATTAATGTAATAAGAGGATTGAGCCAAGTCAACAATTGTATTAGCATGTCGAAATGAAGTCCATCCTGATTTTTTTTTTGTATTAAAATGTTCAATTTGTTTGAAAAGTATTTTTAATATATGTTTTTATGTGTTGTTAATTCATAGCAAAACCCTTGATGAAGTCCCACGAGGGGACGAAACGCGTTGGGTGTTCACATTTGCTATTTTAAAGTACCTGAAACCAACAAAGTACATATTGTTATATTCTGGAACAACTGCTACCATTGTGTGGAACAAGAGACTTTTTAATAAATATTTGAAAATGTATGGACTTTATTTTATATGCTTTAAGAAATTATCATAAGGCTATGTTGGTCTAATAACAAAGATCAACACAAGGGGCGCCATCTTACGACTGTACTCCATATATATATATATATATATATATATATATATATATATATATATATATATATATATATATATATACAGTTCTGGGGGGGGCGGCACTCCAAGCACCAATCCAGATGTCCAACAAAGGGTAAAGAAAGCGGTGCCCTTCCAACGGCAGCGCTGGGCTGTCAATATGCAGTGGGGGTGAATCAGCGGCACTCGCACAAATAAATCAGACCACACCAAGTGGATAACCCAACGTTTCGAGGCACGGCGGCCTCTTTATCAAGGTGCAAAAACGTGAACAACACTTCAAACAGTGAACAATTACTTAAATACCTGCACAGATCCTTGTCGGGACTCGCGGCACGGTCCGGCGCCTCCGGCGGCCACTGATGACGTCACCCGAGTTCCGTCCCGGCCGGGAGCCCGAGAGGAATATCCCCACATCTACAAGAAAACATCAAAATAGTTGTGTTACATTGATATGTGTTATCGAATTATAAAATTATCGCAATTATTGTGTTAACATATTAAAACGATCTGTAACAAAAAGTGACAGTTTGCTGTGCAATATCCAGCAGTCCGCTCCAATATGGCGGCTGTTTTAAAGTGACAGTGCATTCATATTAAGTGCAATCGTGCATACAGAGAAACACATATAATAAACATACAACATACATACTATTACTCAAAAAATGTTAAAAACGTATTACAAGGCTGAAAACCAATTTATGTGAGATGCCTCACAAAAACCAATTTATGTGAGATGCCTCACAAATACCTCTACTTAGGACTACATCTGTGGGATACTCTAAGACTGGAGATTCCACCTTTTTTGTCACTTAACTATCCTGGGCACTTATCATGTAAAAATTATGTTTAGAAACAACGGTAATCATGATATTGCTACATGGAGAATGGGTGACGGGCTGCTATGCATCCGTCTGCTAACCTGAAAATTATAAAAAATTATAAAAAATGTGATAGACCTGCATGTTCGTTTAGGCCTCTGGGAGCCAGAGTGTCCAAACGAAAGATCCATCGGCTCTCCATCTGGAGTAACCGAAGGGATCTGTCACCCCCTCTGGAAAGTGGGGGGACATGGTCTATTATACGGTATCTGACGGATGTTATACTATGTCTGGCCTCTGCAAAATGTCTGGCAACTGGTTGGTCACTGTGACCCGAATTGATGGCTAACTTGATGGCTGATCGATGACCAGCTGCCCTCTCTTTAAAGGTCCGATCGGTCTTCCCCACGTAGTGGAGACCACAGGGACAGCTGATCAAATAAACCACGAACTCGGTAGAACAACCTACTCTATGCTTGATTTTAAATTTTTTGCCAGAGTAGGGATGGTAAAATATGTTAACACAATAATTGCGATAATTTTATAATTCGATAACACATATCAATGTAACACAACTATTTTGATGTTTTCTTGTAGATGTGGGGATATTCCTCTCGGGCTCCCGGCCGGGACGGAACTCGGGTGACGTCATCAGTGGCCGCCGGAGGCGCCGGACCGTGCCGCGAGTCCCGACAAGGATCTGTGCAGGTATTTAAGTAATTGTTCACTGTTTGAAGTGTTGTTCACGTTTTTGCACCTTGATAAAGAGGCCGCCGTGCCTCGAAACGTTGGGTTATCCACTTGGTGTGGTCTGATTTATTTGTGCGAGTGCCGCCGATTCACCCCCACTATATATATATATATATATATATATACATATATATATATATATATATATATATATATATATATATATATATATATATATATATATATATATATATATATATATATACAGTGGTCGAAGTGGAAATTTTGAAGTGGGGGATGGAAATTTTGAAGTGGGGGTATGGAAAAGTAAAGAGTGAATATAGTGCGCACCTTCGGACACCCCCCTGTCCATCAACGTCCCCTGCCAGACTGCCCCGTTGTACAGGGGTATTACAAAAGCACAATATGCGCTACTGAGTGATCAGAGAGCATCCTGAGGGGGAAAAAAAGTTTTTTTTTTATCTTCAGATTAAAGTGGCGGTATGGCATACCCCCGTATACCGCCCCACTTCGACCACTGTATATATATATATATATATATATATATATTTATATATATATATATATATATATATATATATATATATATATATATATATATATATATATATGAAATTACCTCCAGGCGAAAGCACATCCTCAGTAGAGGTCTCAGTGGCCATCTTGGGATAGGGTATGAAACCTCCCTGGAGAATAGGAGTCTGTGCAATGGTGCTTCCTCATTCAACAAGGTTGTGCTTCACAGGTCCTGGAGTACAATGCACCTGGAGGAAAGTACAATCGGGGTATGACTGTATTGGCCTCCATCCGAGAGCTATTGCCACTGGACCTGCAGGATGAAGAAACCATAGAGAGGGCCCTGGTGGTGGGCTGGTGTACAGAGCTGGTGAGGACCCAGATTGTATCTGTGATATATGACTGTCTATATCACATCATATAACTGGTTCCTTCCTCCCCTAGCTTATGGCCTTCTTCCTGGTGTATGATGACATTATGGATAAGTCCGAGACCCGCCGTGGGAAGCCTTGCTGGTACAAGAAGGTAACATTGCATCAACCTGGAGCAGGGCAGCTGTGATCTGGGATCACTGGGTGGTATGGGGTAGAGCACAGGTTAGACCTGGTTGTTGCAGGTGCTGAGAGACAGCTTTCCCTGAACACAGGAGGGAATCGGCCTTCACGCTGTCAATGACTCGTTCCTGCTTGAATCATGTGTGTTTCGGCTCCTGAGGAAGCACTGCCGTGGACAGCCCTATTACCTAAACCTGATGGAGCTATTCCTGGAGGTAAGAACTGTACCGGTAATCTGTATATCCAGATACACAGTGTTATTCCTTATTTCCAGTTCCACTGTATTACAGGCCTCCTACCAAACTGAGCTGGGACAGACACTAGATCTAATCACCGCTCAGCCAGGGAAGCTGGATCTAGCCTGGTACACAGAGACCAGGTGAGTTATCTGCATCTCAGACACTAGATCTAATCACAGCTCAGCCCAGAATGTTGGTTCTAGCCAGGTACGCAGAGACCAGGTGAGTTTTCTGCATCTCAGACACTAGATCTAATCACCACTCAGCCCGGAATGTTGGATATAGCCTGGTACAGAGAGACCAGGTGAGTTATCTGCATCTCAGACACTAGATCTACTCACGGCTCAGCCTGCAATGTTGGTTCTAGCCAGGTACGCAGAGACCAGGTGAGTTATCTGCATCTCAGACACTAGGGGCCTTATTTTGGTTCATTCTTTCTGACAAAATCCTTTTTAGATGGGCAAAACCATGTGCACTGCAGGTGGGGCAGGTGTTACTTGTGCAGAGAGAATTAGATTTGGGTGGGGTTTTACTTCAAAGTGAGATTTATATTGCAGTGTAAAAATAAAGCAGTCAGTATTTTCCCTGCACAGAAACAAAAATTACTTACCCAAATCTAATTCTCTCTGCACATGTTACATCTGCCCCCTGCAGTGCACATGGTTTTGTCCATCTAAGAAGGATTTTGTCAGAAAGAATGAACCAAAATAAGGCCCTAGATCTAATCACCACTCAGCCCGGAATTTTGGATATAGCCTGGTACAGAGAGACCAGGTGAGTTATCTGCATTTCAGACAATAGATCTAATCACCGCTCAGCCCGGAATGTTGGATCTAGCCAGGTAGCAGAGACCAGGTGAGTTATCTGCATTTCAGACAATAGATCTAATCACCGCTCAGCCCGGAATGTTGAATCTAGCCAGGTAGCAGAGACCAGGTGAGTTATCTGCATTTCAGACAATAGATCTAATCACCGCTCAGCCCGGAATGTTGGATCTAGCCAGGTACACAGAGACCAGGTGAGTTATCTGCATCTCAGACACTAGATATAATCATCACTCATCCTAGAATGTTGGATATAGCCTGGTACAGAGAGACCAGATGAGTTATCTGCATCTCAGACACTAGATCTAATCACCACTCAGCCCGGAATGTTGGATCTAGCCAGGTACACAGAGACCAGGTGAGTTATCTGCATCTCAGACACTAGATCTAATCATCACTCATCCTGGAATGTTGGATATAGCCTGGTACAGAGAGACCAGGTGACTTATCTGCATCTAGGATACTAGATCTAATCACCGCTCAGCCCGGAATGTTGGATCTAGCCAGGTACGCAGAGACCAGGTGAGTTATCTGCATCTCAGACACTAGATCTAATCACCACTCAGCCTAGAATGTTGGATATAGCCTGGTACACAGAGACCAGGTGAGTTATCTGCATCTCAGACACTAGATCTACTCACCGCTCAGCCCGGAATGTTGGTTCTAGCCAGGTAGGCAGAGACCAGGTGAGTTATCTGCATCTCAGACACTAGATCTAATCACCACTCAGCCCGGAATGTTGGATCTAGCCTGGTACACAGAGACCAGGTGAGTTATCCGCATCTCAGACACTAGATCTAATCACCACTCAGCCCGGAATGTTGGATCTAGCCAGGTACACAGAGACCAGGTGAGTTATCTGCATCTCAGACACTAGATCTAATCACCACTCAGCCCGGAATGTTGGATCTAGCCAGGTACACAGAGACCAGGTGAGTTATCTGCATCTCAGACACTAGATCTACTCACCGCTCAGCCCGGAATGTTGGATCTAGCCTGGTACACAGAGACCAGGTGAGTTATCTGCATCTCAGACACTAGATCTAAATCACCGCTCAGCCCGGAATGTTGGATCTAGCCAGGTAGCAGAGACCAGGTGAGTTATCTGCATCTCAGACACTAGATCTAATCACCACTCAGCCCAGAATGTTGTCTATAGCCTGGTACACAGAGACCAGGTGAGTTATCTGCATCTCAGACACTAGATCTAATCACCGCTCAGCCTGGAATGTTGGATATAGCCTGGTACAGAGAGACCAGATGAGTTATCTGCATCTCAGACACTAGATCTAATCACCACTCAGCCCGGAATGTTGGATATAGCCTGGTACAGAGAGACCAGGTGAGTTATCTGCATTTCAGACACTAGATCTAATCACTGCTCAGTCTAGAATGTTGGATATAGCCTGGTATAGAGAGACCAGGTGAGTTTCCTGCTAATATAACCCAATGCCTGTCCTAATGCTTGGCCCTCTGTCTGCAGGTATAAATCCATTGCTAAATATAAGACGGCTTTCCTGTGCTCATACCTGCCCATCGCTGCTGCCATGTTTATGGTGAGTTCTGTGCAGCAGAGCTGACAATCTAATTATCTTCTTTATTACCTTGTAAAAGACTGAAGCTCCAGCAACTGCGTATAACCCATCATATATTAATCCCAGAGCTAGTAATTGCTTGTCACCCACAATGAATAAGCCCCTCTCACATCACATCACATCCCCTATAGAACCAGTCCATGTTCTCACTTTCTAGGCTGGAATAGACCAGGAGGAAAAGCACATAAATGCCAAAACAATCCTGCTGTCAATAGGGGAGTTGTACCAAATACAGGTGAGAAACGGGATAATGGCAGAGTCAGAGGATATCAAACAGTGTAACTTCTTTGCCCCCATCTCCTAATTTACTGTTAGAATGACTACCATGACTGTTATGGAGACCCCAATATCACAGGGAAGATAGGAACTGACATCCAGGAAAGGAAGTGTACGTGGCTGGTGGTGGAGGCACTAAAGAGGGTGAATCCGGAGCAGAGGAAAATCCTGGAGGTAAGTGTGATAGTAGGACAGATTCCCCTCCACTTACACCTTCCCAGAGAGCTCCGCCTCCTGCTTTTTCACCTTCCCAGAGAGCTCCACCTCCTGAGTTTACACCTTCACAGAGAGCTCCGCCTCCTGCTCTTTCACCTTCCCAGAGAGCTCCACCTCCTGAGTTTACACCTTCACAGAGAGCTCTGCCTCTTGCACTTACACCTTCCCAGAGAGCTCTATCTCCTGAGCTTACACCTTCCCAGAGAGCTTCACCTCCTGAGATTACACCTTTCCAGAGAGCTCCACCTCCTGAGTTTACACCTTCCCAGAGAGCTCTGCCTCTTGCACTTACACCTTCCCAGAGAGCTCCATCTCCTGAGCTTACTCCTTCCCAGAGAGCTCCACCTCCTGAGATTACACCTTCCCAGAGAGCTCCACCTCCTGAGTTTACACCTTCCCAGAGAGCTCTGCCTCTTGCACTTACACCTTCCCAGAGAGCCCCACCTCCTGAGCTTACACCTTCCCAGAGAGCTCCACCTCCTGAGCTTACATCTTCCCAGAGAACTCTTCCTCCTGCTCTTACACCTTCCCAGAGAGCTCTGCCTCTTGCACTTACACCTTCCCAGAGAAATCCACCTCCTTCACTTAAACGTTCCCCAAAACTCCTCCTCCCATGCTTGCACCTTCCCCAACAGCTACTCCTCCTGCACTTACACCTTCTCCCAAAACTCCTCATCCTGCTCTTACACCTTCCACAACAGCTCCGCCTCCTGTGCTTACTCATTCCCTCAAAGCTCCTCCTCTTCCTCCTTTGGTTACATATCTTAGAGGTGCATGTTCCTCCTGCACCATTGGTTACACATGTCCTAGCAGTATTCCTCACACTATCTCCGGTATTAACCCTAGCATTGCTGTGACACACAGGAGAACTACGGCCATGACGATGTGGACAAGGTGCAGAGGATAAAGCAGCTGTACGAGGATCTAGACCTGCCCACTGTGTACAGAGAGTATGAGGAGGAGAGTTACCAGAGACTGCAGTTCCTCATCTCCCAGCATTCACATGGGCTGCCCAAGGAGATCTTCCTGGACCTGGTTCACAGGATCTACAAGAGACAGAAATGAATGTAGCTCCGTATACTGATCCTTCTCCCCTGCTGTACAAATTCTAGTACAGGAACAGAGACACCTGGTTCCTCTCCATACATGCACTATTAAACGGGTTCCCTCTGGTGCTCAATAGTTTCGTATTCTCAGTACAACCTGTAACACAATTCTTATTACTCTGCCTCAATTGGTGATAATTTGATGGTTTTCTGCTTCGTTACGTGTTGTTCAAGAAGCCTCCGGTTTCTCATTCTGCGGACACTAATGAAACAGAACAAAATATATTAACAAATTCCTGTAGGCTGAGTATTCCTGCAATTTATAGTATACAGTATGAGTGGTCACCTATTTTCTGTTTGGGACTCTCCTACAAACTTTCTTTGCCTACGTTATATGACCCTTGGTATGGGGCTATAGAAGAGCAGAAAATATATACGCACACTATATGAACACAAGTATTTGTCCACGTGTTAATTATTGATTTATTGAAGAGTTCCAAAATATCACTGGCATTAATGTATGCTCAAAAAGTGCATGGCAGCAGCTTAATGGAATGGGTTTCCATGGCCAAGCAGCTGCATGCAGCCTCACATCACCAAGTCCAATGCAAAGTGTCGGACGAAGTGGTGTAACGCACCAACACTGGACTGTGGAGCAGTGGGAATGTGTTCTGTGGAGTGATGAGTCTGCTTCTCTGTTTGTAGTCAGATGGGTGAAGCTGGGTTTTGCGGATGCCAGGAGAACATTACCTGCCTGACTGCAGTAAGCCAACTGTGAAGTTTGGTGGAGGAGGGATAATGGTATGAGGGCTGGTGGAGGAGGGATAATGGTACGGGGGCTGGCTGAGGAGGAATAATGGTATGAGGCTGGCGGAGGAGGTATAATGGTATGAGGCTGGCGGAGGAGGGATAATGGTACGGGGGCTGGCGGAGGAGGGATAATGGTATGGAGTCTGGTGGAGGAGGTATAATGGTATGAGGCTGGCGGAGGAGGGATAGTGGTACGGGGGGGGCTGGCGGAGGAGGGATAATGGTATGAGGCTGGCGGGGGAGGGATAATGGTACGGGGGGCTGGCGGAGGAGGGATAATGTTATGAGGCTGGCGGGGGAGGGATAATGGTACGGGGGGCTGGCGGAGGAGGGATAATGGCATGAGGCTGGCGGGGGAGGGATAATGGTACGGGGGGCTGGCGGAGGAGGGATAATGGCATGAGGCTGGCGGGGGAGGGATAATGGTACGGGGGGCTGGCGGAGGAGGGATAATGGTATGAGGCTGGCGGGGGAGGGATAATGGTATGGGGGCTAGCGGAGGAGGGATAATGGTATGGAGTCTGGTGGAGAAGGTATAATGGTAATAGTGCTGGCGGAGGAGGGTTAGTGGTATGGGGGCTGGTGGAGGAGGGATAATGGTACGGGGCTGGCGGAGGAGGTATAATGGTATGAGGCTGGTGGAGGAGGGATAATGGTACGGGGGCTGGAGGAGGAGGGAGATTGGTATTGGGGGCTGGTGGAGGAGGGATAATGGTATGTGGGCCGGCGGAGTAGGGATATTGGTACGGGGGCTGCTGGAGGAGGGATAACGGTACGGGGGCCGGCGGAGGAGGGATATTGGTACGGGGGCTGGAGGAGGAGAGATAATTGTGTGGCACCCCATCAGAGCATGTAAAGACATTTATTACACTTAATGTATTCAGGTCACATGACTTAGAAGCTGCTAGAACAAGTTACAGCTGGCTGAGGCAGACTGTTAGGGCAGTTACCCAGAGTCCCCGGAGGTAGCAGCTGGAAAAAGGGAGATGCGCAAGGTAGATGTGTGACATGCTCTGACCTTACAATTGTAAATATGTATATACTGTATATGTAAAAACCTCAGTAAAAATGATTTATCAATATTAATACTATTGGACTTCATCACCAAACATTGGTGACTGTATATGTATTCCTTTGGAAGAGACAGATAAGTGATAATTTCTAAAAGAACATCCCTCAAAGCGGGGGAAGGAGACTAGCCCAGACAGTCTGCTCCATGGCAGAATCTGATGGACTTCACCATTTTCCCTGCACTGGAGGGAGGAGTTTCGTTCTGGTGAACAGCTGAGAAATAGTTAATAAAGTTTACGGGCTCACGGTCAGCTCGAGACCCTTTTGCCAGCTCAACCAGAAGGGTTATAAAGGGGAGAGGAGGCAGAGCGGGAGGGCCCTGAGGAGATCTCTGAGAGGACGGAGCGCAGACGGGTGCGCGCTGATGTGACTGACAGCGCGGCGCTGTCTTGCGGTTTTACCGGAGGTCGGGTGAAGTGAGGCAGAGCTGCGCAGACAGGCAGCAGAGCTGAAAAATAAAGTATACATACAGATGGGGCAGGTCTCATCATTGCAGGGGATGGCGCCGCCGTCCCCCGCCACCCGCCATCTGTACAGCGAAAGGGGACGTGCGCGCACGAGATGCGGGGCGGCTCTCTGGAAGCACCAGCAGGCAGAGAGTGGTAAGTGTTGGTCCTATCCCCAAAAAGAAGTTAACACACCCTCTCCACAGAATACACAAAAACGCTGACACACACAGGGATGCACATAGGAGTGCAGGGAGAGCTACATTATCCCCAACACTAAGGAGCATATAAAAGAAAGAAAGAGTCTATTCAGCCAGAGATATATCCAATTTCGACCTGCAGATCCCCCACTGTTACAAGATTAGTAAAAAAATATTTTATTACAGTTTACAGGGAAATTGTGCAGAGATTACAGTAAATATATGTGGCAACCCTGTGGAAAGTATAAACACTGTAGTCTATCCAAAGAGACTAAGCAAGTCTGTGCACAGTGAAATAAGTTACAGTCGGAATTCTCAGTAAGCTCCCAATGTTCAGGGAATACTTAACAAAAGAGTTGGCTGAAGCGAGTCTATATGCAGCTGTGGTTTCCTCAGAAAGCCCGTGCTTAATCTAGAAATCCTCCAGTAAAAAGAATGTACAATTGTTAACTCATCCCTATATAGGATTACAATTAATACTGGTGTGGACAGCGTTTGTTCATTATTAAAGAAAAACTACAGTTCTACTTTGACAGTAGGGAAGGAGTTTATATTAGCAGAATATATATAAGACTGTGTGAGTCATCCAGCAGACAGACAGAGTTAACCATAAAATAACCTGTTGAGTGGATACAAAAGTTCTAAATATACAAGTCACTGTGTCAGCATAGACTTCACCCTGTTGGATTACAAATACATTGTTTCTAAGGAGTCAGACTTAAGGGGTGTACACACGGAGCAAATGTGTGCTATTTTCTAAGCAATCTGACTAGATTGCTTAGAAAGTAAGCACAGATCTCTCCGTGTGTATGCTCCAAGTGATTAAATATCTCTTGCTAAAGGGGCATACACACGTAGAGATCTGTGCTAAGCAATTTTGCTAAGCTATTTTTCTAAGCAATTTTGCTGGTGTCAAGATCTCCCATGGGGAGCACATACACATGCAGAGATTTGTGCTAAGTGATTTTGCTAAGCGATTTTGCTAAGCAATTTTGCTTAAGCAAAAAAAGTCAGGGTAATGGTTCAGAATGAGAGATTGTGATCAGTATCTCTCATTCTGTACACACAGAGAGATTTGCAGTCATTTGCTAAGCAATTTGACTAGATTGTGACTGCATGCACTGACTTAGTTAGCAAGAGATATTTAATCTCTCGGAGCATACACACGGTGAGATTTGTGCTTAGTTTCTAAGCAATCTAGTAAGATTGCTTAGAAAATAGCACAAAATCGCTCCGTGTGTACACCCCTTAAGTAAGTCAGTGCATGCAGTCAAAATCTAGTCAGATTGCTTAGCAAAGATTGCTTAGCAAATGACTGCAAATCTCTCTGTGTGTACAGAATGAGAGATACTGATCGCAATCTCTCATTCTGAACCGCTACCCTGCCTTTTTTTGCTTAAGCAAAATTGCTTAGAAAAATTGCTTAGCAAAATAGCTTAGCACAAATCTCTGTGTGTATGTGCTCTCCATGGGAGATCTTGACACCAGCAAAATTGCTTAGCAAAATTGCTTAGCACAGACCTCTACGTGTGTATGCCCCTTTACACTTAATATTCAGTGAAGACTTTGATCTTGTGGAAAGGATTTGGTTATCTCAAGTACTGATTAATTCTGCAACAACTAGAAGAAAGTATAGAAAGTGCTTCATTTCCCTTTGCATATAGACAGAGACTAGTGCACTTGCATGGGTATTCATATTATTGCGCAATAATAGCATAATAGGTAGTACTAAGATATTCACTGTGTATTGGCATGTAATTGTTTATGAAAGCGAATAACATGCTTATTGGTTTTAGAGTACAAAGGTAGGGTTGCATAATTGTTTTAGGCCTCAGGACCCTTCTGAAATGGAGAGATTGAGTGGGAGACGCCGGCTGCAGTTCCAGCTTAATAAAATCTGAATTGTAGTTGTTTATGTATTTATGCCAATGATATTGTGTTTGCGAATCTATATACTTGTTATTACTTAATAAAAAGTTTAAAAACTGTGAATCTGTGAGAAAAGGAAGTATCTGCCTGAACAACCCTACCCTCTCCTATACAAACCTATAAGTCATCACAGATGCCGCCTCAAGTACAGTGGTGTAGCTTGCGCTGCGAAAACTAAAGGGTGACTGATCTTGCTCGTTGCTAAGAGGACTGACCTCACCTGTTAATAATAATAACAGGACCCCACATGCTGCTCCCCCTGTATAATAAAAGGACACCACAGGCTGCTCCCCCTGTATAATTAAAGGACACCACAGGCTGCTCCCCCGTATAATAAAAGGACACCACAGGCTGCTCCCCCTGTATAATAAAAGGACACCACAGGCTGCTCCCCCGTATAATAAAAGGACACCACAGGCTGCTCCCCCTGTATAATAATAATAACAGGACTCCACAGATTGCTCCCCCTGTATAATAATAAGGCTGCTCCCTGTGTAATAATAATAATAGGACCCCACAGCGCTCACCCCTTGACCCCTGGATAGGGTCTCCAGTGCCAGGGATGCGGCGCCATGTTGTTGATGCCGGCTGTACCCGGCATCAGTCAGTGGGGAAAGTTAAATCCCGGCGAGCGCTCTCACATCGCGCATGCACCAGGTTGGGACACCGGAGGCAGGGATGCGGCGCCATGACGTTGATGACATTGTGACATCATGGCACCGCATCCCTGCCTCCTGCGTCCCATACCGGTGCATGCGCAGTGAGAGCATTTAGAGTTTTAACTGTCCCTAGTGCAGACTGATGCCGGCCCAGCATAGCAAGGCAGAGCAACCGAGCCTGTGTAATCACAGGTAGAGGGGATGGTATATATATATATATATATATATATATATATATATATATATATATATATATATATATATATATATATATATATATATATATATATATATATCATATAAGGAGAGTCCACATGCAGCACTGTAGTTTGGTGTTACAACAGTGATGTACTGTTCAGAGGTACAAGGTATATGCAGGCTGACGTGTGCAGTGAAAGTGACCGGTCCTAGGTCTCCAGACGTCACTCCCACCCTCACCTCATTGTTCAGGTTCAGCACCGGTCGAGCAGCTCCATGCCATCTCTAGTGTACCGAAGCAAGGGAGTCCTCACTCAGCAGTCCAGCACAGCAGCCCCACGTGTCTTCCGTTACCAAACAGGAAAACAGAAGGAGCGCATGGTTACGGAAGCCACCGTAGGTCTAAACAAAAAAACTGTCACAGCCACACTGCGGATGAAGGGGCACTGACGGCTGGTGGGCGTGCTTCCAGGCGGTGGAGCACCAGCTCCAGGCGCCGACATGTCACCTGGTGCCGGAGCTCCGGCGCCAGGTGACATGTTGGCGCCTGGAGCTGGTGCTCCGCCGGCTCCACCCTAGCTACGCCTATGAATATGTGCACATGGAGGGTCTTCTTCGCTTTCCTCCTGCGCAGTGTGACACAACCTGTTTTTGCCAGCAGCGGAGTAGAGGTAAGACAGGCTGTGATTAACTTTTCTTGATATGAATAAAATGTGAAGCTATATTTATATCATGTGTGTGTGTATATATATATATATATATATATATATATAGATATAGATTGGGGTGATGGCCTGGCACTCACTCAGCTGGGTCCAGCTACCCCGGTGCCCTCCAGGTCAAGTAGGTAGGAAGATGGATGAGGCGGCACTCAAGTGTTTTTTTTTCAAAGTGTATAATTGACAAAAAACAGGACCAACGTTTCGGGGTCTTAGTCACCCCTTTGTCAAGGTGATTTCCACTTGCACCTTGACAAGGGGGTGACTAAGACCCCGAAACGCTGGTCCTGTTTTTTGCCAATTATACACTTTGAAAAAAAAACACTTGAGTGCAGCCTCATCCATCTTCCTATATATATATATATATATATATATATATATACATAGTGTGCGTATAGACCCATACATGCTAGAATTTTTGTCTACTTAAGGGTAAGATTGTTTGATATTCTTTTCCTTCCACTTGTGTACCTTGTACTTGTGTTTTTGGGGCATTGTAACCAAAGCTTAAGATGATGCACTGAAATATATTTACATTTGGGAAATCCGCTGAGTGCTGCTACTTGCTTCTGTGCTGGGAATATATTCTGTTTACCAGAAGGCACCACGGCCTTTGCTGTTCGGCACGAGAGTGCTGGTCTGATATATACATACACTGTACAAATACACACACATGTCACAACAAAACCTAGCAGAGTTGCCACTCCTCTCTGCTCAGGTGACCACACCCCTTCCAGAAAATGACCACGCCCCTCAGTGGGCCTCTGTGTGTGCTTTTCCCTGGTGGGCCCTTCATGCCACAGTCTGACACTGGACTGCACAGAGCGGGTCCCGGGTCTGTATGTTGTATACAGACCCGGGACCCTCTCTGTGGAGTGAATATTTAATGAGCGGGTCCCCGCCCCCTGCATATGTAATGAGCAGGTCCCGGGTCTGTATGTTGTGTCTGTACATCATGTCTACTTTTCTAACTTGTCTTGTTCCTCATCTCCTATATATTTGGCTACATCTGTCACTCAAAGTGGGTGTCTGTGTCTATAACGCTCTGTTCCTGGACTTTCCTCTTAATGTGTGATTGCCTTCATCTGTGCTGAACACCTTTCTGAGAAATTAACCTGTTTAAAACAGGTGATGGCAATCATACATTAAGGGGAAGTCTAGAAACAGAGCATTGTGTCCCTCCTGGAGAGGGTCATGTTGGGAGGTATGTGACAGAGAACCAGCCCAGTGAGCCCACAGACAGTGCCAGACACCCACTGCCTTCCCATGTTGCCCAGCACTGCTACTCCACAGCCACCAGGTGAGCGCCCCCCTCCCGCGATTTGCGGCAAAACCTCCCCCCCGCGCCCCCCCCCCCTCCCGCGATTCGCGGCAAAAACACCCGCTCCCCCGCGACCCCCCCTACCGCGATTCGCAGCAAAAACACCCCCGCGACCCCCCCTCCCGCGATTCGCTGCAAAAAGAACCCCTCCCACGACCCCTCCCGCAATTCGCTGCATAACCACCACCCCGCGACCCCCCCTCCCGCGAATCGCGGCAAACCCTCCCCCGTGACCCCCCCCCCGATTCGCGGAACCCCCCCCCCGCGACCTCCCTCCCGCGATTTGCGGCAAAAAGAACCCCCCCGCAACCCCCCCTTGCACGATTGGCGGCACCCCCCCTGCGACCCCCCTCCCGCGATTCGCGGCACCCCCCCCCCCCCCCGCAATTCGCAGCACCCCCAGGATTAAATGGCACATGCAAAACACTGACATGGCTATGGTCGACAATGAAAGAGGTTGACATGAGTTTTTGAAGATTTATTTTTAATTTTTTTAATTTTTTCATATTCATTGTCATGTGTCGACATGGACACCAATGAAATGGCACACTTATGTCAACATTTACATGTGTTGACCTTTCTGTGTTGATTTTTTCTTGTGGCAATTCGCGTCACACCCCCCGCAACCCCCCCTCCCGCGATTCGCGGCACCCCCCGTGACCCCCCACCTCCCGCAATTCGCGGCAACCCCCCACCGGAACCCCTGTGAACCCCGCCCTCCCGCGATTCGCGGCACCCACCCCCGCGACCCCCCTCCCGCAATTCGCGGCACCCCCCCGTGATTCGCGGCAGCTCCAGAATTAAATTGCACATGGAAAACACTGACATGGCTATGGTCGACAATGAAAAAGGTTGACATGAGTTTTTGAAGTTTTTTTTTTTCATTTTTTGAATATTTTCATATTCATTCTCATGTGTCGACATGGACACCAATGAAGTGCCACACTTATGTCAACATTTACATGTGTTGACCTTTCTGTGTTGATTTTTTCATGTGGCGATTTGCGTCACACCCCCCCCACCCCCCACTCCCGCGATTCACGGCACACACACACACACCTCCCCCGCGATTCTCGGCACCCCACCCCGTGACCCCCCCTCCCGTGATTCACGGCACACCCCCGCGACCCCCCCTCCCATGATTTGCCGCAACCCCGCCCCGTAACCCCCCCTCCCGCGATTCGCGGCAAACCACCCCCGCGACCCCCCCTCCCGCAATTCGCGGCACCCCCCCGCGATTCGCGGCAGCTCCAGAATTAAATTGCACATGGAAAACACTGACATGGCTATGGTCGACAATGAAAAAGGTTGACATGAGTTTTTGAAGTTTTTTTCTTCATTTTTTGAATGTTTTCATATTCATTCTCATGTGTCGACATGGACACCAATGAAGTGCCACACTTATGTCAACATTTACATGTGTTGACCTTTCTGTGTTGATTTTTTCTTGTGGCGATTCGCGTCACCCCCACCCCCACCCCCCCCGCAACCCCCACTCCCGCGATTCACGGCACACACACAACCCCCCCGCGATTCTTGGCACCCCACCCCGTCACCCCCCCTCCCGTGATTCACGGCACACCCCCCGCGACCCCCCCTACCATGATTCGCCGCAACCCCCGCCCCCGTAACCCCCCTCCCGCGATTTGCGGCAACCCACCCCGCGACCCCCCTCCCGCGATTCTCTGCAATCCCTCCCCTCCCGCGATTCGCAGCATCCACCCCCCCACAACCCCCCCTCCTGCAATTCGCGGCACCCCCCGCGACCCCCCCTCCTGCAATTCGCGGCACCCTCCGCGACCCCCCCTCCCGCGATTCGCGGACACCTAAGTTGCAATACAGGGCATCTTTCATATAATTCTAACCATATTTCTCATATACAAATGTTCACAAATTAAGGGGGCGCAGCCCCTTACGACGGTGTGAAGAGCGCCCGTAGGGCGCGATGAATCACCTAGTAAATACATAAAGCTGCTCTGGAGCAGATACTGAACATACTTCTTATAATCTGTATCACTCTTCATTTCATATATTGTCTGTTTTTTGTGCATTATATCGATTTTCAGGTCTGAGCTCATTAATATTCACTGAGCTGGGTCCCGCTCATTATATATGCACAGAGCGGGACCAGCTTGTGCTCACTACTGCCTGGGTCCTAAAGGCTGCACGAGATGGGACACTAAGGCTGACTGCAGCGGGAGACAGTGTGCTATGAAGCAGTGGCGGAACTCCCGGAGGCAATGGAGTCATCTACCACCGGGCGCCAGGCTTACAGGGGGGCACTGGATCCATTGCCTCCAATGTTCCACTTAGTGCCGCTGTCGCCTGCTGCACTTATCTTACTCAGCGGTGCGGCTATGTTATGCAGCAGTGCGGGCGGGCGCGGGCAGACGCCCCCGTATCCTTGTGAGCAGTGGTGCGGGTGGGCTCCCCCCCTCCCCTGTGTTTGGGCGCCCCCCTCCCCCATAGCCACATCCGCAGCGGCCACAACGCTGCTCCTCTCTGTCACCTAGCTGGAGCTAAAGTCAATCTGAGCAAGCCAGCCAGTGATGAAGAGCCGGGAGTCGGGCGGCAGACAGTCCACTGCACACAGCCAGTGTGCGAGTGTGACTGTCACTGAAGCAGGCAGGCGGCAGCTGTCATCTAAAAGCCGAGACCTGGAGGGAGGGCGTCAACCTTTGAGGGTAATGGGCCCTACACACTGAGCGATATTCAGCCACTTTCTGAGCGGTTGTACATAATCGCTCAGAAAGTGGCTTACTATCGCTGTGTGTGTAGCCCACACAGCAACCCAGATGCGCGGCCCCGTGCGACCCCGATTCAGAACAGCCCTGACTGTTATTGTCGCTCAGAAGGCCCACACATTTCTGCTTGTGTGGTGGCCTCTGAGTGATCAGGTGCTGTGAGCTCCCGTGACGCCGCCCCTGAAGCCGCCCCTGGAGAAGCTGTAGCGCATGCAGTGGGAGCAGCGTGCAGTGACGGCGGAGAGCACCCCGAGTCCCACCCGGCACTGGTAGCACTCCCCCAGTGGCTGACCTCTGCGAGGAGTGAGCCGGAAGTGCGCTCCCTGGGCTGTGCACAGTGCACTCCCAGGACATGGAGCGGGAGGATGCGCTGCTACGGGGCATCTCTGAGATCAGCTGTCATTCAGAAGTGTGGCAGACTTCCCGGACCAACATGTAATGGTGCCGCCACAGTGGGGATTATTTCCTGTGTGTGTGGGCATGTAAAATAATGATTCACAGGCAGTATCCTATCACACACCCTTTCAATGCATTTTATCAGTTTCATATTAGAACTGAGCACCTTGTCAATATCTGCTATTTATTTCTAATTATTAGGAGCTCTGTATTTAGAACCCTATTTTCATGACTAACCCACAATCAAGATGTTGTAGAGTTCGGACATCTCTATCATGTTTCTTCAGGTAGAAGTCATAAGTATGCTTTAATTAATATGTTTGGGAGGGGGACATTATATCACCAACATTTATGTTTATGGGGGGACTTTTGTTTTTTTGAGGGGGTCGACACTATTGCACCAACGCTTACATGTCACAATGGGCCTTATTCTAGTTCACTCTTTCTGACAAAATCCTTCTTAAGCCCCGTACACACGGGGGAGATATATTGCTCAGTGTCTCCTTTTCATCAGCGACCAGAGGTAATCAGTTGGTCGCAGGAGCAAGCTCCTGCGACCAGCGATTAGAACAGGGCTGAAAACGAGAGCGCACACCCAGCGATTTATCGCCGGGGCACACTCCCATCACTGGCAATATGGTCGCCAGCGACATCAGCCCCTATTGCAGCCGTGTGTACATGGCTTTAGATGGACAAAACCATGTGCACTGCAGGTGGGGCAGATGTAACTTGTGCAGATAGAATTAGATTTGGGTGTGGTTTTACTACAAAGTGAGGTCTATATTGCAGTCTAAAAATAAAGCAGCCAGTGTTTACCCTGCACAGAAACAAAATAACTCACCCAAATCTAATTCTCTCTGCACATTTTACATCTAACCCACCTGCAGTGCACATGGTTTTGTCCATCTAAGAAGGATTTTGTCAGAAAGAGTGAACTAGAATAAGGCCCAATGTGACATGTGTCATATGACACTCCCCCAGGCTTTATTACAACCCATTATTTAAATTGAGAGATTTGAAATCTCTCATGCTGAATCTCCCGTTATGAATCTCTGGCACAAATCTCTCCATTTGTAGGGCCCTTTAGTCTATGAAGCCCCTCTCTCCCTGGCATTCTTTCTTTCTCTCACACACTCTTGTTTCTCGGTTTCTCCATGAATCCTTCTCTCTCTCTCTCTCTTTTTTTTTTTTTATGAAGGGGGGGGGGGGGGAACTTTTATCTTGCCTCCAGGGTGAAGTGAACGAACTGACGCCACTGCTATGAAGTCTGCTTAGTGTTGGCAAACACACACATTGCTAATCTTACTGGTATAATAGGAAGTGACAAATCCCTAACAATAATAAAGAGGGAACGCACGTACCATAATAAAGGAAATTATCAGTGCACATAAATCGCACCCGGAGAATCACACATGCTGCAGCGTGTTATAAAGTTTGTTCAGTATAGGTAAATACATATACTGCCAATCACACTGGTATAACAAAGTGTAAAGGCCCCCATACACTATGCGATTTTGGGACGATTTCATCCGATTTCGGCACTTTGTGCCGATAATCGGGTGAAATCGGTCGAAAATCGTAGGTGTGTGATATCTGATCCGATCCGATGCGCGGTCCCGTGCGATCAGTTCGATCAGGGAGGTCGGACGGTCTGTACATACGATCACGTCCGACCTCCCTGTATGCATATGCCTGCCACCTGACAGGCATATGTGTGGGAGGCACCGGGGCGGGGCCACGCGCGCACCACTCGTTGCGCATACTCACCTCGCTGCGCTCCGCCTTTTACCTTCGGGCCTGCGACGGTGTACCTTCCTCTTGCTCCACTAGTCTCCGGAAGCGACTGCACCTGTAGGGGAAACAAGGGGGGGGAAACCCCCTAAGGGGGGGAGGGGATGCTCATCACAGGCACTATTGGCCTCAGAATGGTTACACCGCTTGTGGAACACGGCAGGTGTAACTGGGGTGGGGGAACACTCCGGGGAGGGGAAGGAGCACAAACAACACGACAACAGATTCAATACAATTTCTACTCACCAGTCGTCTACTGGTCCGCCGTCACGCTTCCAATGCGGATACCGGCATCTGAAAAGGAACTCACGTAACCTCCTGCTCCCTAGGGCAGGGCAATACACCAACGAGTCTGCGGCTTACCGCCCGCGCACCCTGCGGCCTGAAGCCGTCTTACGTAACTCGCGACCTAGCGCTGGATCCTTAGATGCCACAGCCTAGCGTCGCGCAACCTATGACCTAGCGCCGAATCTTCCGATGCCACGGCCTAGCGTCACGCAACCTGGTGCCTAACGCACGCGCAACCTGTGACCTAGCGCCGGATCTTCCGATGCCACGGCATAGCGTCACGCAACCTGGCGCCTAACGCCCGCGCAACCTGTGACCTAGCGCCGGATCTTCCGATGCCACGGCCTAGCGTCACGCAACCTGGCGCCTAACGCCCGCGCAACCTGTGACCTAGAGCCGGATCTTCCAATGCCACGGCCTAGCGTCACGCAACCTGGCGCCTAACGCCCGCGCAACCTGAAAAGAACACAATCTGCACAGGGCCACAATTGGTGAACCCAAGTACAGCATGCAGTACATGGTGTCAAGTAAAACAGTACAATGTAGAGAGACAACACTGCACCAACACCTAGCGAGGGCCTACCTCCCTCTGGCTGCTCCCAGCCTTACCACAACCACCCTTGTGGCGATACCTGAACTCGCGGCCTGTCGATACAGGCCTGTTACTTCTACGGAGAGGCCTCAGCCCTAGCCGGGTCTGGGCCTCGTACACAACCAGGGCCTTGCACCCTGCAACACAGATGGGCCTGGTGCCCAGTAACCCAGGTGGGCCTGGGGCCCAATAACACAATGGGGCCCGAGGGCCTACTATGTAGGGGCCTAAAGCCCAGAGCACCACTGGGCCTGATGCCCAACAACACACAAAGGGGCCTAATGCCCAACGACACACAAAGGGGCCTAATGCCCAACACCACCCAAACCTTAGGTCCCCACGGGCCTAGAGCCCGACTACAGTCACGCAGGCCTGGTGCCTGAATTGGGCCCACGGGCCTATTGCCCGCACACCTGGTGGTCTAGGGAGGGGACCCACATGTGGACTTACCCATCCTAGGGCCTTCCGCTGGACCAAGCCTGGTCCAGCCACGAGGGTGGTCCGTCTTCACCGGAGGTGGGATGCTTCCCACCACCTCTGGGCTTCCTGCAGTCTTCACCGGGGCAGCGGGGGCCGGGGCAAGCTCTTTTGCGTTGCACCCCGCCGCACCCGGGCTTCTTCCGGCTTCGCCGGCTGTCCCCGGCACTGTGTCCTTCGCCCGGCGGGCGGCAGCGTGTAGCAGTCCTGCGCACACAGCTGCCGCCTCCCGGGGCTTCCGGCGGCAATCCTGTCTCCGTCCAGCGCTCTCCTCTCTCCTCGTCCTCCGTCGCCGAACTCCCCTTCCCGCCTCCGGCGCTGGTTAGTTCAAACCAGCGCCCGGGGGCGGGGCTCATGACGTGGCGAGCCAGGATTGGCTCGCCGCCTCCTCTTCCCATTGGGCGACAGAGTGAGAGCCATTATTGGCTCTCCTTTGGTGCCGTATTCGAATTTCCTTTGTTCGTGGGGACCAGCGGCAAAGGCTCGCCGCTGCCCCCACACCCGGCGTCACTGGAGGGTCTGCTTCCGGCTCCCTGGGGTGGTGCCAGGCCACCCCAGGCCAGGAAGCAGGCGCCAACCAGCAGCAGGGCCAGTGACCGCACGAGTACACTGGTCCTGGCTGCAGGGGGCGGCGCCACCCGGCGGCGGCACTGCCCCTTTCGTCCCGGTGCTACTGCACCGTAGCGTACTTCTACATATGCATGCAGACACCGGGGCAGCGGGTCCCTGAGCACCGGCGAGTGCTGCTGACTGACCTGGCCGGGCGGCGGGTGCGGTGAGCGCTGCAGACCTGGCCGGGCAGTGTACTTACACATAGCAGCAGCGGGGACGGGCAGCGCAGTGGCGGCTATTATATTTTTAAAATACTTGTCAAATGACCGGCCGCTCTCTGATTGGCCGGAGAGCTCTCAGCCAATCAGAGAGCGGC
Source organism: Crinia signifera (assembly GCF_055691185.1). Lineage (NCBI taxonomy): Eukaryota > Metazoa > Chordata > Amphibia > Anura > Myobatrachidae > Crinia > Crinia signifera. The sequence goes on from NC_139223.1 coordinate 25,927,990, forward strand.
CGGTCATTTGACAAGTATTTTAAAAATATAATAGCCGCCACTGCGCTGCCCGTACCCGCTGCTGCTATGTGTAAGTACACTGCCCGGCCAGGTCAGCAGCGCTCACCGCACCCGCCGCCCGCCCCCACCACCGCTGGCCGCCGCTGCCCCCACCACCGCCACCGCCGCCGCTGCCCGCCCTCACTACTCCTCACCGCCCTGCAGCTCCCCGGGGTTTTTTTTACATGGGATAAATCGCATGCGATTTATCCCATGTAAAAAATGGCACATCAAGTGCCAAATTGTATGTGAGCCTCCCGGGGAGCTGCCGGGCGGCTCGCAGGTAAATTGGGTCCGACTTGTCCCTAGGACAAGTCGGCCTAATGTATGGGGGCCTTAACATATCCCTAATAGTAATAAAGAGGGAAGTCACATACTAAATTAAAGGGGCTTATCAGCACATCCAGGCTGCACTGTTATGTGGAACACAAGCTGCATAATAATCACAGGATACCAAAATAAAGAAAACACAAAATAATAAAGTTACACCTGATTCTATATAACAATCTTACTATCAGTATAGCGCACTGTCCAACAACCCAGTGTAGGGGAGAATACAATCAAAATGCTACAGTGACAGTGAGGTGAAAGATCTTTTCACTCCATAACTAAACTCATATATAAGACTTCTGACCATGGAACTGTGCATTTAATGGCCAATTAAAACATAAGAAATGGAAATGACAGCTAATTAAAAATATATTCAGATTAACCTGGCAGGAAACTCCTTAATCAAGGACTGTGCAAAATAACAAGTACCCTAATGTGGGCAGGCCGCTGCAATTTATTATGAGCACAGCAGGGAACAGATTTTACTCAACTACTGTAAATTAGCTCTGTATCCAAAAGCGAAAGGGAGATACTGTATCTAAACAATTACATGGTCTGTCCCCAAGAAAGTATTACATGCCTGCGTGTGAGATAATATACAAATACCAGTAACTGTTGCAATATCCAGTAACTTGTGAAGGAGAAATACAAGAACTTGGGCAACATATAATACATAAAAGCTTTTTTTATTACAGCGTGTGTTTTGTCAATTTCTCAGATTCAAGTTACTTCAGTGATGAAACAAAGGCCCAACGCGTTTCGTCAGAAAGGTGACTTCATCAGGGGCTTACAAGCAAAGTTTTATTTCGACAATCGAATGACACTGTAAATTCAATATAAACAGTCATAAATCAATATCATATCTAAAAAACAACATTTAAGCTGATGAAAAAATGGGATGAGGAGAAGAGGATGGAAAGAGAGAATAATAGTGAAAATGAATAAACGGTACTTGTGAGTTATCCGGGCGCCCGATTTTTGGTCGTATGCGCATCGCGTCGCATCGCATGGCATCGTATGTTAACCAAATGGCATGCGATGCGACGCGACGAGATGACCACCCGAACCCGATTTTACATCGGGTACTATGTAAAGTGTCGCATCGCATGGCATGTTAACCACATGGCATGCGATGCGATGCGATGCGATACCACCCGATTTTTGCAGTGTAAAACCCCCAATAAAGTGTCCCAAAAAGTGACACAATGTCAGTCCCATCCCCATTGTTAACACCACTCCACTATCAACGTGAACCCGAAGCGTGGCGAGCGCAGCGAGCCCGCGAGGGGCGGCGGTACGCGTCCTACGACCTTTTCATGCCCTACTATCCACTAGGGCGTGGAGTGAGAATATAATAGTGTGGCGAGCGCAGCGAGCCACCGAGCCCGAAGCGTGGCGAGCGCAGCGAGCCCCGCGAGGGGACACGGATACCTTTACAGGTAAGCGCGTCCCTTCACGGGCTTCACAGGTGTCCACGGCGACATGGACACCTGTGAAGCCCACGAAGGGACGCGCTTACCTGTGAAGGTATCCGTGTCCCCTCGCGGGGCTCGCTGCGCTCGCCACGCTTCGGGCTCGGTGGCTCGCTGCGCTCGCCACACTATTATATTCTCACTCCACGCCCTAGTGGATAGTAGGGCATGAAAAGGTCGTAGGACGCGTACCGCCGCCCCTCGCGGGCTCGCTGCGCTCGCCACGCTTCGGGTTGGCTGTGAGCATCCAATATCATTCATCCATATCATGCATATCTGACACATTAACGACAACTGAATTAAAGGTAATAACTGTGTAATTAACATAAGAATGAAATAAATTAGCATAACAAATAATCATAAAGCACACAATAATCTTAATCAACATCATGATTTATCAACTAACGTGAGCGCATGCAGAATACGCTCAAATGCATTGTCTCTCGCCAGGCATTTTCGCCACACGAATTCCTGCATATAGGAATCTAGATGATGGCGTGCTGTTCCCCGCTGGCGTTTGTTGCGCCATTTTGCACACCCCCAAAGTCGCTCAATATTCTGCGTGTGTGCACCAGTCTCTGGGTCGACGAAGTTGAAGCGGTGATTTACCCGCAAGTGGCTGTAACCAGCCCGCTCCAGTTCACTGGTTTGATAGGCACGCCAGCAATCACTTACAATGGTGCTGCCAGGTGCCACATGCTGCACAATTGCACCAATGAGAGTGGGTGCATCTCTTTTCGGAACTGCAACCATAAAACAGTCCCCTGTCTCCCGGCACACTCCTCCGAACACCCACTGCTGTGGGAGTACTCTGCCAACATTGGCCTTGCGTTTCACAAAGAGGCTTTCATCGACCTCCACCATTTTCCCTGGGCCTCCAATCTGTTGCTGTGGCTGTGCCATTAAATCACACTGGCATGCCTCCCGCATCAGGGCATTGTAGAAAATGGTGCTTTTATTGCAGAGTTTCAGATTTTTGGCACAGAATTCAATTGATGTGAGTTCATCGCACCAGCACCAGATAAACCGCAGGATCGTCATGAAGGGGAGCCTGCACCCAGGATAGAACAGGGAGGCCCGCAGACTCTGCTTTTTGCTGCAGATTTTAATATAGCAGCGCCATTTGCGTTCTTTCAGGGACAGGCGCATAGGGTGGCCATTTGGGCATGTGGCAGTCAATGGGAGCAGCCCTTTCTCCTGCAGGAATGTGACTGTCTCTTCCTCTGTTTTTGGGAGGCTGAAGATGCCATCAACCACAGCCATTTTGGCAATAATAGTGTAAGGGGTGAAATGGGGCAGGTGTAAAGGGCCAAATGGGGCAATATTGGGGTAAATGTCCAATAATTCACCTCAGTAATATGCAACAATGCTGAAAATCAATTTCTCTCACTCAAACACTTGCTCTCTCCTCTGGAAACTACCTCACAATGATTTTCTGCCAGATGTGCCAGAGGGCGGGTTTAAAAATGGGCGGGAAGTGTAAACATCGCGTCGCGTCGCATCGCATCCCATTGTATACCATACAATAAGCATACGATGCGACGACATACGACGCGATGGAAAATCGCGTCGCATCGCGTCGTATCGTATGCTTATTATAATGGCATGCGATGACCACATCGGGCGCCCGGATAACTCACAAGTACCGAATAAACCATGATTAATATTAGGAGAGCTTCAGAGAGATGAAGTGTCTATTTTGATCCGCAGATCTGTGATATTAAGATTTAAAAGTATATCTTGTGAAATTACAATACAAATAAGAATAGTGAGCATTTAATTTGTGGACATTGAATTATGATAAAACTTTAATTGATGCAATTACAGTGAATTTCATAAATTATCAACCTTTATTTTAGGACTATAGGATATAAATATATATGTGCAATATTTCAATAAAAAAACGGTGGGGGATAATAAATAAAAAATCTCTATGGGGTTTATTCTAGTTCATTCTTTCTGACAAAATCCTTCTTAGATGGACAAAACCATGTGCACTGCAGGGGGGCAGATGTAACATGTGCAGAGAGAATTAGATTTGGGCGAGTTATTTTGTTTCTATGCAGGGAAAATACTGACTGCATGATTTTACAGTTCAATATAGATCTCACTTTGAAGAAAAACCCCACCCAAATCTAATTCTCTTTGCACAAGTTAAATCTGCCCCACCCGCAGTGCACATGGTTTTGTCCATCTAAGAAGGATTTTGTCAGAAAGAATGGACTAGAATAACCCCCTATATTATCTGAGCACCATAATTTGTTCACTTCTTGTGAACAGTGCCGAATTTCCCATTAAGCACATGAGGCACGTGCCTAGGGGCGGCACATGTTTGGGGGTGGCACTTGCTTGCTTGTGATAGTACTGTCAGCATGAAATGTACCATTAACTGCAAAATATCCACTGTACTGTACTATATTCCATCTTAAATAGAGTGTAAATGGATAGGACATGCAGATACTGCTCCTGTAAACTGTCCTATATAGTAAATATGGTACTTGTGTAATATCTGGGCGCCCGATTTTGACATTGGGTCGGAAAAATCGGTCGCATCGCATGCGACTAAATCGCATGCGATGAGATGCGACTGATTAGACCCGATTTTTCATTGTACAGCCACCCTGATGGCTGATTACAATGTTAAATGCCCCCCCAGACCCCGATTTTTAATTGTATACCCACCCTGATGGGTAATTACTAGGTCAAATGCCACCCCATTGTTAACGCCACCCCACGATCAACGCCACCCCGAAGCGTGGCGAGCGCACTGAGCCCGAAGCGTGGCGAGCGCAGTGAGCCCCGCGAGGGGATGCGCATTACTTCACACGTATTACGCGTCCGCTCGCCATGCTTCGGGCTCGGTGGCTCGCTGCGCTCGCCACACTATAAGTGATTTAGTGGGGGTATGAAAAGGTCGGAGGACGCGTACCGCCGCCGCTCGCCACGCTTCGGGTTGGTGTTGATCATGGGGTGGCGTTAACAATGGGGGGGCAGTTGACCTCATAATTAACCATCAGGGTGGGTATACAATAAAAAATGTCTGGGGGGCATTTAACATTGGTTCCAATGTGAAAATCGGGTCGCGTCGCATCGCATGTCATTATAATGGCATGCGATGCGACCGATTTTTACATTGTAGCAGGAACGTCCAAAAACCCTGAAAATCGGACGCCCAGATATTACACAAGTACCGTAAATATGTATACATGATATAAAAGGTGACAGTGGATTTTTCATTATTCTATTAAATTGGCTATTATCAAATAAGGGGTTATAACTAATCAATAAAAATAATACATTTAGGCTGGGGCGGGGCATTATTGTTGTGCCTATGGGTGCCTTCACCACTAAATCTGCCCCTGCTTGAGAGGGGTCCAGTCTTTCCCTCAATTAGGCATGGGCATCCTCTGGTGTGTTAGAATCATAGTGAGAATCTGCAGTGAATATACATAGGCGGGCAGTATAGATGAGAGGGAATTTTTTATTTTCAGCCACTAATCTGGAGCAGATACAGATGGAGCAGGTCACTTCTTTGACGGGGATGGCGATGGCGAGCCAGCCGCCATCCCCCGCCACCCGCCATCTGTATCTGCGAAAGGGGACTCGCGCGCACAAGATGCGCGCGCGTTCCCTTTCGCATGGTTCCCCCAGGTCCCCGCCGGCTTGTGGGCGGTCACCTGGGGTCCCCACCGCTTCCCTCACCCCCCCTAACCCTGTCCGTCTCCCTGAAGTGGAGACGGACAGGGTGCCGTCACCCCGCCACACGGAAACTGAGACGCGCTTGCGCATGAGACACACGCCTGTCTCAGTCAGATGGAGAGCCGGGCTGCTGGCGGATCGCCAGCGGTGACGTTCTGGTGATTAGTCAGCAAGAGGGAGCCCGGCTCCATCTGTAGGTGAAAAAGATTTTCGCATCCTACAAAGCTCCATGGAATAGTTTTGAAATATTCGGATGCTATGGCCTTCCCACATCAGGGTCTGCGCTTTCCGAGAGGCATTCCAGAAAGCTACCTTATGATGGTAATTTAGACATTCGAACAAAACCATGTCATTAGGCCTGGGAAGTGGCCCCACTCTGTGTATTCTCTCACTAAATCCTTGCATTACTCTTGTATGCCATCAAGGCAGGGGGGGAGATTGTTGCAAAGGAGGACAGTGCCTCTCCACAGAGGGATTCAGGAAGCCCTACCACCCTGGGCGTAACTACCATAGCTGCAGGGAGTGCAGCTGCTATGGGGCCCAGAGCTGAATGGGGCCCACTTTGCGTGTCAAAGCATCATGTGCTACAGATTGAGCCAGCCTTGTCTTTGGCCGGAGCTCGCCAGATGCCTTTCACTGGCAAACGCCGGCGATAGAGACTGGGACGCCCACGCACGACTTAGTATCACGGCGGCTGGGCAGCGTCTCCCTACCCATCTCCGCTTCAGGGAGACGCTGCCCAGTTAGGGGGGGAGGGCAGTGAGGGGGACCAGTGGCGACGGCGGGGGAGGCATCGGGGACCCCCGCCAAGCTCCGTTGCCACGGTGCGTGCCAATGACCCTGGCAGGAGCCGGCCGCTGGTGGTGGATTGCGGTAGAAACGCCATCCACTGCAAAGATAAAGCCGGCTCCATCTGTATATACATTTTTCAGCCATAGGTGATGAATAGGGGCCCTTACAAACTTTTGCTATGGGGCCCACATGTATAAAGTTACACCACTGACCCTGACATTATTTCTTCTAGAGCGATTTTCCATGTCATCAATCTTATTCCAGAGCTGGAAATTTTCTTTCTGCAGTTTAATAATATCTAAGTCATATGCAATATGTAAGTCATGACATACGGAACCATTGTCTGTCACCCTGGCAGTGAGGTGTTGCAGTTGCTGAGTAAGAGCAGCTACTGCTTTTCATAGCATGGGAGACATGGTGGTGGTGATAGCAGTCACTATGTCACTGTAGGTGACAGGGGTCACGGCTGCGGGGGGACAGCGGTACCTGAAATTACATTTGCATGGTAGCTGGGTTGTGGGGAGCTGAGTCTGCAGCCGGCGCCATATTGGATTCAGTGCGGCGTTTATCTCCTCTGTGCTGCGGTGGTGCCGGGGTCCCCGACGGGGATAAAAACTTCTCCATGGTGGGTGGGGAGGTCACATGGAGTACAGGAAGCCATTTGGGGAGGCTGGTGGTCGATGCTGATAGCGGGAGTGAGGGTCCTGTAGCGGAGCAGTGTGGATCAGTCTGCTCCCTGCATGCACCCGGAAGTGCACTGTGTATACGCAGCTTATTTGCGCTCGCCATGCTGTCTGAGTCCGGCCAGTCGGGTTCCCAACCTCGGGCTAATGACTGTCGGGATCCCAACTGTCGGAACCCTATACTACAGCCCACTCTGTGGGGTCCTGAGGACTGACTTCGAGAACCAGTGTCCTAGATGGTTATCCAAAATCTCTGATTGTTTCTCCTGATTAGAAACTGATGCTACTGTAAGTCAGTATCGCCTAGCCAGGAAAGAAAATATAGGTCCAAACAGCGCCCCAGGTGTAGAAAAGAGGGTGTGATAAACTATTTTGTGAAGGGATGCTATTTACAAGATTATACTTCCATTATCACATGTGAAGTTCCATCATTCTTTTTACATCAATCGTGAAGTCTCATTTGATAGATATGATGCTCCAAAATATGCAAAAGAAGAAAGACTTATGATCAGGGCCGGCGCCACCACTAGGCAAATCTAGGCATTTGCCTAGGGCGCCAGCCACTGGAGGGCGGCACTTCGCCTCTCGCATGGAGGCTGCATGGGTGTCCGTGCCGGGTACCTGCGGCACTGTGTGATCTGGCGGCGGGGTCCCTGCAGTGATGCGCGCTATCCGGCAGCCAGGCGGCGGCGCGGGAAGCGCTGCTGGGTTTGAAAACATTCCGCATGCTGATTGGCTGAGATTCAGCCAATCAGCGTACGGCGAGTTTTTAAACCCATCAGCGCTTCCCGCGCCGCCACCTGGCTGCCGAATAGCGCGCATCACTGCAGGGACCCCGCCGCCAGATCACACAGCGCCGCAGGTACCCCCCCCCCCCCCGTAGGCACCGGGGCGCCCCACCCCCCCTCGCCTGGGGCGCTCCGGTGCCTTGCACCGGCCCTGCTTATGATAGTGAAGCCAATTTTAATACAGATGAAACAACAAACATAACAATAAAAAAATTCCAGACAGCAGGCTACAAAAAGGACAATTACCAGCAGAAGTATCAGAACTGGTTTTTAAGCAGTTCACACGTTTGTTTGCATAAATAGTCATTAATCTGGTTCCCGAGTACCAGGTCTGGGACAGCTGCAACAGGGTAAGAGTCCTTCTGTCCTTATTGTCCAGTGAATGTGCCACATCCAGTAGCGCACGCAGGGGGGGTTTCTGAGTACCCAGAAACCCCCCTAGTCTGAAAGCTGAGGGTCTCCTCTTTCCAAGGGTACAAGAATTTTTAAAATCGGCCCTTGGGAACCGGAGATATCTGGCTTCAAAGCAGTGGTCCCCATCCAAGCCTATTAATTGCTCTTACCAGTCAGATATTTCAGGTTTTGCCTGACTTAAGGAGCCCACACACTAGAAAGATCTGCGATCTTAATATGTGCGCATAAATTAGCCTTCAAATCTTTGGTCCACCCTGGACCAAAGATTTCAGGCAAGCGCACATCTTTACCAAAGATTTTTCTTAAGATCCTGTGTGCGTTCCTTTGGATCTTTTGATAAATCTTCTGATCTTTTGTGCAGCACGTAAGATCAGAAGATTCAGCTAAAGATCCACGGGAGCGCGCATCGGACCAATATCGGTCGAAAATCGATAGACCAAATGTATATAAATAATAATAATAATAATAATAATAATAATAATAATAATAATAAAATATATATATATATATATATATATATATATATATATCCTATGGAATGCCCTTCCATGCACAATTAGACTCTCCGCTAGCCTCCAAACTTTCAAGCGTTCCCTGAAAACTCACCTCTTCAGGCAAGCCTATCATATTTAAGTTCTACACGCATAACCCTCTGAGGCACTTATGTATTATATAGCTTCCCTTCTGGACTTGTAACTTGTTGGGACTGCTATGCTATTACTGGTGCCTGTCCTTGTGTTTCCCTCCTATATCCCTATAGATTGTAAGCTTGCAGCAGGGCCCTCCTACCTCCATGTCTGTCTGTTGTTACCCAGTTTGTTTTATCACTGTTTACTATTGTAAAGCGCAACGGAATCTGCTGCGCTATATAAGAAACTGCAAATAAATAAAATAAATAAATATATATTATACATATACATGCATACAGGGGTGTCAACAGCAGAGTAGACCCCTGAGCATAGCAATGTATTGGGGCCCCTACCGCTCCTCCAGCGGTAGGGGTGGGGGAAGCATTGATGTCCCGCGGGGGGTAGGGGTTATTATATCAACTGCTCAGCATGTAGGGCCTGGATCAGTCATTTCCACTAATTACCCCTTTACTGCACAGATGGTGGGAGAAGGGGGAATTGGGCTGAATGAAGGGGCCCTGATACATAACTTCCGGGGTGGTAGAGGATGTTTAATACGCAGAGGAGGATTGTATAGTGGAGTTGGCTTATTATCCATAATTCTCTGGTGGGAGGACAGCTTGCTTGACTGCAGATATCTCCAGTTCCCGGAAATAGATTTCTTAGATTTTAAAGGAATTAAAAACTAGAGCATCCCTCCTACCAAATGGTACTGGGGACTGGGGTATCAGAGTTTAGGAGGCAGAACAATCTGCTAACGAGTATATAAAACTACATACCAGGTGTGTGGAGCTGGAGCAGTAACCAGCTGCTGGAAGGCTGATCTCTGGTTCTGGGAACAGTAGAGACAAGCTGCTAGTGTCCATCAAAGGGGGAGAGTCCCAGCTTTTGGAATACCCTCAGAAAAACTCTAGATGTACTCAACACACTTCTCAATAAGACACTGTTAACTGACCTTCAACTAGTGCCCTATGTGCACATAAAGGTATCTTTGGATCTTCTATATTAAATAGACGAAATCAGCAAATAAACCAGGTCTCCTCAAACAGGTGACCGTAGGATTGGTAACTTACTGAGGGACAGTGCCCTATGTTCATCAAAAGGTTTCTTTCCCTTGGGTGCTCTCCGACAGGTACATCAAGTAGTCCAGTCCAGCTCACAGTAAAATATATTTTGGTACTTATATAGTATCTGGGCGCCCGATTTTAAAATCGGGTCGGAAAAATCGCATCGAATCGCATGCGATATCGCATGCGATATCGCATGCGATATCGCATGCGATCTGATGCGATTTTCCATAGGATTCAATGTTAACATAGTCCTGTTCATTTCCCCACTATCCGAGTGGGCATAGAGTTGATTTTATAAAGCATGTCGAGCGCAGCGAGCCCCGCGAGGGGACGCATATTACTTAAAATGTTTTCCGCGTCCCCTCGCGGGGTGCGCTGCGCTCGCCACGCTTCGGGCTCGGTGGCTCGCTGCGCTCGCCACGCTTTAGAAAATCAACTCTATGCCCACTTGGATAGTGGGGAAATGAACAGGACCTTGTTAACATTGAATCCTATGCAAAATCGCATCAAATCGCATCGCATGCGATATCGTATGCAATATCGTATGCGATATCAGATGCGATTCGATGCGATTTTGTCGAAAATCGCGTTGAATCGCATCTGATTGTATAGGCCCCCATACATTAGTCCGACTTGTCCTAAGGACAAGTCGGACCTGATTTCACCCTGCAGCTCCCCGGGAGGGGAAAACACGATTAGGCACTTGATGTGCCAAGGTTTGCATATGATAAATTGCATGGATTTATCATATGCGGTCCCCGGGGAGCTGCAGGAGGAGGGAGCCGTGCGGGATAGTCATCAGCGGGCGGGGGATGCCGGCTAATAGAGAGCCGAGCAGGGGGAGGCTGCATAGGGAGCCGGGCAGGAGGAGGGTGACAGTGGGAGCAGCGCACTGGGCAGGGAGGATGACGCTGGCTGCCGGGCGCGGCGGGAGCCAGGAGGAATACAGATAACTTGAAAAAAAAAAGCCCATACAGAATGACTAGCAAGCCATTGATTGGTTGAGACCTCTCTCAGGAAATCGCTGATTGGCTGAGAGAGGTCTCAGCCAATCAATGGCTTGCTAGTCATCTGTATGGGCTTTTTTTTTTTCAAGTTATCTGTGTTCCTCCCGGCTCCCGCCGTTGTCCGGCAGCCAGCGTCATCCTTCCCGGCCAGCGCGCTGCTCCCGCTGTCACCCTCCTCCTGCCGGGCTCCCTATGCAGCCTCCCCCTGCTCGGCTCTTTATAGCCGGCATCCCCCGCCCGCTGTCATCCCCGCACGGCTCCGGGGCTAGGCTGCACATAAGATTTAGCAAATCTTATGTGCAGCCCGTCCGCCCTCCTGACCCCGATCCGATGCGCACGGGACTGCGCATCGGATCGGACGGGGTGTCTGCAAGTGCGATTTGGGCCGATTTCACTGCCCGATTCATCCGAATCGGGTGAAATCGTGCCCAAATCGCATAGTGTATGGGGGGCCTTATGCCTTAAGGTAAGGCATACAATCAGAAAATCGGGCGCCCAGATACTACATAAGTACCGATATTTTATTTCCCAAGTAAGCAAGTAAGTTTTAAAAGTCCAATTAAAAAGTCCAATAGTTAAAAAGGGGGGAAACCTGGAGCCTGCGATAAATCAGGGTGCCCTTCTATCCGAATGGAAGGGTCCCCTAACAGGGCTGAAGATGACTCACACAGTCCAAAGTTATCACCGGCTACCAAGGCGTCCTCTCCTCTCACCAACAGTGAATCGATGTAGTGTGATAAATTTGACAACACTGAATCGGTTCCTGCAACGATTGGCCGGCCAGGTGGCTTGGTGGAGGATTTATGAATTTTCGGTAGCACATACACTACCGGTATTGATGGATCACGGATGTGTATAGAGTTGACCATATTGACTGTACTAGTAATTACGCCTTTAGACGTGTATAAGGCCAGAAACACTTAGTTTTTCTTGAATTTTTTCTGTGGGGTTCCCCCTCAATTTTTTATATGTAGTAGTATCAGACAATTGTCTTAGAATTTTATTGTTGTAGTCCTCTACTGCCAATATAACTACACTACCCCCCTTGTTGGCAGGTTTTATAATTATTTCTTAATTTTCTTGTAAAGATTTGATGGCTTGCCGTTGCCCCTTTGTTAAATTCACATTTTTGTTTGGTTTAAGCTTTACCCTGTCTAGATCCTCCCGAACCAGCCGCTCAAAGGACTCAACAAAACAGCCTTTTTTGTGGGTTGGGTAGAATGTAGACTGTTTCCTGAATACCGAATATTGACTTGGAGTTTCAATATGTTCTCCCGTATTTTCTCCCTCAAAATATCTTTTGAGGGTCAGCTTTCGTATAAATTTTTGAAGGTCCAGAAACACCTCAAATTGATCTACTTTATTTGACGGGGCAAATTTAAGTCCTTTTTCAAGGACATTGGTTTCATCTTCCGTTAAAGTATAAAATAAGCCCTATACAATATTTTGTGGTGCATCTCTGTGTATGATGAAGATACTAATTGTTTACTAAGCTCTGTACACCATTGAATTACCATTTTAAGATCCACTTCTGGGAGGGTCTCTCTCCATCTGGCCATACCTAATTTCTTTCTAGAGTAAGAATAAATCCGGGAAGTGGAGTATGGTGATGTTAGGCTTCTTCGAACTAGATTGTCTAAAGGGAAAGTAGGATCTACTAAGCATAAGTTTGTTAACTTACTGTTGACAAAGCTACGTACCTGAAAATATGTAAACAGAGGAAAGTTACGATTTGGGTACTTCCCCATTCAACTGGGATACAGTGAGAATTGTCGAGCAATCGTCATTCAACAATTGATACAATAAGCTAAGCTCCTGCGGATGCCATCTACATATCACTTCATCAGGTTTTCCATTTCGGAAATGTGGATTAGCTAACAACGGTTGAAACAATGAATTAGTAATGGTAAGACCGAAGCGTTTTCTAAGTATTCGTTTTGGAGTCAGGATTAGTGGGTTTCCATCTAAATCCAATATAGTGGAATTATCTGAAAAATGTAACAAATTTATCATATTATGCCCAGGCACTAAGGATTGTTCTAAGTTTAGGTTAACATTGTTATTACCTCCCCCTAGCCAATCCAGGGCATACCTACAGGTATAATTTGCAGCTAAAGCGTAATCTTCTGGACAAGGAAGATTAATCCCTCCCATCGATATAGGTTGTTTCAGTTATAATAATACGGGGCCGTTTGTTTTCCCGTAGGAATTTTGTTAGTGCTTTATTTATAGCATCTTGTTTTTTAAATATAAACAGAAGCATCTGTATTGGGTAGAGCAGACGCGGAAATGATATTATTTTATATAAATGGCATCTACCCAAATATGATAATGGTAGATATTGCCATTTTACCAAATCTGCCATCATCTTATTAATATAATGAGTAAAATTTAATGAATATAAATCTATAATAATAGAATAAATAAACTTTTTATTTAAAAGAAAACCGTCAACCTTTTCTGAATCATTTGAGAAACAAAGCCGGTTACCACTTTCTTTCTTGTTCGGCTAAAGTTTAAGTGATGGACAATCCCCACACCAGCCGCAGTTAGCAGCGCACCTTCATTTTACATGCTATATATAAGAGACTGTTATTAAATAAATAAATAAAGAGCTATGCGTCTCCATGGAGACACATCAGCCAACCACGCTAGCAGCCTCTGTAGCGCTGGGATAGCGCTATAGAAGCTGTGATCAGCGCCGGAGAAAGCCGGCTCACCCGGCTGTGGGGTGAGCTGGCTCTGGAGGAGGGAGGGCAGCGCTGGACTCTGGGTCGGTAAGCATATTGGTGTAAAAGTGAGGTGTGTTTATGTGTAATAAAGTTCTACTTTTCTGTTTGTGTGTCTTTTATTTTAACATTCTTTTTATAGGTGGACTACAAGTCCCAGCAGGCCCATTAGTGCTGGGACTTGTGGTTCGCCAAGTCCAGGATGCGGGGGAGGCCTGCTGGCACTTGTAGTTCACCTGTATAAAGCAATGTTATTAATGAGTGTTTTAACCCTATCAGGCCGGCGTCCAAAGCCCAGAAATGCCGGTGACAGCCCCAGGCTTCAGTCCTGGACGGGTGAAGCCTGGGGGGGGCGGGCTTTATTGGGGGATCCCCACTCACCCAAGTACCCCATCCAAGGCTGACCTGCCACGGTGCTCATGGTACGGCTGGGGGACTTTATGTAAAATGTGTCCCCTGGCTGTGGCATGACACTGCGGGCTGTTGGAGCCCGGTGCTGGTTACAAAATACGGGGAACCCCCAGATTTTTTGTCCCCCATATTTTTGAAATCCAGGACCGGTCCAAGAGTCCGGGGTGTTGGGTATCAGAAATACGGGGGACCCCTACGCTTTTTGTCCCCCTTATTTTTGGAACCAGGTCTGGCTCAATGAGCCCGGGGCTGGTTATGCTCAGGAGGTGAGACCCCACGCCATTTTTTTTTTTTTTACAAAATTTACTTTTACACAATTTTTAAGACAGGACCATGCACAGATCGCAATGATCTGTGCATGGTTCTGGCAAATTCGCCTGTCAGACTCAGAACATGTGTGGCGATTTTTAGTAACATTTTCCCGCTTTCGCATCTCATTAAATATGTGATTTGTATACTTTTCAATGCGAAAACATCTGGATGCTAGTTCCGGCGGTACTAAAAATCGCACCTTCAGAATGTTGCGATTTCGCAGCAAAATCTGCGGTTTTTGCCGTTTTTCACATCTCATTAAATATGCGAATTCGGGACAACGTGTGATTTCGGACGTCTTTTGCCTAAAAATCGCAAAAAAAAGCACATTTTCGCATTTCTCATTACATGTCACCCCAAGTGTCCCGATTCTACGCACTGCAATATAGAGAACGCATTCTCTCAGAGAAGAGTTCATTAGAAACCTTCAGACTAAACAAATAGATTGAATGTGAGTGTCACCACTCACATCCAGGACACCAGGAAAGACAGTTCTATTTCAGATGGGATGTTGCTATGGGCAACCAGTCAGAATCTACTATTATTAGAATTTGCAGCAGCACACTCCACATTCCCCTAGGGACATCTCTGTAATATTACTGGGAAACTGAAACAAAGATTCAAATTATAAGAAAGGAATTTGAATGGGAAACAGTCACTAGGTCGACACTACAGTATGAAGGTTGACATACATTGGGTGGACCAGCAAAGGTCGACAGGTCTTAGGTCGACACCTTCAATAGGTCGACATGGCTAAGGCCATCAGGGTTGGAAGGTCAACCCAAGCATTAGGGCAACAATTGGAAGATCGACAGTCCAAAGGTCGAAATGAGTTTTTCACATTTTCTTTGAGCCGACATGTGCCGACAGGAAGTATCTCCTGACTTACCATGCGCTAGGGCAGTGGCGGGAGAATACAATAGTGCGACCTATCCATTGTCGACATAATGCTTGCGTCGATCTTAGTCAACACCACATTCTATATCACAATAAGAAGCATGGCCTTGTGCATGTGTGAAATCCACGGGCCGGTAGGGTCTTTTGTTCCAGGGTAGTCGGATGGGGAAGCGGTCATCTATTAGAATAAACTTAGGTCTACAGTCATTAGGTCGACCCCACTAGGTCGACTGGCAGGAAGATCGACCTGACTTAAGGTCGACATGGGTCAAGGTCGACATGACTTAAGGTCGAATTTGCATAAAGGTCGACATGAGGAAGGTCGACTGGTCATAAGGTCGACATGGGGTTTTCCACTGTTTTTTGAGCCGACATGTGCCGTCAGGCGGTATTTCATGCCCTACCATCCACTAGGGCGTGGAGGAGGTTATTAAAGCTGTGGCGAGCGAAGCGAGCCACCGTGCCCGAAGCATTGCGAGCGAAGCGATGCGAGGGTCCGATTCTCATTGCCAACTGTGTCCGTGTCGACATTCGGGTCAAAAAACAGTGAAAAACCCATGTCGACCTTATTACCAGTTGACCTTCCTCATGTCGACCTTTATGCAAATTCGACCTTAAGTCATGTCGACCTTGGCCCATGTCGACCTTAAGTCAGGTCGACCTTCCTGCCAGTCGACCTAGTGGGGTCGACCTAATGACTGTAGACAGGGGCGGATCCAGGATAAAATGACAGGGGGGGCACCATGATAAAAAAGGGTTTGGGTGGGGGAGGGGCGGTGTTAGTGGTGCCAGTGTACATGCTGAGAGCAAGAGAGCGGCAGGAGAGGGTGGGAATGGAATTAAAAATAGGCCCTGGCATTTAAAGTACGCAGGCCCACCATGGCGACAAGTGAAGGATGTAGTTGTGCGCGTGCCAAAGTCACGCTCCAGAAAAGGGTGTGTGGCCACTCAACAGGGGGCGTATCAACACCATATACAACTTCTACACATTATGCAACAAAATACTAGACCCCATTATACTTGCCCCTTACACATGATGCCAAATGGAATGAGCCAAAATTGACATAATGCCACATGGATTGAGCCAAAATTCAAATAATGCCACATGGATTGAGCCAAAATTCACATAATGCCACATGGATTGAGCCAAAATTCACATAATGACACATGGATTGAGCCAAAATTCACATAATGCCACATGGATTGAGCCAAAATTCAAATAATGGCACATGGATTGAGTCAAAATTTACATACAGATGGGTCACGGTCCATCTTTGCTGGGGATGGCGCTGGCGTCGCCAGCCGCCATCCCCCGCCAGCGCCATGGCGATCGTGAGAAGGGGGCGCGCGCGCACGAGAGGCGCGCGCGCCCCCTTCCGACGGCGCTTCCAAACGTTTCCCCGGGTCCCCGCCGGCTTGCCGGCGGTAACCCGGGGTCCCCGCCGCCTGCCCGCATCCCCCCTAACCCCCCCCTAACCCCGTCCGTCTCCCTGAGGCGGAGACGGACAGGGTTTCCGCCACGCTAGCGACGGAGACTGAGACGCGCGTGCGCGTGAGACGCACGCGCGTCTCAGTCTCCTCGCTGGCGAGGCTGCTGGCGGGTCGCCAGCGCGTACGTTCTGGCGACCCGCCAGCAAGGATGTACAATGACCCATCTGTAGTAACACACACGGATTGAGACAAATTTCACATAATGCCACATGGATTGAGTCAAAATTTACATAATAACACACACGGATTGAGCCAATATTCAAATAATGTCACATGGATTGAGTCAAAATTTACATAATAACACACACGGATTGAGCCAAAATTCACATAATGCCACATGGATTGTGTCAAAATTCACATAATGCCACATGGATTGAGCCAAAATTTACATAATAACACACACGGATTGAGCCAAATTTCACATAATTCCAAATGGATTGTGTCAAAATTCACATAATGCCACACGGATTGAGCCAAATGCATAAAATGCCATACGGATTGAGCCAAAATTCACATAATGCCACATGGATGGAGCCAAAATTCACATAATGCCACACGGATTGAGCCAAATGCATAAAATGCCATACGGATTGAGCCAAAATTCACATAATGCCACATGGACTGAGCCAAAATTCACATAATGCCACACGGATTGAGCCAAAATTCACATAATGCCACACGGATTGGGAAAAAATTCACATAATGCCACACGGATTGAGCCAAAATTCCCATAATGCCACATGGATTGAGCCAAAATTCACATAATGCCACATGGATTGAGCCAGAATTCACATACTGCCACACAGATTAAGCCAAAATTCACAATACGCTTCATAAACAGGGACATTGTTCACCAAAGGCGCGCATTAAACATTTACACCATAATGTCCATTACACATTAAGTTACACGCCATTATGTCCATTATGTGTTATGCCAAACACCATAATGCCTATTAAAAATTATGCTACATAAGTGCTGCTTCTCTACATGCTCATTGCCAAGGTTCCATGCTCATTGCCATGTGGGATTACATGCTCATTGCCAAGGGGGAATACATGCTCGTGGTAAATGGGGGACAGCTGCCGCCAGGCAGAAGTGATAGCCACTGACAGTGGCAGAGCCTGGCTGTATTCAGAACACTGCAGGTCCCGGCTATTTGAAATAATACCCCTTTCACACCAGAAAATGCATTCCCAGGTTGGCCCCTTTTACACCAGCCTAGTCCCTGCATTTTCTGGTGTGAGGGGGAGAGAAAACCACCCCTCCCCCCTTTAACCAGTTATCTCATTTAACCGGCTATATCTTCGGAACCAACTGACCCATTTACATGAGACAAGTATTATATTGAAGAACTTTTGAGTGGGCTTTGAATGATTTTGGTCCAGTGAAACTGGAACGTTTGGTTCCAGAGTAATCTGCCCTCAAAGAACATGAACAGCCATGAAATTACATTTCAAAAATAAAAAAATCCGTTTACACGCAATATCTCTGGAACCGATTGACCAATTTGGACCAGCCTGATATCACTGCAGGTCCCGGCTATTTGAAATAATACCCCTTTCACACCAGAAAATGCATTCCCAGGTTGGCCCCTTTTACACCAGCCTAGTCCCTGCATTTTCTGGTGTGAGGGGGAGAGAAAACCACCCCTCCCCCCTTTAACCAGTTATCTCATTTAACCGGCTATATCTTCGGAACCAACTGACCCATTTACATGAGACAAGTATTATATTGAAGAACTTTTGAGTGGGCTTTGAATGATTTTGGTCCAGTGAAACTGGAACGTTTGGTTCCAGAGTAATCTGCCCTCAAAGAACATAAACAGCCATGAAATTACATTTCAAAAATAAAAAAATCCGTTTACACGCAATATCTCTGGAACCGATTGACCAATTTGGACCAGCCTGATATCATATTGAAGGCCCAGCGATTTGGAATTGAATGAAATCAACCACAAGCTTCTGCGATGCCAGAGCGGGAACTGGCAGCCGTCTGAACTGGGTGGGGGTCGGAATTGACGGGTCCCATATTATCCTATGGGGAAAAAAAGTTACAGGTTTGCCAGGTGATATCTCCGGTTCCCGGGGGGCTAGAGACACGGGGCTGGGCTCGTTGGAAAGCTCTGGTCCTCAGCTACAAAATAAATGACAGGGGGGGCACGTGCCCGGGTGCCCTCCCCCTGAATCCGCCACTGACTGTAGACCTAAGTGTGGTCTGACAGATGTACCAATTCCAGTCGGATGGCAATCAGGGAATATAGATTTAAGGAAGCAGAAATGCTTAAACAGAGTTCATTTTTATGACTCACCCTAGGTCACAGCGGTAGGTAAAACAATTTATTGTAACCACAAGGTTAACGACACAATGCAGAATAATCACAATTACACACTTCAGTACATAACAATGATGCTCTAGTGCAATTGAACCTAAATCAGGGCCTTATTAGTGTACACTTCTATATCTCAAGAACAACTTGTATAAAGGTAGCACACACAGTAAGGTACCATAAACGTACTAAGTACACAACTCCACTTATTCTAATAACCAGAGAAGTTAGCATTGGGGGTCTGTTGCACAAGACGATGAGAGTCCAATTTTTTGTTGTAAATTGGGTGGCCCCCTGTAGGTTAATCTAGTACATATAGGGCCCCACTTATCATTGATCACATTTACAATGCGATCTGGGCAGAATATTCCCGCCCAGGATCGCATTGTAAAATGCGATCATTTCACCCGAATGTGTTACCTGCAAGCCTTGGGGTCTGCGCATGCGCGGTTACGCGCTGCCCCCCCCCCCCCCGCGACCCCGCTGACCGCAGTGCGATGTGTAGCCATAGGCTACAATGGGCTATCGCCATATCAGAATGTTGATACATCGGGCAACTTCGCATCCCCCATAGAACCCTATGGGGGATGCGGCCGGCAGCGCTGCAGGGGGGATCGCAGCAGGGATCGGAGATTCCTCCTGCGGTCCCCTGTGATACATTCGGGGGACACTTAATATTTGCGGTTAACCCCCGAAAACGTGTGTTTTCGGGGATTTAGCCGCAAATATTACTTGATAAATGCGACCCATAGTGACTAGTTAACAGGGGTGTGCTACCACTGGACAAGGGTAAATGATACTTAGATTTAGGAGAGAGAAAGTTTGTCACTGGGTGGTGCACCAGTTCAAGAGTAAGGACGATGTAAAATATACCTTTTATTAATTATACATTAAAAGGCTGCGAAATATAACAAACGACATACAGTATAACATAAACACAAGTGAGTACAGTGCATTAGTTTAAAAAAGCACGTGCAGTGTTCACAAGCTCCTGCCTGGAAATAGCTTAATTTGTATGATTCATAGATTGCACCTTGTAATTCCTTTATTGGTTTAAGTACACTCGGATCTGTGATACATTAGTAAGGTCTATGTCTGTCAATTAAACAGTCTTATAAATCAATTAGATGTCAATTTCTAGATAAGTGCAGTACCAATTGGATGGCGTTATAAATTATTCGTCAGATATTATATTAGCCTTGTGCCGGTATACAGTATGATTATTATCAGCTTGCACTGCACAGCTCTAAATGTGGCTGTAATCACAGTAAATACTGTTTCAGTATGTTACCACTTAAAGATAGAAGGTTACCAATGTGTGGCTAAATGTATTAGAGACACATCGTTAGTCAGCTCTGCACAGTAAGGATGGATTGATATGTTCACTATAACTGGTAGTTCGTCCTGTATCAGGGCGACTAATGTCAGATAGATCAAAATTGATTAGTCGACACACTAGGTGTCGTCCCGTAGTTGGATTGTGCCTGTAATCTATGTCGGTTATTGTCTGCTTGCACAGACAGGTACATGCAGTTTTCTACTAACTGATTGCCAGTATAGGGTTATATATATAGACTAGGTGATTCATCGCGCCCTACGGGCGCTCTTCACACCGGCGTAAGGGGCTGCGCCCCCTTAATTTGTGAACATTTGTATATGAGAAAGATGGTTAGAATTGTATGAAAGATGCCCTGTATTGCAACTTGAGTTATAGGTGAAATGTGTTAAATAGAGAGCATATGATTTGGAAGGGGGTGTGTATTGTTTTGTTTAATTAAAAAGCGGTTACAGAGTAAGATGTACATTGATAGTGTGGAGGGTACAGTGACATTTGTGGGGGGGTGTGCGTGCGTGTTGTTGAGGTGTGTGTGCAATAGTATAGTAGGGTGTTTTTGAGTCAGCGGCTCCCCACTGGCGGAGGTCACGACACAGGAAAACAGGAGGCCGGGTAGTGATAGGGGTGTGTGGGCATAAGGGGGACTAAAGAGGAGGGTGGAGGACACTGTGCAGCTTCTGCCAGTGGGTGAGGGTCCAGTGTGGCAGTACAGGAGTACAGGACGGTAGCCCTGAGTCAGTGTCTCTTCCTACTGGGTGGGAGTTAGGGTGCATGAGAACAGGAGGCTGGGCTATAAGGCATGATAGGGGTATGTGGGCAACACAGCGTCAGCGACTCCCCAGTGGTGGAAGTTACGGTTCAGGAAAGCAGGAAGCTGGTAGCGATAGGGGTGTGTGGGCATACGGGGGACTAAAGAGGAGGGTGGGGGACACTGTGCAGCTTCTGCCAGTGGGTGAGGGTCCAGCGTGGCAGCACAGGAGTACAGGACGGTGCCCCTGAGTCAGTGTCTCCTCCTACTGGGTGGGAGTTAGGGTGCATGAGAGGAGGAGGCTGGGTGGTAAAGCATGATAGGGGAATGTGGGCAACACAGGGTGAGCGGGTCCCCACTGGCGGAAGTCAAGGGGCAGGAGAACAGGAGGCAGGGCAGTGATAGAGGTGTGTGGGCATGAGGGGTAGTAAAGGTTTTTGGCTGTTGCTGAGTAGGGATAGGCATTGGTGCAGACGACATCGATGGTTGGCATTGATGGCGATTTTGCACCCTGCCATCGAATCGCGGGAGGGGGTCGCGGGGGTCGCGCGAATCGCGGAAGGGGGGTCACGCGAATCGCGGGAGGGGGGGTCACAAATCGCAGGAGGGGGGGTGCCGTGAATCGTGGGAGGGGGCGGTGGTCCGCAAATTGCGGGAGGGGGGGTCGCGGGGGTCCCGCGAATCGCAGGAGGGGGGGTCGCAGGGGTCCCTCGAATCGCGGGAGGGGGGGTCGTGGGAGTCCCGCGAATAGCGGGAGGGGGGGTCACGGGGTTCTTGTGAATCACGGGAGGGGGGTCGCGGGGGGCCCGCTAATCGCGGGAGGGGGGTTGCAGGGGTCTGGGGGGGTGCTGGCAGGGGGGGGGTGCAGGAGTAATGGTGGATGGTGGCTGTGGAGTAATGGTGGATGGTGGGCATGTACTGTAGCCCTGGCTGGGCGGGGGGAGGTGATGTCAAGGGGGTGTAACGTTCTACACATGAAAACGTTATACACATAAAACACTGGTCTTTTCCCTAGGGGGGGGGGGAGGGTTTGTGTATGCCGCCGGTCGGGAACGTTAACTACACAGGGGATGAGTGACAGATCTGGCTAAATATATAAGAGATGGTTTGTAGTAACATTTGAATGATAAACTGTTTCTAATGTTGAGATGCCACGTGCAGCGTTCCGACACTATGTGGGGATAAAGGCTGCCAGGCGAGTCAAGATATAGGGCCAGATTCTCTAAGATTCAAAAGTGATAAAATGGAGAGTGATAAACAGCCAGCCAATCAGCTCCTGCCTGATATTTTTCAAACACAGTCTGTGACATGACAGGTAGGAGCTGATTCGCTGGCTGTTTATCACTCTCCATTTTATCACTTTTGAAGCTTAGAGAATCTGGCCCATACTGAGCAGCACAATTACCGCTTGGTAACAGTTTAAGTGTGCTTAGAGCCGGCACTTTTAGAGATTATTACTATTGCACATTATACATTAGAGTCCTGAAAAGGACTAGTAAATACATTTAGATAGACAGACAGGACAATCAAGAGGCAGTGCTTGGAAGACGTCCACATGGCTTGGTCGGCCGGCGTACGCTTCGCAGTTCTTCCTCAGGGCAATCCTCTCTCAAGGGGTGCTCCAGCTGGGGTGTGTGAGACGCATCCCGCCTCTGTTTCTGTAGTGCTGGGAGAGGATTTGTCCCTCTGAGCTGCCGTTCCTCCGTCTCCTCTCCTGCAGATCTGCGCAGCGTCTCCACTCTCCCGTGCGTCGCGCTGCCTGGCTGCCGGCGTCTCCTCTCCCCGCCTGCTGTCAATCACCGCCGGGGGTTGCTGAAGTCCCACTGTGCGGTGCGGCGGTCGGAGGCTCTCCGTCTCTCTGCTGTCACTCACTCCTCTGGCCAGGTCTGGCGCAGGCTGCCTCCTCGACGCCGGGGCTTCTGTCTCCTCCGCACGCTGCTGGCTGACCTCTCACCCCCGCAGCTTCCTGCCTCTTACCCCAGTCTTCGCGCCGCAGCCTCCTCCAATCCCCGCTGGCTCCACTTAGGTAAGTCCCGCCCCTTCAGCTCTGGCACTCGTGGGAAGGTAATTAACCCCCTTGCTGCCGTGGGTAAATTAATGGGGTCTGGGTACATTGGGACCCGCTGCTGGGTGCCACACATGCACACTATGTGCCACCGTACGCATGCACAGTCTATTGATAATTACCCGTCCTGCCATCATGTCTGGATGAGGCCCCTTGCCCATATGACACAGTCAGCTGGCTATACCATAGCTGAAGGGGGTGAGGTAACTGCTGTTGGCGCTGTGCGGTTACAGCAGCATAGCTAATGATAAGCAAATAAACAATGTTTATCGGAGGTTAGGGAACATTAGGGATCGGCAGTGCATTTGCTATTCAGATGGAAATGGTTTCCTACACAATGCATTCTTACATATAATGATGTGGATGACAGAGATCCAGATCTGTGTATAATGCATGACTGGATAAATGTAGGGAACGGCTGCAGATTCATGGGAATGGCCTGACATTGCCAATACATTGTGTACCCTACATTGTGTACTATAATACTGTATATCTAACTATGGCACTCTGGGCCAGATTCTCTAAGCTTCAAAAGTGATAAAATGGAGAGTGATAAACAACCAGCCAATCAGCTCCTACCTGCCATGTCACAGACTGTGTTTGAAAAATGTCAGACAGGAGCTAATTGGCTGGCTGTTTATCACTCTCTATTTCATCACATTTGAAGCTTAGAGAATCTGGTCCTCTGTAGCAAGAAGCAGAATACACAACGCATGGCTGCTGCTGCTGCTGCACACAGTGAGGTAAATGTACTAAGATGGGAGATCTATTGAAGATGGGATGTTGCTATGGGCAACCAATCAGATTCTATCAATACCTTTAGAACAGGCATGGCTAATCTGTGGCCCTCTAGCTGTTTTGAAACTAAAAGTCCCATCATGCCTTGCCACAGTTTTGCTATTAAGGAATGCTAAAAGTATGGCAAGGCATGCTGGAGGGCCACCGTTTGGACATGCCTGTTCTAGAGGGTGCTGAATACATAGGAAGTAGAATGTAATTGGTTGCTATGGGCAACATCCTATCATCTACAAAACACCCATCTTAGAAAATTTACCTCAGTGACTCCCCACCCACCCACAACACATCAGGGAATAGTTACCATTATATTTGCATAACTGGACCTCACTGCGATCAGGTTTACACCGCCCCGCCAGAATGAAATCCCGACTCTTGCAAGCCTGCAAATTGCTTAGCACACTGTGCGAAAAAGAGCTGGATCGGCGATTCACTGCAAGTCCATTCACAAGCCGCTCACCGTGGAATGATTCCCCCAGTGTGTGCAGCCTGTGCGTGGCCCAGGACTTACCCGGTGGCTGCGATAGAAACAGGCTGATCGGGGGCGGAGCTGACGTCAAACACCTTCCCCTGCGTTTTCCTTGACACTCCCAGAGAACGGGCGGTTACAGCAATCAAGAAAATTGTAGGATTTCATCGCAGGAAGGCCTCGCGCATGCATACTACGGCCGTGCGCATAACGTCTATCGATAATCTCCCGGCCTGCGAATTCGCAAGTTGTGTGATCAGGTCTGAATAACCCTCATGTTTCCACTTTCCATGATTTGTACAAAGTGCCTCATTCCGCTTCTGCTGCACTCGGCACACTTTACCGCTTCTGCTGCACTCAGCACATTTTACCGCTTCTGCTGCACTCGGCACACTTTACCGCCATACCTCCCAACTTTACCATGCCCTGGGGTGGGATGTTTGTGCCTGATGCCAGGGGGCATGGCCTACAAATCTCATCTTCCGCAAGGTCACACTAGCGTTTAGCCACCGTGGGGGCATGACCAGAGGCTCTGTGAGCTTCTAGCCAAGCCCGCACCTGTGCTCAGCACCTTTTCACCGCTGCTCAGCCACGGGACACTGCCATCCCTGGCGCTGGACTAGGGAACATCTCCAAAAACCAGGACATTCTTGCGGAAAGCTGGACAGTTGGGAGGTATGTTTACCGCTTCTGTGGTCATGTGTTTCAGTTTTATATTTATTACAGAAAAAAATATAACAACTATCATTTAGGTTGGAAACCCCCCCCCCCCCCCCCTCACCCCAATAAATAGGGCCATTATAATGACAAAAACACGTATTACTTACAAGGCAGGAGATATGTAAAGATTTATTCCTCTTATGAATTAAATACTGTAGGGAAAAAAAAGAAAGTTCTGGGTGGAATTTTAGAAACCAGTTAATCCTTAAAAACTTGCTCAATGAATTACTTCTTGTCCTGGGGGCATCTAACAGGGCTTGTGCACAAAAACTTTCCTAGAAATCCAGGTGTCACGGTGTTGACACAATACGGGGACTATTTGCATCTGAACGGTCCTAAAATGGGGCTGTTCCATTCTGTCTCCCATGTAATGCTTGGGAGCCAGATTCTGGATAATGAATTACTCAGTCCCTCTTGGCAAGATTACTCTAATTAGGTTACTCTGAGCAAATAAAAGATTTGTCCTACAGGTTTCTGTAGATAATGAATGAAAAATGTCAGAGATAGGAATCTACAGGAATGTACAGGGGGGCTGCTGTGGTATATAATGGAAGGGGGGGTAGCTTAGGCCAAGGCAGACCCTCTGGCCTCCCTCCAGACCCTGTGACAACTGTCCGATGACATTTGCGGAAGACAAGAACTCTGTCAGCTCCTACGCCATGAGATGTCTCCTGCTCGCGGCTCTGTGCTGCGCCTGCCTGGCCTTTCCCTCCCAGGTGACTACTACTCTCATCATTCAGCGGTAGACTGTTTAGCTTTTACATTCACAGGGCCAGATGTGTCAAGCTTGAAAAAGTGCTAAAATGGAGAAAGAGATAAACCAACCAGCCTATCGGCTCATAACTGTCACATTACAGGCTGGGTTTGAAAAAAACACTTAGGAGCTGGATGTTTATCGTTCTCCATTTTATTAATATATACAATATTTGGCAGTGTTATACTCCAGCAAACCACGAGCAGTCTCATCCACCTGGATTACTTAATATTTAGCTAATTTGCACAGCACCCCATCTGCCGCTGTACTCACTAATATTACTTATTGAGCAGTATTTCTCCAATAGTGACTGACCTGAGTATTTTTGCAATTACAGAGATCCCTCTCAAGGAAAAAGCACAACTTAACAGATCCGCCACGTAAGACAATAATTCTTGTATTTTTCCTACACGTAGCTGCTTGCTGGATGTATATGCTCTGTAGCCCCTACACGTGGCTGTTTGCTTACTGGTTATGCCCTGTATCCCCTACACGTGGCTGCTTGTTGGCTGGATATGCAGTGTATTACCTACACGTGGCTGCTTGTTGGCTGGATATACAGTGTACCCCTACATTTGGCTGCTTTGAATACTATATTTGCAGGGTACTTCCTAATTGTGGCTGCTTGCTGACTATATTTGCAATGTATCCCCTACAAGTGTCTGCTTTTTGGCTGGATATACCCGGTATCCCCTACACGTGGCAGCTTGCTGGCCTGATATGCAGTGTACCCCCTACACGTGGCTGCTTGCTGGCTGGATATACACTACACATGGCTGATTGCTGGCTGGATATGCAGTGTACCCCTACACGTGGCTGATTGCTGGCTGGATATACCCTGTATCCCCTACATGTGGCTTCTTGCTGGCCTGATATGCAGTGTATCCCCTACGCGTGGCTTCTTGCTGGCTGGATATACCCTACACGTGGTTGCTTGCTGGCTGAATATACCCTGTATCCCCTATATGTGGCTGCTTGGTGGCTGAATATACCATGTATTCCCCCTACACGTGGCTGCTTGATGGCTGGATATGCCATGTATTCCCCCTACATGTGGCTGCTTGCTGGCTGGATATACCGTGTATCCCCCTACACGTGGCTGCTCGCTGGCTGGATATACCGTGTATTCCCCGACATGTGGCTGCTTGATGGTTGGATATGCCGTGT
This sequence comes from Crinia signifera, assembly GCF_055691185.1. NCBI lineage: Eukaryota > Metazoa > Chordata > Amphibia > Anura > Myobatrachidae > Crinia > Crinia signifera. The sequence goes on from NC_139223.1 coordinate 25,955,134, forward strand.
ATCCCCCTACACGTGGCTGCTTGCTGGCTGGATATACCGTGTATTCCCCTACACGTGGCTGCTTGCTGGCTGGATATACTGTGTATCCCCCTACACGTGGCTGCTTGCTGGCTGGATATACCATGTATCCCCCTACACGTGGCTGCTTGATGGCTGGATATACCGTGTATCCCCCTACACGTGGCTGCTTGCTGGCTGGATATACCGTGTATCCCCCTACACGTGGCTGCTTGATGGCTGGATATACCGTGTATGATATTGAGAAATGATTCCAAAAGTTTTAATATCTTTTCTTCACAAATCATTTCCTTCTTCAATTTCTTTAGTTTGATATTTCTCCTATTTTCCAAGCAGATTATGTTATATTATCAATGTTTGATCCTGGAATAATGTCATTTTTATTGCAGTATTACATTTTAAAGTGTAATATAAGGTCAAATAGATTATTATGTATTATTATTATTATTATTATTATTATTATTATTATTATTATTATTATATAGATTGGGATAACTGGAAAGCTTTCATACAAAACATGACTGTGGGGAGAGATGTAACATGGAGAGAGAGAGAGCAAAAAATTAAAGAGACATAAAGTACCAACCAAACACTTAGGGGGGTATTCAATGCTGTGGGCGAGCGGTGACAGCGAGCAGCGCTTCCTGCTCGCTGTCACCACTCACCCTGTCAGTATTCAATGCAGCCACCGCATACGCCAATTCCCCCTCGCTCCATTTTTTGAGCGAGTGGGAATTGGCGTATGCGGCTCCAGAACCAGCGAGACTTCTGCATTAGCCGCGGGTCTCGCTGTTTTGTGGAATTCTCGCCGTCCTGTGACGGCGAGGATTTCCCCAGAACATTGAATAGAGCGAGCGGCCGGTGCGGGGGTTAAACAGCGAGGATCGCTGGTTTTCTGCAATCCTCGCTGTTTAACCCCCTCACCTGCCGCATTGAATACCTGCCATAATGTAATTGAGCAAACATGGCAGTAAGAAGCAGTGGCGTAAATACAAAATATGTGCACCCCCCTCTAGAAAATTTTGGCAGCCCCCCCCCCCCAGTAAAGTTAAGACCCCCAATCCTCACTCATCCCTGCTGTCGCCTGGTCTATGGCCTGGACTAAGGCTGGCCATTGACCTATCGATGATTTGTAATCATCGATGGTTTATGGCCAATGTTGAATACTTTTGCTATCGATGTGGGAGAAACAGATGGTTTCCCTACATTGATGGCAAAGGAGAACAGATGTTTCCTTCTTCTTTTTTTTTTCAGGTTCCAGGACACAGAGCATACCTCCTCCCTCTAAACACCCAGAAGTCCCGCCCCCGAGTTCTGAGCTGGGTGCAGAATCACCATCAATGGCAACCATCGATGGCATCTGGACTGACGGTCATCCCTAGCCTGGACCTGCAGATATAGTGGTCTGTGGTCCCGGCACTTCTCCTGCTGCTAATGAAAGCTGCCACCTCTAGCATCCTCAAAAACTGTCTGCTGTAAGGGGGCGGACATTTTGTGAGGGCCATTTTTCATTTGCAGCAGGAGGAGCGCAGGGGCTGCAGATAAGTAGATCTGCAGATAACTAGATCTGTAGATCCTGGCAGCGATAGCCCCCACAGACCCCCAGCGCCCACACTTACTCAGCACCTCCCCACCACTGTCTGCGGGGGCTGTTGTTATGCGACTGGTTAGGAGCTGATTGCTTGATGCTTTATCTTACTTTATCTCTCTCTCCAAGTTTTCCCACAGCTCCCCTATAGAATCTGATTTAGTTGTGTGTATGGTAATTCGAAATGAAAGTCTATGAGGGAATGTATCAAGCTTTATAAAGAGTGTACAAATGGATAAGTAGCCCATAGTTATACCACTTTCACACTATTTTGAACAGTATTTTGAAACAGTATTTAAAACGGGTCTGAGCCTTCACATTGCAGGAGATTACCGTTTTAAATACCGTTTAAGTACCATTCACATCAGTCAACCCGTTTAATCCCCTGAACATGTTTCAAGGCATAATGCAGGGGACAGCCTATCACAGGTCTGTAATCTGTTGTTTTGACTAAATACCGTTTCAGAGCCATTCTCACTGCATACAAAAACGGCTCTGAAACGTGTAGGACTCTGCTTTTTAAACGTTTTGAAATACCGGTTATCTTTAACCGGTAAATCAACTCTGGCGCTTTCCCACTGCAGCCTTAAAGGTGTTGAAATGGAAAAAAAACGGCAATTTACTGTTTAACAAATGCGGTGTGAAAGGGGTATTAAGTAACCAGTCTGTAGTTTCTATGTTTGAAATACATTCTACATACATTGCTATGGGCAACCGCTAGACATGGTCTAATACATTTGGGGTGACATTTAATAGGATGCATTCAATTTTTTTTGGGGGGGGGGCGATATTTTTGCAAAAAAATGTTTTCGCACTTTTTCCAAAATCGCCAATCTGATGTGATGCAAAATGTGGCAAAAAAAGCATTTTTTTGCCTCGAATTCGCACATTCTGAAGTGGCGATTTTTTAGTTACGCCGGAATTCACTTCCAGATATTTTCCCATTATAAAGTATACAAATCACAATTTTATAGAGATGCGAATTTGGGAAAACGTTACTAAAAATCGCAAAAAAAAGGTTCTGACAGGCGAATTTGACAGAACCATGCACATATCATTGAGATCTGTGCATGGTTCTATGTCAAAATATGTGTAAAAGTTAAATTTAAAAAATGGCGTGGGGTCGCCACTTCTGAGCATAATTAGCCCCGGGCTCATTGAGCCAGATCTGTGCAGTACAAATTTGTTCTCAAAAATGGACAAAACCATGTGCACTGCAGGGGGGGCAGATGTAACATGTGCAGAGAGTTAGATTTGTGTGAGTTATTTTGTTTCTGTGCAGGGTAAATACTGGCTGCATTATTTTTACACTGCAATTTAGATTTCAGTTTCAACACACCCCACCCAAATGTTACTCTCTCTGCACATGTTACATCTGCCCCACCTGCAGTGCACATGGTTTTGCCCATTTTGAGAACAAATTTGTACTGCGATCAGATCTGAATAAGGGCCCTTGTTCCAAAAATATGGGGGACAAAAAGCATAGGGGTCCCCCGTATTTCTGAAACCAGCCCCGGACTCTTGGACCGATCTTGGTTTCAAAAATACGGGAGAAAAAAAGACTAGGGGTCCCCCAGATTTTGGAAAGTTTATTAAACACACATAAATTTTTAGAATTGTGCTTACAACACCAGGCTCCAGCACTGACTATGTCCTGTGCCCTGCAGCAGCTCACCCCACAATGAGGGGCAGATTTATTAAGCTTGGTGGAGTGATAAAGGGGGAAATTTACTAATATGAATTCGTAAAAAATAGGTGTATTCGTAGGCAGAAATAAACCTATTTTTTACACATTTGTATTTTCAGGATTTACTCTCCCAAAAATACAGCAATTCGTATTCCTAAAGATGGGACATTCGTATTTGTATTTACAAATACGAATGTCTACACCATCGACAGAATACGACAGGAATCACCATTCAAAAGAATGGTGGTTCCGGATTTACTAAGCAGCCGTATTGATAATACGACTGCTAATTGGTTTAAAACAGGCACGAAAATACGACAGGAAAATACACCTTGATTGTCCTGTCGTATTTGGCAGAAGCCTGCACCGATCAGTCAGATCCGTGCAGGCTTTAGTGTAAAAAAAATATAAAAATAAATAAATTTAAAAAAAAAAACAGCGTGGGGTCCCCCCCACAGCTGTATCCAGCACCAGGCAGGAGCCGATGTTCTTGGCTCCTGATTGACTGCTAGGCGGCCAATAGAATCATCCTGAGAAGAGGCGCCGAGTATGAAATATCTCAGCATCTCTCCTCAGTGCGATGCGGAGAGTGCGGGGAGCGCCGGCAGCATGAAGATTACCTGGACTACGGCGGACCAAGAAAAGACTTCTTCACCAAAGGACCAGGTGAGTAGGATTTCCTTCCACAGCTCCACCATGGATTACTTCGGACCCGGACACTGCCATGGACCTGGAGGACGACACGGACCGCCGACATGGACCTGGAGGACGACACAGGACACCGGACACCAGGACAGAGGTCTACCTACGGGATCAAGATAGGTAAGTATCAGTATGTGTGGGTTATGTATGTATTAAAGTTTTCATTGTGTCAGTGTGTATTTATTATACTATTTTTATTACTGTGGAACTACAAGTGCCAGCGGGCCCTTTAATGCCCCGCAGGCTGGGACTTGTGGTTCTCCAAGTCCCAGCTTGCGGGGGAGGCTTGCTGGGACTCATAGTTCCACAGTTTTAAACAATAGCTTTTCATCTATTCTTTTACACAGAATCAGCCCGGTGGCCACCGCACAGGGCCACCGGGGACAGCACCAGGCTTCAGCCTGGTCAGGTAAGTCCTGGAGGGGGGGGGACCCCTTCATTGGGGGGGTCCCCACTCCCCCAGGGCCCCTGGCCAGGCTGACTGGTTGGTAGGGAGAATGTTTTGGCCGCGGGACCTTATATAATAAGTGTCCCCCGGCTGTGACATTACCCTGCTGGCTGGTTCTTAAAATACGGGGGACCCCTAGTCATTTTGTCCCCCGTATTTTGGGAACCAGCCCCGGACCTGGAGCCTGGGGCTGGTTGTTAAAAATCGGGGAACCCCTATTTGTCGGGTTCCCTGATTTTTAATTACCGGCCCCGGCTCCTTCAGCCTGGTGCTGGTTACAGCTGTGGGGGGGACCCCACGCCGTTTTATTTATTTATTTATTTATTTTTTTCTATTTATTTTTACACCTTGCAGCCTGCATGGATCTGACTGATCCGTGCAGGCTGCATGAAAAATTTGTATTAGCGGCCGTATATATGGCCAGCTAATACGAATTAGTACGACATCGGAGGGTTACAAAGCAGTCGTATATGACTGCTTTGTAAATTCCCCTCCGGAACACGACTTTGCATACGACTGAAACAGTCGTATGCAGTCATAGGGAAAATACTAGGTTTTCCATATTAGTAAATTTCCCCCAAAGTGTCTGATTTTATCACCGGCCAATCAGCTCCTAACTGTGCAGTTACAGGCTTGGTTTGAAAAGTGACAGGTAGTAGCTGATTGGCCGGTGATAAAAGCCAGACACTTTGGGCCAGATGCACTAAGCTTCAAAAGTGATCAAATGGGGAGTGATAAACAACCAACCAATCAGCTCCAAACTGTCATATTTCAAACATAGGGGCAGATGTATTAAGCCTTAACAAGAGATAAATGCAAGGGTGATAAGGAGAGATAAACATCCAGCCAATCAGCTCCTTACTGACTTTTATCAAACACAGGCTGTAACATGGCAGTTAGCAGGTGATTGACTGGACATTTATCTCTCCTTATCACCCTTGGATTTATCTCTTGTTAAAGCTTAATACATCTGCCCCAGTGTCTGTAACATGGCAGGTAGGAGCTGATTGGCTGCCTGTTTACCACTCTCCGGGCCTTATTCGAGTTCACTCTTTCTGACAAAATCCTTCTTAGATGGACAAAACCATGTGCACTGCAGGGGGGCAGATGTAACATGTGCAGATAGAATTAGATTTGGTGATTTTTTGGTGATTCTGTGCAGGGTAAATACTGGCTGCTTTATTTTAACACTGCAATATAGATCTCACTTTGAAGTAAAACCCCTCCCAAATCTAATTAGATCTGCACAAGTTACATCTGCCCCCCTGCAGTGCACATGATTTTGTCCATTTAAGAAGGATTTTGTCTGAAAGAGTGAACTCGAATAAGGCCCTCCATTTCATCACTTTTGAAGCTTAGTGCAGCTGGCACTTTATCACTTCACCAAGCTTAATAATACCCCTTTTACACCGCCGAAAAATCCGGGTCAGCGGCGGGTCAGACCCGGATCTTCGGCGGTGTAAATCCCTAACGCCCTGTCCCTTTACACGGGACTTCTACCCAGGTCCTGACCTGGGTAGAACACGGCTAGGACCTGGGTAGAGGGCGGTGTAAATGGGAACGCCGGGTTGGATGACCCAGCTCCCATTTACATAAATAGGGAATGTCCAACCTGCGGACCGCAGCGTCCGCAGGTTGGACGGGTTGTCAGCCTGACACTGACAGCCGGCGCTGCTGTCTGCTATACCCTGCAGACAGCAGCGGCGGCGGGGGAGGGAGGTGAACGGATGCCTGTGTGCGGCATCCATTCACCTCCTGTGCGACGGCGGGGGGGAGTGTGCGCGGGGACTGGGGGCAGCCCAGCAGCTTACCTTAGTGCTGGGCTGCCCCCAGCAGCGTTCCGGTCCGGCGGCGGCGGTGATTGGCGCTTGGAGATGACATCATCCTGTCATCTCCAAGCACGGGGGGGGGCGGGTGCGGGCCGGGCTATCTGCCCGGTGTAAATTGCACTAAACGCCGGGTCGCACCCGGCTTGAACCTGGGTCTAAAAAAGCCGGTTGCGACCCAGCGTTTTGGTGTAAAAGGGGTATCAATCTACGGGTGAGCCGACTGCCTCCGATGTACTGACAGTGGAGGATCGTGCTGTCACTGCTTTAGATGTACTCAGCCCCGTTGGCTATAGGTGTCTCCATGGAGACGCCTACAGCCAATCAGGTCTGAGTGCTTCTGTAGCCCCACTGTCAGTATATCGGAGGCAGCCGGTTCACCCCGCAGTCAGTGTGGGGTGAGCTGCTGCAGTGGACAGGAGGGAGTCAGCGCTGGAGACTGGTGCTGTAAATATGGTGTAAAATTAATGTGTGTTTAATAATCTTTTACTTTTCTGTGTGTGTGTGTGTTTTTTATGTTCTTTTTACAAGTGGACTACAAGTCCAAGGAGGCCCATTAATGCCCCACATGCTGGGACTTGTGGTTCACCAAGTCCCAGCATGCGGGGGGAAGCCTGCTAGGACTTGTAGTTCACCTGTAAAAAGCAATGTGTGTTTTGGGGTGCTTTTACCATATCAGGCCGGCGACCACAGCCCACGAATGCCGGTGCCAGCTTCGGGCTTCAGTCCTGGATGGGTGAAGTCTGGAGCGGGGTACCTCTTAACTGGGGGGGGAGGTCCCCATTCCCCTAGGTACCCCGTCCAGGGCTGACCAGCCACGGTGAGCATGATATGGCCAGGGGACCTTATGTAAAAAGTATCCCCCGGCTGTGGCATGACACCGCGGGCTGTTGGAGCCCGGTGCTGGTTTCAAAATACGGGGGACCCCCAGTTATTTTGCCCCCTGTATTTTTGGAACCAGGACCTGTCTAAGAGTCCAGGGCTGGTTTTAAAAATACGGTGGACCCCTACGCTTTTTGTCACCTGTATTTTTGGAACCAGGTCCGGCTTAATGAGCCCGGGGCTGGTTATGCTCAGGAGACCACACGTAATTTTTTTTTTAACACAAAATCGCACATGTCCTCAAATTCCCACATTTCCATGACTAAAAATCGCACATTTTCATGATTAAAAATCACACCATATCGCACTTTTTTGCCGTGAATTTGCATCTCATTAAATATGTGAATTTGTGGCAAAAAATGCGATTTTAAAAAGTGCGATATGATGCGATTCGTATTAAATGTCACCCTTGGCCTTTAGGCCAGAGGTTCTCAAACGCAGTCCTCAATGCCACTAGCTCAGAGAGCGAGGGGTGGAGGGGGAACCTCCACCAAGCTTACCTGGGTCCAGGTCTGATGGAGGTGCCCAGCTCTTCTCAACTCAGCACATGCTGCTGTGTGCTGGGCTAGGCATGGCCATCGGCCATTGATGATTCTGAGTCATCAATGGTTGATGGCCAATGTAAAATAGTTTTGCCATCAATGGGGGAGAACCAGATGGTGTCCCTCCATCTATGTCAAGCATAAACAAATACTTTTTTTCCCCCAAGGGGCCGAGATACGGAGCATAGCTCCACCCCCGACACCCATGAAGTCACACTGCCGTGTTTTGATTGGCCCACTGGCCAATCAGTCAAAGAAAATGGATGACTATCAATAGGTAAAAGCATTGATGGTCATCCATTGCATAGTATAACACTATCGATAGCCATTTCTATTATTGCCATCATTGGCAACCATCGATGGCCATGGCAACAATGGCCATCCCTATGGTGGGCTGGAGTGTGGCCAGGGAGGTGATTAAAGTTCTATTTTTTTTGGTATTTTACTCTAAGGGTGCAGAGTCACGCCTCCCATAATTTAGCCACGCCTTCTGAAAAATAATCAGGGCCCAGACAGGCTCTTTACTGCCCTGCTCACGGCAACCCAATAGTCCAGTTTTTAAGTACATGCATGCTTGGCTACAGATGACTTAATTAGTAACTTAGTCAATATGATTTTACCATCTGTGCTGAGCCATGGATATTCTTAAAACCTGGAGCGTTGTGGTGCCTTGCCTTACGTGTATTGGAACCTCTGCCTTAGGCCCAAGTCCAATGCAAGGGGGTGTGCAGATGCATGACCAGCTATGCTTACCCCCGGGAACGTCAATCAGCCGGTAACATGACATGTAGCTTGGTTTGGCAGTGGAGACCCCAAGAGGTTTCCCTATGGACCCCTAGGGCCAGTCAGACCCTTAATGCAGCTGTAGAACCAAAAATACTGGTATACGTGTGTGTCCAGCCATTGTGGTGATTACTTTTTAGCTGAATCACAATCTGGGCCATTGTTTACTAAGAAGCGTCTGTGACTCCATGTTGTTTTGCATGTCTATAAGCACATTTCTGATGAATCCACAGATGCTCAATCCTCAGGACAGAACTATGCGCTAGAATGCAGCGGAGATGGTAAATTATACAGTTTCTAATCTGAGTTTATTAAAATAACATGATGTAATGAATTCAATGACGTCAATACAATTATCAGAAAAAATGAGTTATCTTCATTCTGGGGGAGGATCAGAACCACAACTTTTGGTAATATTAAAGCTATCTATGGTTGTGGGAACTATGTGGTGGTAATTAAAGGATCAAAGGGTCAACATTGTCTAGGTCGACAGTCAAAAGTTGACCATGACAGGCACAGGGTCAACATGTGAAGATGGTCAATGTGCACAAGATCAACACAAATTAAAGGTTGAGGTGGCAATGATCGACACATGTAAAGGTAGATGTGGGGTTTTTCATGGTTTTGTGTCAATGTCTACATCTGTGGACATGGACCCCCAAATAGTGTAACCCATAACCTCGGCACACCTTACCTTTCCAAATTGTAGTCCATGTCAATGGAAAAGCATGAAAAAGTTGAAGGAAATTACCTTTTCATGTCATCCCAGGGCAACATTTTTTCAGGAGCCCATACAAATAGCAGATGAAAGTGGCACTCACAAGGTTGTGTAGGTAGGGGCCTCACTGGACTGCTTTGCCTGGGGCCCATAATCCTGTTAAGATTGCCCTGTGTCATCCTAAAGGCACTATAATGGCTCAGGTGTTAATGCCCATGCTTAGCCACAGGTGACTTGATAAGCTCCTCAGACAATTTGATTTAACCATCTGTGCTGAGCCAGGGATATTCTCGTAAACTAGAGCGTTGTGGTGCCTTGAAGACCACATATGGGAATCTCTGTCTTATGCCGGCCACCCATCGGACCAACTTTCCTCCAACTATCCAACTAGTTGCTTGGATGGAATAAAAAGTATGGTACTGGATGCAGCAACGGACAATCAGAAATGTGCCCACAAACCCAGGAAAATGGACAAAAACATTCAGTCAAATTATTTAAATCGAGCAGGTTCAACTACCGTACCGTGTCTGAGCGACACGGTACTGTAAAAAGTTTTTGTCCTTTTCCAGATTTTGGTAGCAAATTTCTGAAGTAAATATTACATTTGCTCCCATCCAGTGCCATATTTTTTATTCCATCCAAGCAACTAGTTGGATGGTTGGAGGAAAGTTGGTCTGATGTGTGGCCAGCATTACAGTAGGTCCAAGTTCAGTGCCTGAGGGTGTGCAGCAGTGCTTATCCCCGGTAACATCAATCAGCCGGTAACATAACATGTACAGATGGAGCCGGGCTCCCTCTTGCTGGCGAATTGCCAGACTGTCTCTGCTGGTGATCCACCAGCAGCCCGGCGCTCCATCTGACAGACGCGCGTGCGTCTCACGCGCACGCGCGTCTCAGTTTCCGGGCAGCGGGGCGACGGGAACCTGTCCGTCTCCGCTTCAGGGAGACGGACAGGGTTAGGGGGGGTGCGGGGAGGCGGTGGGGACCCTGGGTGACCGCCGACAAGCCGGCTGGAACCCGGGGGAAACGCCGTCGGAAGGGGACGCGCGCGCATCTCGTGCGCGCGCATCCCCTTTCGCATATACAGATGGCGGCTGGCGGGGGATGGCCGCTGGCGATTCTGCCGCCATCCCCTGCAAAGACAAGCCCGGCTCCATCTGTAGCTTGGTTTAGCAGAGGATCTCCCCCCCACAGAGGTTTCCTTCTGGACCCTGTGGGCCAGTTGGTTATGGGTCAAAGGATCAACAGCAAACAGGTTGACAGTCAACAAGAGCACATTTTGCGCTTTGAAAATCGGGCAGGGCGCAGTGCTCTGATAAACAGCCTAGAGTGTATATGTGTGTGGCCAGCCATTGGGATACTGACTTTCTAGCTGAATCACAATAGATTTTGGCCATTGTTTACTAAGAAGCGTCTGTGACTCCATTTTGATACAGATGGCGGCTGGCGGGGGATGGCGGCTGGCGGTTCTGCCGCCATCCCCTGCAAAGACAAGCCCGGCTCCATCTGTAGCTTGGTTTAGCAGAGGATCTCCCCCCCACAGAGGTTTCCCTCTGGACCCTGTGGGCCAGTTGGTTATGGGTCAAAGGATCAACAGCAAACAGGTTGACAGTCAACAAGAGCACATTTTGCGCTTTGAAAATCGGGCAGGGCGCAGTGCTCTGATAAACAGCCTAGAGTGTATATGTGTGTGGCCAGCCATTGGGATACTGACTTTCTAGCTGAATCACAATAGATTTTGGCCATTGTTTACTAAGAAGCGTCTGTGACTCCATTTTGATTTGCATGTCTGATGAATCCACAGATGGTCAATCCTCAGGACAGAACTACGCCCTAGAAGGCAGCGGAGACGGTACGTTACAGTATCCAGTTTCTAATCTGAGTTTATTAAAATAACACCATGTAATGAATTCAATGACTTCAATATAATGATTAGCAAAAACGAGTTGTTCTCACGAAAAGGTGTGTATATCGCACAAATGTGCACATGAGAAATGCCAGATCCAATTACACAGGACAGTTTACAGGGCTGGCAGAAAAGGTCACATGACTTTTCTACAAAAACCAAGATGGCAGAAGTGCATGAAAAATGGTGAAATCCTCCTGTACCAAACAAAGGTAATAACTGAGCTAGCCAGACCATAAAGCAGGCCGTAAGTGACCATAAAGAATGTACCGGAGGTACTTAAAAAATGTTTCTTAGATGATTTTTGCAGTTAGAAGAAATGGTGGAAAATGGGAACAGGGGGTAAGGAGAAATGCGCTTTGCAAGTAACGACCCGACTTATCGCAGGATTCTGTCACTTTATCACAAGACTACTGAGAATCTGACATGCACATATACACAGATTCTGGAACCAGGAAAGGGGACTACAATCCCTCTCCTCTGGAAAAACTTACATAAGCCTGAAGTTTAGTAAACCGTTGGAGCCAGTGGCGTACCTATGGTCCCGCAGACCCTGCCACGGCTTGGAGGAGCCAGCGCTGGCAGGGTTTGTGTTGGGGGCGCCACTGCCATGATGCTGCTGAGCTGGGTGTCGTCTCTTTAGCAACAGACACACTGCAGGGGCTAGCGGTGCCGGTGCCTATCTCCTGCATGCCAGCAATCCGGCTCTCTGCTCCCTCCCCATCCCGACTCCCCACAGTGCTGATTGACAACTGAGCCCGCCGTTCAGTACAGGGCACCCGAGTGACGGCTCAGCTGTCCAATAAGGCAGCCTGCGGCTCAGTCACACTGGCTGGACGCGCAGGCTGTGTAGTGTGTAGGAGGGGGACACCCTAGCAGCGCAGCGAGTGTGGACTGTGGAGTAGCAGTAACTGGCAGAGAGGCTCTCATCCTCTCCAGTGCTACTGCTGGCTGCAAGCATAAAACAAGTAAGGCAGCCAGCATCAATGTATTATGATTTTAGGCAGACTCTGGGTTATGTGTATATGTATGTATGTATGTATGTATACATACTGTACATACTATATATAAATATATATACTGTATTTGCTGGCGTATAAGACTACTTTTTTCCCCTGAAAAACATGCCTCCAAGTGGGAGGGTCGTCTTATACGCCGGGTGCACTTATATAACAAACTCTATATTTTGAGTGGAAATGTTGGAGGGTCGTCTTATACGCCCAGTCGTCTTATACGTCGGCAAATACGGTATATATATATATATATATATATATATATATATATATGAATAAGAGGCACTCACCAGTCTTAATTTATGAGAATAAAATGCTATGTATTTATATTAATACCCGGAATTTTATTTGCATAAATGAAGACTGGTGAGTATATATATATTTTGGACTGTATTGGTTCTGGAGGTCACCCCGGCCGCTGGACTAAGTATGACGCGAGCGCGATCCTCTTCGATAACTCTGAAAAGCTTCTCTAGATAACGGGTCAGACCATAGTCCTCCATCATATTAGTGATTGCAGTCTGTGGCGCTAATCAGCCATCTGCAGGAGGTTTCTGTGAAACGTGCATAGCGGTGACACATACCATTGTGCAGCAAATGCAGATTTTCTATCATTCTATGAAAGGTATGGTATATTAGAGGAGAACAAATGATAGGTAATACGTGGTGCAGTGCTGCCTTAAATAACTATCCCCGAAGTTACACCTTTACTTCATAACACAAGACTGGAAAAAATTGGGATGTAGATAAAATGGCGCAATTGGATACTTGAAATTTTTACGATCAGAGGCCCTTATTCTGGTTGGTGCGGTAATATCCGCGTGCGTTCGTGCCGCCGATGTTTTGTGTCTGCGCATGTGCAGAGGCGTCTCTGCGCATGTGCGAGCGGGGCGTACGGCCAAATCCCGCATGAAATGTGAACACTCCGAACAGGGGGTGGAGAGGGGCGTGAACCATATGCATACGCCCCGCGTTTCATGGGCGTTCCCATGCAAACGCTGGGTGTACGTATGGTAATGCAGTCGTGATGCACTTGTAGGGGGCGGACATATGACATCGCCGGATGTCAGCTGCCCGCCCAGATCCCTGCTTTTGCACGGAAAAATGTCCGTGTGGTCTGAGGTTGCGGGAGCTGGTGGACCACTCGGTCCTGCATTCGATGGTCTGCGACCATCGAATGATGGGGGAGGTTCCCTGAGATGGAGGAGGCGTATTCCGTGAAAAATACACGTGCGGTCCATTCGGCCAGCTTCTTACCGCGTACGGACGGAGTTGGCGATCCGTATGGAAGGCGGGGTTTCGCACGCACGGTCCTGGCCGCATATTCGGATCTGGCCGCACCGATTAGAATAAGGCCCAGAGTCTTCCTTAACAAAATATGGTCATTCTCAACAGGTGTTGATCACCAGGCCGTGGTGTTCAGCAAGTGCCAAATGGAAAAGACAAATAAGCAATAATTAAAATTCTGTGTGTGTGTGTGTCTCTTAATATGAATAATTGGATAAGTGACGTTTCAATAGAAAGGTGGATTGATCCCATGAGGCGTACCAAGACTCACGTTGGTTAAGGTGATATCCCTTTTATAAAGGTTTCTTTGGCACGGTCCCAGGGAACTCCACTTCTTAATATAGGTGAATGCCTTCTTGCATATAGAGTGGCCAAGTATTTTCACGGATTCAGTACTGAATCCCGGCGGTCGGGATCCCGGCGTTCAGAATCCCGACGCCGGAATCCCGACAGCCGAAATGGCGACAAGGGGGGGACGTGGATCGCCCCCCCTTGCGGGCTCGCTGCGCTCGCCACGCAGCGGGCCCGGTGCCTCGCTACGCTCGGCACACTAATTTATTCTCCCTCCAGGGGTGTCGTGGACAGCCACGGAGGGAGAATATGTCGGTATTTCGGCGGTCGGGATTCCAGCGTCGGGATTCTGAACGCCGGGATCCCGACCGCCGGGATATTAACTGCATCCCTATTTTCACACATGCTCAAAAAAGACAAAGATAACTTGTGTCTAGTATAAAAGTGCAATGATATTTCATCTTTTCTTTGGGTGGGTGAGGGGCTGGAGAAAAATAACTGATTTTGACAGCATATCTCACTTACGTTTACGTATGGGTGAAGAACACATATAAAGATTTCTTTTATAAAAGGGCGTACCCCCACTCACGATGTAATCTAGTGTTTTCAAGCCTATAAAGGTTTCTTTACATTTGCTTTTCACCAGTGCTTCAAACCGTGACGATCAGGTGTGTGTCTATGTGGCTAGTGGCCTGTGCGAAAGTATGCGGCGTGCGAGGGGGGGGGGCTGCATACAACCATTTGCAGGGCGGTTGTGGTTGACTCGCAAGAGTGTGAATTTGCATCCGAGTGAGTGAACCAGAATAACCCCCTATATGCAATATTGCCCTAGTGTATAGGCTACATAATACGGATGTGTGAGATCAGAGGGGTTACTGTCCCCTGAAGGCTTGGCTTACAGGTTAGACCCATGTTATTTGCAGTGGGGGGATGAGGGAGCTTCAGGATCAGAACCAGAACTTTTGCTAATATCAAAGCTATCAATTTTGGGAACTATTTGGTGCTAATTAAAGATGACATTTTTCAATTACAGATTCCACAAAAGACAGCAAGTTTGTGTCCGACATAATCTCCACAGTGAACAATGGTAAGGCTCCGTTATTTGCCTGGTTATCAAAAGACTGATATAATTATGATTGTAGTCCCTACATACCCAGAAATGGGATACTCTCAGCAGTGGCGTAACTAGCTTTTTTGCACCTCCCTCGCCGCATATTTTTTTACCACCCCCCCCCCCTCCCCTTGCCGCTGTCTGCTGGTACCTGCCTGCATGCCGGCACAGTCCCGTCTCTCCCAGCGCTGGCTCCTGCTGCTATAATGAAAAGGGACTCTTAGAAAATGGCTGCCCCCATACTGCAGACATGCGGGGGCTGTGGAGCTATAGTTACGCCACTGACTCTCAGGGAAGGCAGCCACGTGATTAGCTGAGCTGAAATCCACGAGACTCCTAATGAAGTCACTAAGGCAGTGAATCCCAAACTTTCTTGACCAGGGCGCCCTAGAAAATCAGCATTTGTTCACAGAACCCCATGGCCAAACGTTTCTTCTGGATGAATAAAAATACAGTAAATTGTGCTTAATAGCCCCCCTCAGGTTCAGTGTTGTGGTGGGGAACATTGCTGTGGTTACAATTGTCCATACATTGTAAGATTGGCAGCCACCAGCACTATTTTTGCCTATCACTTTGAGCATAAATCATTTGTTTTGGTCATGGAACTCCAACCTGAGGCACCGTTGCAAACATCCAGAGGCACCATGACCTCAGGGTGCCTAGGCACACAGTTTGGAAACCACTGCACTGAGGGCCAGCACATGATGCCTCCTATTAGATGCACAGAACCTAATGCAGACTGTGGTAACAATCAGTGGAGGCGGTCCCCTCTGTTCAGGAGCATGTGGTCATAATCAGTGGGCGGTCCCCTCTGTGCAGGAGCATGTGGTCATAATCAGTGGGCGGCCCCCTCTGTGCAGGAGCATGTGGTCATAATCAGTGGGCGGCCCCCTCTGTGCAGGAGCATGTGGTCATAATCAGTGGGCGGTCCCCTCTGTGCAGGAGCATGTGGTCATAATCAGTGGGCGGTCCCCTCTGTGCAGGAGCATGTGGTCACAATCAGTGGGCGGTCCCCTCTGTGCAGGAGCATGTGGTCGCAATCAGTGGGCGGTCCCCTCTGTGCCGGAGCATGTGCTAACAATCAGTGGGCGGTCCCCTCTGGGCAGGAGCATATGGTCGCAATCAATGGGCGGTCCCCTCTGTGCAGGAGCATGTGGTCGCAATCAGTGGGCGGTCCCCTCTGTGCAGGATCATGTGGTAACAATCAGTGGGCGGTCCCCTCTGTGCAGGAGCATGTGGTCGCAATCAGTGGGCGGTCCCCTCTGTGCAGGAGCATGTGGTCGCAATCAGTGGGCGGTTCCCTCTGTGCAGGAGCATGTGGTCACAATCAGTGGGCGGTCCCCTCTGTGCAGGAGCATGTGGTCGCAATCAGTGGGCGGTCCCCTCTGTGCCGGAGCATGTGCTAACAATCAGTGGGCGGTCCCCTCTGGGCAGGAGCATGTGGTCGCAATCAGTGGGCGGTCCCCTCTGTGCAGGAGCATGTGGTCGCAATCAGTGGGCGGTCCCCTCTGTGCAGGAGCATGTGGTAACAATCAGTGGGCGGTCCCCTCTGTGCAGGAGCATATGGTCGCAATCAGTGGGCGGTCCCCTCTGTGCAGGAGCATGTGATCGCAATCAGTGGGCGGTTCCCTCTGTGCAGGATCATGTGGTAACAATCAGTGGGCGGTCCCCTCTGTGCAGGAGCATGTGACAAAATGTTGGGTCATGAGTTTTGTTTTTTTTGTACAACCACTTCTCTCTCAGGAACCTTCCTCTCTGGAGGATACTTGATAAAGGAGATGGATATCGCTTATCGTATCGGAAAGAGTAGCAGCTCATGTCAGTCAGGTATCTGCCTATGGCCCAAGTCGTCAGATGGATTTGTGTATATTCCATTTATTATATCCAGTGCCTTCAGTAAGTAATTCCTGTTCCTGTCTGTTTAATTATCCTGTTCTATATATCTATCTATACTTTATATATGTGAAATCACAGCCTGGCACTCCCAGTACCTTTGGGGTATCTGCCCCGGTGCCCTCAGGAACAATTAGTATAGAGAGACGAGGAACAAACTGGTCCGGCACTCCCAATAAGCAATGGTATCTTCGTCTGGTGCCCTCACAAAGGAGTAAATATAGAAGTTGGAGGTGCGGCACTCGGGCTCGATGAAAGTGCAAATAATGCTCAGCAAATTGGCTGAAGACAACGTTTCAGTTTTTATTTCAACTGTTTTCAAGTCATATACAGACAACATACAAAAAACACATAGCTTTATAGACAAATCCCCCCAAGTGAATGCGCTGCTGTGAAACAGGAGGCGTCAGCTGACAAGCGGCGCTTGCAGTGGCGCTAGATGATGACATCATAGGTTACCATAGCAACTAAATGTGTACCCTTCACCACAAGTAACAAAAAAGATTGGAACATAAAAATCGGTACTTATGAGTTATCCGGGCGCCCCATTTCTAAATCGGGTCGGATCGGGCACATCGCATCGCATCGCATGCGACCATCGGATGCGATGCGATGCGATGACCCGATTTTTCCATAGGAATCAATGTTAAAATGGACAGAGTCCATTTTAACATGGAATTCAATGGGAAAAAGGGGACCTCTTCATACCCCTACTATCCAAGTGGGCATGGAGTTGGATATAAACCTGCGGCGAGCGTAGCGAGCCACCGAGCCCGAAGCGTGGCGAGCGTAGCGAGCCCCGCGAGGGGACATAGAATACCGTCCCCTCGCGGGGCTCGCTTCGCTCGCCACGCTTCGGGCTCGGTGGCTCGCTACGCTCGCCACAGGTTTATATCCGACTCCATGCCCACTTGGATAGTAGGGGTATGAAGAGGACCCCTTTTTCCCATTGAATTCCATGTTAAAATGGACTCTGTCCATTTTAACATTGATTCCTATGGAAAAATCGGGTCATCGCATCCGATGGTCGCATGCGATGCGATGCGATATCGCATCGCATCGCATCTGATTGTATGCCTTAACTTAAGGCATACAATCAAAAAATCGGGCGCCCAGATAACTCATAAGTACCTAAAAATCATTTAAAAAGGAAAAGCACTGACACGGATTGGCAAACAGCATGAGAAGCTTCTCTTGCCCATACACGCCTTGCAATCGCTCACATAATTGCCAGATTGGTCAACTTGCACTAGGATGCCCACACCTATATCGTTGAGCATGTCCACATCTACATAATTGAGATGCTACTAAGTTGTCATAAAAGAGTCTGCCCTGCTCCCACATCTTGTTCATTGCACTTACGTATTTTGTGCACCTTTTGTATTTCATTAAGTATTGTATTTCATTAAGGGTTTTGTACTCGCATATTGCCTGCACTTCAACTTCGTTTCATATTGTGCACATTCTGTGCAGCATTATTGTATAATACCGTACATGCTGTTTGCCAATCCATGTCAGTACTTTTACTTTTTAAATGATTTTTATGTTCCAATCTTTTTTGTTACTTGTGGTGAAGTTCATCCAATGTTTATATCCAGTATGGGGATTTTTTACGTATGTCCCGGGTTCCATAGAATTGCTTGTGGTGCATGAAGGGCATTGTATACATCCTTGGATTTTAGTTGGCAAAAAGTTGTTGAAGGAATGGGAGATAAATTAGTTTTTACCAGAGTATCTCTGATGCTCTGTCCTCTTCTATAAATGATGTAGAAACACCACAGTAGACAGCGACACCCCAGGCAGGGAAGAGGAACTTCATGGGTTTTCAAAGATAGCGGGTGCTAGAATGAACACTATATATGTGTATATATATATATATATATATATATATATATATATACTTCTCCGTTGTGGCCCGGCACTCCGACTCCCCAAGGGTTAGCTTGCCCAGTTGCCTTCAACTCAAGCATTAACTGCTTGTAACACACGACTCTGGATAAGAAGCGGCACTCTGAGACTGAATGGCGTGGTGAAACAGGTGAAAATTTAATCTGTCAACATGTTTCGGGGACGATTCCCCGTCTTCAGGACAATCAAACAGTGAACACACAGTGCGTTAAATACCTCACAATAAACTTACCCCTCCCGCTTGGTTTTCCCGCGTCTGCCAGAGCCGCCTCCCCTCATCCTCGTCCGTTCACCGGAAGGCTGTCAGACGGAAGGCGCCGCACTGACTCCGGCGGTTGCTAGGGCAACCAGAGGACTCTCACCCCTCCGCTGCACCTCAGCTCCCGCCTACGTCATCGCGCCTTCCTCCTTCGTGCTCCGATTACTTCCGGGACGCTCTGGGTTGGTTGTCTTGGCGACGGGTACACCACTGAAATATACAAATTAAAAAACGTGAGAAAATAAGCAAAAATACAGCAAAACTGCCTAAGATGGGTAATGGCTGTAAACCCAGCGTTACCCAATTACAAAGGTGAATACAAATATATATAGCAGCGTGATACACAATGTGCCTACTGCACAAGCCGTCAACTAGTGAAACATAAGCTCCAAAACGAATTACATACATCTCAAAATATTAATAAAAACAATACATACATACTATACTTAAAGAAGAAAGAAAAAAAAGGAAAAAATGTGATTTAATTACTGGAAGCTTAGTGAACAAAGGTGCACTGTCTAATAATGAGGTAATTACTCCTCAATACGTGTTTATACGAGAGGGAATGGTATCAGTCACCCTCAGATCATATCGTGGGCATATATCTGTGAAAATATTAAATGCGAGTGCACTGTTAAAATCCAGGTGGCCTGTGGACAACCAAAGGCAAGGCTTTGCTATTTAGCTAATGGCCCTACTTGATGATAACAAGTAAGGGTCTAGATATCCTAGTGCCAACTGCCCAGTGGTGAGACCTGTGAGGGGTCTACCTGTTAGTCTACAAAACACCTTTATACCTGCAATATAAAAGTTATTGGTATAAAAAATTTTTATATGAAGTTAATGAGGCCTAAGGATTCATTCAACCCCTTTGGTTTAAGTGTCTGAAGCCTGAAGATCCATCGGGTCTCCAATTGTAACAGGGCCTTGCCCCGATTGCCCCCCCTCAAATTAACCGGAACTTGATCGATGATCTTATATTTGAGGGTGGCCATCCCATGTTTCATGTTGGCAAAATGCCTGGCCACAGGTTGTTCACTGGAGCCAGTGTCAAGGGCTTGGCGGATGGCTAAGCGGTGTTGTGCCATGCAGACCTTAAACTGACACTCAGTTTTCCCGATGTAATACAGTCCGCATGGACACATCACGGCATACACAACGTAGCTAGAGGAACAGGTTAAGGGCCACTTAATTTTATATCTTTTGCCCGAGTGGGGGTGAAGTATGGTATCCCCAGTAGACATGTAACTACATGTCCGGCACCCTAGGCATTTATAACACCCATTACGCCTGCCCAAAAACATGGTGTCGGGAGTAGGTTTCTTTCTGAACGGGGTGATATCAGTCTTGACTACTAGATCTCTGATATTACGACCTCTGGTGTAGCAAGGCATGAGGCGGGTGTTTTTGAAACATTGTAGTTCTGGGTCCGAAGCTACAATGGGCCAAAGCTCTTTTGCTCTTTTAGTGGTGTCTACACTGTTGATATTGAATTGATTAACCCATGGTATAATTTGATCTGTTTTTTTCTTTCTACTCTGGGTAACCAACTCAATTCTACTTTTCTGTCGAGCTTTCATAAGGGCTGGCTCTAGTTCTCTCGCCGGATACCCTCGTTCCCTGAATTTAAGAAACATATCTTTGAGTTGTGTATCCAAGACCCCTGGGTCACTGGTAGTACGGCATACTCGAATAAACTGGGAGTATGGTAGGCCTCGTACCGCTGCTCGTGAGTGGTGACTCTCGTACCGCAACAATGTGTTGCGGTCGGTGGGTTTCGTGTATAAAGATGTAGATATTTTCCCTTTGTCAATCTTAATTGCAATGTCCAAAAAACATATCTCAGTTCTACTACTATTTACAGTAAGCTTGATGGGACTGTCAGACATGTTTTGATGAGACACAATGTCATTGAGTGTCGCCTCCTGTCCGGTCCATAGCACGATAATATCGTCTATGTACCGGAAATACATAAACACTTTACTGGTAATGCTGGGAGCTGAAAAAAAGATGTTAACCTCAGTTTCCCACATAAAGGTGTTGGCAAACGAGGGGGCCACTGGGGACCCCATCGCACACCCCGTGACTTGGCGATAGAACTGCCCGTCATACAAAAAGTAATTATGCGTGAGGGTAAACCTTAGCAATTCAATAAATACATCTATGTCAGGACCTGCGTATCTAGGATTACCAGTGACAAGTCTCCTTACTGCCATTAAACCCGCCTCATGCGGGATGCATGTATAGAGACTTGTCACGTCTAGAGTCGCCAGAATGAGCCCATCAGGGACAACAGGTATTTCCATGAGTCTTTGCAGCAACATCCCAGAGTCACGTAAGTATGTAAACGTGCCTTGCACGCAAGGCTGCAAATAAGTGTCAAGGTACACCGCCAAGGCTTCACACAGCGACCCCCTGGCCGAGATGATAGGCCGGCCAGGGGGGCACTGGGCATCCTTGTGGATCTTAGGGATGCTGTAAAAAATGGGGACTTTGGGAAACTCCACAAATAATTTGTCCCTCAATACCTTTGAAATAGTCCCTTCTGCGATGGCTGACTCCAGAATCCCACTCAATTCTTCTTGATATTGTCGAGTGGGGTCTTTTGTAAGCACTTCGTATGTGTTCACATCACCCAACAGTCTTTGGCACTCCGAGGCATAGTTGTCAAGGCTCTGGATCACAATAGACCCGCCTTTGTCTGCCCCGCGTATTATTATATCTTGCCTTTGACTGAGTGATTTAAGCGCTGTGGCTTGTTCCGAAGTCAAATTGGAATGCCAAGTATCGACTTTGGAGGCAGGCTCTGCTTGCTCTAGTAGGCGGTTAAAGGTCTTAATAGATGCATTATGAGATTGAGGCTCAAATCGTGACTTTGGTCCAAGTTTTTGGATTTTCTCAGGGAACAGCGAGCTGTGGGCAGCGGTGGGTTTTTTTTGAAAATGTTCCTTAATTTTTAGTGTTCGGTGCAATTTGAAAGCATCCAGCTTCCATTGGAAAGGATCAACCCTGTTCGTCGGCACGAACGACAGTCCCTTACTCAGGACCTGTTCCTCTGCCAACGTTAGCGGAACAGGGGATAAGTTGAAGATCAGGCTTTGGCAATTCGTGGGGGTCTTCCGCTTTTCTTGCCGCCTGGTCTGGCCCCCCCTGCGGGTCGGCCTCTGCCTCTGCCTTTGCCTGCGGTGGATGCCCGGCTGCTGTCCCCTAAAGGGCTGGAACCCGGGACAGTGGCTCCTGATGGGTGTTCTTCTGCTTCACTGGCTGAAGTGCTAGAGGCATTGACAATAGTCTGTTGTCTGCGAAATCTTGGGCCAGAGGATTTTTTGGGGTTAAACTGTGTGTTATTTAACCAATTATATACCCTATGGGTAGCGTAATCCTGCTGCACTTTGGAGAATTTTTCTCTCTTGTATTTGAGCAGTTCAATTCGGTATTGCTCTAGCTGCGTCTCCAATTGAGACATCCAGGGAGGTTTATGCTCAGGCTCATTGGAAATCTGATGTTCCAGCTGGAATGCGGCAATTCTTTCCATAGTAGCCGTGCGTTCCCTGGTTGACTCCTCCACGACCAAGAGGATGAGATCCATGGCACATTTGTTGAGAACAGCAATCCAGCGCTTACAAAACGCCGGATTGTGTCTCCCAATCGTGGGTGTATTGTGGACTCGGAACCCTCTGGGGATTTGTTTTGCGCGGTAGTAGTCGGACAAAGTGCGGCTATGGTATAAATAGTCCATTTCGCGTTTTTTCAACTTATACAGTTCCTTATACAAATCATCTTGAGACAGAATTTCTGATGCATCAAACACTGGTTCCTGGTGCAGTATAGTGGCAGCTTCTACATCTGAGAAACTCAGTGTGTCATAAGTATCACACTGAACAAGATAGGACATGACATCATGGTCTTCATGCGGTGAAACAGCCATGTTGTCCAATGTGTTGCTCACAGGGTACACCCGGAACCTGTATGACTGTGGCGGCGTGATGGTGAGTGAGCCCACACAGGATCACAGCAGGAACGGTAAGTCCTTATTGAAGAATGGGTGAAAAGCGATGCCAGGTGCCTTGGCCGATCCCTCCTGGAAGCTCCAGCTAGGGGACCCAAATACTTCTCCGTTGTGGCCCGGCACTCCGACTCCCCAAGGGTTAGCTTGCCCAGTTGCCTTCAACTCAAGCATTAACTGCTTGTAACACACGACTCTGGATAAGAAGCGGCACTCTGAGACTGAATGGCGTGGTGAAACAGGTGAAAATTTAATCTGTCAACATGTTTCGGGGACGATTCCAAAGACTGTTGGGTGATGTGAACACATACGAAGTGCTTACAAAAGACCCCACTCGACAATATCAAGAAGAATTGAGTGGGATTCTGGAGTCAGCCATCGCAGAAGGGACTATTTCAAAGGTATTGAGGGACAAATTGTTTGTGGAGTTTCCCAAAGTCCCCATTTTTTACAGCATCCCTAAGTTCCACAAGGATGCCCAGTGCCCCCCTGACCGGCCTATCATCTCGGCCAGGGGGTCGCTGTGTGAAGCCTTGGCGGTGTACCTTGACACTTATTTGCAGCCTTGCGTGCAAGGCACGTTTACATACTTACGTGACTCTGGGATGTTGCTGCAAAGACTCATGGAAATACCTGTTGTCCCTGATGGGCTCATTCTGGCGACTCTAGACGTGACAAGTCTCTATACATGCATCCCGCATGAGGCGGGTTTAATGGCAGTAAGGAGACTTGTCACTGGTAATCCTAGATACGCAGGTCCTGACATAGATGTATTTATTGAATTGCTAAGGTTTACCCTCACGCATAATTACTTTTTGTATGACGGGCAGTTCTATCGCCAAGTCACGGGGTGTGCGATGGGGTCCCCAGTGGCCCCCTCGTTTGCCAACACCTTTATGTGGGAAACTGAGGTTAACTTTTTTTTTTCAGCTCCCAGCATTACCAGTAAAGTGTTTATGTATTTCCGGTACATAGACGATATTATCGTGCTATGGACCGGACAGGAGGCGACACTCAATGACATTGTGTCTCATCAAAACATGTCTGACAGTCCCATCAAGCTTACTGTAAATAGTAGTAGAACTGAGATATGTTTTTTGGACATTGCAATTAAGATTGACAAAGGGAAAATATCTACATCTTTATACACGAAACCCACCGACCGCAACACATTGTTGCGGTACGAGAGTCACCACCCACGAGCAGCGGTACGAGGCCTACCATACTCCCAGTTTATTCGAGTATGCCGTACTACCAGTGACCCAGGGGTCTTGGATACACAACTCAAAGATATGTTTCTTAAATTCAGGGAACGAGGGTATCCGGCGAGAGAACTAGAGCCAGCCCTTATGAAAGCTCGACAGAAAAGTAGAATTGAGTTGGTTACCCAGAGTAGAAAGAAAAAAACAGATCAAATTATACCATGGGTTAATCAATTCAATATCAACAGTGTAGACACCACTAAAAGAGCAAAAGAGCTTTGGCCCATTGTAGCTTCGGACCCAGAACTACAATGTTTCAAAAACACCCGCCTCATGCCTTGCTACACCAGAGGTCGTAATATCAGAGATCTAGTAGTCAAGACTGATATCACCCCGTTCAGAAAGAAACCTACTCCCGACACCATGTTTTTGGGCAGGCGTAATGGGTGTTATAAATGCCTAGGGTGCCGGACATGTAGTTACATGTCTACTGGGGATACCATACTTCACCCCCACTCGGGCAAAAGATATAAAATTAAGTGGCCCTTAACCTGTTCCTCTAGCTACGTTGTGTATGCCGTGATGTGTCCATGCGGACTGTATTACATCGGGAAAACTGAGTGTCAGTTTAAGGTCCGCATGGCACAACACCGCTTAGCCATCCGCCAAGCCCTTGACACTGGCTCCAGTGAACAACCTGTGGCCAGGCATTTTGCCAACATGAAACATGGGATGGCCACCCTCAAATATAAGATCATCGATCAAGTTCCGGTTAATTTGAGGGGGGGCAATCGGGGCAAGGCCCTGTTACAATTGGAGACCCGATGGATCTTCAGGCTTCAGACACTTAAACCAAAGGGGTTGAATGAATCCTTAGGCCTCATTAACTTCATATAAAAAATTTTTATACCAATAACTTTTATATTGCAGGTATAAAGGTGTTTTGTAGACTAACAGGTAGACCCCTCACAGGTCTCACCACTGGGCAGTTGGCACTAGGATATCTAGACCCTTACTTGTTATCATCAAGTAGGGCCATTAGCTAAATAGCAAAGCCTTGCCTTTGGTTGTCCACAGGCCACCTGGATTTTAACAGTGCACTCGCATTTAATATTTTCACAGATATATGCCCACGATATGATCTGAGGGTGACTGATACCATTCCCTCTCGTATAAACACGTATTGAGGAGTAATTACCTCATTATTAGACAGTGCACCTTTGTTCACTAAGCTTCCAGTAATTAAATCACATTTTTTCCTTTTTTTTCTTTCTTCTTTAAGTATAGTATGTATGTATTGTTTTTATTAATATTTTGAGATGTATGTAATTCGTTTTGGAGCTTATGTTTCACTAGTTGACGGCTTGTGCAGTAGGCACATTGTGTATCACGCTGCTATATATATTTGTATTCACCTTTGTAATTGGGTAACGCTGGGTTTACAGCCATTACCCATCTTAGGCAGTTTTGCTGTATTTTTGCTTATTTTCTCACGTTTTTTAATTTGTATATTTCAGTGGTGTACCCGTCGCCAAGACAACCAACCCAGAGCGTCCCGGAAGTAATCGGAGCACGAAGGAGGAAGGCGCGATGACGTAGGCGGGAGCTGAGGTGCAGCGGAGGGGTGAGAGTCCTCTGGTTGCCCTAGCAACCGCCGGAGTCAGTGCGGCGCCTTCCGTCTGACAGCCTTCCGGTGAACGGACGAGGATGAGGGGAGGCGGCTCTGGCAGACGCGGGAAAACCAAGCGGGAGGGGTAAGTTTATTGTGAGGTATTTAACGCACTGTGTGTTCACTGTTTGATTGTCCTGAAGACGGGGAATCGTCCCCGAAACATGTTGACAGATTAAATTTTCACCTGTTTCACCACGCCATTCAGTCTCAGAGTGCCGCTTCTTATCCAGAGTCGTATATATATATATATATATATATATATATATATATATATATATATATATATAGAGGGGTGGTGGGGCAGCACTTCCAAACACAAGCGATGTACTCGCTCCGGTGCCAAGCTTCAGAATACCGCGGTATCCAAACACACTTCTCAAGTAAGCGGCACCCGGAGACTGGTAAATCAGGTAAGATAGACGCTGTTAGGATCAAACGTTTTCGAAGTTTTATTCACTTCTTCATCAGGATGCAAAAACATAAATGAAAGCACATACCTATATCAGGAACACCACACCACGTGAAGTCATCCCGCCGGCTCAGGTCATGAATGACGCGCCCACTGATGACGCCATCATACCGTTCCCGTTGCCCGGACAACAATCTAAACAAAGGACATAACAGTGAAAAATATAAAAGGCATACAATACATGTTAAAAACATAAGAAAGTTCACAATAATGGAATGCGTACATAAGGTAATAAATGCAGTGGCAGCCGATAGCTGCTTCCAAATGAACATAAAAATAATACGCAAACAACATAAGAATGCTATACAGAGCGCTGTGTACGCATGAAGCAGGGAGGTTCGCAAGTACCTGTGTATGTGTTACAGAAAACAATGAAGTCCTGCGGACTCATTAAGCCCTCGTGGGGCAAGTGTCCCCAGGCTATGAATCCAACGGGACTCTCTTTGAAATAGTCGGAGTGACCTGTCACCCCCCCGTTTATTGACTGGTTCGTGGTCAATAATCGTATACTTAAGTTGATTCATATTGTGGCCGGCATTCACAAAATGCCGTGCCACAGGTTGATCGCTGTGTCCACTAAGCAAAGCGGCACGTAGTGTCGATTTATGTCCGGCAATCCTTTCCCGCAAAGTGCGGTCGGTTTTGCCGACATATCCTTTACCGCAAGGGCACATAATAAGGTACACAATGTACTTGGTGGTACATGTGACCACATGTCGAATGGGAATGCGTTTGCCGGTCAATGGATGTGGAAAGTCACTACCAGTCATGAGTGCCCTACACACTATGCAATTAAGGCACCTATAGCAACCTGGTCTTTTTTGCAGGAA
This sequence comes from Crinia signifera, assembly GCF_055691185.1. Classification (NCBI taxonomy): domain Eukaryota; kingdom Metazoa; phylum Chordata; class Amphibia; order Anura; family Myobatrachidae; genus Crinia; species Crinia signifera. The sequence continues at coordinate 25,982,175 of NC_139223.1, forward strand.
ATTGCCTTGTACCGATTGTAGCTGGTCAAGTCCGCTAATGTCAGTTTTCATGACCCAGTCCCTGAGGTTTTTGCCACGACTGTAGCATGGCATCAATCTTTTATCCCCAAGTAGTAATTCGGGGTCAGTCTGCACAATGGGCCATAGGTAGTTAGACACCGAGCGGATGGTATTGCTCTCAGTGTTGTAGTGATTAACCCATGGAAACCGTTTGTCAATGTCCTTGTTTTTATCAGAGGTTTTGAGTGTTTCCTCTCTCTGGCACCTCAGAGCCTTATCCTTTGCCAGTTGTAATTGTTTACCAGTCGGCCCGCGAGCTTGGCATTGCTAAAGAAAGGATCAAAAACTTTGAGGCACAACATCTACCAGCATTTCGTGCTGATACTTCTCAGAATTGGAGCAGTAAACTTGAGACACAAATTGCCTCTTATCGAAATGAACTGATCCTGTTCAAAAAAGAAAAATTAGCGAAAGTTAACGCTGACTACGAGTGCAATCGCGTTTACCAGTGGGCTAGCGGCACTAACCAACCATACAATCGTTACCGAAGACGACCGAGAACTTATAAACAGCTGTGGCAATCCGATTCATCTCAAGAAGCTGGTACCAATAGCGAGTCTGAGGGAATGACTGAAGCATCTGGAACCTCCCGAGTGACCCCTTTAGGGGATGGTCCCCGTCGCGGACGCGGCGGCAGAGGTCCAAAACCCGCAGAGGGGGCGAAAGGGCCCAAAGGGTGAGGGCGAGGACAGCCGGGGCGTCCACCACTATACAGGAAAGTGAAAGCCTGATTTACAACCTTTCTGACCATACCCTGACTGATACTGAACAGAAGGTTCTCCAGCGTGGCTTATCTTTCGTTCCCACCGTTCAACCTAATAGCATGCAGTGGTCTATTGAGAAATATAAATTGCACAGACAACTGAAATTGCATGAACATTTCAGGGGCACCAAAGCAGCTACACGCAACCCACCCTCCTCTCCTCCGGAAGATCCATTACCACCGGCTTTACAAAAATTGCAGAAACGTTCCCGATTTGATCCTATGACGAACAACTCATCCATCAAAACTTTTAATCGTATGCTTGACAGCACGATGTCTGAAGTATTGGGAATCGGGTCTCACCGCAGTGTGGTAAGCATTCTAATTTGAATAAAGTGGAGATGCAGGCATTGAGGGACCTCTCGGGGTACACTGATATCACTATCAGACCGGCCGACAAGGGCGGCGCTATAGTAGTGCAGAATCTGTCTGACTATAGAGCCGAACTGTTGAGACAATTAAACATGACTAATGTATACCAGAAGTTGGACCGGGACCCTACTGACCAGTTCAGTAAGAAACTTAATGACAGAGTGGGTAGGGCGGTCGGTGACGGATTCATCACCAATCACCTCAAATCAGCTTTGATCAATGACAACCCGGTTACCCCTATCTTGTATTCGTTACCCAAAATTCATAAATCCTTGACCTGTCCACCCGGCCGCCCTATAATATCTGCCCGTAATGGCCTGTTTCAGAAGGTATCTACTTATCTCGATGCCATGCTTCAACCATGCATTGTACAACACTCGAGACACTTACTGGACACTACTGCATTTATTAATAAACTCAGCACTATACCTCGTGTACCTGATGGAACACTGTTGTGCAGCCTTGACATTTCCAGTCTTTATACTGTAATACCTAATAAAGATGGATTGGAGGCGGTACGCAGATTGGTGACTGGAAACCCTGCATACAATGGTCCCAATATTGATTTGCTTATCGATTTGCTTGAGTTGGTGCTTACGTGCAATTTTTTCATGTTTGATGGTGTGTACTATCTGCAGGCGTCTGGCTGTGCGATGGGGTCCAATGTGGCCCCATCGTACGCCAACGCCTACATGTACATGATTGAGGATGACCTGATGATGCCTAATATACTTTTTGTCCAACATGCATTATTCTATGTAAGATATATAGACGATTTGTTTGTCTTGTGGACTGGTCCTAAAGAGAGCATTGAACAGTTTATATCTGAGCATAACAATTCCAATCATCCTGTACAATTTACGCATAATGTTAGTCATGAAAGTGTTAACTATCTCGATGTTCAGGTGAGCATCCGTGATGGTTTGATATGCACCAGATTGTTCCGTAAACCCACGGACAGAAACACCACATTACATGCTTCCAGTTTCCATCCCCCCAAACTCAAATTTTCATTGCCCTATTCCCAATTTCTCAGGGCGATCAGGATATGCTCTGATAGAGCGATCGCAATTGAACATATTGATACCATGATGGCCGATTTTTTGGTGAGGGGGTAGAGAGAGGAAACACTCAAAACCTCTGATAAAAACAAGGACATTGACAAACGGTTTCCATGGGTTAATCACTACAACACTGAGAGCAATACCATCCGCTCGGTGTCTAACTACCTATGGCCCATTGTGCAGACTGACCCCGAATTACTACTTGGGGATAAAAGATTGATGCCATGCTACAGTCGTGGCAAAAACCTCAGGGACTGGGTCATGAAAACTGACATTAGCGGACTTGACCAGCTACAATCGGTACAAGGCAATTTCCTGCAAAAAAGACCAGGTTGCTATAGGTGCCTTAATTGCATAGTGTGTAGGGCACTCATGACTGGTAGTGACTTTCCACATCCATTGACCGGCAAACGCATTCCCATTCGACATGTGGTCACATGTACCACCAAGTACATTGTGTACCTTATTATGTGCCCTTGCGGTAAAGGATATGTCGGCAAAACCGACCGCACTTTGCGGGAAAGGATTGCCGGACATAAATCGACACTACGTGCCGCTTTGCTTAGTGGACACAGCGATCAACCTGTGGCACGGCATTTTGTGAATGCCGGCCACAATATGAATCAACTTAAGTATACGATTATTGACCACGAACCAGTCAATAAACGGGGGGGTGACAGGTCACTCCGACTATTACAAAGAGAGTCCCGTTGGATTCATAGCCTGGGGACACTTGCCCCATGAGGGCTTAATGAGTCCGCAGGACTTCATTGTTTTCTGTAACACATACACAGGTACTTGCGAACCTCCCTGCTTCATGCGTACGCAGCGCTCTGTATAGCATTCTTATGTTGTTTGCGTATTATTTTTATGTTCATTTGGAAGCAGCTATCGGCTGCCACTGCATTTATTACCTTATGTACGCATTCCATTATTGTGAACTTTCTTATGTTTTTAACATGTATTGTATGCCTTTTATATTTTTCACTGTTATGTCCTTTGTTTAGATTGTTGTCCGGGCAACGGGAACGGTATGATGGCGTCATCAGTGGGCGCGTCATTCTTGACCTGAGCCGGCGGGATTACTTCACGTGGTGTGGTGTTCCTGATATAGGTATGTGCTTTCATTTATGTTTTTGCATCCTGATGAAGAAGTGAATAAAACTTCGAAAACGTTTGATCCTAACAGCGTCTATCTTACCTGATTTACCAGTCTCCGGGTGCCGCTTACTTGAGAAGTATATATATATATATATATATATATATATATATATATATATATATATATATATATATATATATATATATAAAACACAAAACTCCCAGATTTGCGCTAATTACACAATTCTATAGTTGGTCGCTTATAACACTTAGCCTCCTACTAGAGAGGCTACTATCATCCAATACCACCACAATGGTGTTAAATAGCGCCCAGTATTCCTTTGTCTTTCCTTAACTTAAATCATCCATAAACAATTTTTTTACAAATATATAAAACATTTATTAAAAATGCACTTTTTAAAACAAAAATAGTTCCTTATCAGAGGATTTTCTTTTAGACAATGGATGAGAATAACAGCCAGACGCGTTTCGTCTCACTAGGAGACTTCATCAGGGGTGCTTTACAAACATCTACAAAAAGTAGGACATATTGGTAAGCAAATACAAACAGGAAAGACATTAACATAACAATATGTACAATTTCATTTTGACACATGGTCTATAGGAAAAGAGAAAGAAAAAGAAGAAGAACAGATGGAGGTTTGCTTGGATATCCTTTAGTGGTTATATTTATTAGTTATACCATATGAATTATTGAATTGAATATTTTTTTCTATATAGAGATTTATTATATAGTTTGGAGGGGGAAGGAAGAGAGGGAGGGAGGCAGAGGTTTTAGTTAAAAATAACATATTGTAAGGAGGATATTTCATACCTTTATTGGTCTGTATGAGAATTTTCTCCTTATTTCAAAGGTTATAATTCTCTATGTAGATATTATTTGTAGTACCAAGTAAGTGAATTTTTCATTTGATGTGATCTTACTATCAATAAAGAAATATAAATTAAAACTACTGTTGTCCAGTTGTCTTTATTTTAATTGTATGAGGTTATGATCTATTTTTGTTACCTTTTATATATAGTTTTTTAGTGTGTTCTTTAATCACTCTTCTTTTAGGCAATAACTGTAGAGATATCTGTTAGATTTACAGGGGTGAGTTCATCTGCTTCACAAGAAACATAATTTATATTATTCATTGTTAAATTATAATTTTATATACATACCATATAATTTAGGACTCTAAAATTGACCGGGTATCAATACAATCAATAGAAACGTCCCATGTACGTAGATTCAACTTCAAATCAGAACTGAAATTCCAGCTTTATTCTATAAAAAAGGGCATATATATTATATATATATTTTTTTTATATATTTTATAATTAATCCCCACATAACAATATTCTTTTTGATCTTTTTACATACCTCCAATGAGCATGCAATACAGTAATCCTTTGGAATTAAATCCAATTTTTCAAGGCAGCAAATAATCCCTAATGGGTAACATATAGGATATTGTATTATAAATATATCAAAAATAGCAGGTACTATTCCCAACAAAAAATCCTAAATAGTCTAAATGGCCAATATTTACCTGGATACCACCAGCAGTAGTGTGCTCCTCTGTGTCCAATGTGCAAGTGATTTGTGTGTGTCCTGGTATCTCTATTTATAGGGAGTAACTAGTGACATCACTTCCTGTGTTTCTAATTTTTTATTTTATTTTTGTGTTAATTTTTATTTAATTTAGTTTATATAGTTTTTCCGTGTCTATATATTACTATAATTACTTGTATTCATATAGTTTTGCGCCTTATATTCATATATTAAATAGTGGTATTTAATTTTTATGTCTCTGTGCTTCTCTTTTCACTTCTATATAATCCTATTTCAGTGGTTACTTATTTCTAGCTATACTACACTAGTGCATGTGAATGTTTTATATTTTTAATAGTGAGAATATGAGAATAAGCCTTAATAGGCTTGTTTGCATTTCACCTTCGTGCTGGTGGAATGCACCTCCATTTTAGACATGCTTCATTTAATTGAATCTGCCGCCCTGATAGGTTATTTCCGCGTTCTACCGTATATCGGGTCTTCAGGTGACAACTTCCTGGCCGCTGGGTTATAGCGCTATGCGTTCCACCCATTCTCCAGGTGGAACGCACCGCCATTGGCCTTGTTAACTTCTGCCGGAGATTTACTTTCCGGCTACAGCGCTGGGTGATTGTGCTCCTCGGTGGAACGCACAGCCATTTTTTATTATTAATTATTCTCCGCTCGGGCATAGATTTTGTATTTTATATTCACTCTGTTGCTTTTTGTTATATATATATGAGCAGTAAATTCTCAACTATTTAGATGGACAAGTCCCTCGCCTAGACCAGATCAATAGATTTATATACTATGATTTAATGTTTATTTACTTTTATTATTTTATTACTCATGGGTCCTGATTAACTAGGTATTTTAAAATGATTTTTATTTAATCCCCCTTATTTTGGCAATGGGTGTTTTTAGTTTATTTTTACATGATATTTTTGCTAAGACTTCCAGGATGATTAGATTGGGAATAATGCCCACTTTACAATTTCAAATTCATTCGTTCATTACTTATTCCATATTTTAATTAAATTCATTTATACAGTTTAACCCCATTAGTATTACGAGTTCATTTATTTTACAAGTTCAAAGCAGGATGCAATTTACAATGGCAGATAGAATACATTGTATAATGGCATGTATTATTATCATTATGTTTCATCATACAATGTATTTTATATGTCATTATACAATGGGCGGTATTCAATGAGGCTGATTCGCCAGGTTTTTATGGCGATTTTGTGCTGTAAGGCGAATTTTTGACTAAAACGGTGAATCACCCTATTCAATGACCAGATAGTGAATACATTTCAAGGATTTTTTCGCCATGATTCACCGAGTAGCAATCGCTATCTTTTTATGGTGAAGTGGAATGTGAACTTTTAAAATAAAGTGTTTTGTTTTTTACATTTGGTGTAAAAAAATCAGGAATTTTATTCTGAGGAGGGGCATGATATTTTTATTCATGTGCTGTGAGCACATGAATATATATTTAATAAAAAAAAAAATATATATATATATATATATATATATATATATATATATATATATATATATTTTTTTTTTTTTTACACAGACCAGCCAGCAGGGGGCCGTAGCCGAGCCGCTCATTAGATATTCATATATTCACTGCACCCGATCATTACATATGCATGATCGGGTGTAGTGAATATACCCGGTCCCCTGCTGGCAGCCCCGGGGGGGCAGCCTGTGCTGCCTGGCACCCGGGGAGCCCACTTCCCCCCCACAAATGTTCTGGGGCAGGCAGGGAGACTTCCATCTCCCTGCCTGCCGCCGTCCTCAGGCTCCCTGCGGCGTCCGCCGCAGGAGCTCAAATTGGCCGGTCAGGGGCAGCGAGTCCCTGACTCGTTGAATACTGGAGCCGGCGAGGCTCCGGAACGCGGCGGGCAGTGGCGAATGTGCAGCAAATCCTAAACAGGCTTCGCTGCACGTCGTCAGTATTCTCATTGAATACTGCCCAATGTATTCTATCTGCCATTGTAAATTGCATCCTGCTTTGAACTTGTAATATAAATGAACTCGTAATACTAATATAGTTAAACTGTGTTAAAATGAATTTCAGTAAAATTTGGAATAAGTAATGAACGAATGAATTTGAAATTGTAAAGTGGGCATTATTCCCAATCTAATCATCCTGGAAGTCGTAGCAAAAATATCATGTAAAAATAAACTAAAAACACCCATTGCCAAAATAAGGGAGATTAAATAAAAATCATTTTAAAATACCTAGTTAATCAGGACCCATGAGTAATAAAATAATAAAAGTAAATAAACATTAAATCATAGTATATAAATCTATTGATCTGGTCTAGGCGAGGGACTTGTCCATCTAAATAGTTGAGGATATACTGCTCATATATGTAACAATAAGCAACGGAGTGAATATAAAATACAAAATCTATGCCCGAGCGGAGAATAATTAATAATAATAAAAAATGGCTGTGCATTCCACCCAGGAGGACGAGTGGAACTCACAATCACCCAGCGCTGTAGCCGGAAAGTAAATCTCCGGCAGAAGTTAACAAGGCCAATGGCGGTGCGTTCCACCCGGAGAATGGCGCTATAACCCAGCGGCCAGGAAGTTGTCACCTGAAGACATATGCATTCCACCCGATATACGGTGGAACACGGAAATATCCTATCAGGGCGGCAGATTCAATTAAATGAAGCATGTCTAAAATGGAGGTGCGTTCCACCAGCAAGAAGGTGGAATGCAAACAAGCCTATTAAGGCTTATTCCCATATTCCCACTATTAAAAATATAAAACATTCACATGCACTAGTGTAGTATAGCTAGAAATAAGTAACCACTGAAATAGGATTATATAGAACTGAAAATAGAAGCACAGAGACATAAACATAGAACACCACTATTTAATATATGAATATAAGGCACAAAACTATATGAATACAAGTAATTATAGTAATATATAGACACGGAAAAACTATATAAACTAAATTAAATAAAAATTAACACAAAAATAAAAATAAAATAAAAAATACAAAATTAGAAACACAGGAAGTGATGTCACTAGTTACTCCCTATAAATAGAGATACCAGGACACACACAAATCACTTGCACATTGGACACAGAGGAGCACACTACTGCTGGTGGTAACCAGGTAAATATTGGCCATTTAGACTATTTAGGATCTTTTGTTGGGAATAGTGCCTGCTATTTTTGATATATTTCTAATCAGGGCTATTTTTCAGTAGGCTCCAGCAGGAACTGAGACCCTTATTCTAGTTCACTCTTTCTGACAAAATATTTCTTAGATGGACAAAACCATGTGCACTGCAGAGTGAACTAGAATAAGGGTCTCAGTTTCTGCTGGAGCCTACTGAAAAAATAGCCCTGTTTATAATTTAATATCCTATATGTTACCCATTAGGGATTACTTGCTGCCTTGAAAAATTGGATTTAATTCCAAAGGATTACTCTATTGCATGCTCATTGGAGGTATGTAAAAAGATCAAAAAGAATATTTTTATGTGGGGATTAATTATAAAATATAAAAAAATAATAATAATAATAATATATGCCCTTACCCCCCCTTTTTAATAGAATAAAGCTGGAATTTCAGTTCTGATTTGAAGTTGAATCTACATATATGGGATGTTTCTATTGATTGTATTGATTGTATTGATACCCGGTCAATTTTAGAGTCCTAAATTAATTGGTATGTATATAAAATTATAATTTAACAATGAATAATATAAATTAAGTTTCTTGTGAAGCAGATGAACTCACCACTGTAAATCTAACAGATATCTCTACAGTTATTGCCTAAAAGAAGAGTGATTAACCCCTTCCCGACATTTGACGTATATATACGTCATGGCCGGGATGTACTTCCCGACACATGACGTATATATACGTCATGGCTTTAAACGGTCACCGCGTCCAGAGACGCGGTGACAGAGGGATGATGTCTGCTGTCCCTGACAGCAGACATCCTCCCTCATTGCCCAGGGGGGGTAGCGATACCCCCCGTCTTGGGCGATCGCTGCTATTGGCTGTTCAAAAGTGAACAGCCAAAACTAGCGTTAAACTGCGTATAGTGTAAAATTTAGACTCTGCTGCCCCCTAGTGTCCAAAAAAAATAAAGGAGGTTAAAATAATGATTTTTTAATAAAGTATAGATATGGTCTTTGTTAGTTATTAACTATTTTGAGTGGTATGATTATTTGTCTCACAAGCAGAAAATGTAACATTTTGCAAATAGCAAAATGTTCCATTTTTTTACGACATTTTGGTATTTTTCACAAAAAAAAAAAAAATTGTATCGACCAAAATTTACCACTAATTTAAAGTACAATGTGTCACGGGAAAACAATCTCAAAATCACTGGGATAAGTAAAAGCAAAAAAAAGTTATCCCCACTTAAGTGATACATGTCAGATTTGAAAAAAAAGGCCTCTGTCAGGAAGGCAAAAACATGCTGCGGCGGGAAAGGGTTAAAGAACACACTAAAAAATATTTAATTCAATAATTCATATGGTATAACTAATAAATATAACCACTAAAGGATATCCAAGAAAACCTCCATCTGTTCTTCTTTTTCTTTCTCTTTTCCTGTAGACCATGTGTCAAAATGAAATTGTACATATTGTTATGTTAATGTCTTTCCTGTTTGTATTTGTTTACCAATATGTCCTACTTTTTGTAGATGTTTGTAAAGTACCCCTGATGAAGTCTCCTAGTGAGACGAAACGTGTCGGGCTGTTATTCTCATCCATTGTCTATAAGAAAATCCTTTGACAAGGAACTATTTTTGTTTTAAAAAGTGTATTTTTAATAAATGTTTTATATATTTGTAAAAAATTTGTTTATGGATGATTTAAGTTAAGGAAATATATATATATATATATATATATATATATATATATATATATATATATATATATATATATATATATATATATATATGCTCCTGCCTCCAATCTCTGTTTTTGCAGGTCCCTATATCTATATCCAGCAAGTTTGAATCAGATCAGCGTCCCTGCAAAACTTGCTTTCACTTTGGTCAGCAGAATCGACAAGTGTATCCTAAAAAAGAGACTGTGGACCTAATGATTTTTTCTGTGTCCTGATTCATTGCAGGTGTCAGCGCACCTATTCCACCCTTCTTGCTTATATATATATATATATATATATATATATATATATATATATATATATATATATATAATCTTATATATTTGGCTACATCTGTCACTCAATGTGTGAGTGTGTCTATAACGCTGGGTCGAGACTCTGACTCCGCCCACACACACATAGTGACAGAGAACCAGCCCACAGTGCCAGACACCCTGTGCCTTTCCATGCTGCCAGGCAAAGACACTGCTACACCACAGCCACCAGGTGAGCGGCAGGTCTGCCTGCACCCCCCCCCCCCGGACACCCGCAACCCACCCTCCTGCGATTCTCCCCCCGGCACCCCCCCGCGCGATTCGCGGGCCCGTCCCCACCCCCGCGATACGCGTGGCCCCCGCACCCCCCCACGATTCACGGCAACCCCCCCCCCGCGACCACCCCTCCCGCGATTCACGGGCACCCCCTCCCGCAATTCGCGCGCCCCCCTCCCGTGATTCACGGGCACCCCCTCCCGCAATTCACGCCACCCCCCCAGCCCCCCTCCCGCAATTTTCCCCGCACCCCGCAATTCGCAGACCCCCCCGCCACTCCTGCGATTCACGGGCCACACCCACCCGCGCGATTCGCGTCACCCCCACAACCCCCTCCCATGATTCGCGGCACCCCCCCACCGCGACCCCCCTTCCCGCAATTCGCAGGCGACTCCCGTGATAAGCGGCACCCCCGTGCCCCCCTCCCGTTATTCGCTGACCCCCCCTACCCCGATTCACAGCACCCCCTGCGCCCCCACTCCCGCGATTCGTGGACCCCCCGCACCCCCCTCCCGTGATTCACGCCCCCCTCCCACGATTCGCGGCACCCCCCTCCCACGATTCGCGGCACCCCCCTCCCGCGATTCAGGGTGCCCCACGCACCTCCATTTCTGTGATTTACGGACCCCCCGTGCCCCCCTCCCGTGAGTCAGCATCGGGGGCTAGTTCCTGAAAGCGTTGCCACTGGAAGCGAAAAAAGGGCATCAGCCACCTCGTTTTCGACCCCGGGCACGTGTCGCGCCCTGAACAATATGTTGAAGCGCAAACATTGAAGAAACAGATGGCTCAACACGCGCAGCACAACAAGCGACTTGGTTGTTAATGGCATGAAACGCCCCTAAATTATCACACCAGAAAAGCAGACTCCTGTTTGCCAGGCGAGGCCCCCAGATTTCCATGGAAACCATAATGGGGAACAACTCCAACAGCAGCAAGTCACGCGTCAGGCCCGACTCAAACCAACCAGGGGGCCAAGGAGCAACACACCAACTATCAGCTAAAAAACAACAGAAACCAGTGGAACCTGCGGCATCAGTGAACAACTGCAACTGAAGATTGTCCACTACCGGAGCTAACCAGATCCGCACACCGTTGAAATGCTGGAGGAATGCAGCCCAGACCTCAAGGTCTCGCCTGATCTAGCTCGACAGGCAGACTAGGTGATGCGCTCTGGCCACCCCAGCAGTGGCACGTTCCAACTTCCTACAAAACAACCTGCCCATAGGGATAACTTTGCAGGCGAAATTCAGCTGCCCCAGCAAAGACTGAGCTTGACATAATGGGACTTTTCTGGCTTGGCGACACACTTCTATGGCCTCCCCGAGTTTTGTGACCTTATCCAGTGGCAGCGAGCAAAGCCCCTGCACTGAGTCAATCTGGATCCCCAGAAAGGAAAGGCACGTGACAGGGCCCTCCGTTTTCTCTTCCGCAATCGGAACCCCGAATTGATGGAAAAGAGAACGGATATTTTCTAGGATGGCCGCACAACGGGTGGACCCAGCCGGCCCCACACACAGAAAGTCGTCGAGGTAATGAGCGATCCCGCTCTCCCCTGACGACTGCTCCACACACCAATGCAAAAAGGTACTGAACCTTTCAAAAAAGGCACAGGATACTGAACACCCCATCGGCAAGCATTTGTCGATGAAATACTCCTCTAATATGCGAAAGCCCATTAACCTGAAAGCTTTGGGGTGCAATGGGAGCAGCCGGAACGCGGACTCAACATCGATTTTAGCCATAAGGGCCCCTGCGCCGAACGACCTAACCATAGCCAGAGCGTCGTCAAATGACTGATAAGCCACTGAACAGCACGCTTCCGGGATGGCGTCATTGACAGAGAAACCCGCAGGGTTTCGCCAGAGACCTTCTTGGGCACGACTCCTACCGTGGAGATAACCAAGCCATCAACTAGGGGCTGATCGAAAGGGCCAGCCATACGCCCCAACTGTAACTTTTTGTCCACTTTATCCCTTAACACTTCAGGGAGTGAACGAGCAGACTGCAGGTTTCTGAAGGAGCCCCCTCTAACTACGCCCTGAACTGGCAACTGGAACCCCTGACTAAAACCCTGAAACAAAAACTCTGCAGTCGCCCTATCTGGGTATCGGCTAAGCCAGCCGGCCATCGCCTCGACCCTAACCGGGGTATGAGCCCTATCGAGGGTTCCCGGAGGGACCCGCCTTGGAGGAACCTGCGCCCGCCCCTCTACCGGGGCGGCCCCCCCGAAAGCAATTGGAGGCTGGGTGGTTCCCGGAACAATTGATGCAGACATGTTTAAACCTGCATTTCTGTCCCAGCTGGCAAGAGGAGTTGTTATAGGCATAACCTGTTCCCGCAGGCCTGGCCCCAGGCGCAGGACGTTGTGCCTGTGGGGTGCCCGGTGAAACCCTGGGAGCAGTGGAGGGGGCCGCGGCCGCGGCTGCCGCTGTAGCTACTCCCTCGACTGCACTCAGATGGACCCTGACCACTTCCATCCACACCTCCCCATCCTTACACCCCAGGTCCAATATGTGCAAGCAATCCTGCTTGCGTCGAAACTGCTCATCGTAAGTACGCCAAGCAGTGCCCCCATACTTGAGGTGCATGTCATGGACCATATGGATGTACCTTATGACATTCATATGCTCCTCTGGCCTGTCCTCCAGGTAGCAGGCTGCGAAGACGCAGAAACCTGCCAGCCAATTATCGTAGGAGCGGTATGCCTCTGCCCCTATCCCCCCTTTACCCTTGGCCTCTTTAAATGCCTTTTTGGACTCCTCCGTAAGGCTAAACACATCCACAAAATCTCCTTTCTGAATTTTAATCCTACAGCTCTCTCTAAGGCCCCTCAACACTGCCGTGTAGTCACAGTGCACCACCCGGGATGGTTACGCCTCTTGCGTTGCCTACGTGATAAGGCCGCCTTCTTCCTCCGTTTTGTCCCCTGCGCCAAGCGCCCTGCGGCCTTCTTAGCATACTTGGCGGCCCGCTTGCGGGCCTTCGCCGTGCTGCCGTGGTCAGACCCACCGGCAGAAGAAGAGGTGGATCGGGTACCCTGGGAACTGCCTGAAGACCCCCAAGAAGCAGACCCTTCCCTGGCTGGGCTGCTTAGCCACCTGCCGACTCTGGCTGAGCAGCCCAGGTATCATCATCCGTGTCGGCATCGCCAGCCGTGTCGACCTCCTCATCGACAACATCGTCGACATCGGGGAAATCCTCCTCCATGGCCGTATCATACTCATCCGGGACGGGGGCTGAGCGGCCTGAGGCCCGGCGTGAGGGACCCCGCCTACTGGCCCGCCGTGGGGTGGAATCAACGGTATTGGGGTTACAGGCAGACCTCCCCCCCATCACCGCTACTGCGTCCCCCATATCCTGGATGGCCCGCATGAACTGGGAGCAACCCCGGGGGACACCCCTACTGGCCGAAGCAGGTGACCCCCTACTAGCACCATCACCCCTCGCGTCCCGTGGCATTGCCTGCACCAAAGGAGCCAGAGCCCCAGCAACCGAGGACCAAGCAGCAGAGAGGGCATCAGGGTCAAAGGCCATGTCGGCAGATCCCACCGCAGGGCCCCGACCAGTCCTCCGACCGTGTCGACCCCCGCGGGCGGAGCTTCTGCCCCGAGCATGTCTAGAACGCCCAGGACCCCCCTCCGCAGCGTCACCCCCGGCAAGCCGGGACCTATTGCCCAGCAAGGTGGGCATATATGGCCTCGGGGACCCCGGTGGGGAATCCCTCGCTATTCCCAGATACAGCCGTGCCCCCACACCTCCCCGAGCCCTAGCTGGCGTGTGCGCAAGCAATGCCCTTCGAGCCCCAGCAGCAGGCTCGGAGCTCTGAATGAGGCCCCTATCAGGCAGAGGAGACACGCTCCTCTGGGACCCCGCAGATTCACCCCTCCCGGGACCCCTCCGCTGACTCCTAGCAGGGGCCGGGCCGGGGGAGCTGAGGCAGCATTAGGCCCCCGCCCACCTGGGACGCACGCCACGACGCGGCTCCACGCCGCCCACCAGCCGACCCGGAGGAGGCTGCAGCCGCACCCACAGCCCGGGGGCTTGGGCTAGCAGACACAGCCCTCCTCACACGCCGACCTGCAGACGCCGTTGCCGCAGGCGACCGCGCGGTAAGCGCGGCAGCGGGCAGCTGGGCATCCTCAGCAAAACGGGCAGGCAGCCTGGCAGAACGCCGTGGGCGTGGGGACCGTGAGGACATGCTAGCAGAGGGAAAGGTGCTTAAATTAGGACAAGTGGGAGCTCAAGGGAGAAACGTCAACTCACCAAAATCTCAGCAGGAAAGAGAGGAAGACTCCTCCCTTTCCTGACCCCATATTCAGCTAGCTCTGCCATTCCCAAGCACCTTATTGGATCCCCGAGTCACATGCTCCCTAATGGTCACACACACAGCCTGGGATGTTTAACCCATTCCATGCCTAGTGCTGGCATTACATTAATCCGTTGACGCTGTGTTATGGTGTGATTAAGGGCTAACTGCAGCGCTGGTGAGTATATGTTCCAGATTTTCTGTAGGGTATGCAGAGGAATATTAAACAGTTCTTGAGGAAAAAAAATATATATGATCCTTGCACTTTTCTTAAAACAGCCAATACTTTATTTCCACCAACCAAATCAGAGAAACAATTTCCTCTTTAAGGAAAAAATAATAAAAAATGCTAAAATTGCAATACACATTTAAAAACAGTTATTTCCACTTGAACAGAGTTTTACTTTGAGCTCACCGGATCTCCAGGGGAAGCAATTTTTCTCTCCTCTCCACCTAATGTTATAAATCCACTTTTCACACTAGGACTCCTTTTCTGGACGTCGCACTGCCACTGCGACTGTCCTTCAGATTATTATTTTTTCCTTAAAGAGGAAATTTTTTCTCTGATTTGGTTGGTGGAAATAAAGTATTGGCTGTTTTAAGAAAAGAGAGTGGAGTGGTGTTTCTGGGTTCTGTGCGCTTAATAAAACAAATGCAGCTTAACACACATTACAATGAGTTACATCCAAATACACTCAAAATACAATAGAAGTGGAAGAAAAGATGTTTTGTGTGTCCAGCGCCTATGCTGTTCCCATACACTTTTCACACCAAATGTGAATGGTAAAATGATACAGTCACCATCAATCAGTCCGTCTTTGTAGTAAATGGATCGGGGGTGGTGATGGTTTCAGATGACGTCCTCACACTCTCCACGGTATATATGAAATACAATTGGAGCACAAAATAGAGCAAATACGTTTGATAAACAAAGTATTTTAATATAAAAGTTGCACTTACAATTTGGACGAAAAAACAGACATGAATAGGATTTCTTTGGCAAAGCAGCAACCAATGATGGAGATGCAGGGTAACCACAGCAGCACAGGGTCCGGACCAGTCACTACTGTGAGCCCCGTATGGAGGGCCGGTTCGCCCAGAGGAAATCCAGTTCAGGTAAAAACCACACTTAACGCGTATCGGTATAAAAACTTCTGATGATTGCTATAGTTAGCAAACTTAGTTAGAGCTTGTCCTCTAACTTTACCTTGAAGCATAGGGTACCAGTTACTACACTATTCCCTCTTCTATTCAACCATTTTTTCATGTATTTTTCATGTATGTATTATAATTGATTGTTCACTCGATGTCACGCACCATTTTTTCTCACTGTTTATATCGTTTTGCCTCACATTTTGTTCAGCGTCCTCTTACAATGTTTGTTGTTACCATGGATGCTGGTTCTACGCACTGTGACTCGCCACTAGTATTGACATTATGCTTGTTTATCTTGGTTACCATGGCACTAATCACTCGTCTGCCTCCCCTAGCAGCTCGCCCCACGTGACCCCAGGACGGAGCCTCTGCGATGCTCAGGTTTGACTACCCCGTGTGCAGCGGTGACGTCACCAGCAAGCGATTGCACCCGGAAACCATGCCTGGCGGTCGCGCTGTGAGAGCTTTCTGCAGGAGGGGGTAAGTATGTCTCTAGCTTATAAATTGTTGTCTGACACTCTGTATGGTTATTCACTGTTACTGTCCTGACGACGGGGGCGACCCCGAAACGTTGACGACGCATATGACTGTTTAATAAACCAGTCCACTGTTTTCACCAAGTTGGAGTCCCCGAGTGCCCTCTTTCCTGTACTTGTATATTGGGACTGCAAGGTTCCTAACTGCAGGCACCGGGGCAAGCTACGCCAGGTTCCACCTAAGCCCGGGAGTGCCAGTTCTCTTGGACTGTATATATATATATATATATATATATATATATATATATATATATATATATATATATATATAACGTTGGTTTTCAAATAAATGAAGACTGGAGGCGGCACTCTCAGTGAAACAGGCAAAACTTGTATTCAAATCATGTGGTAAACATCACAGTGAAAAACGATGTCAGCATATACGTGTCGACAGTTTCGAGGCTTGCGCCCCTTCCTCAGGACCGCTGACTGCGCAACATAGCTTCAACAGCAAACAGTGGAGTGCAGAAAACAACTGACATGCAAAACATCTTGGTTTAAATAGATAAGCACACTTACGTGATCTTTGGTGCTCACTGTGCAGCGGGGCTGGCTTCCGGCAGCGTCATCACGTGACAGCCGACGTCAGTCTGTTGTCACGGTAACCCGCCGGCGTCTGCTCAAGCTGAAGTACGGCTATTGAAAGGGGTCATTTTCAGAGTGTGTTTCCTGTAGTGGATACGAGGGCGCACATTTCAGTGAAATAACAAAGGTGCATGATGCTAAAGGGACGAAGTGCTTATATATAAAGGACTTTAAAATAAGGAATGGGCTATATGGCAGTATTACTCATGTCATATGTCAGATCACGTTAATGTGCTTAATCTGACATTACAAATCACAACCTGCAATACACGTAACAATGTTGCTTAATCGGTTAGCTGTGGTTGTTTCAATCACAGGAGTACATCAATCAATGTGGTAGACTCTTTCGTATCAACATCAGAATTTCTACTCACTATAATTATAATTATGATTATTAGTGTCAGGTGGCGTGCATACATTGCACTTTTTATCTCCTGAAGTGATGTCTATATGGAGAACCATAAATGAGGTGTCTTTTTACATAGAAGTTCCAGTGGTGGGCAAATCGACATCTGTGTGAATTTATGGTTCTCCATATAGACATCACTTCAGGAGATAAAAAGTGCAATGTATGCACGCCACCTGACACTAATAATCATAATTATAATTATAGTGAGTAGAAATTCTGATGTTGATACGAAAGAGTCTACCACATTGATTGATGTACTCCTGTGATTGAAACAACCACAGCTAACCGATTAAGCAACATTGTTACGTGTATTGCAGATTGTGATTTGTAATGTCAGATTAAGCACATTAACGTGATCTGACATATGACATGAGTAATACTGCCATATAGCCCGTTCCTTATTTTAAAGTCCTTTATATATAAGCACTTCGTCACTTTAGCATCATGCACCTTTGTTATTTCACTGAAATGTGCGCCCTCGTATCCACTACAGGAAACGCACTCTGAAAATGACCCCTTTCAATAGCCGTACTTCAGCTTGAGCAGACGCCGGCGGGTTACCGTGACAACAGACTGACGTCGGCTGTCACGTGATGACGCTGCCGGAAGCCAGCCCCGCTGCACAGTGAGCACCAAAGATCACGTAAGTGTGCTTATCTATTTAAACCAAGATGTTTTACATGTCAGTTGTTTTCTGCACTTCACTGTTTGCTGTTGAAGCTATGTTGCGCAGTCAGCGGTCCTGAGGAAGGGGCGCAAGCCTCGAAACTGTCGACACGTATATGCTGACATCGTTTTTCACTGTGATGTTTACCACATGATTTGAATACAAGTTTTGCCTGTTTCACTGAGAGTGCCGCCTCCAGTCTTCATTTATTTGAAAACCAACGTTGTATTATTGTTGTGGAAGGCACCTCCCCGATACTTCTGGATGTACCAAGTGCCGGTCGTCACCCCCCTATATATATATATATATATATATATATATATATATATATATATATATATATATATATATATATATATATATATATATCTCGGCAATGGCTAGGTTGACAATTGCTAGAGTCAATTTTTTGTCCCGAATGTCGACATGGATAACGTTTCAGTGCACCACGTCCCCTGTAATGGTGCGCTGCACTCGCCATGCTACATTGACGGTGCCTCACTGCACATTCTCCCTCCACACACTAGCGGATGGCACGGCTTTAAATCCCACCAGTCAGCACACAAAAGAAAAGAAGTGAAAAACCCATGTCGACATTTTGTCTGTCGACCTAGCGATTGTCGTCCTTCCAACCATGTCGACCTTAGTCAAGTCGACCTATTTTATGTGTCGACTTCAGCCATGTCGACCTTCAGTTGTCAACCCGATGCATGTCGACCTTATATATGTCTACCCAACGACCGTATAACCCTTTCAACCATCCCTAAGTAGTGTCTACCAGGCTGAGGAGCTGCAGTTATGGCTGCATTGTTATATATCATAATCATCATTAGCTAAATGTGAATTAGAGTGTAAGCTTCGCAGGGCAGGACAGTCTTAGCCAGTGTTCTGTTCAATTTATTATTTTTTATTTTTTTTCAGGTTTCTATAGCACAATCTTTATTACAGCAAGCCTTAGTGACATACAGGATGAGACCTGTATACGCTTCATCAGCTATGTGTCCCAGACAGACTACATTAACTTCCTGCCTACAACTGGGTATGTACCAATATGTGGATTGTATTACGCCCCTCTGGGAAGAGGCTCCAGTCATACAACTGGTGGGCAGTTGCACACTGGGACAAGCTGACTAGGAATGATGCCAGAATGTCCAGGAGACAGCAGATTTTTGGGGAGCTCTACCGCATCCTGCCCACCACTCCGGTGAAGTGGGCAGTCTGGGACATGACTATCATTGTACTCAACAGGGCCTGCCATGAGAGATCTTGTCCACTGGTACTTGAAAGGGGGATTCAAGCTCCTGGGTTCCCTGCAATGCTTTGTGGGAAATATTGTGTTAGCATTAGGGGGAGTGGCTGCTTATTGTTGTTACCAACAATAAGCAGCCACTCCCCCAGGACCGGATTAAGGCTCCCAGCCAGGACCAGATTAAACCCTGGGGGTGCCTGGGGCACTAAAAACAGAGGAGGGGTGCCACTGGAAGGTGGTAGAAGTGGTGGGTTATATTAGATTATGCATATGTCCCAACATTACCCCTTCCAGTTACAACCAGTGGCAATGAGAGGGGGGGGGGGGGGGCTGGTACTTTTTACTCGGGCCCTGGTCTGCTGAAGGGTCCCGGGTCCTGCTCCACCCTCTCCCATTGCAGGGAGCCAGGCAGTGGGGAGGGAGATGACAGTCTGCCACCGCAGCACAGCCTCTTTCCCCAGCTCAGCACATGCTGCTCAGTGCTGAGCTGGGTAGACAGATGCAGCCTTTCATCTCTCCCTCTGTTTTTTTTTTTTTTGTTCATGGGGATGTGATGTGGCCCCTCCCCCTCACATAGCCCCCCCCCCCCTTTTACCAGGCCCGGATGACCTGTCGGCACCCCTGGTTACAGCTCATTAAACCTGATGCCCTTGTGTCTCTGCCTGCACTCCATACTGTTCGCATTCAGACTGCCTGGTGATGTCAGTGCACTTCATTCGGGGGGCCCCCTGGCAAAGGGGGCCCGGGGTACAGTATGCCCTGCTTCCCTCCGCCTTAATCTGGCTATGATCCCGGCAGGCTTATCCCACTCTCTGTGCTCCTACTACTCACTAATTGTCTCAGTGATGCCATTTCTTCCTAGAGAATACAGCTTGCACCATCTTGTGTATTGCCTAAGCCAACAAAATGGTTGCCTGACCTCCCTTCTGACACGCAAAATGGCAATATGCTCATTGGAGTCACCAGACACGGTATATGGTCATTAGGTCGAAAGTGTCTAGGTTGACAGTCATTAAGTCGACATGCAAAAAGTTGACACGGAAAAGGTCAACATGGAAAGGGGTCAACATGAGTTTTCCATGATTTAAAACAAAAAAAGACCTGGTTCATACTTTGCCATCCCAGTGACCATAGAGGGAGAATATAGCGCCCCCAAAGCATGGCGAGTGCAGCACTATACTTACACGGTGCCCAAGTCGACCTCATGCCATCTTAACCCATGTTGACCTTATTCATCAACATATTGACAATGTCGACTGTTTGACCATGTCGACTGAATGCATGTCGACTGTCAACCTTTTGCATGTGTCGACCTATTGCACGCCGACCTATAGTGGTCGACCTAGACACTGTGGACCTAATGAGTCATACCCATCAGACACCTCAGTTTCAATTGACGAGACAATGTTTAGGAGTAGATCGGCCACCTTCCTTACTTGGTAGATGAGAATATTTTTACTCGGAAGCCATTTTGTTTATTTACCAGAACTGAGCTGGCGAACATGCGTCTCACAGATGGGGTCTCACAGATGGGGTCTCACAGATGGGGCCTCACACATAACATCTAACATTTCCAGTGGCATCTTAAACGCATTTGTCAGTAACCTGTTCATTATCTGGGCCAACATGGTGACCACACAGTGTGTGTTTTTGGACAAAAGCCCTACTGTACAATACAATTTTTTAGCATCACCACCAAATTTACTGATCAATGTCTCTCACAGATTGGGCTATTTACTGAATGGTGGCTTGAAGCTCACAAGGTAGACCCTCTTGTTGGATTCCATCCAAATGGATGTAGGAGTTTCTACAGACTTATTACTTCGTTACCTGCTGTTTCCAAGATCATCTGCCCACCTGATAGCTCCATAGAATCCGGATACTTTCTCGATTGATGTTCTATTGCAACTCTGGCCTCTCTTTCAGGTGCTGGGCTTCCATTGGTCGCATTGGAGGTGGTCAGACTATTTCCTTGGAAGATCCGGCATGTATTTTTTCATCAACCATCAAACACGAGGTTCTGCATTGCTTAGGCCTCAGCCATGAGCACGTGAGAAGAGACAGGGACCAGTATGTGCAAGTTCAGTGGAATAACATTCAACCAGGTACTTCCTGGAGGCCATCTTGAAGTTCCAACCTTTGTCCAAATGTAATAGCCTCCGAGTTTGGTGGCTGTGCATGATGCCGGCCGACCACAGAAGGTTTTTTAAAGGGGCATTATTAAGTGACTGCCCTTTAAAAATACCTTCTGAGTTCAGCCGGCATCCCGCATGGCCGATGAACTCGAAAGTTAATACACCCTACATAAATAGGACAATCCTGAGGAAATGGGGATTCATGGGGGTGCCCCTATGCACAACTTTGCATTATCTGCTGGTGTTATATTCAGGTGAGGTTCTAGAGGAGGGGCTGCAGCACAGTCCAAAATTCAAATAGGGGAGCCACACCTTCTGCCAGTGAGTCAGTTTGTCATGGCAGTTGTTGGCAGTGGGTGTGGCTCCCCTATTTAAATTTTGAACTGGAGCGGGGAGGGGGGGCTAGTGGGCAGATAACTGACAAGTTGGCTGTTATTTACTTAGCTTAACATGAATCTAATGATCTTATTGCAGATTCTACGAATAATTTCGTAATTACTGACACCTTGAACCTAAATCTCACCGCGTATGACTATTATTCCATCATGCATTATACCAAGTGAGTGTCTGTTCTTCATGTGTAGGGAGTTCTACCATACTACTAAATAATATGTATCAGAGATGGTCTATTATTTCTGAATACTTGTAGTCTGTTGTTTTAGTAGTGATCTGTTTTATTATTGTTATTTTTGATTTGTATGCCGCCATAGTGCCCCATAGTGTCAGGTTGTTGGAGAAACCAACCACACTTGGACATACAAGGTAGGCAAAATAAATATAAAGATTTAGCCATGTTCATTGTTGCCATCTAATTCACTCCCACGGTTCATAGAAAGGTATTGAGCGGCGATATAGTAGAATGGCAGGTACGAATTTGGCGTGACAAACAGGAGCAAGTGGTGGTGGTCCTGCAACAATGAGTGTGCCTACATCTGTAGTTGGTTAGGCAGGGCACTGGTCATAGGAGTCGAGGCAAATCAACAATAAGGTGCCCTTGGGCCCCAGACATTAGAGGGCCCACATATAGCTAGATCACCAGCATTTGGGGCACTGTGGCTTGTGTCAACTGGGGTTCTTGTGTGGCATAATGTGAACTGGGGGTCACTGCAATGTGTTTAACACAATTGTGATGCTGGAAGAACTGTGTTGTTGGGGATAGATAGCAAGGAGGTGGCAGTAGTCAAGTCGGGAGATGATGAGAGGTTGGATAGGAGTTTTGTTAGTATCTTGGGTAATAAAAGGGCACTTTCTGGCAATTTTTTTTAAGGTGGAAGCAATGGGACTGGGTGAGAGACTGGATGTGAGGGTTAAATAGTTGGACAGAGACTTTTACAGGCACAACATTACACTTCTACAGTTTTGACTTCCTTTTCTGCCACAGTCTGATATAGCTAGCTCCTTAGATGTAATACTCTTTAGAGAGGAGGTGCTATCTAATGCCATTTCCTACTTTTATGTTACCCTGCATACATGGTATTATGACAAACACAGACGCACTGGTATCACTCAGTGGGTTACCCAGTTTCCACATCTAGACGAGAATAAAATTATTACTCAATTGATCTATACATATAAAACTTAATCAGCTGCTATGTATAATAAAATGCACTTTAGCTTATTTTATAGAGGTTATATGCCCCCATTTAGACGCAACCTGATAGGTTTGCAGCCTCATTCCTCTTGTCCGAAATGTGCCTGTGTAGAAGCCTCATAATATCACTGTTTGTGGGACTGGCCACCAATTAAAAGATTCTGGGTCCAAATAAAAATGATGCTATGACCCACCTTCTCAATTACCTTCCAATAACACCGGAACGGGCCATACTTGGAATAACACCCCCAGGATTTAATTACACTAATGCTTATTATTTCTGTGGCTACAAGAAAAGCCATCCTCCAGCACTGGATTCATCCCACTCCTCTGACTATGTCTCTTTTTAAAGAAAAACGTATTTTTACTTTCAAAATGGATTGGCTTAATGCCTCCCTTTATAAGGAAGCTAGCTTTTAAAACTTCTTTGAATTGTGGGAAAGTTATGTGGATACTCTGCCATCTTCCATACATTTATAAGTTAAGACCTGATTTCAACATATGGGTTGGTATGAGCCTAGAGCAGTGGTTCCCAAACTGTGTGCCTAGGCACCCTGGGGTGCCTCAGGACACTTGCAGGGGTGCCTTGGGTTGGTGGACCAGGATCAATTCATATTATTTATGGTCAATGTACCAGGCAAAACCAGTGCTTGTGGCTGCCAATCAAAATATATGTAGACAAACAGAAGCAAATCCTGTCCCTCACCAGATAACTGTGACATATAAACACAATGCGCTTAATTTAATATTTTTTTTTCTGAATTTCTTGATAAGAAGCATTTGGCCTAGGGGTGTCTTGAAAATATTTTGATGCTCTAGGGTGCCGTGATTCAAAAAAGTTTGGGAACCCCTGGCCTAGAGTGTTACTCGAGGATGAGGCTGTTCGGGTATAGTTGGCATGTCTTGTAAAGGTTTGAGGCTAACCCCTAGGAGGACTTGGACACCCCCCCCCCTTTTTTTTGTTTTCCTTTTTTTTTTATTACGGTGTGCTACATATGTGATGTTAGCTTTGTCTCCTATATATTAATACATTGTTTCCTCTTGGTGATATCAAGTAGGGAATGGAAGTGAAAAAAAAATTGATACCATGTGATCATTTGCATATATCATTATAAATATGATTTATAATATTTTATAAGCTAAATGTTTTGTGAATAATGTAACGGTACTGATACTCAGTTTATTTTTTCTCTTATTCTCTTAGCAATTATAGTTGACTGTATTTTGTGAATGTGTGATATGTTTAATAAAAAAAAATAAAAAAAATGAAAAAATTTGTTGGACAGATGGAATCTGAATGATAGCCTGCACATGAGTCATGTAGTGTTCTCTTACAGGACCGCCTTCTCAATTGGTGGCGCCAAACCAACTCTGATCGCTGTTCCCGACAGTACAGTTGCCTTTGGACAAGGGTTCACCACAACTGCTTTGGACATCCAAAAAATTAACACTCTGTACCAATGCAGTAAGTTCTCAGCTCGGTCATTGCCATGGAAATTATGTAGTAGGGACCAAGATTGGCATGGACGTAGTCATTGGCTTATCGTATGGTGGTAA
Source organism: Crinia signifera (assembly GCF_055691185.1). NCBI lineage: Eukaryota > Metazoa > Chordata > Amphibia > Anura > Myobatrachidae > Crinia > Crinia signifera. The sequence goes on from NC_139223.1 coordinate 26,006,720, forward strand.
TGTTCAGGCCGCAGGGTGAATTCCTCTTGTTTGACCACCTTTTGACAGCTGATATTTGATTCAAACTTCCAACTGGCTGATACGGCCCCATCTGTGCTCACATTGGTATAATGCAGACTTCCGCCGTTGTTCAGAGTTGCTCCGCCACTGTGCTTCTACATGTGACAGTAGCCGTCAGCATGCATTATCCCTATCCTTGCAGTCATCAACATTCCTCTGCTATAAGGCCGATAATGACAGGGTTGTAGTACAGATGGCCAGATAATGATGGGGTGGTTCAGATGGGTAGACATTTATGAGGGTTGTAGTCCAGATGGGCAGATAATGAAGGGGCTGTATATCGGGGGGGGGGGGGAGATAATGACAGTGGTCATAGTTAAAATGGGCAGATACTGATGCAGCTTGTTCAGATGGGCAGATAATGATGGCAGTTGTAGTTCAGGTGGGCAGATAATGATGGGGGTTGTAGTTAATGTGGGCCCATAATGATGGAGGTTGTAGTTCAGATGGCTGGATAATGATGGGGGATGTAGTTCATATGGGCAGATAATGACCGGGCTGTAGTTCAGATGTACTGTAGATGTCGGTTTTACTTCAACACCATTGTAAAATACTGTGGTGTAGATTTATTAAGCTCGGTGAAGTGTCTGGTTTTTATCACCGGCCAATCATATCCTACCTGTCATTTTTTAAACCAAGCACGTCTCTTCACAGGTAGGCGCTGATTGGCCGGTGATAAAAAACAGACAGTCTATCACTACACCAAGCTTAAATAAATCTGCCCCTGGATGCTGCCTTGATTGGTTGAGTTTAATTTTCCAGATGACTGGCCCGGCTGTAGCAGAGCTGTGAGCACCATGCCGTCTCTGACGCCGCTTGTCCACATAAAGGCGTCTCTACAAATGTAGACTATTTACTTCCACACCTGCCTTGCACCTGTTACCAACCAATGTCATTATAGGTAACAAACCAACAGCTCCTACAACCACCAGAACCACAACTCAAACCACCACCACAACAACAACCAATACAAGGACTACTACCACGACACCAACCACTACCACAAAATTAACCACTACCATGAAACCAACCACTACTACTACCATGAAACCAACCACTACTACTACCACGAAACCGACCACTACCACCAAACCAACCACTACTACTGCCCAGACAACTACAACCACTACTGTTAACCCTGGCTTACCCCTCAGCAACGGTAAGAAATCACTTAACTCAAACCAACCAGTGCCTCACGCATCATGCAGTGGGGGGGGGGGGTGGGTATAAAAACTAAAGTGGATAGAGAAATAAAGTACAAATCAGTGATAACCCACTATGCATGGTATTATGGCTGATACTCTGCATGTTGATATACAGACGGACCACAATCCCCAGCAGCCTCTATAGCTGCTCAGTAAGACATCACATGAGCAGTGTCAGGTAGAACCTATGGCAGGAGCAGAGGTCAGGAGTACTGTGGACCTTCTGGCCACCACACCACTGGAGAGGCCACGCTCGGTCATCGACAATTCAATATCATAGATTGACTATGACCATGGGAGAACTGCATGGTTCCACAGGTCCCTCTCACCTCCCACGCTCAGGAGCATCCTGCTGCTGATTCCTCAGGGTCTCCAGGGCTCCTCCCTGCACCCGGAAGGAGAAGTTCTGTTGCTAGGAAGGAGAAGGTCACTGCATCCGGGGAGTACACCAGCAGGCTTCCTTGACAGCAGATGCGGGGTGCTGGTGTGGGCGGTGCGGGTCAGCGGGGGGATGTGGTAAGAAGCCCATAGGCTTCTTGCTTCTATAAGGTAACACCAGATAATATGAATAGTATTTACAACTAATTGTCGGTGTTTTTGTTTTCTTTAGGTTGCGGAGGAAATTTAACAAGCTCATCTGGAGTTATCACATCTCCTAATTATCCTGATATTTACCCCAAAATTGTTAGCTGTCGCTGGAACATTACCACTAGCAAACAGGTAAGGGTAGAACCAGATGAGAAGGGGTATCTGACTTGTTATCAAGCAGCTTTTACTCATGACCTTGTTTAATCTTCCTGGCTTGACTCTGATTTTATTTAGCAAGAACTAAACTATGAGCAGCCTTTGACATCTGACCACACATCGGACCGGCTGTTATACACATGTGATTTGGGCAGCTGTCACACGATTTCTCTGCCCGATACGCCGGAATCCGGTGAAATCAGGCTCAAATCGCATAGTGAATGGAACCTATACTCTGGCCCACATACATAATCCATAAACCATGCTTGCCTACCTGATTCTCTATATGGGGGACACAATGCTTGATTTTGTCAATTTTCCAGCATTTGGGAGCAAACAGTTGATTGTAATTTATTCCTAAAACTTTCCAGATTTTCATTCCAACCAGCCAGATTGGAAATATAACCTTCTAGTGTGTATGGGCCTTTTTGGTCCAAGGGTACTTGTGTAGTATCACGGCGCCCGTCGCGTCGCATCGCATACCACTAATTAAGGTATGCGATGGTATGCCATGGCATGCGATGGACCCGATTTGAGGCTTTTCCCAGGTAGAGTGTACAATTGTAATATTGCGTCGCATCGCATGCCATTATAATGGCATGCGATGCGACGCAACACGATTTCAATGTTAAATGCCCACCCAGACCCGATTTTTAATTGTATCCCCACCCTGATGGGTAAATACAATGTTAAATGCCCCCCCATTGTTAACGCCACCCCACTATCAACGGCAACCTGAAGCGTGGCGAGCGCAGCAAGCCCGCGAGGGGCGGTGGTACGCAAAAGTGTTTATTTTAATCTGCCGTAAGCCGACGTTTCGAGGCCTTGAGCCTCTTTTTCAGGGCGTGCAATATACAAAATAAAGTGCTGTGCAAAGAACCCTGCCAGTGTATTTTCTTACCTTAAGTAGCCCTGGTCTGTGTATGTGGCCGTGGGACTCCCGGAGTCTGTGTGCGCCGCTTCCTGCAGCTGCTGCTCCGCCTCGCTTCCGCTCTGGCCGTTGCTAAGCAATGCTGGAAGCTTGCGCTCCACTACGGCAACGGGGATCCTGTGTGTGAAGAAAACCAATTAAGACCAGTGTTAAAGATTCACTGGATAAAAGTGAATGTGTGCAAAGAAATTTCTCTAGTGGCTACTCATACTATAATGTGCGCTGTTACAGGACCAGCACTTGAAAGAGGATAAATTTCACATACTATATTCACTGCTTCTTTTCTAATGGGCATTGATTCCTGTTTAAGGACCTTAATGCATACTACAGTCTTACATATTCTTAACTATACCAATCATCTTTATAACATAATTATGCCTGGTATGGTGTGACAGGGGTCTTTCTTATTTAAGGAGAAGGATTTTAAGTCATGCTAACATGGTCTGGTATAGGCATGCTTTATATATGCTCACTATAAAATTTAAATAAAAGCGTTCCAAGCTATTTTCTCGTTTAGTCCAGAGGGGGCCAAGGAGTTCAGTTTATAGATCCACTCCGACTCACGCTGATTTAATCATTTTTGTTTATCTCCTCCCCTTGCCAAGGGGGGGATATGATCTATTATCATACAGCGTAAGTCTGCCAGTGTGTGTCCTGATGATTTAAAATGCTTGGCTACCGGTTGGTTGATGTCTTTGCCCTTAAGTATACCTGTGATGGCTGATCTATGGAGAGCTAGTCGCTCTCTAAACGTGCGAATGGTTTGACCCACATACATTTTCTGACAGGGACAGGTTATGGTATAGATCACATATTGTCATTTACAATGAAGGATGTGCTTAATTTTAAACCATTGGCCTGTTTGAAGGTGTTGGAAGGAATGTCCTGCTGTCATATGTGTGCAGGTCGTGCAGGACGGGCAATTATAACATCCAGGTTTCTTTCTTTGTACATCAAATAAGGTCTTGCGGGGAGGTTTTGTGATGTTGTTTTTGACCAAATAGTCTTTAAGGTTTCTCCCTCTTCGGTAACTCAGCATGGTAGTGATTTGTCACTGGCCACAATTGGCCATACTGCATTTAGGGCGCTCGGTAGCACCTTGCTCGCTGGGGTATAAGTGGTTACGAATGGTACCCTCTGGACCGTTTCTTCTGATGCCTTCTTCTTTAAGAGTTGACTTCTGGAGATTTGTAAAACCTCAGTTTTTTGTTGTTGTAGCAAATTCATGTCATAACCGCGAATCCTGAACTTGTTGATCATAGCGTCCAAACTGGATTCTAATTGGGACATGTCGCTTGTAATCCGGGCCGCCCTTATCATTTGCCACTTGGGCAAGCCTCTTTTTAAGGAAGGAGGGTGAAAGCTGCTATGCTCCAGAAGGGTGTTTCTGTCCGTATCTTTATTATATATGTTTGTAATTATCTTGCCTTCTTTGATGGTAATTGATACATCAAGATAATTGATGGTTTGTTTGTCAATATTGTATGTTAATTTAATGGGACAATCCCACTGATTTATGTCTTCTAATATTTTTTCCAATTTTTCAGCTGTATCTGCCCAAATTAACAACAAATCATCAATAAAACGTGTGTGCAGAATGATGTTTGAACTAATGCTGTTATTGGTGAAAAAAAACTCATTCTCTTGTTCAAACATAAAAATATTGGCAAGTGATGGAGAGACATTCGACCCCATGGAGCATCCGGTTAGCTGTAAATAATAAAAACCATTATGTAAAAAAAAATTTCTGGTGAGAGTCAATTCGAGTAACTCAAGGTAGAGAGAGATGTCCAGAGCACTGAAGTTCACCTTGTGCAGAAAGTTTCTCATGGCGTTGATTTGGTTGTTTACGTCCATGGTGCAGAGAACAGGGTTAGCAGGGAGATCTTGGATGTTAGATACTTTGATTAACAGCTGCGTGGTGATTAACAGCTGTGAATGTGTTCCTGAAACACCCCCACTATCCATGCCAGCCCGAAGCGTAGAGTTGATTTTATAAAGTGTCGCGAGCGCAGCGAGCCACCAAGCCCGAAGCGTGGCGAGCAGACGCGGATTACATGTAAAGTAATCCGCGTCCCCTCGCGGGGCTCGCTGCGTTCCCCATTCTTGGGGCTTGCTGCGCTCGCCACACTTTATAAAATCAACTCCATGCCGACGTGGATAGTGGGGGTATGAAAAGGTCAGGAGGACGCATAACGCGTCCCCTCGCGGGGCTTGCTGCGCTCGCCACTCTTCGGGCTGTCGTGGATAGGGCGGGTTTGAAAAGGAGGCATTTGCTATTATGTAACATGGAGCACTGGCAAATATGTCCTTTATTGCGCATGAGAAGCATTTGCGCACCGCAACCCCCCTTTGTGCAGGAGATGCAGGGTTGCCGTACCCTGTTGTAATACTAACTGAGACGCAAAAGCGTCTGAGACGCACATGCGTCTCATACAGGTGGAGCGCCTCTCCGCCGGTGCCCGCATGATCCCCTCTCCGCCGGCGTCCGCCAGCACAGGGGATCTGGTGGTTACCAGCGCTGTGTGAAAGGCTTGCCAGGGATGCCAGGGACAGAGCTTCAGCTCCCGGGGATGGTACGGTGACTACGCTAACTACGCAGGGTTGCCACGGAGACAGTACGCTTACTACGCTAGGCAGCCGTTGGGCTACATTGACAACGTAGCTTAGGCTGCCGCCATGAAACTACACAAGTAAGGCAGCCGTTGGGCTACGCTGACAACGTAGATTAAAACGTAGCTTAGGCTGCCTCAAGATTCAAACGTAGCTTTTATAAAATTCCACACACCATAAATGGCCATTGCAAAATGTTTCTCTTTTGGGGTGGATGCGTTCCTTTGTTTCTTGACCATTCTGATTATGGCTGCAAGAGGACCTTTAACCTAAGTCTCTTTTGTCACAGTTCACAGTCACTTTCACAAGTTTTGACATTGGAAGCAGTGGCCAGGGCTGTGTTCTTGACAAGCTGGAGATCTACAACTGGATAATTCCATATAGTTACTACCAGTACTATCGTCTCTGTGGTCAGAATGTCCCAGCATTGATAACGTCCTATGGATCCTCTATGCAGATTGTCTTCACCAGTGACACAAATGTAGGACACCTAGGGTTTATGCTGACATACAAAACAGGTAAAAATTATTTGAACTCTTTTTTTCCTCCAAATCATTTTGGCAGTAATATTGTTTTACTCAGGAGAGTTATTCTATTAGACTCACCACCTTTTTGAGGTGGCATTCAAAGAAGGAGGCCCATGTACAGCTTCCCCCATTCGGGCCCCCTCCTTGGGGCATTACATAATATATATATATATATACAGACTGGTTTTTATTGCTAATGTTTCATGCACCCAGGACTCATAGATATTGTTCTGCGTTAAGCCTCATGTAGTGGCTAAATAAATGGGACCACATGGGATACCTTCAAAGATACTAAGTTATTCCAGAGAACTGGAAAATAGTACTGGTAGTCCCAATGCACAAAAGTGGAAGCAGGGAAGAGGCAAGCAGCTGACAATAAGGAAACCTTTCATTGGTAGTAGTGAGCTGATGGGAACACTTGTATCTTTACATTTCCTGTGGGAGCGCTTTATCTTCAGCACACTTATCTGAGCATCACTGTGGCAGATCTTGGGTGTTTTAACTAGTACTTTGCTCTTTGTGAAGTTAAGTTTTCACACTGTATGTTATTATACAGTATTTTATTATGCCAACATATTCTGTTGTATAGGGAAAGTTGTCATATAGGTTTATAAATTGTAACCACCATATGTGTTTTTTGTTCCTTATAAATTATATATTTAATTTATGAGTATTATTCTACATTACATACTAATTTTCTGTTTTTAATATGCTCGATAAAAATGTTTTTTATTTATAAATTTTTTGTATTAAAATTTCACTCCGCACTTGTACATCTCGGAATGATCCCGTTTTTCTCTTGCAGTTTAATTGGTGGAATTGCAGTACGCACAGAGCAGCTATCTCTTCACATTGTCCAAAGAACTCACTTCTGAAGACCTTCAACATGTCCTTATCTACCATTGCAAGAAACTCACACCATGTACTATGCCATGGGTTTGGAATATTGGGTACTTGTGTATTATAGCGGCGCCACCCATGTACATCGTACGATTAACGCATCGCATCGCATGCCATGTACACGATGGCATGCGATGCGATGCGACGCGATTTTGACCCCCTATACGATTAAAAATCGTATAAGCACCCTAATGGGTGCTTACAATGTTAAATGCACCCCCACGCCACCCCCCACTATAAACGTGAACCCGAAGCGTGGCGAGCGCAGCGAGCCCGCGAGGGGCGGCGGATACCTTCACAGGTAAATGCGTCCTTTCGCGGGCTTCACAGGTATCCGCGTCCGCTCGCCACGCTTCGGGCTCGGTGGCTCGCTGCGCTCGCCACACTAATCTATTCTCAACTCCACGCCGACGTGGATAGTGGGGTTATGAAAAGGTCGTAGGACGCGTACCGCCGCCCCTCGCGGGCTCGCTACGCTCGCCACGCTTTGGGTTCACGTTTATAGTGGGGGGGTGGTGTGGGGGTGCATTTAACATTGTAAGCACCCATTAGGGTGCTTATACAATGTTTAATCACATCGCATCGTATGGCATTGTATGCCATGTACAATGGCATACAATTTTAAAATTGTATGCCATCGTACACTAACCACCGAAATCGCGTCGCATCGCATACCATCGCATGCGTTATGGTATGCGATGCATCGACCAATTTTAGGTCAATGTGCGTTGAGTCGACCAGTGACGGTAGACATGGTTCAGGTGGACACATAAAATAGGTGGACTTGCCTAAGGTCGACATGGTTGGAAGGTCAGTGACAGGAGCGGAGGTAGCTATACCAACTACGATTGTGTGTCTGTATTCCTTGCAGCGTCCGCCCCCAGCTGGGATTGTGCGGTCGGCTCCCTGACGCAGTGAGTTGGTCTTGATACTGCAGTCAGGTTCTGGAAACAAAAGACTTTACACACACCAAGGTGTCTTGCTATTTAGCTCTGTCGGCTTGCTCCTTCACTTAGCTATTGGAGGTGATTGGCACAATAAGTGAGACTATAAGTACACAGGTGCCTTTCCATATTGAACCTTCAATCAATTGCCTGCGATTATCTCTCCGTGTGTAGCCCTAAAGCTACAGCTCAAATTGATCTCTCAAATTAAAAATCGGCCGATTGGACTGTTTGTACTTTTACACAAAGGTTGGAAGTACCATATCTATGTGAATTTGAGACTTTGAGGGATTAATAAAACAGCTGATTATTGGAGCATATCATTTTAGGGTCTATTGAAATATACCAGTTGGCAGGAATTGGTTAAGTGTTACCGTCCTTTCTTATATTCATTGTAATTAATTGGATGTTTTAGGGATTATCACATTTATGTATATGTGTATACCAACTTTTTATTGATGTTCCTTTGTGTGCATTATACTATAATTAAATATTAATTCTTAAAGCTTGAGTGTTTCTTGCGCTCTCAATTTGTTATGTTTTGTGCATAGTTGTAGCAATTTTTAAGGAATACAGAGAGCCTTAATTGAGAGCAGCAAGTAACACTTATTTTCAATCATTAATTGATTAACAACTAATATTCACTCTGTCTGTGCACCCGATTATTCGACCTTCTCTTCTTTTCCTTCCTCGATTTGTCCCAATACCGTGTGTTTAAATTTATCACACATGCATTTGGGGCTGACTAGGGAGTAAGACTAAGAGGCCGGACTATTGTTGTGTTTTGCAAAGATTATGGGGTTTTTACGGATTATTAAGCACTACACTTGGGGTTCAGCCAGTCTGTGCATATGGAGAACTACCCTAGATCTCCTTAATGATGCAACAGAAAAGATAGGTTTAATACTCAGACCGAGGCGCTCCCTTTTGTGGGGACACACAAATAGAAATAATAATTAGATGGTACTCCCCTTTCTGGGTGTGTCTTCCCTTCCTTTTCTCTCCAAGTCCGTAGTGTAAAGGCCCCCATACACTATGCGATTTTGGGCCGATTTCACCCGATTTCGGCACTTTGGGCCGATAAATCGGGTGAAATCGGCCCAAAATCGCATGTTTGTGACATCTGATCCAATCTGATGCGCGTTCACGTGCTCATCAGATTGGATCAGGTGGTCGGACCTGCAGAACATAAGATATATCAGAATCTGAGCCATCATGGGCACATCGTGGGTGCTTTTCAGCACCCACGATGTTTCAGATCCGATATATCTATATGTACAACTCCGGGTTCCTCCTCCTGGTACTCCTACTGCTCTAGCCTATCCTCCAACCCGAAACACACCTCACAGGAAGGGGCAGGCGCGATGGGAGAGAAGAGGACAGCAGACTGAGCAGAGGCAGTGACGTGAGACTCTCCCCTGCTGTTGGATGTCATGTCAGCATCAACGCGGGCGCGGGCAGCTGCTGCTGGATATCAGCGCAGGCAGCAGAGCCCGGACACCCCCCTACCCCCTGCTGCTGCTGGATGTCAGCGCGCGGGCAGCAGTGCCCGGACACCCCCCTACCCCCTGCTGCTGCTGGATGTCAGCGCGTGGGCAGCAGAGCCCGGACACCCCCCTACCCCCTGCTGCTGCTGGATGTCAGCGTGGGGGCAGCAGAGCCCGGTTCCCCCCCCCTGCTGCTGGATGTCAGTGGTGGTGTTGGCAGCATAGCCCCCCACCACCCACCCCCCCTATGCCCTGCAGCTTGAGGTTAGTGGTAGTGTTGGCAGCAGAGCCCCCTCACCCACCCCCCCCCTATGCCCTGCTGCTGGATGTCAGTGGTAGTGTTGGCAGCAGAGCCCCCCCCCCCACCCCCCCTATGCCCTGCAGCTGGAGGTTAGTGGTGGTGTTGGCAGCTGAACCCCCCCCCCCCTGCTGCTGGATATTAAATAGTTAGTTCTATGACAGAACTTGCACTTTATAATTAGGAGATATTAGCATATATTAATGCTATGAGTCCCAACACCATATACTTATGAGTTTGGTACTGAGGTTTAATGTGAAGACTTATGTGGACAACACTTGCAGGTATATTCCCCTAGTGTGAGTCTATTGGTTTGGTGTAATTTATAATCATTGAATGCTAAAAAATTAGGTCCAAAGTGACAAGATATACCAGATTAAGCACTGCTGGTCTGGTTGCCATGGTTATTCAATACCAATAAGGGAGGTGCGTTCCACTTGCTATTCTGGTGGTACGCAAGCCTTTCAGAGTGTATGACCATGTCCGTGTTTTAATGGCCGTGCGTTCCACGTACTCTATATGTGGGACGCTAGATAACATGATCTTCCTGGCTCCATTGTAGGGCGGGGCTTGTTGACGCCACAGGAGTTTCCGCCCACTGGGTATACATGCGTTCACCGCGAGTGAGTGGTACGCAAAGCAAAGCACCAAATACCGGCAAGTGCGTTCCAGTGCAGTGTAGACTGTATGCATCTATGGACTTGTTCCTAGAGGAGGAGGCACCCAGACACTTAATCATGAAAAGCAAGGAGTGCCAGGTACACCCCTGCAGATATATATATATATACCTCAGCAAAAGAACAGGCGTCACTCCGGGTCTTGTATAGCAAAAAAACTTTTGGTTGTGTTTGGTCCTGACGAAGGGCCAATGCCCGAAACGGCGTAGACCGTTAAGCACATAGTAAACTTACGTGTTTTGCTATACAAGACCCGGAGTGATGCCTGTTCTTTTGCTATGGGTGAAACATTGCTAATCAAGGTGGGCACCCGGGCAAGGATATAGGAAAGTGCGAGGAGTGCTGGACATACAGCGAACACACACACACACACACATATATAGCAAATGGGGGAACCCTTTCTGCGCTCGAGAGAGTGGCAGCAGCACCTCTGGGGGGTCCTCTGTTAGACAAGACCCAGAATAGAAATGGGAAGAAAGGGGGTTTTCCAGAGGGCGCTAGCCAATATTAGACAGAAAAATACCGGTTTTTAACCGTTTATTATAAAAATGAACAAAATCCCTTAGTAGGGTATCACAAATGCATAAAGATCATATACATAACAAACAATGATAAAATACTGCTTGATACAGAAAATGATAAATGACGTTTATAATTTCACATGAAGTAATATTCAAGTCTGTGGAGAATAGCCCAACGCGTTTCGTCAGAACGCTACTATTAGCTACTTCCCGTAGCTCTCTATACTCTGATCAGATCCAAAATTACCTGATTTACCAGTTGTGAGACCTATCAGTTGAACTGCCTGCTGAGAACATTCCTTTAATTGCTTGCTGTGATACGTTATAATTTACATCTATTTTTTCCGAGTATTGAAATTTCAAGGACCATTATATGAAATTATACCTTCAAACTTTATCGGTATAGAACTCTTATTGTGTCTGCTGGCTATGTCATTTGCCCCTGATGAAGTCAGGTTCTGACGAAACGCGTTGGGCTATTCTCCACAGACTTGAATATTACTTCATGTGAAATTATAAACGTCATTTATCATTTTCTGTATCAAGCAGTATTTTATCATTGTTTGTTATGTATATGATCTTTATGCATTTGTGATACCCTACTAAGGGATTTTGTTCATTTTTATAATAAACGGTAAAAACCGGTATTTTTCTGTCTAATATTGGCTAGCGCCCTCTGGAAAACCCCCTTTCTACACATATATATATATATATATATATATATATATTTTATTAACAGTGTCTTATATAGCGCAGCAGATTCCGTTACGCTTTACAATAGTAGACAGTTATAAAACAAACTGGGTAACAACAGATAGAATTGGAGGTAGGAGGGCCCTGCTGCAAGCTTACAATTTTATATATATGTATGTATGGCTGTGGTGCGGCAGTCCTGTAATGGGAGCAAAATGTTAATAACCAACAAAACAGTGCCCTCCAGATGACAGCAGCGTTGTCGCTATGTAGAGTTTGGGTGGGGGTGGGGGGGCGCGGAGGCAATCGTACAAAAAGACACCAGGCAAGTAGTATAAGCCAACGTTTCAGAGCCAAGTGGTACCTAACGAGGTGCACAGAGAATCAAACAAACGGTGTACAACCAGTGATATAAATATTGTTTCTCCCGCCGTGGCACCATGCCTGGTGTCTTTTTGTACGAGTGCCGACACCCCCCGAACTATATATATATATATATATATATATATATATATATATATATATATATATATATATATATATATATATATATATATATATATATATATATATATATATATATATATATATATATACAGTAATTAGAGGCAGGCACAACCATTTGAAAAAGATGCAAAAAGTGGTTTCTTTATAAAGTTCAAAATAGCGTGGCAGATACAGTCCATGTCAAAAATTCAATAACTTGCATATACTTAACACGGGCAATGGCAAGGAAGCATGCTAATACTGCATACAGCCAGCGTGGTCAGAGCTGCTCGACAGCTGTTTCGGAATGAAGTTCCGTCGTCAGGAGCACAATTGACCAGCTCAAGAGGCCAGGTATATATAGCACTAGCAATAAAAGACAATTACTCACCTGTGATCGCTTATGATATCTGATGCGGCATTGCGGCTTCAGCCAGCACACGTACGTCACTTCCCAGTGAACTCTGATAGGGTGTAGAGCTGTCTGGGATCACACGTGACTCACTACGTGACACGACTTCCGCCGGCACAGCAGTGATCACCCTGGAAACCATAATACAACTCTTGCCGGAAACGTCATCACCCGGAGCACACACGTGATAGGTTATACACCCACCTACGTGTGCGTAACCATGGAGACGCGTCTCAGGTCGCTAGTCTTCAGCGTCAGACGGCATAAAATACACTAAGCATCAAATGCCGCTGCACTGTTAGACATATTAGCGCACCCCTGTAGATAAATGTAATAAGGCTGGCCGCTGAATATAAAGCGACTATAGCGATCACAGGATGTTAGTCTAAATTGCTGTGTCCCCATATACCTGGTTTACAATGGACATCATCATACAGTGAACACAGTGAATGCAATAATAAAGAAATCATGAAAAATATTTACAATAATTTTTACAAAAAGCAGTTGAGGGAAAACTCCTCATTAAGACCCAACGGAGACATGGAGGATAACTGGTTAATCCAATAACACTCTTTTTGTAGTAAAAATTTACCACGATCCCCTCCCCTACGCAGGGGGGGAATCTGATCAATCGGCTGAAATCTAAAGTCTTTAAGAGTGTGCCCCTGGTCGACAAAATGTCTGGCTACCGGGGGTGTATCTGGATCAATTTTAAACATGGCCTTTTTAATGGAGGAACGATGCAATCCTATCCTCTCTTTTGCAGTGCGAATAGTTTTACCAATATAAACTTTATTGCATGGACAAAGTATTGCATATATTATAAATTTGCTATCACAATTAAGTTTATACTTTATCTCATATGATTTAGATGTTTGTGGGTCATTGAAATGTGTCCCCACTATTAGATATTGGCAATTTACGCATTTTGCACATTTAAAGGACCCATTTTTCGGTGTAAGCCAATTGGAAGCTCTGGTAGTCATTAAGTCAGATTTAGCAATAATGCTTTTGAGGTTATTGCTTTTTTTATAACCAAATCTGGGTTTATTGTAACATAAACGTCCCAGTACCTCATCTGACTGAATAATGTGCCAGTGCTTCAAAATGACCTCTTTGATCTTTTTGGAGGCAATGGAATAAGTAGAAACAAATGTTATCCTATTCTCATCACTCTTGATCTCAGACCGTGTCAACAATTGTTCTTGTGTGAGTTCTTCACAATAAGCTATAGCTTCATCTATTTCAATAGTTGAATAACCTCTCTCCTTAAATCGGGTCCCCATCTCCTGGAGTGTGGTTTTAACTTCACTAGGTGATGATGTTATACGGACCACTCGCATAAGTTGGGAGAGGGGTAAACCCTTTTTAAGGGGCATTGGATGAAAGCTATCCGCAAAAAGAATGGTATTCTTATCTGTTGGCTTTCTATATAAGTTGGTTGACAGTATGCCATCATTGTTATTGATACAGACATCAAAGAAATTCATAGTGACTGCACTAAATGACATAGTGAATCTAATTGTAGATTCTAGTGAGTTGAGGTGATCAATAAATTGTGTGAGAAGCTCAGGTCCAAGAGTCCACACCATAAACAAGTCGTCAATAAATCTAACGTAAAAGGAAATATACTTCCGCTTTGGGGGGCAGCAACAGTTGCCAGGGCAACCATGGGCATGGAAGGCGGCTTAAGGGGGCCTGGACCCGCCCACTTCCGCTTTGGGGGCCAGCAACAGTTGCCAGGGCTACACTGGGCATGGCAGGGGGCTTAAGGGGGCCTGGACCCGCCCACTTCCGCTTTGGGGGCCAGCAACAGTTGCCAGGGCAACCCTGGGCATGGCATGGGGCTTAAGGGCGCCAGGACCCGCCCACTTCCGCTTTGGGGGCCAGCAACAGTTGCCAGGGCAACATTGGGCATGGCAGGGGGCTTAAGGGCGCCAGGACCCGCCCACTTCCGCTTTGGGGGCCAGCAACAGTTGCCAGGGCAACCCTGGGCATGGCAGGGGCTTAAGGGCGCCTGGAAACGCCCACTTCCGCTTTGGTGGCCAGCAACAGTTGCCAGGACAACCATGGGCATTGCAGGGGGCTTATGGGCGCCTGGACCCACCCACTTCCGCTTTGGGGGCCAGCAACAGTTGCCAGGGCAACCCTGGGCATGGCAGGGGGCTTAAGGGCGCCAGGACCCGCACACTTCCGCTTTGGGGGCCAGCAACAATTGCCAGGGCAACCCTGGGCATGGCAGGGGGCTTAAGGGCGCCAGGACCCGCCCACTTCCGCTTTGGGGGCCAGCAACAGTTGCCAGGGCTACCCTGGGCATGGCAGGGAGCTTAAGGGCGCCAGGACCCGCCCACTTCCGCTTTGGGGGCCAGCAACAGTTGCCAGGGCTACCCTGGGCATGACAGGGGGCTTAAGGGGGCCTGGACCCGCCCACTTCCGCTTTGGGGGCCAGCAACAGTTGCCAGGGCTACCCTGGGCATGGCAGGGGGCTTAAGGGCGCCTGGACCCGCCCACTTCCGCTTTGGGGGCCAGCAACAGTTGCCAGGGCAACCCTGGGCATGGCAGGGGGCTTAAGGGGGCCTGGACCCGCCCACTTCCGCTTTGGGGGCCAGCAACAGTTGCCAGGGCTACCCTGGGCATGGCAGGGGGCTTAAGGGGGCCTGGACCCGCCCACTTCCGCTTTGGGGGCCAGCAACAGTTGCCAGGGCAACCATGGGCATGGAAGGGGGCTTAAGGGGGCCTGGACCCGCCCACTTCCACTTTGGGGGCCAGCAACAGTTGCCAGGGCTACCCTGTGCATGGCAGGGGGCTTAAGGGGGCCTGGACCTGCCCAATTCCGCTTTGGGGGCCAGCAACAGTTGCCAGGACAACCCTGGGCATGGCAGGGGGCTTAAGGGGGCCTGGACCCGCCCACTTCCGCTTTGGGGGCCAGCAACAGTTGCCAGGACAACCCTGGGCATGGCAGGGGGCTTAAGGGCGCCTGTAAACGCCCACTTCCGCTTTGGGGGCCAGCAACAGTTGCCAGGGCAACCCTGGGCATAGCAGGGGGCTTAAGGGGGCCTGGACCCGCCCAATTCCGCTTTGGGGGCCAGCAACAGTTGCCAGGGCAACCCTGGGCATGGCAGGGGGCTTAAGGGCGCCAGGACCCGCCCACTTCCGCTTTGGGGGCCAGCAACAATTGCCAGGGCAACCATGGGCATGGCAGGGGGCTTTAGGGCGCCAGGACCCGCCCACTTCCGCTTTGGGGGCCAGCAACAGTTGCCAGGGCAACCATGGGCATTGAAGGGGGCTTAAGGGGGCCTGGACCCGCCCACTTCCGCTTTGGGGGCCAGCAACAGTTGCCAGGGCTACACTGGGCATGGCAGGGGGCTTAATGGGGCCTGGACCCGCCCACTTCCGCTTTGGGGGCCAGCAACAGTTGCCAGGGCTACACTGGGCATGGCAGGGGGCTTAAGGGGGCCTGGACCCGCCCACTTCCGCTTTGGGGGCCAGCAACAGTTGCCAGGGCAACCCTGGCCATGGCAGGGGGCATAAGGGGGCCTGGACCCGCCCACTTCCGCTTTGGGGGCCAGCAACAGTTGCCAGGGCAACCCTGGCCATGGCAGGGGGCTTAAGGGGGCCTGGACCTGCCCAATTCCGCTTTGGGGGCCAGCAACAGTTGCCAGGGCAACCCTGGGCATGGCAGGGGGCTTAATGGCGCCAGGACCCGCACACTTCCGCTTTGGGGGCCAGCAACAATTGCCAGGGCAACCCTGGGCATGGCAGGGGGCTTAAGGGCGCCAGGACCCGCCCACTTCCGCTTTGTGGGCCAGCAACAGTTGCCAGGGCTACCCTGGGCATGACAGGGGGCTTAAGGGGGCCTGGACCCGCCCACTTCCGCTTTGGGGGCCAGCAACAGTTGCCAGGGCTACCCTGGGCATGGCAGGGGGCTTAAGGGCGCCTGGACCCGCCCACTTCCGCTTTTGGGGCCAGCAACAGTTGCCAGTGCAACCCTGGGCATGGCAGGGGGCTTAAGGGGGCCTGGACCCGCCCACTTCCGCTTTGGGGGCCAGCAAACAGTTGCCAGGGCTACCCTGGGCATGGCAGGGGGCTTAAGGGGGCCTGGACCCGCCCACTTCCGCTTTGGGGGCCAGCAACAGTTGCCAGGGCTACACTGGGCATGGCAGGGGGCTTAAGGGGGCCTGGACCCGCCCACTTCCGCTTTGGGGGCCAGTAACAGTTGCCAGGGCAACCCTGGCCATGGCAGGGGGCATAAGGGGGCCTGGACCCGCCCACTTCCGCTTTTGGGGCCAGCAACAGTTGCCAGGGCAACCCTGGCCATGGCAGGGGGCTTAAGGGGGCCTGGACCCGCCCAATTCCGCTTTGGGGGCCAGCAACAGTTGCCAGGGCAACCCTGGGCATGGCAGGGGGCTTAATGGCGCCAGGACCCGCACACTTCCGCTTTGTGGGCCAGCAGCAGTTGCCAGGGCTACCCTGGGCATGACAGGGGGCTTAAGGGGGCCTGGACCCGCCAACTTCCGCTTTGGGGGCCAGCAACAGTTGCCAGGGCTACCCTGGGCATGGCAGGGGGCTTAAGGGCGCCTGGACCCGCCCACTTCCGCTTTTGGGGCCAGCAACAGTTGCCAGTGCAACCCTGGGCATGGCAGGGGGCTTAAGGGGGCCTGGACCCGCCCACTTCCGCTTTGGGGGCCAGCAAACAGTTGCCAGGGCTACCCTGGGCATGGCAGGGGGCTTAAGGGGGCCTGGACCCGCCCACTTCCGCTTTGGGGGCCAGCAACAGTTGCCAGGGCTACACTGGGCATGGCAGGGGGCTTAAGGGGGCCTGGACCCGCCCACTTCCGCTTTGGGGGCCAGCAACAGTTGCCAGGGCAACCCTGGCCATGGCAGGGGGCATAAGGGGGCCTGGACCCGCCCACTTCCGCTTTGGGGGCCAGCAACAGTTGCCAGGGCAACCCTGGCCATGGCAGGGGGCTTAAGGGGGCCTGGACCCGCCCAATTCCGCTTTGGGGGCCAGCAACAATTGCCAGGGCAACCCTGGGCATGGCAGGGGGCTTAAGGGCGCCAGGACCCGCCCACTTCCGCTTTGTGGGCCAGCAGCAGTTGCCAGGGCTACCCTGGGCATGACAGGGGGCTTAAGGGGGCCTGGACCCGCCCACTTCCGCTTTGGGGGCCAGCAACAGTTGCCAGGGCTACCCTGGGCATGGCAGGGGGCTTAAGGGCGCCTGGACCCGCCCACTTCCGCTTTTGGGGCCAGCAACAGTTGCCAGTGCAACCCTGGGCATGGCAGGGGGCTTAAGGGGGCCTGGACCCGCCCACTTCCGCTTTGGGGGCCAGCAACAGTTGCCAGGGCAACCATGGGCATGGCAGGGGGCTTAAGGGGGCCTGGACCCGCCCACTTCCGCTTTGGGGGCCAGCAACAGTTGCCAGGGCAACCCTGGGCATGGCAGGGGGCTTAAGGGGGACTGGACCCGCCCACTTCCGCTTTGGGGGCCAGCAACAGTTGCCAGGGCAACCCTGGGCATGGCAGGGGGCTTAAGGGGGCCTGGACCCGCCCAATTCCGCTTTGGGGGCCAGCAACAGTTGCCAGGGCTACCCTGGGCATGGCAGGGGGCTTAAGGGGGCCTGGACCCGCCCACTTCCGCTTTGGGGGCCAGCAACAGTTGCCAGGGCTACCCTGGGCATGGCAGGGGGCTTAAGGGGGACTGGACCCGCCCACTTCCGCTTTGGGGGCCAGCAACAGTTGCCAGGGCAACCATGGGCATGGAAGGGGGCTTAAGGGGGCCTGGACCCGCCAACTTCCGCTTTGGGGGCCAGCAACAGTTGCCAGGGCTACACTGGGCAAGGCAGGGGGCTTAAGGGGGCCTGGACCCGCCCACTTCCGCTTTGGGGGCCAGCAACAGTTGCCAGGGCTACATTGGGCATGGCAGGGGGCTTAAGGGCGCCTGGACCCGCCCACTTCCGCTTTGGGGGCCAGCAACAGTTGCCAGGGCAACCCTGGGCATGGCAGGGGGCCTGGACCCTCCCACTTCCGCTTTGGGGGCCAGCAACAGTTGCCAGGGCAACCATGGGCATGGAAGGGGGCTTAAGGGGGCCTGGACCCGCCCACTTCCGCTTTGGGGGCCAGCAACAGTTGCCAGGGCTACCCTGGGCATGGAATGGGGCTTAAGGGCGCCAGGACCCGCCCACTTCCGCTTTGGGGGCCAGCAACAGTTGCCAGGGCTACCCTGGGCATGGCAGGGGGCTTAAGGGTGCCTGGACCCGCCCACTTCCGCTTTGGGGGCCAGCAAATGTTGCCAGGGCAACCCTGGGCATGGCAGGGGGCTTAAGGGGGCCTGGACCCGCCCACTTCCGCTTTGGGGGCCAGCAACAGTTGCCAGGGCTACATTGGGCATGGCAGGGGGCTTAAGGGCGCCTGGACCCGCCCACTTCCGCTTTGGGGGCCAGCAACAGTTGCCAGGGCAACCCTGGGCATGGCAGGGGGCCTGGACCCGCCCACTTCCGCTTTGGGGGCCAGCAACAGTTGCCAGGGCAACCATGGGCATGGAAGGGGGCTTAAGGGGGCCTGGACCCGCCCACTTCCGCTTTGGGGGCCAGCAACAGTTGCCAGGGCAACCCTGGGCATGGCAGGGGGCTTAAGGGCGCCAGGACCCGCCCACTTCCGCTTTGGGGGCCAGCAACAGTTGCCAGGGCTACACTGGGCATGGCAGGGGGCTTAAGGGGGCCTGGACCCGCCCACTTCCGCTTTGGGGGCCAGCAACAGTTGCCAGGGCTACACTGGGCATGGCAGGGGGCTTAAGGGGGCCTGGACCCGCCCACTTCCGCTTTGGGGGCCAGCAACAGTTGCCAGGGCAACCCTGGGCATGGCAGGGGGCTTAAGGGGGCCTGGACCCGCCCACTTCCGCTTTGGGGGCCAGCAACAGTTGCCAGGGCAACCCTGGGCATGGCAGGGGGCTTAAGGGGGCCTGGACCCGCCCACTTCCGCTTTGGGGCCAGCAACAGTTTCCAGGGCAACCCTGGGCATGGCAGGGGGCTTAAGGGCGCCAGGACCCGCCCACTTCCGCTTTGGGGGCCAGCAACAGTTGCCAGGGCTACCCTGGGCATGACAGGGGGCTTAAGGGGGCCTGGACCCGCCCACTTCCGCTTTGGGGGCCAGCAACAGTTGCCAGGGCTACCCTGGGCATGGCAGGGGGCTTAAGGGCGCCTGGACCCGCCCACTTCCGCTTTGGGGGCCAGCAACAGTTGCCAGGGCAACCCTGGGCATGGCAGGGGGCTTAAGGGGGCCTGGACCCGCCCACTTCCGCTTTGGGGGCCAGCAACAGTTGCCAGGGCAACCCTGGCCATGGCAGGGGGCTTAAGGGGGCCTGGACCTGCCCAATTCCGCTTTGGGGGCCAGCAACAGTTGCCAGGGCAACCCTGGGCATGGCAGGGGGCTTAATGGCGCCAGGACCCGCACACTTCCGCTTTGGGGGCCAGCAACAATTGCCAGGGCAACCCTGGGCATGGCAGGGGGCTTAAGGGCGCCAGGACCCGCCCACTTCCGCTTTGGGGGCCAGCAACAGTTGCCAGGGCTACACTGGGCATGGCAGAGGGCTTAAGGGGGCCTGGACCCGCCCACTTCCGCTTTGGGGGCCAGCAACAGTTGCCAGGGCAACCCTGGGCATGGCAGGGGGCTTAAGGGGGCCTGGACCCGCCCACTTCCGCTTTGGGGCCAGCAACAGTTGCCAGGGCAACCCTGGGCATGGCAGGGGGCTTAAGGGCGCCAGGACCCGCCCAATTCCGCTTTGGGGGCCAGCAACAGTTGCCAGGGCTACCCTGGGCATGACAGGGGGCTTAAGGGGGCCTGGACCCGCCCACTTCCGCTTTGGGGGCCAGCAACAGTTGCCAGGGCTACCCTGGGCATGGCAGGGGGCTTAAGGGCGCCTGGACCCGCCCACTTCCGCTTTGGGGGCCAGCAACAGTTGCCAGGGCAACCCTGGGCATGGCAGGGGGCTTAAGGGGGCCTGGACCCGCCCACTTCCGCTTTGGGGGCCAGCAACAGTTGCCAGGGCAACCCTGGCCATGGCAGGGGGCTTAAGGGGGCCTGGACCTGCCCAATTCCGCTTTGGGGGCCAGCAACAGTTGCCAGGGCAACCCTGGGCATGGCAGGGGGCTTAATGGCGCCAGGACCCGCACACTTCCGCTTTGGGGGCCAGCAACAGTTGCCAGGGCAACCATGGGCATGGAAGGGGGCTTAAGGGGGCCTGGACCCGCCAACTTCCGCTTTGGGGGCCAGCAACAGTTGCCAGGGCTACACTGGGCAAGGCAGGGGGCTTAAGGGGGCCTGGACCCGCCCACTTCCGCTTTGGGGGCCAGCAACAGTTGCCAGGGCTACATTGGGCATGGCAGGGGGCTTAAGGGCGCCTGGACCCGCCCACTTCCGCTTTGGGGGCCAGCAACAGTTGCCAGGGCAACCCTGGGCATGGCAGGGGGCCTGGACCCTCCCACTTCCGCTTTGGGGGCCAGCAACAGTTGCCAGGGCAACCATGGGTATGGAAGGGGGCTTAAGGTGGCCTGGACCCGCCCACTTCCGCTTTGGGGGCCAGCAACAGTTGCCAGGGCTACCCTGGGCATGGAATGGGGCTTAATGGCGCCAGGACCCGCCCACTTCCGCTTTGGGGGCCAGCAACAGTTGCCAGGGCTACCCTGGGCATGGCAGGGGGCTTAAGGGTGCCTGGACCCGCCCACTTCCGCTTTGGGGGCCAGCAAATGTTGCCAGGGCAACCCTGGGCATGGCAGGGGGCTTAAGGGGGCCTGGACCCGCCCACTTCCGCTTTGGGGGCCAGCAACAGTTGCCAGGGCTACATTGGGCATGGCAGGGGGCTTAAGGGCGCCTGGACCCGCCCACTTCCGCTTTGGGGGCCAGCAACAGTTGCCAGGGCAACCCTGGGCATGGCAGGGGGCCTGGACCCGCCCACTTCCGCTTTGGGGGCCAGCAACAGTTGCCAGGGCAACCATGGGCATGGAAGGGGGCTTAAGGGGGCCTGGACCCGCCCACTTCCGCTTTGGGGGCCAGCAACAGTTGCCAGGGCAACCCTGGGCATGGCAGGGGGCTTAAGGGCGCCAGGACCCGCCCACTTCCGCTTTGGGGGCCAGCAACAGTTGCCAGGGCTACACTGGGCATGGCAGGGGGCTTAAGGGGGCCTGGACCCGCCCACTTCCGCTTTGGGGGCCAGCAACAGTTGCCAGGGCTACACTGGGCATGGCAGGGGGCTTAAGGGGGCCTGGACCCGCCCACTTCCGCTTTGGGGGCCAGCAACAGTTGCCAGGGCAACCCTGGGCATGGCAGGGGGCTTAAGGGGGCCTGGACCCGCCCACTTCCGCTTTGGGGCCAGCAACAGTTTCCAGGGCAACCCTGGGCATGGCAGGGGGCTTAAGGGCGCCAGGACCCGCCCACTTCCGCTTTGGGGGCCAGCAACAGTTGCCAGGGCTACCCTGGGCATGACAGGGGGCTTAAGGGGGCCTGGACCCGCCCACTTCCGCTTTGGGGGCCAGCAACAGTTGCCAGGGCTACCCTGGGCATAGCAGGGGGCTTAAGGGCGCCTGGACCCGCCCACTTCCGCTTTGGGGGCCAGCAACAGTTGCCAGGGCAACCCTGGGCATGGCAGGGGGCTTAAGGGGGCCTGGACCCGCCCACTTCCGCTTTGGGGGCCAGCAACAGTTGCCAGGGCAACCCTGGCCATGGCAGGGGGCTTAAGGGGGCCTGGACCTGCCCAATTCCGCTTTGGGGGCCAGCAACAGTTGCCAGGGCAACCCTGGGCATGGCAGGGGGCTTAATGGCGCCAGGACCCGCACACTTCCGCTTTGGGGGCCAGCAACAATTGCCAGGGCAACCCTGGGCATGGCAGGGGGCTTAAGGGCGCCAGGACCCGCCCACTTCCGCTTTGGGGGCCAGCAACAGTTGCCAGGGCTACACTGGGCATGGCAGAGGGCTTAAGGGGGCCTGGACCCGCCCACTTCCGCTTTGGGGGCCAGCAACAGTTGCCAGGGCAACCCTGGGCATGGCAGGGGGCTTAAGGGGGCCTGGACCCGCCCACTTCCGCTTTGGGGCCAGCAACAGTTGCCAGGGCAACCCTGGGCATGGCAGGGGGCTTAAGGGCGCCAGGACCCGCCCAATTCCGCTTTGGGGGCCAGCAACAGTTGCCAGGGCTACCCTGGGCATGACAGGGGGCTT
Organism: Crinia signifera; assembly: GCF_055691185.1. NCBI lineage: Eukaryota > Metazoa > Chordata > Amphibia > Anura > Myobatrachidae > Crinia > Crinia signifera. The sequence goes on from NC_139223.1 coordinate 26,029,425, forward strand.
AAGGGGGCCTGGACCCGCCCACTTCCGCTTTGGGGGCCAGCAACAGTTGCCAGGGCAACCCTGGGCATGGCAGGGGGCTTAAGGGGGCCTGGACCCGCCCACTTCCGCTTTGGGGCCAGCAACAGTTTCCAGGGCAACCCTGGGCATGGCAGGGGGCTTAAGGGCGCCAGGACCCGCCCACTTCCGCTTTGGGGGCCAGCAACAGTTGCCAGGGCTACCCTGGGCATGACAGGGGGCTTAAGGGGGCCTGGACCCGCCCACTTCCGCTTTGGGGGCCAGCAACAGTTGCCAGGGCTACCCTGGGCATGGCAGGGGGCTTAAGGGCGCCTGGACCCGCCCACTTCCGCTTTGGGGGCCAGCAACAGTTGCCAGGGCAACCCTGGGCATGGCAGGGGGCTTAAGGGGGCCTGGACCCGCCCACTTCCGCTTTGGGGGCCAGCAACAGTTGCCAGGGCAACCCTGGCCATGGCAGGGGGCTTAAGGGGGCCTGGACCTGCCCAATTCCGCTTTGGGGGCCAGCAACAGTTGCCAGGGCAACCCTGGGCATGGCAGGGGGCTTAATGGCGCCAGGACCCGCACACTTCCGCTTTGGGGGCCAGCAACAATTGCCAGGGCAACCCTGGGCATGGCAGGGGGCTTAAGGGCGCCAGGACCCGCCCACTTCCGCTTTGGGGGCCAGCAACAGTTGCCAGGGCTACACTGGGCATGGCAGAGGGCTTAAGGGGGCCTGGACCCGCCCACTTCCGCTTTGGGGGCCAGCAACAGTTGCCAGGGCAACCCTGGGCATGGCAGGGGGCTTAAGGGGGCCTGGACCCGCCCACTTCCGCTTTGGGGCCAGCAACAGTTGCCAGGGCAACCCTGGGCATGGCAGGGGGCTTAAGGGCGCCAGGACCCGCCCAATTCCGCTTTGGGGGCCAGCAACAGTTGCCAGGGCTACCCTGGGCATGACAGGGGGCTTAAGGGGGCCTGGACCCGCCCACTTCCGCTTTGGGGGCCAGCAACAGTTGCCAGGGCTACCCTGGGCATGGCAGGGGGCTTAAGGGCGCCTGGACCCGCCCACTTCCGCTTTGGGGGCCAGCAACAGTTGCCAGGGCAACCCTGGGCATGGCAGGGGGCTTAAGGGGGCCTGGACCCGCCCACTTCCGCTTTGGGGGCCAGCAACAGTTGCCAGGGCAACCCTGGCCATGGCAGGGGGCTTAAGGGGGCCTGGACCTGCCCAATTCCGCTTTGGGGGCCAGCAACAGTTGCCAGGGCAACCCTGGGCATGGCAGGGGGCTTAATGGCGCCAGGACCCGCACACTTCCGCTTTGGGGGCCAGCAACAGTTGCCAGGGCAACCATGGGCATGGAAGGGGGCTTAAGGGGGCCTGGACCCGCCAACTTCCGCTTTGGGGGCCAGCAACAGTTGCCAGGGCTACACTGGGCAAGGCAGGGGGCTTAAGGGGGCCTGGACCCGCCCACTTCCGCTTTGGGGGCCAGCAACAGTTGCCAGGGCTACATTGGGCATGGCAGGGGGCTTAAGGGCGCCTGGACCCGCCCACTTCCGCTTTGGGGGCCAGCAACAGTTGCCAGGGCAACCCTGGGCATGGCAGGGGGCCTGGACCCTCCCACTTCCGCTTTGGGGGCCAGCAACAGTTGCCAGGGCAACCATGGGTATGGAAGGGGGCTTAAGGTGGCCTGGACCCGCCCACTTCCGCTTTGGGGGCCAGCAACAGTTGCCAGGGCTACCCTGGGCATGGAATGGGGCTTAAGGGCGCCAGGACCCGCCCACTTCCGCTTTGGGGGCCAGCAACAGTTGCCAGGGCTACCCTGGGCATGGCAGGGGGCTTAAGGGTGCCTGGACCCGCCCACTTCCGCTTTGGGGGCCAGCAAATGTTGCCAGGGCAACCCTGGGCATGGCAGGGGGCTTAAGGGGGCCTGGACCCGCCCACTTCCGCTTTGGGGGCCAGCAACAGTTGCCAGGGCTACATTGGGCATGGCAGGGGGCTTAAGGGCGCCTGGACCCGCCCACTTCCGCTTTGGGGGCCAGCAACAGTTGCCAGGGCAACCCTGGGCATGGCAGGGGGCCTGGACCCGCCCACTTCCGCTTTGGGGGCCAGCAACAGTTGCCAGGGCAACCATGGGCATGGAAGGGGGCTTAAGGGGGCCTGGACCCGCCCACTTCCGCTTTGGGGGCCAGCAACAGTTGCCAGGGCAACCCTGGGCATGGCAGGGGGCTTAAGGGCGCCAGGACCCGCCCACTTCCGCTTTGGGGGCCAGCAACAGTTGCCAGGGCTACACTGGGCATGGCAGGGGGCTTAAGGGGGCCTGGACCCGCCCACTTCCGCTTTGGGGGCCAGCAACAGTTGCCAGGGCTACACTGGGCATGGCAGGGGGCTTAAGGGGGCCTGGACCCGCCCACTTCCGCTTTGGGGGCCAGCAACAGTTGCCAGGGCAACCCTGGGCATGGCAGGGGGCTTAAGGGGGCCTGGACCCGCCCACTTCCGCTTTGGGGCCAGCAACAGTTTCCAGGGCAACCCTGGGCATGGCAGGGGGCTTAAGGGCGCCAGGACCCGCCCACTTCCGCTTTGGGGGCCAGCAACAGTTGCCAGGGCTACCCTGGGCATGACAGGGGGCTTAAGGGGGCCTGGACCCGCCCACTTCCGCTTTGGGGGCCAGCAACAGTTGCCAGGGCTACCCTGGGCATAGCAGGGGGCTTAAGGGCGCCTGGACCCGCCCACTTCCGCTTTGGGGGCCAGCAACAGTTGCCAGGGCAACCCTGGGCATGGCAGGGGGCTTAAGGGGGCCTGGACCCGCCCACTTCCGCTTTGGGGGCCAGCAACAGTTGCCAGGGCAACCCTGGCCATGGCAGGGGGCTTAAGGGGGCCTGGACCTGCCCAATTCCGCTTTGGGGGCCAGCAACAGTTGCCAGGGCAACCCTGGGCATGGCAGGGGGCTTAATGGCGCCAGGACCCGCACACTTCCGCTTTGGGGGCCAGCAACAATTGCCAGGGCAACCCTGGGCATGGCAGGGGGCTTAAGGGCGCCAGGACCCGCCCACTTCCGCTTTGGGGGCCAGCAACAGTTGCCAGGGCTACACTGGGCATGGCAGAGGGCTTAAGGGGGCCTGGACCCGCCCACTTCCGCTTTGGGGGCCAGCAACAGTTGCCAGGGCAACCCTGGGCATGGCAGGGGGCTTAAGGGGGCCTGGACCCGCCCACTTCCGCTTTGGGGCCAGCAACAGTTGCCAGGGCAACCCTGGGCATGGCAGGGGGCTTAAGGGCGCCAGGACCCGCCCAATTCCGCTTTGGGGGCCAGCAACAGTTGCCAGGGCTACCCTGGGCATGACAGGGGGCTTAAGGGGGCCTGGACCCGCCCACTTCCGCTTTGGGGGCCAGCAACAGTTGCCAGGGCTACCCTGGGCATGGCAGGGGGCTTAAGGGCGCCTGGACCCGCCCACTTCCGCTTTGGGGGCCAGCAACAGTTGCCAGGGCAACCCTGGGCATGGCAGGGGGCTTAAGGGGGCCTGGACCCGCCCACTTCCGCTTTGGGGGCCAGCAACAGTTGCCAGGGCAACCCTGGCCATGGCAGGGGGCTTAAGGGGGCCTGGACCTGCCCAATTCCGCTTTGGGGGCCAGCAACAGTTGCCAGGGCAATCCTGGGCATGGCAGGGGGCTTAATGGCGCCAGGACCCGCCCACTTCCGCTTTGTGGGCCAGCAACAGTTGCCAGGGCTACCCTGGGCATGACAGGGGGCTTAAGGGGGCCTGGACCCGCCCACTTCCGCTTTGGGGGCCAGAAACAGTTGCCAGGGCTACCCTGGGCATGGCAGGGGGCTTAAGGGCGCCTGGACCCGCCCACTTCCGCTTTTGGGGCCAGCAACAGTTGCCAGTGCAACCCTGGGCATGGCAGGGGGCTTAAGGGGGCCTGGACCCGCCCACTTCCGCTTTGGGGGCCAGCAACAGTTGCCAGGGCTACCCTGGGCATGGCAGGGGGCTTAAGGGGGCCTGGATTCGCCCACTTCCGCTTTGGGGGCCAGCAACAGTTGCCAGGGCTACACTGGGCATGGCAGGGGGCTTAAGGGGGCCTGGACCCGCCCACTTCCGCTTTGGGGGCCAGCAACAGTTGCCAGGGCAACCCTGGCCATGGCAGGGGGCATAAGGGGGCCTGGACCCTCCCACTTCCGCTTTGGGGGCCAGCAACAGTTGCCAGGGCAACCCTGGCCATGGCAGGGGGCTTAAGGGGGCCTGGACCCGCCCAATTCCGCTTTGGGGGCCAGCAACAGTTGCCAGGGCAACCCTGGGCATGGCAGGGGGCTTAATGGCGCCAGGACCCGCACACTTCCGCTTTGGGGGCCAGCAACAATTGCCAGGGCAACCCTGGGCATGGCAGGGGGCTTAAGGGCGCCAGGACCCGCCCACTTCCGCTTTGTGGGCCAGCAACAGTTGCCAGGGCTACCCTGGGCATGACAGGGGGCTTAAGGGGGCCTGGACCCGCCCACTTCCGCTTTGGGGGCCAGCAACAGTTGCCAGGGCTACCCTAGGCATGACAGGGGGCTTAAGGGCGCCTGGACCCGCCCACTTCCGCTTTTGGGGCCAGCAACAGTTGCCAGTGCAACCCTGGGCATGGCAGGGGGCTTAAGGGGGCCTGGACCCGCCCACTTCCGCTTTGGGGGCCAGCAACAGTTGCCAGGGCAACCCTGGGCATGGCAGGGGGCTTAAGGGGGCCTGGACCCGCCCACTTCCGCTTTGGGGGCCAGCAACAGTTGCCAGGGCAACCATGGGCATGGCAGGGGGCTTAAGGGGGCCTGGACCCGCCCACTTCCGCTTTGGGGGCCAGCAACAGTTGCCAGGGCAACCCTGGGCATGGCAGGGGGCTTAAAGGGGACTGGACCCGCCCACTTCCGCTTTGGGGGCCAGCAACAGTTGCCAGGGCAACCCTGGGCATGGCAGGGGGCTTAAGGGGGCCTGGACCCGCCCACTTCCGCTTTGGGGGCCAGCAACAGTTGCCAGGGCAACCCTGGGCATGGCAGGGGGCTTAAGGGGGCCTGGACCCGCCCAATTCCGCTTTGGGGGCCAGCAACAGTTGCCAGGGCTACCCTGGGCATGGCAGGGGGCTTAAGGGGGCCTGGACCCGCCCACTTCCGCTTTGGGGGCCAGCAACAGTTGCCAGGGCAACCATGGGCATGGAAGGGGGCTTAAGGGGGCCTGGACCCGCCAACTTCCGCTTTGGGGGCCAGCAACAGTTGCCAGGGCTACACTGGGCAAGGCAGGGGGCTTAAGGGGGCCTGGACCCGCCCACTTCCGCTTTGGGGGCCAGCAACAGTTGCCAGGGCTACATTGGGCATGGCAGGGGGCTTAAGGGCGCCTGGACCCGCCCACTTCCGCTTTGGGGGCCAGCAACAGTTGACAGGGCAACCCTGGGCATGGCAGGGGGCCTGGACCCTCCCACTTCCGCTTTGGGGGCCAGCAACAGTTGCCAGGGCAACCATGGGCATGGAAGGGGGCTTAAGGGGGCCTGGACCCGCCCACTTCCGCTTTGGGGGCCAGCAACAGTTGCCAGGGCTACCCTGGGCATGGAATGGGGCTTAAGGGCGCCAGGACCCGCCCACTTCCGCTTTGGGGGCCAGCAACAGTTGCCAGGGCTACCCTGGGCATGGCAGGGGGCTTAAGGGGGCCTGGACCCGCCCACTTCCGCTTTGGGGGCCAGCAACAGTTGCCAGGGCAACCCTGGGCATGGCAGGGGGCTTAAGGGGGCCTGGACCCGCCCACTTCCGCTTTGGGGGCCAGCAACAGTTGCCAGGGCTACATTGGGCATGGCAGGGGGCTTAAGGGCGCCTGGACCCGCCCACTTCCGCTTTGGGGGCCAGCAACAGTTGCCAGGGCAACCCTGGGCATGGCAGGGGGCCTGGACCCGCCCACTTTTGCTTTGGGGGCCAGCAACAGTTGCCAGGGCAACCATGGGCATGGAAGGGGGCTTAAGGGGGCCTGGACCCGCCCACTTCCGCTTTTGGGGCCAGCAACAGTTGCCAGTGCAACCCTGGGCATGGCAGGGGGCTTAAGGGGGCCTGGACCCGCCCACTTCCGCTTTGGGGGCCAGCAACAGTTGCCAGGGCTACCCTGGGCATGGCAGGGGGCTTAAGGGGGCCTGGACCCACCCACTTCCGCTTTGGGGGCCAGCAACAGTTGCCAGGGCAACCATGGGCATGGCAGGGGGCTTAAGGGGGCCTGGACCCGCCCACTTCCGCTTTGGGGGCCAGCAACAGTTGCCAGGGCAACCCTGGGCATGGCAGGGGGCTTAAAGGGGACTGGACCCGCCCACTTCCGCTTTGGGGGCCAGCAACAGTTGCCAGGGCAACCCTGGGCATGGCAGGGGGCTTAAGGGGGCCTGGACCCGCCCACTTCCGCTTTGGGGGCCAGCAACAGTTGCCAGGGCAACCCTGGGCATGGCAGGGGGCTTAAGGGGGCCTGGACCCGCCCAATTCCGCTTTGGGGCCAGCAACAGTTGCCAGGGCTACCCTGGGCATGGCAGGGGGCTTAAGGGGGCCTGGACCCGCCCACTTCCGCTTTGGGGGCCAGCAACAGTTGCCAGGGCTACCCTGGGCATGGCAGGGGGCTTAAGGGGGACTGGACCCGCCCACTTCCGCTTTGGGGGCCAGCAACAGTTGCCAGGGCAACCATGGGCATGGAAGGGGGCTTAAGGGGGCCTGGACCCGCCAACTTCCGCTTTGGGGGCCAGCAACAGTTGCCAGGGCTACACTGGGCAAGGCAGGGGGCTTAAGGGGGCCTGGACCCGCCCACTTCCGCTTTGGGGGCCAGCAACAGTTGCCAGGGCTACATTGGGCATGGCAGGGGGCTTAAGGGCGCCTGGACCCGCCCACTTCCGCTTTGGGGGCCAGCAACAGTTGCCAGGGCAACCCTGGGCATGGCAGGGGGCCTGGACCCTCCCACTTCCGCTTTGGGGGCCAGCAACAGTTGCCAGGGCAACCATGGGCATGGAAGGGGGCTTAAGGGGGCCTGGACCCGCCCACTTCCGCTTTGGGGGCCAGCAACAGTTGCCAGGGCTACCCTGGGCATGGAATGGGGCTTAAGGGCGCCAGGACCCGCCCACTTCCGCTTTGGGGGCCAGCAACAGTTGCCAGGGCTACCCTGGGCATGGCAGGGGGGCTTAAGGGTGCCTGGACCCGCCCACTTCCGCTTTGGGGGCCAGCAACAGTTGCCAGGGCAACCCTGGGCATGGCAGGGGGCTTAAGGGGGCCTGGACCCGCCCACTTCCGCTTTGGGGGCCAGCAACAGTTGCCAGGGCTACATTGGGCATGGCAGGGGGCTTAAGGGCGCCTGGACCCGCCCACTTCCGCTTTGGGGGCCAGCAACAGTTGCCAGGGCAACCCTGGGCATGGCAGGGGGCCTGGACCCGCCCACTTCCGCTTTGGGGGCCAGCAACAGTTGCCAGGGCAACCATGGGCATGGAAGGGGGCTTAAGGGGGCCTGGACCCGCCCACTTCCGCTTTGGGGGCCAGCAACAGTTGCCAGGGCAACCCTGGGCATGGCAGGGGGCTTAAGGGCGCCAGGACCCGCCCACTTCCGCTTTGGGGGCCAGCAACAGTTGCCAGGGCTACACTGGGCATGGCAGGGGGCTTAAGGGGGCCTGGACCCGCCCACTTCCGCTTTGGGGGCCAGCAACAGTTGCCAGGGCTACAATGGCATGGCAGGGGGCTTAAGGGGGCCTGGACCCGCCCACTTCCGCTTTGGGGGCCAGCAACAGTTGCCAGGGCAACCCTGGGCATGGCAGGGGGCTTAAGGGGGCCTGGACCCGCCCACTTCCGCTTTGGGGCCAGCAACAGTTGCCAGGGCAACCCTGGGCATGGCAGGGGCTTAAGGGTGCCAGGACCCGCCCACTTCCGCTTTGGGGGCCAGCAACAGTTGCCAGGGCAACCATGGGCATGGAAGGGGGCTTAAGGGGGCCTGGACCCGCCCACTTCCACTTTGGGGGCCAGCAACAGTTGCCAGGGCTACCCTGGGCATGGCAGGGGGCTTAAGGGGGCCTGGACCCGCCCAATTCCGCTTTGGGGGCCAGCACAAATTTGCATATTGGGGTACAGTATATTGCTTGACCATTCATATCAATTTGGCAGCATAATATATACGTATTGTATATATCCCATATTGCCTGAGTATCTACACCAGTCCAGCGACCTGTCAACAAGCACCATCGACACAGAAGTGTTGACACAGTACAAACAAACTTAAAACGGACACAGTTAGTCCCCTAGTACATAGTATTTTACTATCTAGGAATTGTACTATTGCGAGTCCCCGTACAGACCCTGTGGCTTAGAGATCTGCGGCTTTTAATGAATGTCTGCACATACATTATAGTGCAGCAGAGCCAAACTAAACTGTGATATAATTATAAACGCTGTGATATTAAAGAGTAACATTGCTATTTCTATTTTACTGTTTGACATTTCATGCTAATTAATAAACTCATGCATGTGATAAACTCGCGGACAACTCAATACGCATAATACAAAATTACACAGTGGGGTACAGTATATTGCTTGACCATTTATACTAATTTGGCAGCATAATATATACGTAGTGTATATCCCACATTGCCTGAGTATCTGCATCAGTCCAGCACCTGTCAAACAAGTACCATCGACACGGAAGTGTTGACACAGTACAAACAAACTTTATACGGACACAGTTAGTCCCTAGTATATGGTATTTTACTATCTAGGGATTATACTATTGTGAGGTTACGTACAGACCCTCCGTTTCACCACTGTACCAGAGTGTTGACACAGTGTCAACTATTGAATTCTTTGTACAAATAGGTAGCAGGAGTTATAAATCATATAAATCATTGAAACAATTACCAATCAGTGAAGATATAACAGTGTTTACAGAAACAGCAACAAGTGTTACAAGAGGAATTGTCCCACACTTGTAGCATACATTGTTTCTAACATAAACGCAACACAACAGGAACATATTAATTTAAAAGACTGATCGAAGACACACAAGTCCCCACATGTGCTGTTTTTAACACGCACTATGTTTTCACTTTGTTTGTCAATTTATGTGTTTTGGTTTTATATTTCGCGTCTTTTTAAATAAACAAATTAAAGGTTAATTTTTATTGACTCTATTTAATTCTCTCTGGTGCACCACAAACAAGACACACGTTCTCTTTCTCTATATTCTCAACCCTGGGCATGGCAGGGGGCTTAAGGGCGCCTGTAAACGCCAACTTCCGCTTTGGGGGCCAGCAACAGTTGCCAGGGCAACCCTGGGCATAGCAGGGGGCTTAAGGGGGCCTGGACCCGCCCAATTCCACTTTGGGGGCCAGCAACAGTTGCCAGGGCAACCCTGGGCATGGCAGGGGGCTTAAGGGCGCCAGGACCCGCCCACTTCCGCTTTGGGGGCCAGCAACAATTGCCAGGGCAACCATGGGCATGGCAGGGGGCTTTAGGGCGCCAGGACCCGCCCACTTCCGCTTTGGGGGCCAGCAACAGTTGCCAGGGCAACCATGGGCATTGAAGGGGGCTTAAGGGGGCCTGGACCCGCCCACTTCCGCTTTGGGGGCCAGCAACAGTTGCCAGGGCTACACTGGGCATGGCAGGGGGCTTAATGGGGCCTGGACCCGCCCACTTCCGCTTTGGGGGCCAGCAACAGTTGCCAGGGCTACACTGGGCATGGCAGGGGGCTTAAGGGGGCCTGGACCCGCCCACTTCCGCTTTGGGGGCCAGCAACAGTTGCCAGGGCAACCCTGGCCATGGCAGGGGGGCATAAGGGGGCCTGGACCCGCCCACTTCCGCTTTGGGGGCCAGCAACAGTTGCCAGGGCAACCCTGGCCATGGCAGGGGGCTTAAGGGGGCCTGGACCTGCCCAATTCCGCTTTGGGGGCCAGCAACAGTTGCCAGGGCAACCCTGGGCATGGCAGGGGGCTTAATGGCGCCAGGACCCGCACACTTCCGCTTTGGGGGCCAGCAACAATTGCCAGGGCAACCCTGGGCATGGCAGGGGGCTTAAGGGCGCCAGGACCCGCCCACTTCCGCTTTGTGGGCCAGCAACAGTTGCCAGGGCTACCCTGGGCATGACAGGGGGCTTAAGGGGGCCTGGACCCGCCCACTTCCGCTTTGGGGGCCAGCAACAGTTGCCAGGGCTACCCTGGGCATGGCAGGGGGCTTAAGGGCGCCTGGACCCGCCCACTTCCGCTTTTGGGGCCAGCAACAGTTGCCAGTGCAACCCTGGGCATGGCAGGGGGCTTAAGGGGGCCTGGACCCGCCCACTTCCGCTTTGGGGGCCAGCAACAGTTGCCAGGGCTACCCTGGGCATGGCAGGGGGCTTAAGGGGGCCTGGACCCGCCCACTTCCGCTTTGGGGGCCAGCAACAGTTGCCAGGGCTACACTGGGCATGGCAGGGGGCTTAAGGGGGCCTGGACCCGCCCACTTCCGCTTTGGGGGCCAGCAACAGTTGCCAGGGCAACCCTGGCCATGGCAGGGGGCATAAGGGGGCCTGGACCCGCCCACTTCCGCTTTGGGGGCCAGCAACAGTTGCCAGGGCAACCCTGGCCATGGCAGGGGCTTAAGGGGGCCTGGACCCGCCCACTTCCGCTTTGGGGGCCAGCAACAGTTGCCAGGGCTACCCTGGGCATGGCAGGGGGCTTAAGGGCGCCTGGACCCGCCCACTTCCGCTTTTTGGGCCAGCAACAGTTGCCAGTGCAACCCTGGGCATGGCAGGGGGCTTAAGGGGGCCTGGACCCGCCCACTTCCGCTTTGGGGGCCAGCAACAGTTGCCAGGGCTACCCTGGGCATGGCAGGGGGCTTAAGGGGGCCTGGACCCGCCCACTTCCGCTTTGGGGGCCAGGAACAGTTGCCAGGGCAACCATGGGCATGGCAGGGGGCTTAAGGGGGCCTGGACCCACCCACTTCCGCTTTGGGGGCCAGCAACAGTTGCCAGGGCAACCCTGGTTATGGCAGGGGGCTTAAGGGCGCCTGGACCCGCCCACTTCCGCTTTTTGGGCCAGCAACAGTTGCCAGTGCAACCCTGGGCATGGCAGGGGCTTAAGGGGGCCTGGACCCGCCCACTTCCGCTTTGGGGGCCAGCAACAGTTGCCAGGGCTACCCTGGGCATGGCAGGGGGCTTAAGGGGGCCTGGACCCGCCCACTTCCGCTTTGGGGGCCAGGAACAGTTGCCAGGGCAACCATGGGCATGGCAGGGGGCTTAAGGGGGCCTGGACCCACCCACTTCCGCTTTGGGGGCCAGCAACAGTTGCCAGGGCAACCCTGGTTATGGCAGGGGGCTTAAGGGGGACTGGACCCGCCCACTTCCGCTTTGGGGGCCAGCAACAATTGCCAGGGCAACCCTGGGCATGGCAGGGGGCTTAAGGGGGCCTGGACCCGCCCACTTCCGCTTTGGGGGCCAGCAACAGTTGCCAGGGCAACCCTGGGCATGGCAGGGGGCTTAAGGGGGCCTGGACCCGCCCAATTCCGCTTTGGGGGCCAGCAACAGTTGCCAGGGCTACCCTGGGCATGGCAGGGGGCTTAAGGGGGCCTGGACCCGCCCACTTCCGCTTTGGGGGCCAGCAACAGTTGCCAGGGCTACCCTGGGCATGGCAGGGGGCTTAAGGGGGACTGGACCCGCCCACTTCCGCTTTGGGGGCCAGCAACAGTTGCCAGGGCAACCATGGGCATGGAAGGGGGCTTAAGGGGGCCTGGACCCGCCAACTTCCGCTTTGGGGGCCAGCAACAGTTGCCAGGGCTACACTGGGCAAGGCAGGGGGCTTAAGGGGGCCTGGACCCGCCCACTTCCGCTTTGGGGGCCAGCAACAGTTGCCAGGGCTACATTGGGCATGGCAGGGGGCTTAAGGGCGCCTGGACCCGCCCACTTCCGCTTTGGGGGCCAGCAACAGTTGCCAGGGCAACCCTGGGCATGGCAGGGGGCCTGGACCCTCCCACTTCCGCTTTGGGGGCCAGCAACAGTTGCCAGGGCAACCATGGGCATGGAAGGGGGCTTAAGGGGGCCTGGACCCGCCCACTTCCGCTTTGGGGGCCAGCAACAGTTGCCAGGGCTACCCTGGGCATGGAAGGGGGCTTAAGGGCGCCAGGACCCGCACACTTCCGCTTTGGGGGCCAGCAACAGTTGCCAGGGCTACCCTGGGCATGGCAGGGGGCTTAAGGGCGCCTGGACCCGCCCACTTCCGCTTTGGGGGCCAGCAACAGTTGCCAGGGCAACCTTGGGCATGGCAGGGGGCTTAAGGGGGCCTGGACCTGCCCACTTCCGCTTTGGGGGCCAGCAACAGTTGCCAGGGCTACATTGGGCATGGCAGGGGGCTTAAGGGCGCCTGGACCCGCCCACTTCCGCTTTGGGGGCCAGCAACAGTTGCCAGGGCAACCCTGGGCATGGCAGGGGGCCTGGACCCGCCCACTTCCGCTTTGGGGGCCAGCAACAGTTGCCAGGGCAACCATGGGCATGGAAGGGTGCTTAAGGGGGCCTGGACCCGCCCACTTCCGCTTTGGGGGCCAGCAACAGTTGCCAGGGCAACCCTGGGCATGGCAGGGGGCTTAAGGGCGCCAGGACCCGCCCAATTCCGCTTTGGGGGCCAGCAACAGTTGCCAGGGCTACACTGGGCATGGCAGGGGGCTTAAGGGGGCCTGGACCCGCCCACTTCCGCTTTGGGGGCCAGCAACAGTTGCCAGGACAACCATGGGCATTGCAGGGGGCTTAAGGGCGCCTGGACCCGCCCACTTCCGCTTTGGGGGCCAGCAACAGTTGCCAGGGCAACCCTGGGCATGGCAGGGGGCTTAAGGGGGCCTGGACCCGCCCACTTCCGCTTTGGGGGCCAGCAACAGTTGCCAGGGCAACCCTGGCCATGGCAGGGGGCTTAAGGGCGCCAGGACCCGCCCACTTCCGCTTTGGGGGCCAGCAACAGTTGCCAGGGCAACCCTGGGCATGGCAGGGTGCTTGAGGGCGCCTGGACCCGCCCACTTCCGCTTTGAAGGGGGCATCAACAGTTGCCAGGGCTACCCTGGGCATGGCAGAGGGCATAAGGGGGCCTGGACCCGCCCACTTCCGCTTTGGGGGCCAGCATTAGTTGCCAGGGCAACCATGGGCATGGAAGGGGGCTTAAGGGGGCCTCGAAACGCCCAATTCCGCTTTGGGGGCAGCAACAGTTGCCAGGGCAACCCTGGGCATGGCAGGGGGCTTAAGGGGGCCTGGACCCGCCCACTTCCGCTTTGGGGGCCAGCAACAGTTGCCAGGGCAACCCTGGGCATGGCAGGGGGCTTAAGGGGGCCTGGACCCGCCCACTTCCGCTTTGGGGGCCAGCAACAGTTGCCAGGGCAACCCTGGGCATGGCAGGGGGCATAAGGGGGCCTGGACCCGCCCACTTCGCTTTGGGGGCCAGCAACAGTTGCCAGGGCAACCATGGGAATGGAAGGCGGCTTAAGGGGACCTGGACCCGCCCACTTCCGCTTTGGGGGCCAGCAACAGTTGCCAGGGATACACTGGGCATGGCAGGGGGCTTAAGGGGGCCTGGACCCGCCCACTTCCGCTTTGGGGGCCAGCAAGAGTTGCCAGGGCAACCCTGGGCATGGCATGGGGCTTAAGGGCGCCAGGACCCGCCCACTTCCGCTTTGGGGGCCAGCAACAGTTGCCAGGGCAACATTGGGCATGGCAGGGGGCTTAAGGGCGCCAGGACCCGCCCACTTCCGCTTTGGGGGCCAGCAACAGTTGCCAGGACAACCCTGGGCATGGCAGGGGGCTTAAGGGCGCCTGGAAACGCCCACTTCCGCTTTGGGGGCCAGCAACAGTTGCCAGGACAACCATTGGCATGGCAGGGAGCTTAAGGGCGCCTGGACCCGCCCACTTCCGCTTTGGGGGCCAGCAACAGTTGCCAGGGCAACCCTGGGCATGGCAGGGGGCTTAAGGGGGCCTGGACCCGCCCACTTACGCTTTGGGGGCCAGCAACAGTTGCCAGGGCAACCCTGGGCATGGCAGGGGGCTTAAGGGGACCTGGACCCGCCCACTTCCGCTTTGGGGGCCAGCAACAGTTGCCATGGCAACCCTGGGCATGGCAGGGTGCTTAAGGGGACCTGGACCCGCCCACTTCCGCTTTGGGGGCCAGCAACAGTTGCCAGGGCAACCCTGGGCATGGCAGGGTGCTTAAGGGGGCCTGGACCCGCCCACTTCCGCTTTGGGGGCCAGCAACAGTTGCCAGGACAACCCTGGGCATGGCACGGGGCTTAAGGGGGCCTAAACCCGCCCACTTCCTCTTTGGGGACCAGCAACAGTTGCCAGGGCAACCCTGGGCATGGCAGGGGGCTTAAGGGGGCCTGGACCCGCCCACTTCCGCTTTGGGGGCCAGCAACAGTTGCCAGGGCAACCCTGGGCATGGCAGGGGGCTTAAGGGGGCCTGTACCCGCCCACTTCCGCTTTGGGGGCCAGCAACAGTTGCCAGGGCAACCCTGGGCATGGCAGGGGGCTTAAGGGGGCCTGGACCCGCCCACTTCCGCTTTGGGGGCCAGCAACAGTTGCCAGGGCAACCCTGGCCATGGCAGGGGGCTTAAGGGCGCCAGGACCCGCCCACTTCCGCTTTGGGGGCCAGCAACAGTTGCCAGGGCAACCCTGGGCATGGCAGGGGGCATAAGTGGGCCTGGACCCGCCCCACTTCCGCTTTGGGGCCAGCAACAGTTGCCAGGGCAACCCTGGCCATGGCAGGGGGCTTAAGGGCGCCAGGACCCGCCCACTTCCGCTTTGGGGGCCAGCAACAGTTGCCAGAGAAACCCTGGGCATGGCAGGGGGCTTAAGGGCGCCTGGAAACGCCCACTTCCGCTTTGGGGGCCAGCAATAGTTGCCAGGGCAACCCTGGGCATGGCAGGGGGCTTAAGGGCGCCAGGACCCGCCCACTTCCGCTTTGGGGGCCAGCAACAGTTGCCAGGGCTACACTGGGCATGGCAGGGTGCTTAAGGGGGCCTGGACCCGCCCACTTCCGCTTTGAGGGCCAGCAACAGTTGCCAGGGCAACCCTGGGCATGGCATGGGGCTTAAGGGCGCCAGGACCCGCCCACTTCCGCTTTGGGGGCCAGCAACAGTTGCCAGGGCAACATTGGGCATGGCAGGGGGCTTAAGGGCGCCAGGACCCGCCCACTTCCGCTTTGGGGGCAAGCAACAGTTGCCAGGACAACCCTGGGCATGGCAGGGGGCTTAAGGGCGCCTGGAAACGCCCACTTCCGCTTTGGGGGCCAGCAACAGTTGCCAGGACAACCCTGGGCATGGCAAGGGGCTTATGGGGGCCAGGACCCGCCCACTTCCGCTTTGGGGGCCAGCAACAGTTGCCAGGGCTACACTGGGCATGGCAGGGGGCTTAAGGGGTCCTGGACCCGCCCACTTCCGCTTTGAGGGACAGCAACAGTTGCCAGGACAACCCTGGGCATGGCATGGGGCTTAAGGGCGCCAGGACCCGCCCACTTCCGCTTTGGGGGCCAGCAACAGTTGCCAGGGCAACATTGGGCATGGCAGGGGGCTTAAGGGCGCCAGGACCCGCCCACTTCCGCTTTGGGGGCCAGCAACAGTTGCCAGGACAACCCTGGGCATGGCAGGGGGCTTAAGGGCGCCTGGAAACGCCCACTTCCGCTTTGGGGGCCAGCAACAGTTGCCAGGGCAACCATGGGCATGGCAGGGGGCTTAAGGGGGCCTGGACCCGCCCACTTCCGCTTTGGGGGCCAGCAACAGTTGCCAGGGCAACCATGGGCATGGAAGGGGGCTTAAGGGGGCCTGGACCCGCCCACTTCCGCTTTGGGGGCCAGCAACAGTTGCCAGGACAACCATGGGCATTGCAGGGGGCTTAAGGGCGCCAGGACCCGCCCACTTCCGCTTTGGGGGCCAGCAACAGTTGCCAGGGCAACCCTGGGCATGGCAGGGTGCTTGAGGGCGCCTGGACCCGCCCACTTCCGCTTTGAAGGGGGCAGCAACAGTTGCCAGGGCTACCCTGGGCATGGCAGGGGGCATAAGGGGGCCTGGACCCGCCCACTTCCGCTTTGGGGGCCAGCATTAGTTGCCAGGGCAACCATGGGCATGGAAGGGGGCTTAAGGGGGCCTGGAAACGCCCACTTCCGCTTTGGGGGCCAGCAACAGTTGCCAGGGCAACCCTGGCCATGGCAGGGTGCTTGAGGGCGCCTGGACCCGCGCACTTCCGCTTTGAAGGGGGCAGCAACAGTTGCCAGGGCTACCCTGGGCACGGCAGGGGGCATAAGGGGGCCTGGACACGCCCACTTCCGCTTTGGGGGCCAGCATTAGTTGCCAGGGCAACCATGGGCATGGAAGAGGGCTTAAGGGGGCCTGGAAACGCCCACTTCCGCTTTGGGGGCCAGCAACAGTTGCCAGGGCAACCCTGGGCATGGCAGAGGGCTTAAGGGGGCCTGGACCCGCCCACTTCCGCTTTGGGGGCCAGCAACAGTTGCCAGGGCAACCCTGGCCATGGCAGGGGGCTTAAGGGCGCCAGGACCCGCCCACTTCCGCTTTGGGGGCCAGCAACAGTTGCCAGGGCAACCCTGGGCATGGCAGGGGGCATAAGTGGGCCTGGACCCGCCCACTTCCGCTTTGGGGGCCAGCAACAGTTGCCAGGGCAAACCTGGGCATGGCAGGGGGCTTAAGGGGGCCTGGACCCGCCCAATTCCGCTTTGGGGGCCAGCAACAGTTGCCAGGGCAACCCTGGGCATGGCAGGGGGCTTAAGGGGGCCTGGACATGCCCACTTCCGCTTTGGGGGCCAGCAACAGTTGCCAGGGCAACCCTGGGCATGGCAGGGGGCTTAAGGGGGCCTAGACCCGCCCACTTCCGCTTTGGGGGCCAGCAACAGTTGCCAGGGCAACCCTGGGCATGGCAGGGGGCATAAGTGGGCCTGGACCCGCCCACTTCCGCTTTGGGGGCCAGCAACAGTTGCCAGGGCAAACCTGGGCATGGCAGGGGGCTTAAGGGGGCCTGGACCCGCCCACTTCCGCTTTGGGGGCCAGCAACAGTTGCCAGGGCTACCCTGGGCATGGCAGGGGGCTTAAGGGGGCCTGGACCTGCCCACTTCCGCTTTGGGGGCCAGCAACAGTTGCCAGGGCAACCATGGGCATGGAAGGGGGCTTAAGGGGGCCTGGACCCGCCCACTTCCGCTTTGGGGGCCAGCAACAGTTGCCAGGGCTACCCTGGGCATGGAATGGGGCTTAAGGGCGCCAGGAGCCGCCCACTTCCGCTTTGGGGGCCAGCAACAGTTGCCAGGACAACCCTGGGCATGGCAGGGGGCTTAAGGGCGCCTGGACACGCCCACTTCCGCTTTGGGGGCCAGCAACAGTTGCCAGGACAACCATGGGCATGGCAGGGGGCTTAAGGGGGCCTGGACACGCCCACTTCCGCTTTGGGGGCCGGCAACAGTTGCCAGGGCAACCCTGGGCATGGCAGGGGGCTTAAGGGGGCCTGGACCCGCCCACTTCCGCTTTGGGGGCCAGCAACAGTTGCCAGGACAACCCTGGGCATGGCAGGGGGCTTAAGGGCGCCTGGAAACGCCCACTTCTGCTTTGGGGGCCAGCAACAGTTGCCAGGACAACCATGGGCATGGCAGGGGGCTTAAGGGCGCCTGGACCCGCCCACTTCCGCTTTGGGGGCCAGCAACAGTTGCCAGGGCAACCCTGGGCATGGCAGGGGGCTTAAGGGCGCCAGGACCCGCCCACTTCCGCTTTGGGGGCCAGCAACAGTTGCCAGGGCTACACTGGGCATGGCAGGGTGCTTAAGGGGGCCTGGACCCGCCCACTTCCGCTTTGAGGGCCAGCAACAGTTGCCAGGGCAACCCTGGGCATGGCATGGGGCTTAAGGGCGCCAGGACCCGCCCACTTCCGCTTTGGGGGCCAGCAACAGTTGCCAGGGCAACATTGGGCATGGCAGGGGGCTTAAGGGCGCCAGGACCCGCCCACTTCCGCTTTGGGGGCCAGCAACAGTTGCCAGGACAACCCTGGGCATGGCAAGGGGCTTATGGGGGCCAGGACCCGCCCACTTCCGCTTTGGGGGCCAGCAACAGTTGCCAGGGCTACACTGGGCATGGCAGGGGGCTTAAGGGGTCCTGGACCCGCCCACTTCCGCTTTGAGGGACAGCAACAGTTGCCAGGACAACCCTGGGCATGGCATGGGGCTTAAGGGCGCCAGGACCCGCCCACTTCCGCTTTGGGGGCCAGCAACAGTTGCCAGGGCAACATTGGGCATGGCAGGGGGCTTAAGGGCGCCAGGACCCGCCCACTTCCGCTTTGGGGGCCAGCAACAGTTGCCAGGACAACCCTGGGCATGGCAGGGGGCTTAAGGGCGCCTGGAAACGCCCACTTCCGCTTTGGGGGCCAGCAACAGTTGCCAGGGCAACCATGGGCATGGCAGGGGGCTTAAGGGGGCCTGGACCCGCCCACTTCCGCTTTGGGGGCCAGCAACAGTTGCCAGGGCAACCATGGGCATGGAAGGGGGCTTAAGGGGGCCTGGACCCGCCCACTTCCGCTTTGGGGGCCAGCAACAGTTGCCAGGGCAACCATGGGCATGGCAGGGGGCTTAAGGGGGCCTGGAAACGCCCACTTCCGCTTTGGGGGCCAGCAACAGTTGCCAGGGCAACCCTGGGCATGGCAGGGGGCTTAAGGGCGCCAGGACCCGCCCACTTCCGCTTTGGGGGCCAGCAACAGTTGCCAGGGCAACCATGGGCATGGAAGGGGGCTTAAGGGGGCCTGGACATGCCCACTTCCGCTTTGGGGGCCAGCAACAGTTGCCAGGGCAACCCTGGGCATGGCAGGGGGCTTAAGGGGGCCTAGACCCGCCCACTTCCGCTTTGGGGGCCAGCAACAGTTGCCAGGGCAACCCTGGGCATGGCAGGGGGCCTGGACCCGCCCACTTCCGCTTTGGGGACCAGCAACAATTGCCAGGGCTACCCTGGGCATGGCAGGGGGCTTAAGGGGGCCTGGACCCGCCTACTTCCGCTTTGGGGGCCAGCAACAGTTGCCAGGGCTACCCTGGGCATGGCAGGGGGCTTAAGGGGGCCTGGACCTGCCCACTTCCGCTTTGGGGGCCAGCAACAGTTGCCAGGGCAACCATGGGCATGGAAGGGGGC
Source organism: Crinia signifera (assembly GCF_055691185.1). NCBI lineage: Eukaryota > Metazoa > Chordata > Amphibia > Anura > Myobatrachidae > Crinia > Crinia signifera. The sequence goes on from NC_139223.1 coordinate 26,048,527, forward strand.
TTAAGGGGGCCTGGACCCGCCCACTTCCGCTTTGGGGGCCAGCATTAGTTGCCAGGGCAACCATGGGCATGGAAGAGGGCTTAAGGGGGCCTGGAAACGCCCACTTCCGCTTTGGGGGCCAGCAACAGTTGCCAGGGCAACCCTGGGCATGGCAGAGGGCTTAAGGGGGCCTGGACCCGCCCACTTCCGCTTTGGGGGCCAGCAACAGTTGCCAGGGCAACCCTGGCCATGGCAGGGGGCTTAAGGGCGCCAGGACCCGCCCACTTCCGCTTTGGGGGCCAGCAACAGTTGCCAGGGCAACCCTGGGCATGGCAGGGGGCATAAGTGGGCCTGGACCCGCCCACTTCCGCTTTGGGGGCCAGCAACAGTTGCCAGGGCAAACCTGGGCATGGCAGGGGGCTTAAGGGGGCCTGGACCCGCCCAATTCCGCTTTGGGGCCAGCAACAGTTGCCAGGGCAACCCTGGGCATGGCAGGGGGCTTAAGGGGGCCTGGACATGCCCACTTCCGCTTTGGGGGCCAGCAACAGTTGCCAGGGCAACCCTGGGCATGGCAGGGGGCTTAAGGGGGCCTAGACCCGCCCACTTCCGCTTTGGGGGCCAGCAACAGTTGCCAGGGCAACCCTGGGCATGGCAGGGGGCATAAGTGGGCCTGGACCCGCCCACTTCCGCTTTGGGGGCCAGCAACAGTTGCCAGGGCAAACCTGGGCATGGCAGGGGGCTTAAGGGGGCCTGGACCCGCCCCACTTCCGCTTTGGGGGCCAGCAACAGTTGCCAGGGCTACCCTGGGCATGGCAGGGGGCTTAAGGGGGCCTGGACCTGCCCACTTCCGCTTTGGGGGCCAGCAACAGTTGCCAGGGCAACCATGGGCATGGAAGGGGGCTTAAGGGGGCCTGGACCCGCCCACTTCCGCTTTGGGGGCCAGCAACAGTTGCCAGGGCTACCCTGGGCATGGAATGGGGCTTAAGGGCGCCAGGAGCCGCCCACTTCCGCTTTGGGGGCCAGCAACAGTTGCCAGGACAACCCTGGGCATGGCAGGGGGCTTAAGGGCGCCTGGACACGCCCACTTCCGCTTTGGGGGCCAGCAACAGTTGCCAGGACAACCATGGGCATGGCAGGGGGCTTAAGGGGGCCTGGACACGCCCACTTCCGCTTTGGGGGCCGGCAACAGTTGCCAGGGCAACCCTGGGCATGGCAGGGGGCTTAAGGGGGCCTGGACCCGCCCACTTCCGCTTTGGGGGCCAGCAACAGTTGCCAGGACAACCCTGGGCATGGCAGGGGCTTAAGGGCGCCTGGAAACGCCCACTTCCGCTTTGGGGGCCAGCAACAGTTGCCAGGACAACCATGGGCATGGCAGGGGGCTTAAGGGCGCCTGGACCCGCCCACTTCCGCTTTGGGGGCCAGCAACAGTTGCCAGGGCAACCCTGGGCATGGCAGGGGGCTTAAGGGCGCCAGGACCCGCCCACTTCCGCTTTGGGGCCAGCAACAGTTGCCAGGGCTACACTGGGCATGGCAGGGTGCTTAAGGGGGCCTGGACCCGCCCACTTCCGCTTTGAGGGCCAGCAACAGTTGCCAGGGCAACCCTGGGCATGGCATGGGGCTTAAGGGCGCCAGGACCCGCCCACTTCCGCTTTGGGGGCCAGCAACAGTTGCCAGGGCAACATTGGGCATGGCAGGGGGCTTAAGGGCGCCAGGACCCGCCCACTTCCGCTTTGGGGGCCAGCAACAGTTGCCAGGACAACCCTGGGCATGGCAAGGGGCTTATGGGGGCCAGGACCCGCCCACTTCCGCTTTGGGGGCCAGCAACAGTTGCCAGGGCTACACTGGGCATGGCAGGGGGCTTAAGGGGTCCTGGACCCGCCCACTTCCGCTTTGAGGGACAGCAACAGTTGCCAGGACAACCCTGGGCATGGCATGGGGCTTAAGGGCGCCAGGACCCGCCCACTTCCGCTTTGGGGGCCAGCAACAGTTGCCAGGGCAACATTGGGCATGGCAGGGGGCTTAAGGGCGCCAGGACCCGCCCACTTCCGCTTTGGGGGCCAGCAACAGTTGCCAGGACAACCCTGGGCATGGCAGGGGGCTTAAGGGCGCCTGGAAACGCCCACTTCCGCTTTGGGGGCCAGCAACAGTTGCCAGGGCAACCATGGGCATGGCAGGGGGCTTAAGGGGGCCTGGACCCGCCCACTTCCGCTTTGGGGGCCAGCAACAGTTGCCAGTGCAACCATGGGCATGGAAGGGGGCTTAAGGGGGCCTGGACCCGCCCACTTCCGCTTTGGGGGCCAGCAACAGTTGCCAGGGCAACCATGGGCATGGCAGGGGGCTTAAGGGGGCCTGGAAACGCCCACTTCCGCTTTGGGGGCCAGCAACAGTTGCCAGGGCAACCCTGGGCATGGCAGGGGGCTTAAGGGCGCCAGGACCCGCCCACTTCCGCTTTGGGGGCCAGCAACAGTTGCCAGGGCAACCATGGGCATGGAAGGGGGCTTAAGGGGGCCTGGACATGCCCACTTCCGCTTTGGGGGCCAGCAACAGTTGCCAGGGCAACCCTGGGCATGGCAGGGGGCTTAAGGGGGCCTAGACCCGCCCACTTCCGCTTTGGGGGCCAGCAACAGTTGCCAGGGCAACCCTGGGCATGGCAGGGGGCCTGGACCCGCCCACTTCCGCTTTGGGGACCAGCAACAATTGCCAGGGCTACCCTGGGCATGGCAGGGGGCTTAAGGGGGCCTGGACCCGCCTACTTCCGCTTTGGGGGCCAGCAACAGTTGCCAGGGCTACCCTGGGCATGGCAGGGGGCTTAAGGGGGCCTGGACCTGCCCACTTCCGCTTTGGGGGCCAGCAACAGTTGCCAGGGCAACCATGGGCATGGAAGGGGGCTTAAGGGGGCCTGGACCCGCCCACTTCCGCTTTGGGGGCCAGCAACAGTTGCCAGGGCTACCCTGGGCATGGAATGGGGCTTAAGGGCGCCAGGAGCCGCCCACTTCCGCTTTGGGGGCCAGCAACAGTTGCCAGGACAACCCTGGGCATGGCAGGGGGCTTAAGGGCGCCTGGAAACGCCCACTTCCGCTTTGGGGGCCAGCAACAGTTGCCAGGACAACCATGGGCATGGCAGGGGGCTTAAGGGGGCCTGGACACGCCCACTTCCGCTTTGGGGGCCGGCAACAGTTGCCAGGGCAACCCTGGGCATGGCAGGGGGCTTAAGGGGGCCTGGACCCGCCCACTTCCGCTTTGGGGGCCAGCAACAGTTGCCAGGACAACCCTGGGCATGGCAGGGGGCTTAAGGGCGCCTGGACCCGCCCACTTCCGCTTTGGGGGCCAGCAACAGTTGCCAGGGCAACCCTGGGCATGGCAGGGGGCTTAAGGGCGCCAGGACCCGCCCACTTCCGCTTTGGGGGCCAGCAACAGTTGCCAGGGCTACACTGGGCATGGCAGGGTGCTTAAGGGGGCCTGGACCCGCCCACTTCCGCTTTGAGGGCCAGCAACAGTTGCCAGGGCAACCCTGGGCATGGCATGGGGCTTAAGGGCGCCAGGACCCGCCCACTTCCGCTTTGGGGGCCAGCAACAGTTGCCAGGGCTACACTGGGCATGGCAGGGTGCTTAAGGGGGCCTGGACCCGCCCACTTCCGCTTTGAGGGCCAGCAACAGTTGCCAGGGCAACCCTGGGCATGGCATGGGGCTTAAGGGCGCCAGGACCCGCCCACTTCCGCTTTGGGGGCCAGCAACAGTTGCCAGGGCAACATTGGGCATGGCAGGGGGCTTAAGGGCGCCAGGACCCGCCCACTTCCGCTTTGGGGGCAAGCAACAGTTGCCAGGACAACCCTGGGCATGGCAGGGGGCTTAAGGGCGCCTGGAAACGCCCACTTCCGCTTTGGGGGCCAGCAACAGTTGCCAGGACAACCCTGGGCATGGCAAGGGGCTTATGGGGGCCAGGACCCGCCCACTTCCGCTTTGGGGGCCAGCAACAGTTGCCAGGGCTACACTGGGCATGGCAGGGGGCTTAAGGGGTCCTGGACCCGCCCACTTCCGCTTTGAGGGACAGCAACAGTTGCCAGGACAACCCTGGGCATGGCATGGGGCTTAAGGGCGCCAGGACCCGCCCACTTCCGCTTTGGGGGCCAGCAACAGTTGCCAGGGCAACATTGGGCATGGCAGGGGGCTTAAGGGCGCCAGGACCCGCCCACTTCCGCTTTGGGGGCCAGCAACAGTTGCCAGGACAACCCTGGGCATGGCAGGGGGCTTAAGGGCGCCTGGAAACGCCCACTTCCGCTTTGGGGGCCAGCAACAGTTGCCAGGGCAACCATGGGCATGGCAGGGGGCTTAAGGGGGCCTGGACCCGCCCACTTCCGCTTTGGGGGCCAGCAACAGTTGCCAGGGCAACCATGGGCATGGAAGGGGGCTTAAGGGGGCCTGGACCCGCCCACTTCCGCTTTGGGGGCCAGCAACAGTTGCCAGGGCAACCATGGGCATGGCAGGGGGCTTAAGGGGGCCTGGAAACGCCCACTTCCGCTTTGGGGGCCAGCAACAGTTGCCAGGGCAACCCTGGGCATGGCAGGGGGCTTAAGGGCGCCAGGACCCGCCCACTTCCGCTTTGGGGGCCAGCAACAGTTGCCAGGGCAACCATGGGCATGGAAGGGGGCTTAAGGGGGCCTGGAAACGCCCACTTCCGCTTTGGGGGCCAGCAACAGTTGCCAGGACAACCATGGGCATGGCAGGGGGCTTAAGGGCGCCTGGACCCGCCCACTTCCGCTTTGGGGGCCAGCAACAGTTGCCAGGGCAACCCTGGGCATGGCAGGGGGCTTAAGGGGGCCTGGACCTGCCCACTTCCGCTTTGGGGGCCAGCAACAGTTGCCAGGGCAACCATGGGCATGGAAGGGGGCTTAAGGGGGCCTGGACCCGCCCACTTCCGCTTTGGGGGCCATCAACAGTTGCCAGGACAACCCTGGGCATGGCAGGGGGCTTAAGGGCGCCTGGAAACGCCCACTTCCGCTTTGGGGGCCAGCAACAGTTGCCAGGACAACCATGGGCATGGCAGGGGGCTTAAGGGGCCTGGACCCGCCCACTTCCGCTTTGGGGGCCAGCAACAGTTGCCAGGGCAACCCTGGGCATGGCAGGGGGCTTAAGGGGGCCTGTACCCGCCCACTTCCGCTTTGGGGGCCAGCAACAGTTGCCAGAGAAACCCTGGGCATGGCAGGGGGCTTAAGGGCGCCTGGAAACGCCCACTTCCGCTTTGGGGGCCAGCAACAGTTGCCAGGGCAACCCTGGGCATGGCAGGGGGCTTAAGGGGGCCTAGACCCGCCCACTTCCGCTTTGGGGGCCAGCAACAGTTGCCAGGGCAACCCTGGGCATGGCAGGGGGCTTAAGGGCGCCAGGACCCGCCCACTTCCGCTTTGGGGGCCAGCAACAGTTGCCAGGGCAACCATGGGCATGGAAGGGGGCTTAAGGGGGCCTGGACCCGCCCACTTCCGCTTTGGGGGCCAGCAACAGTTGCCAGGGCAACCCTGGGCATGGCAGGGGGCTTAAGGGGGCCTAGACCCGCCCACTTCCGCTTTGGGGGCCAGCAACAGTTGCCAGGGCAACCATGGGCATGGCAGGGGGCTTAAGGGGGCCTGGAAACGCCCACTTCCGCTTTGGGGGCCAGCAACAGTTGCCAGGGCAACCCTGGGCATGGCAGGGGGCTTAAGGGGGCCTGGACCTGCCCACTTCCGCTTTGGGGGCCAGCAACAGTTGCCAGGGCAACCATGGGCATGGCAGGGGGCTTAAGCGGGCCTGGACCCGCCCACTTCCGCTTTGGGGGCCAGCAACAGTTGCCAGGGCAACCATGGGCATGGCAGGGGGCTTAAGGGCGCCTGGACCCGCCCACTTCCGCTTTGGGGGCCAGCAACAGTTGCCAGGGCAACCCAGGGCATGGCAGGGGGCTTAAGGGCGCCAGGACCCGCCCACTTCCGCTTTGGGGGCCAGCAACAGTTGCCAGGACAACCATGGGCATTGCAGGGGGCTTAAGGGCGCCTGGACCAGCCCACTTCCGCTTTGGGGGCAAGCAACAGTTGCCAGGGCAACCCTGGGCATGGCAGGGGGCTTAAGGGGGCCTGGACCCGCCCACTTCCGCTTTGGGGGCCAGCAACAGTTGCCAGGGCAACCCTGGCCATGGCAGGGGGCTTAAGGGCGCCAGGACCCGCCCACTTCCGCTTTGGGGGCCAGCAACAGTTGCCAGGGCAACCCTGGGCATGGCAGGGGGTATAAGTGGGCCTGGACCCGCCCACTTCCGCTTTGGGGGCCAGCAACAGTTGCCAGGGCAACCCTGGGCATGGAAGGCGGCTTAAGGGGGCCTGGACCCGCCCACTTCCGCTTTGGGGGCCAGCAACAGTTGCCAGGGCAACCATGGGCATGGCAGGGGGCATAAGTGGGCCTGGACCCGCCCACTTCCGCTTTGGGGGCCAGCAACAGTTGCCAGGGCAACCCTGGGCATGGCAGGGGGCTTAAGGGGGCCTAGACCCGCCCACTTCCGCTTTGGGGGCCAGCAACAGTTGCCAGGGCAACCATGGGCATGGCAGGGGGCTTAAGGGGGCCTGGACCCGTCCACTTCCGCTTTGGGGGCCAGCAACAGTTGCCAGGGCAACCCTGGGCATGGCAGGGGGCTTAAGGGGGCCTGGACCCGCCCACTTCCGCTTTGGGGGCCAGCAACAGTTGCCAGGGCAACCCTGGGCATGGCAGGGGGCTTAAGGGGGCCTGGACCCGCCCACTTCCGCTTTGGGGGCCAGCAACAGTTGCCAGAGAAACCCTGGGCATGGCAGGGGGCTTAGGGGGGCCTGGACCCGCCCAATTCCGCTTTGGGGGCCAGCATCAGTTGCCAGGGCAACCCTGGGCATGGCAGGGGGCTTAAGGGGGCCTGGACCCGCCCACTTCCGCTTTGGGGGCAAGCAACAGTTGCCAGGGCAACCCTGGGCATGGCAGGGGGCTTAAGGGGGCCTGGACCCGCCCACTTCCGCTTTGGGGGCCAGCAACAGTTGCCAGGGCAACCCTGGCCATGGCAGGGGGCTTAAGGGCGCCAGGACCCGCCCACTTCCGCTTTGGGGGCCAGCAACAGTTGCCAGGGCAACCCTGGGCATGGCAGGGGGTATAAGTGGGCCTGGACCCGCCCACTTCCGCTTTGGGGGCCAGCAACAGTTGCCAGGGCAAGCATGGGCATGGAAGGCGGCTTAAGGGGGCCTGGACCCGCCCACTTCCGCTTTGGGGGCCAGCAACAGTTGCCAGGGCAACCATGGGCATGGCAGGGGGCATAAGTGGGCCTGGACCCGCCCACTTCCGCTTTGGGGGCCAGCAACAGTTGCCAGGGCAACCCTGGGCATGGCAGGGGGCTTAAGGGGGCCTAGACCCGCCCACTTCCGCTTTGGGGGCCAGCAACAGTTGCCAGGGCAACCATGGGCATGGCAGGGGGCTTAAGGGGGCCTGGACCCGCCCACTTCCGCTTTGGGGGCCAGCAACAGTTGCCAGGACAACCCTGGGCATGGCAGGGGGCTTAAGGGGGCCTGGACCCGCCCACTTCCGCTTTGGGGGCCAGCAACAGTTGCCAGGGCAACCCTGGGCATGGCAGGGGGCTTAAGGGGGCCTGGACCCGCCCACTTCCGCTTTGGGGGCCAGCAACAGTTGCCAGAGAAACCCTGGGCATGGCAGGGGGCTTAGGGGGGCCTGGACCCGCCCAATTCCGCTTTGGGGGCCAGCATCAGTTGCCAGGGCAACCCTGGGCATGGCAGGGGGCTTAAGGGGGCCTGGACCCGCCCACTTCCGCTTTGGGGGCCAGCAACAGTTGCCAGGGCAACCCTGGGCATGGCAGGGGGCTTAAGGGGGCCTGGACCCGCCCACTTCCGCTTTGGGGGCCAGCAACAGTTGCCAGAGAAACCCTGGGCATGGCAGGGGGCTTAGGGGGGCCTGGACCCGCCCAATTCCGCTTTGGGGGCCAGCATCAGTTGCCAGGGCAACCCTGGGCATGGCAGGGGGCTTAAGGGGGCCTGGACCCGCCCACTTCCGCTTTGGGGACCAGCAACAATTGCCAGGGCTACCCTGGGCATGGCAGGGGGCTTAAGGGGGCCTGGACCCGCCCACTTCCGCTTTGGGGGCCAGCATCAGTTGCCAGGGCAACCCTGGGCATGGCAGGGGGCTTAAGGGGGCCTGGACCCGCCCACTTCCGCTTTGGGGGCCAGCAACAGTTGCCAGGGCAACCCTGGGCATGGCAGGGGGCTTAAGGGGGCCTGGACCCGCCCACTTCCGCTTTGGGGGCCAGCAACAGTTGCCAGAGAAACCCTGGGCATGGCAGGGGGCTTAGGGGGGCCTGGACCCGCCCAATTCCGCTTTGGGGGCCAGCATCAGTTGCCAGGGCAACCCTGGGCATGGCAGGGGGCTTAAGGGGGCCTGGACCCGCCCACTTCCGCTTTGGGGGCCAGCAACAGTTGCCAGGGCTACCCTGGGCATGGCAGGGGGCTTAAGGGGGCCTGGACCCGCCCACTTCCGCTTTGAAGGGGGCAGCAACAGTTGCCAGGACAACCATGGGCATTGCAGGGGGCTTAAGGGCGCCTGGAAACGCCCACTTCCGCTTTGGGGGCCAGCAACAGTTGCCAGGACAACCCTGGCCATGGCAGGGGGCTTAAGGGCGCCAGGACCCGCCCACTTCCGCTTTGGGGGCCAGCAACAGTTGCCAGGGCAACCCTGGGCATGGCAGGGTGCTTGAGGGCGCCTGGACCCGCCCACTTCCGCTTTGAAGGGGGCAGCAACAGTTGCCAGGGCTACCCTGGGCACGGCAGGGGGCATAAGGGGGCCTGGACCCGCCCACTTCCGCTTTGGGGGCCAGCATTAGTTGCCAGGGCAACCATGGGCATGGAAGAGGGCTTAAGGGGGCCTGGAAACGCCCACTTCCGCTTTGGGGGCCAGCAACAGTTGCCAGGGCAACCCTGGGCATGGCAGGGGGCTTAAGGGGGCCTGGACCCGCCCAATTCCGCTTTGGGGGCCAGCAACAGTTGCCAGGGCAACCCTGGGCATGGCAGGGGGCTTAAGGGGGCCTGGACCCGCCCACTTCCGCTTTGGGGGCCAGCAACAGTTGCCATGGCAACCCTGGCCATGGCAGGGGGCTTAAGGGCGCCAGGACCCGCCCACTTCCGCTTTGGGGGCCAGCAACAGTTGCCAGGGCAACCCTGGGCATGGCAGGGGGCATAAGTGGGCCTGGACCCGCCCACTTCCGCTTTGGGGGCCAGCAACAGTTGCCAGGGCAACCATGGGCATGGCAGGGGGCTTAAGGGGGCCTGGACCCGCCCACTTCCGCTTTGGGGGCCAGCAACAGTTGCCATGGCAACCCTGGCCATGGCAGGGGGCTTAAGGGCGCCAGGACCCGCCCACTTCCGCTTTGGGGGCCAGCAACAGTTGCCAGGGCAACCCTGGGCATGGCAGGGGGCATAAGTGGGCCTGGACCCGCCCACTTCCGCTTTGGGGGCCAGCAACAGTTGCCAGGGCAACCATGGGCATGGAAGGCGGCTTAAGAGGGTCTGGACCCGCCCACTTCCGCTTTGGGGGCCAGCAACAATTGCCAGGGCTACCCTTGGCATGGCAGGGGGCTTAAGGGGGCCTGGACCCGCCCACTTCCGCTTTGGGGGCCAGCAACAGTTGCCAGGGCAACCCTGGGCATGGCAGGGGGCTTAAGGGGGCCTGGACCCGCCCACTTCAGCTTTGGGGACCAGCAACAATTGCCAGGGCTACCCTTGGCATGGCAGGGGGCTTGAGGGCGCCTGGACCCGCCCACTTCCGCTTTGGGGGCCAGCAACAGTTGCCAGGGCTACCCTGGGCATGGCAGGGGGCTTAAGGGGGCCTGGACCTGCCCACTTCCGCTTTGGGGGCCAGCAACAGTTGCCAGGGCAACCATGGGCATGGAAGGGGGCTTAAGGGGGCCTGGACCCGCCCACTTCCGCTTTGGGGGCCAGCAACAGTTGCCAGGGCTACCCTGGGCATGGAATGGGGCTTAAGGGCGCCAGGAGCCGCCCACTTCCGCTTTGGGGGCCAGCAACAGTTGCCAGGACAACCCTGGGCATGGCAGGGGGCTTAAGGGCGCCTGGAAACGCCCACTTCCGCTTTGGGGGCCAGCAACAGTTGCCAGGACAACCATGGGCATGGCAGGGGGCTTAAGGGCGCCTGGACCCGCCCACTTCCGCTTTGGGGGCCAGCAACAGTTGCTAAGGCAACCCTGGGCATGGCAGGGGGCTTAAGGGGGCCTGGACCCGCCCACTTCCGCTTTGGGGGCCAGCAACAGTTGCCAGAGAAACCCTGGGCATGGCAGGGGGCTTAGGGGGGCCTGGACCCGCCCAATTCCGCTTTGGGGGCCAGCATCAGTTGCCAGGGCAACCCTGGGCATGGCAGGGGGCTTAAGGGGGCCTGGACCCGCCCACTTCCGCTTTGGGGGCAAGCAACAGTTGCCAGGGCAACCCTGGGCATGGCAGGGGGCTTAAGGGGGCCTGGACCCGCCCACTTCCGCTTTGGGGGCCAGCAACAGTTGCCAGGGCAACCCTGGCCATGGCAGGGGGCTTAAGGGCGCCAGGACCCGCCCACTTCCGCTTTGGGGGCCAGCAACAGTTGCCAGGGCAACCCTGGGCATGGCAGGGGGTATAAGTGGGCCTGGACCCGCCCACTTCCGCTTTGGGGGCCAGCAACAGTTGCCAGGGCAAGCATGGGCATGGAAGGCGGCTTAAGGGGGCCTGGACCCGCCCACTTCCGCTTTGGGGGCCAGCAACAGTTGCCAGGGCAACCATGGGCATGGCAGGGGGCATAAGTGGGCCTGGACCCGCCCACTTCCGCTTTGGGGGCCAGCAACAGTTGCCAGGGCAACCCTGGGCATGGCAGGGGGCTTAAGGGGGCCTAGACCCGCCCACTTCCGCTTTGGGGGCCAGCAACAGTTGCCAGGGCAACCATGGGCATGGCAGGGGGCTTAAGGGGGCCTGGACCCGCCCACTTCCGCTTTGGGGGCCAGCAACAGTTGCCAGGACAACCCTGGGCATGGCAGGGGGCTTAAGGGGGCCTGGACCCGCCCACTTCCGCTTTGGGGGCCAGCAACAGTTGCCAGGGCAACCCTGGGCATGGCAGGGGGCTTAAGGGGGCCTGGACCCGCCCACTTCCGCTTTGGGGGCCAGCAACAGTTGCCAGAGAAACCCTGGGCATGGCAGGGGGCTTAGGGGGGCCTGGACCCGCCCAATTCCGCTTTGGGGGCCAGCATCAGTTGCCAGGGCAACCCTGGGCATGGCAGGGGGCTTAAGGGGGCCTGGACCCGCCCACTTCCGCTTTGGGGGCCAGCAACAGTTGCCAGGGCAACCCTGGGCATGGCAGGGGGCTTAAGGGGGCCTGGACCCGCCCACTTCCGCTTTGGGGGCCAGCAACAGTTGCCAGAGAAACCCTGGGCATGGCAGGGGGCTTAGGGGGGCCTGGACCCGCCCAATTCCGCTTTGGGGGCCAGCATCAGTTGCCAGGGCAACCCTGGGCATGGCAGGGGGCTTAAGGGGGCCTGGACCCGCCCACTTCCGCTTTGGGGACCAGCAACAATTGCCAGGGCTACACTGGGCATGGCAGGGTGCTTAAGGGGGCCTGGACCCGCCCACTTCCGCTTTGAGGGCCAGCAACAGTTGCCAGGACAACCCTGGGCATGGCAGGGGGCTTAAGGGCGCCTGGAAACGCCCACTTCCGCTTTGGGGGCCAGCAACAGTTGCCAGGACAACCATGGGCATGGCAGGGGGCTTAAGGGGGCCTGGACACGCCCACTTCCGCTTTGGGGGCCGGCAACAGTTGCCAGGGCAACCCTGGGCATGGCAGGGGGCTTAAGGGGGCCTGGACCCGCCCACTTCCGCTTTGGGGGCCAGCAACAGTTGCCAGGACAACCCTGGGCATGGCAGGGGGCTTAAGGGCGCCTGGACCCGCCCACTTCCGCTTTGGGGGCCAGCAACAGTTGCCAGGGCAACCCTGGGCATGGCAGGGGCTTAAGGGCGCCAGGACCCGCCCACTTCCGCTTTGGGGGCCAGCAACAGTTGCCAGGGCTACACTGGGCATGGCAGGGTGCTTAAGGGGGCCTGGACCCGCCCACTTCCGCTTTGAGGGCCAGCAACAGTTGCCAGGGCAACCCTGGGCATGGCATGGGGCTTAAGGGCGCCAGGACCCGCCCACTTCCGCTTTGGGGGCCAGCAACAGTTGCCAGGGCAACATTGGGCATGGCAGGGGGCTTAAGGGCGCCAGGACCCGCCCACTTCCGCTTTGGGGGCAAGCAACAGTTGCCAGGACAACCCTGGGCATGGCAGGGGGCTTAAGGGCGCCTGGAAACGCCCACTTCCGCTTTGGGGGCCAGCAACAGTTGCCAGGACAACCCTGGGCATGGCAAGGGGCTTATGGGGGCCAGGACCCGCCCACTTCCGCTTTGGGGGCCAGCAACAGTTGCCAGGGCTACACTGGGCATGGCAGGGGGCTTAAGGGGTCCTGGACCCGCCCACTTCCGCTTTGAGGGACAGCAACAGTTGCCAGGACAACCCTGGGCATGGCATGGGGCTTAAGGGCGCCAGGACCCGCCCACTTCCGCTTTGGGGGCCAGCAACAGTTGCCAGGGCAACATTGGGCATGGCAGGGGGCTTAAGGGCGCCAGGACCCGCCCACTTCCGCTTTGGGGGCCAGCAACAGTTGCCAGGACAACCCTGGGCATGGCAGGGGGCTTAAGGGCGCCTGGAAACGCCCACTTCCGCTTTGGGGGCCAGCAACAGTTGCCAGGGCAACCATGGGCATGGCAGGGGGCTTAAGGGGGCCTGGACCCGCCCACTTCCGCTTTGGGGGCCAGCAACAGTTGCCAGGGCAACCATGGGCATGGAAGGGGGCTTAAGGGGGCCTGGACCCGCCCACTTCCGCTTTGGGGGCCAGCAACAGTTGCCAGGGCAACCATGGGCATGGCAGGGGGCTTAAGGGGGCCTGGAAACGCCCACTTCCGCTTTGGGGGCCAGCAACAGTTGCCAGGGCAACCCTGGGCATGGCAGGGGGCTTAAGGGCGCCAGGACCCGCCCACTTCCGCTTTGGGGGCCAGCAACAGTTGCCAGGGCAACCATGGGCATGGAAGGGGGCTTAAGGGGGCCTGGAAACGCCCCACTTCCGCTTTGGGGGCCAGCAACAGTTGCCAGGACAACCATGGGCATGGCAGGGGGCTTAAGGGCGCCTGGACCCGCCCACTTCCGCTTTGGGGGCCAGCAACAGTTGCCAGGGCAACCCTGGGCATGGCAGGGGGCTTAAGGGGCCTGGACCTGCCCACTTCCGCTTTGGGGGCCAGCAACAGTTGCCAGGGCAACCCTGGGCATGGCAGGGGCTTAAGGGCGCCTGGAAACGCCCACTTCCGCTTTGGGGGCCAGCAACAGTTGCCAGGACAACCATGGGCATGGCAGGGGGCTTAAGGGGCCTGGACCCGCCCACTTCCGCTTTGGGGGCCAGCAACAGTTGCCAGGGCAACCCTGGGCATGGCAGGGGGCTTAAGGGGGCCTGTACCCGCCCACTTCCGCTTTGGGGGCCAGCAACAGTTGCCAGAGAAACCCTGGGCATGGCAGGGGGCTTAAGGGCGCCTGGAAACGCCCACTTCCGCTTTGGGGGCCAGCAACAGTTGCCAGGGCAACCCTGGGCATGGCAGGGGGCTTAAGGGGGCCTAGACCCGCCCACTTCCGCTTTGGGGGCCAGCAACAGTTGCCAGGGCAACCATGGGCATGGAAGGGGGCTTAAGGGGGCCTGGACCCGCCCACTTCCGCTTTGGGGGCCAGCAACAGTTGCCAGGACAACCCTGGGCATGGCAGGGGGCTTAAGGGCGCCTGGAAACGCCCACTTCCGCTTTGGGGGCCAGCAACAGTTGCCAGGACAACCATGGGCATGGCAGGGGGCTTAAGGGCGCCTGACCCGCCCACTTCCGCTTTGGGGGCCAGCAACAGTTGCCAGGGCAACCCTGGGCATGGCAGGGGGCTTAAGGGGGCCTGGACCTGCCCACTTCCGCTTTGGGGGCCAGCAACAGTTGCCAGGGCAACCCTGGGCATGGCAGGGGGCTTAAGGGCGCCTGGAAACGCCCACTTCCGCTTTGGGGGCCAGCAACAGTTGCCAGGACAACCATGGGCATGGCAGGGGGCTTAAGGGGCCTGGACCCGCCCACTTCCGCTTTGGGGGCCAGCAACAGTTGCCAGGGCAACCCTGGGCATGGCAGGGGGCTTAAGGGGGCCTGTACCCGCCCACTTCCGCTTTGGGGGCCAGCAACAGTTGCCAGAGAAACCCTGGGCATGGCAGGGGCTTAAGGGCGCCTGGAAACGCCCACTTCCGCTTTGGGGGCCAGCAACAGTTGCCAGGGCAACCCTGGGCATGGCAGGGGGCTTAAGGGGGCCTAGACCCGCCCACTTCCGCTTTGGGGGCCAGCAACAGTTGCCAGGGCAACCATGGGCATGGAAGGGGGCTTAAGGGGGCCTGGACCCGCCCACTTCCGCTTTGGGGGCCAGCAACAGTTGCCAGGACAACCCTGGGCATGGCAGGGGGCTTAAGGGCGCCTGGAAACGCCCACTTCCGCTTTGGGGGCCAGCAACAGTTGCCAGGACAACCATGGGCATGGCAGGGGGCTTAAGGGCGCCTGGACCCGCCCACTTCCGCTTTGGGGGCCAGCAACAGTTGCCAGGGCAACCCTGGGCATGGCAGGGGGCTTAAGGGGGCCTGGACCTGCCCACTTCCGCTTTGGGGGCCAGCAACAGTTGCCAGGGCAACCATGGGCATGGCAGGGGGCTTAAGGGCGCCTGGACCCGCCCACTTCCGCTTTGGGGGCCAGCAACATTTGCCAGGGCAACCCAGGGCATGGCAGGGGGCTTAAGGGCGCCAGGACCCGCCCACTTCCGCTTTGGGGGCCAGCAACAGTTGCCAGGACAACCATGGGCATTGCAGGGGGCTTAAGGGCGCCTGGACCAGCCCACTTCCGCTTTGGGGGCAAGCAACAGTTGCCAGGGCAACCCTGGGCATGGCAGGGGGCTTAAGGGGGCCTGGACCCGCCCACTTCCGCTTTGGGGGCCAGCAACAGTTGCCAGGGCAACCCTGGCCATGGCAGGGGGCTTAAGGGCGCCAGGACCCGCCCACTTCCGCTTTGGGGGCCAGCAACAGTTGCCAGGGCAACCCTGGGCATGGCAGGGGGCTTAAGGGCGCCAGGACCCGCCCACTTCCGCTTTGGGGGCCAGCAACAGTGTCCAGGGCAACCATGGGCATGGAAGGGGGCTTAAGGGGGCCTGGACCCGCCCACTTCCGCTTTGGGGGCCAGCAACAGTTGCCAGGGCAACCCTGGGCATGGCAGGGGGCTTAAGGGGGCCTAGACCCGCCCACTTCCGCTTTGGGGGCCAGCAACAGTTGCCAGGGCAACCATGGGCATGGCAGGGGGCTTAAGGGGGCCTGGAAACGCCCACTTCCGCTTTGGGGGCCAGCAACAGTTGCCAGGGCAACCCTGGGCATGGCAGGGGGCTTAAGGGGGCCTGGACCTGCCCACTTCCGCTTTGGGGGCCAGCAACAGTTGCCAGGGCAACCATGGGCATGGCAGGGGGCTTAAGCGGGCCTGGACCCGCCCACTTCCGCTTTGGGGGCCAGCAACAGTTGCCAGGGCAACCATGGGCATGGCAGGGGGCTTAAGGGCGCCTGGACCCGCCCACTTCCGCTTTGGGGGCCAGCAACAGTTGCCAGGGCAACCCAGGGCATGGCAGGGGGCTTAAGGGCGCCAGGACCCGCCCACTTCCGCTTTGGGGGCCAGCAACAGTTGCCAGGACAACCATGGGCATTGCAGGGGGCTTAAGGGCGCCTGGACCAGCCCACTTCCGCTTTGGGGGCAAGCAACAGTTGCCAGGGCAACCCTGGGCATGGCAGGGGGCTTAAGGGGGCCTGGACCCGCCCACTTCCGCTTTGGGGGCCAGCAACAGTTGCCAGGGCAACCCTGGCCATGGCAGGGGGCTTAAGGGCGCCAGGACCCGCCCACTTCCGCTTTGGGGGCCAGCAACAGTTGCCAGGGCAACCCTGGGCATGGCAGGGGGTATAAGTGGGCCTGGACCCGCCCACTTCCGCTTTGGGGGCCAGCAACAGTTGCCAGGGCAAGCATGGGCATGGAAGGCGGCTTAAGTGGGCCTGGACCCGCCCACTTCCGCTTTGGGGGCCAGCAACAGTTGCCAGGGCAACCCTGGGCATGGCAGGGGGCTTAAGGGGGCCTAGACCCGCCCACTTCCGCTTTGGGGGCCAGCAACAGTTGCCAGGGCAACCATGGGCATGGCAGGGGGCTTAAGGGGGCCTGGACCCGTCCACTTCCGCTTTGGGGGCCAGCAACAGTTGCCAGGGCAACCCTGGGCATGGCAGGGGGCTTAAGGGGGCCTGGACCCGCCCACTTCCGCTTTGGGGGCCAGCAACAGTTGCCAGGGCAACCCTGGGCATGGCAGGGGGCTTAAGGGGGCCTGGACCCGCCCACTTCCGCTTTGGGGGCCAGCAACAGTTGCCAGAGAAACCCTGGGCATGGCAGGGGGCTTAGGGGGCCTGGACCCGCCCAATTCCGCTTTGGGGGCCAGCATCAGTTGCCAGGGCAACCCTGGGCATGGCAGGGGGCTTAAGGGGGCCTGGACCCGCCCACTTCCGCTTTGGGGGCAAGCAACAGTTGCCAGGGCAACCCTGGGCATGGCAGGGGGCTTAAGGGGGCCTGGACCCGCCCACTTCCGCTTTGGGGGCCAGCAACAGTTGCCAGGGCAACCCTGGCCATGGCAGGGGGCTTAAGGGCGCCAGGACCCGCCCACTTCCGCTTTGGGGGCCAGCAACAGTTGCCAGGGCAACCCTGGGCATGGCAGGGGGTATAAGTGGGCCTGGACCCGCCCACTTCCGCTTTGGGGGCCAGCAACAGTTGCCAGGGCAAGCATGGGCATGGAAGGCGGCTTAAGGGGGCCTGGACCCGCCCCACTTCCGCTTTGGGGGCCAGCAACAGTTGCCAGGGCAACCATGGGCATGGCAGGGGGCATAAGTGGGCCTGGACCCGCCCACTTCCGCTTTGGGGGCCAGCAACAGTTGCCAGGGCAACCCTGGGCATGGCAGGGGGCTTAAGGGGGCCTAGACCCGCCCACTTCCGCTTTGGGGGCCAGCAACAGTTGCCAGGGCAACCATGGGCATGGCAGGGGGCTTAAGGGGGCCTGGACCCGCCCAATTCCGCTTTGGGGGCCAGCAACAGTTGCCAGAGAAACCCTGGGCATGGCAGGGGGCTTAGGGGGGCCTGGACCCGCCCAATTCCGCTTTGGGGGCCAGCATCAGTTGCCAGGGCAACCCTGGGCATGGCAGGGGGCTTAAGGGGGCCTGGACCCGCCCACTTCCGCTTTGGGGGCCAGCAACAGTTGCCAGGGCAACCCTGGCATGGCAGGGGGCTTAAGGGGGCCTGGACCCGCCCACTTCCGCTTTGGGGGCCAGCAACAGTTGCCAGAGAAACCCTGGGCATGGCAGGGGGCTTAGGGGGGCCTGGACCCGCCCAATTCCGCTTTGGGGGCCAGCATCAGTTGCCAGGGCAACCCTGGGCATGGCAGGGGGCTTAAGGGGGCCTGGACCCGCCCACTTCCGCTTTGGGGACCAGCAACAATTGCCAGGGCTACCCTGGGCATGGCAGGGGGCTTAAGGGGGCCTGGACCCGCCCACTTCCGCTTTGGGGGCCAGCAACAGTTGCCAGGGCTACCCTGGGCATGGCAGGGGGCTTAAGGGGGCCTGGACCCGCCCACTTCCGCTTTGAAGGGGGCAGCAACAGTTGCCAGGACAACCATGGGCATTGCAGGGGGCTTAAGGGCGCCTGGAAACGCCCACTTCCGCTTTGGGGGCCAGCAACAGTTGCCAGGACAACCCTGGCCATGGCAGGGGGCTTAAGGGCGCCAGGACCCGCCCACTTCCGCTTTGGGGGCCAGCAACAGTTGCCAGGGCAACCCTGGGCATGGCAGGGTGCTTGAGGGCGCCTGGACCCGCCCACTTCCGCTTTGAAGGGGGCAGCAACAGTTGCCAGGCTACCCTGGGCACGGCAGGGGGCATAAGGGGGCCTGGACCCGCCCACTTCCGCTTTGGGGGCCAGCATTAGTTGCCAGGGCAACCATGGGCATGGAAGAGGGCTTAAGGGGGCCTGGAAACGCCCACTTCCGCTTTGGGGGCCAGCAACAGTTGCCAGGGCAACCCTGGGCATGGCAGGGGGCTTAAGGGGGCCTGGACCCGCCCAATTCCGCTTTGGGGGCCAGCAACAGTTGCCAGGGCAACCCTGGGCATGGCAGGGGGCTTAAGGGGGCCTGACCCGCCCACTTCCGCTTTGGGGGCCAGCAACAGTTGCCATGGCAACCCTGGCCATGGCAGGGGGCTTAAGGGCGCCAGGACCCGCCCACTTCCGCTTTGGGGGCCAGCAACAGTTGCCAGGGCAACCCTGGGCATGGCAGGGGGCATAAGTGGGCCTGGACCCGCCCACTTCCGCTTTGGGGGCCAGCAACAGTTGCCAGGGCAACCATGGGCATGGCAGGGGGCTTAAGGGGGCCTGGACCCGCCCACTTCCGCTTTGGGGGCCAGCAACAGTTGCCATGGCAACCCTGGCCATGGCAGGGGGCTTAAGGGCGCCAGGACCCGCCCACTTCCGCTTTGGGGGCCAGCAACAGTTGCCAGGGCAACCCTGGGCATGGCAGGGGGCATAAGTGGGCCTGGACCCGCCCACTTCCGCTTTGGGGGCCAGCAACAGTTGCCAGGGCAACCATGGGCATGGAAGGCGGCTTAAGAGGGTCTGGACCCGCCCACTTCCGCTTTGGGGGCCAGCAACAATTGCCAGGGCTACCCTTGGCATGGCAGGGGGCTTAAGGGGGCCTGGACCCGCCCACTTCCGCTTTGGGGGCCAGCAACAGTTGCCAGGGCAACCCTGGGCATGGCAGGGGGCTTAAGGGGGCCTGGACCCGCCCACTTCAGCTTTGGGGACCAGCAACAATTGCCAGGGCTACCCTTGGCATGGCAGGGGGCTTGAGGGCGCCTGGACCCGCCCACTTCCGCTTTGGGGCCAGCAACAGTTGCCAGGGCTACCCTGGGCATGGCAGGGGGCTTAAGGGGGCCTGGACCTGCCCACTTCCGCTTTGGGGGCCAGCAACAGTTGCCAGGGCAACCATGGGCATGGAAGGGGGCTTAAGGGGGCCTGGACCCGCCCACTTCCGCTTTGGGGGCCAGCAACAGTTGCCAGGGCTACCCTGGGCATGGAATGGGGCTTAAGGGCGCCAGGAGCCGCCCACTTCCGCTTTGGGGGCCAGCAACAGTTGCCAGGACAACCCTGGGCATGGCAGGGGGCTTAAGGGCGCCTGGAAACGCCCACTTCCGCTTTGGGGGCCAGCAACAGTTGCCAGGACAACCATGGGCATGGCAGGGGCTTAAGGGCGCCTGGACCCGCCCACTTCCGCTTTGGGGGCCAGCAACAGTTGCTAAGGCAACCCTGGGCATGGCAGGGGGCTTAAGGGCGCCTGGACCCGCCCACTTCCGCTTTGGGGGCCAGCAACAGTTGCTAAGGCAACCCTGGGCATGGCAGGGGGCTTAAGGGGGCCTGGACCCGCCCACTTCCGCTTTGGGGGCCAGCAACAGTTGCCAGAGAAACCCTGGGCATGGCAGGGGGCTTAGGGGGGCCTGGACCCGCCCAATTCCGCTTTGGGGGCCAGCATCAGTTGCCAGGGCAACCCTGGGCATGGCAGGGGCTTAAGGGGGCCTGGACCCGCCCACTTCCGCTTTGGGGGCAAGCAACAGTTGCCAGGGCAACCCTGGGCATGGCAGGGGCTTAAGGGGGCCTGGACCCGCCCACTTCCGCTTTGGGGGCCAGCAACAGTTGCCAGGGCAACCCTGGCCATGGCAGGGGGCTTAAGGGCGCCAGGACCCGCCCACTTCCGCTTTGGGGGCCAGCAACAGTTGCCAGGGCAACCCTGGGCATGGCAGGGGGTATAAGTGGGCCTGGACCCGCCCACTTCCGCTTTGGGGGCCAGCAACAGTTGCCAGGGCAAGCATGGGCATGGAAGGCGGCTTAAGGGGGCCTGGACCCGCCCACTTCCGCTTTGGGGGCCAGCAACAGTTGCCAGGGCAACCATGGGCATGGCAGGGGCATAAGTGGGCCTGGACCCGCCCACTTCCGCTTTGGGGGCCAGCAACAGTTGCCAGGGCAACCCTGGGCATGGCAGGGGGCTTAAGGGGGCCTAGACCCGCCCACTTCCGCTTTGGGGGCCAGCAACAGTTGCCAGGGCAACCATGGGCATGGCAGGGGGCTTAAGGGGGCCTGGACCCGCCCACTTCCGCTTTGGGGGCCAGCAACAGTTGCCAGGACAACCCTGGGCATGGCAGGGGCTTAAGGGGGCCTGGACCCGCCCACTCCGCTTTGGGGGCCAGCAACAGTTGCCAGGGCAACCCTGGGCATGGCAGGGGGCTTAAGGGGCCTGGACCCGCCCACTTCCGCTTTGGGGGCCAGCAACAGTTGCCAGAGAAACCCTGGGCATGGCAGGGGGCTTAGGGGGGCCTGGACCCGCCCAATTCCGCTTTGGGGGCCAGCATCAGTTGCCAGGGCAACCCTGGGCATGGCAGGGGGCTTAAGGGGGCCTGGACCCGCCCACTTCCGCTTTGGGGGCCAGCAACAGTTGCCAGGGCAACCCTGGGCATGGCAGGGGGCTTAAGGGGGCCTGGACCCGCCCACTTCCGCTTTGGGGGCCAGCAACAGTTGCCAGAGAAACCCTGGGCATGGCAGGGGGCTTAGGGGGGCCTGGACCCGCCCAATTCCGCTTTGGGGGCCAGCATCAGTTGCCAGGGCACCCTGGGCATGGCAGGGGGCTTAAGGGGGCCTGGACCCGCCCACTTCCGCTTTGGGGACCAGCAACAATTGCCAGGGCTACCCTGGGCATGGCAGGGGGCTTAAGGGGGCCTGGACCCGCCCACTTCCGCTTTGGGGGCCAGCAACAGTTGCCAGGGCAACCCTGGGCATGGCAGGGGGCTTAAGGGGGGCCTGGACCCGCCCACTTCCGCTTTGGGGGCCAGCAACAGTTGCCAGGGAAACCCTGGGCATGGCAGGGGGCTTAAGGGGGCCTGGACCCGCCCACTTCCGCTTTGGGGGCCAGCAACAGTTGCCAGGGCAACCCTGGGCATGGCAGGGGGCTTAAGGGGGCCTAGACCCGCCCACTTCCGCTTTGGGGCCAGCAACAGTTGCCAGGGCAACCCTGGGCATGGCAGGGGGCTTAAGGGGCCTGGACCCGCCCACTTCAGCTTTGGGGACCAGCAACAATTGCCAGGGCTACCCTTGGCATGGCAGGGGGCTTGAGGGCGCCTGGACCCGCCCACTTCCGCTTTGGGGGCCAGCAACAGTTGCCAGGGCTACCCTGGGCATGGCAGGGGGCTTAAGGGGGCCTGGACCTGCCCACTTCCGCTTTGGGGGCCAGCAACAGTTGCCAGGGCAACCATGGGCATGGAAGGGGGCTTAAGGGGGCCTGGACCCGCCCACTTCCGCTTTGGGGGCCAGCAACAGTTGCCAGGACAACCATGGGCATGGCAGGGGGCTTAAGGGCGCCTGGAAACGCCCACTTCCGCTTTGGGGGCCAACAACAGTTGCCAGGACAACCATGGGCATGGCAGGGGGCTTAAGGGCGCCTGGACCCGCCCACTTCCGCTTTGGGGGCCAGCAACAGTTGCCAGGGCAACCCTGGGCATGGCAGGGGGCTTAAGGGGGCCTGGACCTGCCCACTTCCGCTTTGGGGGCCAGCAACAGTTGCCAGGGCAACCATGGGCATGGCAGGGGGCTTAAGGGCGCCTGGACCCGCCCACTTCCGCTTTGGGGGCCAGCAACAGTTGCCAGGGCAACCCAGGGCATGGCAGGGGCTTAAGGGCGCCAGGACCCGCCCACTTCCGCTTTGGGGGCCAGCAACAGTTGCCAGGACAACCATGGGCATTGCAGGGGGCTTAAGGGCGCCTGGACCAGCCCACTTCCGCTTTGGGGCAAGCAACAGTTGCCAGGGCAACCCTGGGCATGGCAGGGGGCTTAAGGGGGCCTGGACCCGCCCACTTCCGCTTTGGGGGCCAGCAACAGTTGCCAGGGCAACCCTGGCCATGGCAGGGGGCTTAAGGGCGCCAGGACCCGCCCACTTCCGCTTTGGGGGCCAGCAACAGTTGCCAGGGCAACCCTGGCATGGCAGGGGGTATAAGTGGGCCTGGACCCGCCCACTTCCGCTTTGGGGGCCAGCAACAGTTGCCAGGGCAAGCATGGGCATGGAAGGCGGCTTAAGGGGGCCTGGACCCGCCCACTTCCGCTTTGGGGGCCAGCAACAGTTGCCAGGGCAACCATGGGCATGGCAGGGGGCATAAGTGGGCCTGGACCCGCCCACTTCCGCTTTGGGGGCCAGCAACAGTTGCCAGGGCAACCCTGGGCATGGCAGGGGGCTTAAGGGGGCCTAGACCCGCCCACTTCCGCTTTGGGGGCCAGCAACAGTTGCCAGGGCAACCATGGGCATGGCAGGGGGCTTAAGGGGGCCTGGACCCGTCCACTTCCGCTTTGGGGGGCCAGCAACAGTTGCCAGGGCAACCCTGGGCATGGCAGGGGGCTTAAGGGGGCCTGTACCCGCCCACTTCCGCTTTGGGGGCCAGCAACAGTTGCCAGGGCAACCCTGGGCATGGCAGGGGGCTTAAGGGGGCCTGGACCCGCCCACTTCCGCTTTGGGGGCCAGCAACAGTTGCCAGAGAAACCCTGGGCATGGCAGGGGGCTTAGGGGGGCCTGGACCCGCCCAATTCCGCTTTGGGGGCCAGCATCAGTTGCCAGGGCAACCCTGGGCATGGCAGGGGGCTTAAGGGGGCCTGGACCCGCCCACTTCCGCTTTGGGGGCAAGCAACAGTTGCCAGGGCAACCCTGGGCATGGCAGGGGGCTTAAGGGGGCCTGGACCCGCCCACTTCCGCTTTGGGGGCCAGCAACAGTTGCCAGGGCAACCCTGGCCATGGCAGGGGGCTTAAGGGCGCCAGGACCCGCCCACTTCCGCTTTGGGGGCCAGCAACAGTTGCCAGGGCAACCCTGGGCATGGCAGGGGGTATAAGTGGGCCTGGACCCGCCCACTTCCGCTTTGGGGGCCAGCAACAGTTGCCAGGGCAAGCATGGGCATGGAAGGCGGCTTAAGGGGGCCTGGACCCGCCCACTTCCGCTTTGGGGGCCAGCAACAGTTGCCAGGGCAACCATGGGCATGGCAGGGGGCATAAGTGGGCCTGGACCCGCCCACTTCCGCTTTGGGGGCCAGCAACAGTTGCCAGGGCAATCCTGGGCATGGCAGGGGGCTTAAGGGGGCCTAGACCCGCCCACTTCCGCTTTGGGGGCCAGCAACAGTTGCCAGGGCAACCATGGGCATGGCAGGGGGCTTAAGGGGGCCTGGACCCGCCCACTTCCGCTTTGGGGGCCAGCAACAGTTGCCAGGACAACCCTGGGCATGGCAGGGGGCTTAAGGGGGCCTGGACCCGCCCACTTCCGCTTTGGGGGCCAGCAACAGTTGCCAGGGCAACCCTGGGCATGGCAGGGGGCTTAAGGGGGCCTGGACCCGCCCACTTCCGCTTTGGGGGCCAGCAACAGTTGCCAGAGAAACCCTGGGCATGGCAGGGGGCTTAGGGGGGCCTGGACCTGCCCAATTCCGCTTGGGGGCCAGCATCAGTTGCCAGGGCAACCCTGGGCATGGCAGGGGGCTTAAGGGGGCCTGGACCCGCCCACTTCCGCTTTGGGGGCCAGCAACAGTTGCCAGGGCAACCCTGGGCATGGCAGGGGGCTTAAGGGGGCCTGGACCCGCCCACTTCCGCTTTGGGGGCCAGCAACAGTTGCCAGAGAAACCCTGGGCATGGCAGGGGGCTTAGGGGGGCCTGGACCCGCCCAATTCCGCTTGGGGGCCAGCATCAGTTGCCAGGGCAACCCTGGGCATGGCAGGGGGCTTAAGGGGGCCTGGACCCGCCCACTTCCGCTTTGGGGACCAGCAACAATTGCCAGGGCTACCCTGGGCATGGCAGGGGGCTTAAGGGGGCCTGGACCCGCCCACTTCCGCTTTGAAGGGGGCAGCAACAGTTGCCAGGACAACCATGGGCATTGCAGGGGGCTTAAGGGCGCCTGGAAACGCCCACTTCCGCTTTGGGGGCCAGCAACAGTTGCCAGGACAACCCTGGCCATGGCAGGGGCTTAAGGGCGCCAGGACCCGCCCACTTCCGCTTTGGGGGCCAGCAACAGTTGCCAGGGCAACCCTGGGCATGGCAGGGTGCTTGAGGGCGCCTGGACCCGCCCACTTCCGCTTTGAAGGGGGCAGCAACAGTTGCCAGGGCTACCCTGGGCACGGCAGGGGGCATAAGGGGGCCTGGACCCGCCCACTTCCGCTTTGGGGGCCAGCATTAGTTGCCAGGGCAACCATGGGCATGGAAGAGGGCTTAAGGGGGCCTGGAAACGCCCACTTCCGCTTTGGGGGCCAGCAACAGTTGCCAGGGCAACCCTGGGCATGGCAGGGGGCTTAAGGGGGCCTGGACCCGCCCAATTCCGCTTTGGGGGCCAGCAACAGTTGCCAGGGCAACCCTGGGCATGGCAGGGGGCTTAAGGGGGCCTGGACCCGCCCACTTCCGCTTTGGGGGCCAGCAACAGTTGCCATGGCAACCCTGGCCATGGCAGGGGGCTTAAGGGCGCCAGGACCCGCCCACTTCCGCTTTGGGGGCCAGCAACAGTTGCCAGGGCAACCCTGGGCATGGCAGGGGGCATAAGTGGGCCTGGACCCGCCCACTTCCGCTTTGGGGGCCAGCAACAGTTGCCAGGGCAACCATGGGCATGGCAGGGGGCTTAAGGGGGCCTGGACCCGCCCACTTCCGCTTTGGGGGCCAGCAACAGTTGCCATGGCAACCCTGGCCATGGCAGGGGGCTTAAGGGCGCCAGGACCCGCCCACTTCCGCTTTGGGGGCCAGCAACAGTTGCCAGGGCTACCCTGGGCATGGCAGGGGGCTTAAGGGGGCCTGGACCTGCCCACTTCCGCTTTGGGGGCCAGCAACAGTTGCCAGGGCAACCATGGGCATGGAAGGGGGCTTAAGGGGGCCTGGACCCGCCC
Organism: Crinia signifera; assembly: GCF_055691185.1. Lineage (NCBI taxonomy): Eukaryota > Metazoa > Chordata > Amphibia > Anura > Myobatrachidae > Crinia > Crinia signifera. The sequence goes on from NC_139223.1 coordinate 26,073,644, forward strand.
ACTTCCGCTTTGGGGGCCAGCAACAGTTGCCAGGGCTACCCTGGGCATGGAATGGGGCTTAAGGGCGCCAGGAGCCGCCCACTTCCGCTTTGGGGGCCAGCAACAGTTGCCAGGACAACCCTGGGCATGGCAGGGGGCTTAAGGGCGCCTGGAAACGCCCACTTCCGCTTTGGGGGCCAGCAACAGTTGCCAGGACAACCATGGGCATGGCAGGGGGCTTAAGGGCGCCTGGACCCGCCCACTTCCGCTTTGGGGGCCAGCAACAGTTGCTAAGGCAACCCTGGGCATGGCAGGGGGCTTAAGGGGGCCTGGACCCGCCCACTTCCGCTTTGGGGGCCAGCAACAGTTGCCAGAGAAACCCTGGGCATGGCAGGGGGCTTAGGGGGGCCTGGACCCGCCCAATTCCGCTTTGGGGGCCAGCATCAGTTGCCAGGGCAACCCTGGGCATGGCAGGGGGCTTAAGGGGGCCTGGACCCGCCCACTTCCGCTTTGGGGGCAAGCAACAGTTGCCAGGGCAACCCTGGGCATGGCAGGGGGCTTAAGGGGGCCTGGACCCGCCCACTTCCGCTA